>NW_024429183.1:1836220-2456220 GCF_017639785.1 Mesocricetus auratus | reverse complement strand
AAACTCCTTCAACCTTAGGTTGTTTTTCCAGAGTATTTTATCAAAGTGACAGGGGAAGGAACTAAGACAGACCTTGTAACATCACATCTGAGCCCAGGAGGAAAGGGAGCCACGTTCCTGGGTTACCTGGAGAAACACCGGCCAAGCATCCATAGTCCCATATGTGTGAGCAGGAATTCAGCTCTGAGCGCACCTGGTGCAATGCCCCCGGTTGACTGCAGCTTACCATCTCCACACTGGATGCATCTTGCCTTCCTGGCCACTTCTTCCCCGATCAAAACCCTCCTTTGTTCTCCTGACCGCTTTCCTCTAAGCCTCATTACACTTTGCTTCTTCTTCTGTTTTTTTTTTTTTTTTTTTTGGTTTTTGTTTTATGAGACAGGGTTTCTCTGTATTGTTTTGGAGGCTGTCAGTCCAGCCTGGCCTCGAACTCACAGAGATCCGCCTGCCTCTGCCTCCCGAGTGCTAGGATTAAAGGCGTGCGCCACCACCGCCCGGCTACACTTTGCTTCTTGGACTCCCATCTCTCTGCATTTCCACTGTGGCTAGGTCTTGTCTGGCTTTCTCACCATTGCCATCCTAATTGGGGCAAGTCATCTGAGCCACTCATATGATGTCTCTCTTCCCCTACAGCAATGTCATTATCAGTCAGCAGCCTGTTAGGATGCAGGGCAGGTGGTCAGCACATGTTGAAGGCATGTGTGAGTTTCGTGGTCTGGAATTCTCCATTTAGGCTACAGTGAGCCAGTGGAAACTCCCTCTCTCCACCTCCCCAGCACTGGGATTACAGGAGCACATTAGCAGGCCTGTGTCTCGCTCGCTCTCTTCTCTCCGTCCTTCCTCCCTTTCTTCTCTCTGTCTCTGTCTCTCCCCCATCCTCGTCCTCATCCTTGTCCTCCTCCTCCTCCATCTCCTCCTCCTCCTCCTCCTCCTCCTCCTCCTCCTCCTCCACCTCTTTATTGTTAATTCTGGACCTCAAACTCCGGTCTTTATACTTGCAAGGTCAGCGCTTTACCCACTGAGCCATCTTGCCTCCCCAGCCTATTTGAAGTAGAGGATCAGACCCTCACACTTAGAGGGTGCCCGCCACCTTTACTGACTGCCAGTTGAGCTTATGTCACCAGCAAATGTGTCTTCAAGGTTGAGCACAGAAACATAAGGAACGTACAGCACCTCCATGTGTCTCTGCCTCTCTCCACTCCTGTCTCCAGTGCCATGTTCCCCCAGCTAATGGAAGTATTTCCTTGCAACAAGATATGCCTGAAAGCTTGGGCCTGGATCAAGGAAAAACAGGGCATGCTAATTTCAAGGCAAATTAATTAAAATGCAACCCGGGCTCCCTGGAAATCACAGAGCAACAGCCTTCAATGGTTGGTAGCCAGCCAGCCAGCAGAAGCTGTCTCTGCCCTGCCAAGCCTCCAGGACCTTGTTTTCATCTCCAACTTGTGATTTTGTCCCTCAAGGAGCTCAGCTCTGGGTACCACCAGCACTTCCAACCCCAGAATTCAGCGCAGAAGCTGCTGAACCAGAGGGTCCTGTGGTCATGGTTCAGCGAGGGACAGATGGGGCAATTAAAGCTGGGCACAGCATGCAGCTATGATCCCAGCACATGGGAGGCTGAGGCAGGAGGATCAAGAGTTGGAGGTCAGCCTGGGCTGCACAGTAAGACCCTCTCTTAGGAAGGAAGAAAGCAGGGAAGGATGGCAGGAGCGGGGGTGATGTGCTAAGAAACGGGCCAGGCTCTGCCTTTCACTGCCACGCCTGTTTTTCAGACCAGGTATCAGCTAAAACAATGAGTGTCCAGTTCCATCTCTGCTGTTGTGATAAAATACCCTGAAAATAAAAAGCTGCTTAGGGGAGAGAGCATTTGTCTTCACACTCAACATGTTGCCGGCCCTGCCTGAGCCTCCGTGTGCGGCTTTTTCTCAGCCATCAGTGAGGTTCCGTCCCATCCTGGTGTACAAAGTCCTCATGGGCTCACATGTTGGACCACTTCATTACCAGCAAGGGGCTCTGTCTTGGAAGTTGTGGGACATTTGGGAGGCAGAGCCCAGCTAGAGGAACAAGGTAGTTGAGGGCAAGCCTTGAGGGTTATGGCCACGCCCACTTCCTTCCTCACCCAGCTTCCTGGTCTGTGGACCAGGTGTGAGGAATCTCAGTCACCTGCCTCCACTCCAGGATGGACTAGCCCTCTAAAAGTGTGAGCTAGAGCTATAGCAGGCTCTCCCTCCTGTGTGTTACTTTTGCAAGGGGTTTGAGTCATAGAGAAGAAGAAAATAAACAGACTCACAGACATTAAAGATGAGGAAACTGAGGCTCGGGGCCCGAGAAGGCACCTGAGAATGGAATAGATGGGATAAGAACAGAAAGAAGGAAAGAGAGAGGAAATAAGGAGAGGCAGGAGAGGGAGAAGCTTGCCTCTAGGGTTTTGACATGGATGTGTCCTTCCTTCCTTCTTCCCTTCCTTCCTTCCTTCCCTCCTTCCTTCCTTCCCTTTTTCTCTTTGAAGAGGGAGGGCATAGTCGCTTAAGAGCAACAGCCTGCACTCTGAAGAGATCCATAGTACATATCTAAGCTACCTAGCCTCTATATTACAGAAATAGGGTCCTCATGCTGCAATGTAAAAAAAACCATTTGCATGAACTGATCCCTGCACTCAGGAGGCTGAGGCAAGAGGATCATCAGTTTGAGGCCATCTTGGGCTACAGATGAGACCCTGTCTCCAAAAGAAAAAAGATTGTTTTCCCAAGCTGCTGCGGGATCATCTTGGGAGGGCGGCCACCTAGGAACCGCCCCTGTTTTCCTAAGATAGCGGCTTTAAGTTTCCTCTTTCTACATAGTAATGAGACCCAAAGGGCGCTGCTTGCCCGTCCAGCCAGCGATCTATTAAAATTCATTCTCCCCTTCATCTTTGCTCTGTTTATTTTATAAACAGAGACACTGTGTCTGAGGAGGCCAGTAGCTCAAAGCCACACTTTTCTGGTGAAATCTAACCACTTTCCACTTTCATATCTGAAAACGAAGCAAAGCTTTCAGAAGGTATTTCCACCCAAATGGGTCCATTTTCCAGGGGTGGGGGAAGTGGAAACCTCATCCAGCCGTCGGAGGCCCACAAACCCAGGCCTCTCCGCAAGACCCCATGATGCAGGTTATCTTCGATGAAAGTCATATTACTGAGGACATGTGACTAAATGACATATACCAGCTACCTTATCTTCCTATGTGCAATGGAACACCCCTCAATAAGACACAGAAACTTTTGGGGCCATTGCCTTAAAGATCAGTGGGCAGGGCCAGCGAGATGGCTCAGTCACTAAAGTACTTGTGCGGATGCCCTGTCTCTATTCCCAGACCCCACATAAACAGCTGGGCATGGTGACACATATTGTAATCCCCGTGTTGAGGAGTGAAGATAGGAGGTATCTGGGGCTCACTGCGCTGACTTGGGGCAGTGACAGATAGTGTCCAATCCGGAGGACTCATCAAACACTTGTTACAAGTTAAGACAAAAGAAACATCTTTGATGGTCAAGGGCAAAGCCCTAGCTGGCAGTCACTAGTCGTCTGCTGAAGAGATAAAGAAAGAGCCTTCCCACATACAGGGCCCTGAAGAACACAGGGTCACACCCAGGGAAGAAGCAACCTAACACAGCATGAGCTACGTGACCTGAGGGCACCAGTACCCGCCTCACCGGCTCCCAAGACTAGGAGTCAAGCGTGAAGGGGAGAAGACATGAGTTCTGAGCTGCACCATCCTAGTGGCTCATCATCCATGAGCCAGTTAACCCCACATGTGCTGTGACCCTCAGGTGCCCCCCACAGACAGCCCCTACCCCTCAATGCCACTCCTCTAAAGACCCACACCCTGCCACCAAACCCAATGCCACCCCCCCCACAATCCACAGTGATAATCTCCCACCTTGAATGTAAACGATGTCACCTCATGGACTTGTCTAAAACTAAAAAAGAGGAAAACAGGAGCTAGACACCAGATCTCGTCTCTGTTTCCTGCCTCAAGCTCCTGCCACCGTGGTGGATGTCCACTCAGACAGTGAGTCAAGTAACCCCTTCCTTTCTTAAGCTGCCTTTGTCAGGCACTTGGTCCCAGAGAGAGAAGCAACTAGCACAGTCCATCCTTAGTGAAGAGCGGGGTGGGGTGTAGGACCACACGAGCTTCCAAAGGCCTAGGGAGAAGAACACAGGTGTGCTACATGGTGTTGCAGAATAATTGATTCCACTGTGGAACTCCGAGACTGTGTTAATAAAATTAACGTTGGATCAGGGCAGAGCCAGTGACTCGTTGACAAGAATTAGCCATAGAGAGAAGGACCCAGGGAGATGGCTGGAAAAGACACACAGGAAGGAGTAGGGAAGGATTTGCTGGGTCATTCCTCCTCTGCTCCTTTGATCGATCAGGTTCCCACCCCAATGTCTGACTCCTGAGTCCTTATTAGTAACAGAACAACTTAGATTAGAAAACAACAGTGGCCCCACTGCTCTCTGCTCACAGGTGGCCTGCTCACCAGCACACCAGGTGGCCTTTGTCCCCTCTCTCCTTTCCTACTTCTCCTTGACTTCCTGTGATGGCCCTGAAAGGACATCCCACACCCGTGCCCTTGCCTTGGCAGCTGCCCCTGTGAGACACATGGAAAGTCACCATGCACGGAGTGGGCTTTCCAGCTAACACTAGCCCAGGCAGACCGAAATGCTGTAAGTATAAGAGGGATCAAAGTCCTTGAACTCTGTGTCTTCATCTGCAGAGTAGAAGGAGTGTTGGGGCCAAAGGACGAAATGAGCTGGTTCCCACATGGCACCTTCCAGAACATTCTGCACATGGGAAGCACTCATTCTCCTGCTATGGAGTTCTATCTCTAGGCCTGTTGTGGTCATTGATACCATGAAACCACAGTAGCCGGTAACACCCTCGAGAGACCCCCCAAAAGACAGAGCCTGATAACTTCCCAGTAGAAGGGTTTGGGGGTCCTCAGACCCAAAACCTGAGGTCTAGACATTCATGGACACCTGCCCTCCCCCAGCAGCAATGGTCTCTGAAGATGCTGTCAGTAACCCCATGGGCTCACCAAGCTGGGCCAAGCTGGAATCTTCTCTTTAGTCATTGCCCTTGTTGTCTGAGGTAAGTAGACTCACAGCCCAGGAAAAATCTCCTAACACATGCCATCCCTCCAACACTGGAGTTACATTTATTATGCCAACAGATGGGTCTTGTCTGACCATCTATGATGTTCTGTGGCTTTAGTTGTTCTTGGTTATGAAAATTTTGTTTTTACAATTCCTCAATGTTTCTGCTTAAGAATGAGGATTCCAGGTGGTCAATCACCTGTGGGCTGTTCTTGCTGAAACCAATACTGAGACAGAGAAGTTGGATGTTGTTATGTTTCCAAACTTCTTTAGAAGCAGTATGTCTCCACTCACTGAAATGTTAGTTTTACAATTAGTATAAAATGTTCTATATAAACACATAGTGCTGAAAAGATGACTATGGGTAATAGTATTAACTACACAAGCATGAGGGCCTGAGTTCAAATCCTGGTATCTGCATATTAGGAGAAGAGATGGGAAGGTATCTGGGACCTGCTAATTGCCAGCCTAAGCCCAGGTTCAGTGAGAGAGCCTGTCTCAAGGGAATAAGGTAGAGAGTGATAGAGCAGGACCTCTGGCCTGTGCACACACTCACAGGCACAGGCACACACACCCACGTATACACATTTCCATATACATACAATTTAAAAATGCTAAATAAAAAGACATCGTAAATGATTTATTTTATTTACATTCATGTCGCTATATGTGTGCCCCCCCTCTCTGTCTCTGTGTGTGTATCCCCAAGAGAGGCCAAAAGAGGACACTGGACCTCCTAGAGCTGGAGCCACAGGTGGTTGTGTGACACCAGCACAGGGGCTGAGAACCGAACCTGGGTCCTCTGCAAGAGCAGTGCACACTCTTAACCCTTGAGCCATCTCACCAGCCTCTCCTCTTTTAAGTGTAAACTAATTTTTGGGACAGACTCTTGATCTTTCTGAGGCCCAAGCTGGCCTTGAACTCACAGTGATCCTCTGGCCTCAGCTTCATGGGTGCTGAAATTACAGGTGTTAGACACCATGCTCAGCAACACTGCATGTTTATAAACACAATTATGTTAAGTAACTTGTCATATAGAATATGTTGAAGTGTACAAAGATAATAAGATGCATGTTTTACACAAATACAATGAGTGGGTTAAGATAATGATAAGAAATTGTATTATAAATTGATAGTAAAATTGTTCAGAGTAAGTTTCTAAATACATATGTGTTGCACATCATATGTAGAGTTTCTGGCAGAAGTGGCTCATTCCTGCCCTGGCAGGGTCCCAGGACACTGTTAATAGTATACAGCATAAGCATTGATTTACTGTTCTCAGATCTAACAGATTCCAAGTTGTGAAACTGATCCAGTCCCAGGGCCTTAGATCCCAGCCTCAGATAAGGGACTTCAGCTTTGGACACTAGAAATTACTAAGGCTGGCTAAATCCCCCTGGAACTCAGCTAGGACTCTGTGCAAATTACCTCATCAGTCCCCACAGGAACCTGAGGACCCTCAGACCTGTGGATAAGCGGAGATACTGTCTCACACTGGCCTGTGTTCAGCTGTTAGCTGGCTCTGGTCAGTAGACTGGCTGTCCCACAGCCTCATAAAGCTCCCAGCTTGCCATAGTATGGCTCCTAACGTCAACACATCCTAACTAATCGCAGCAGTGAACACAACATTAAATACACTTTGAGCCGCTTGTCTTGAGCTTACACAGGATTTCTTGACAACCCCCAGAGACACGTGCATATCCATGGGACACAGGGCACAGCTGTCAGAACTCCCAGTTGCCATGAGTGCGCAGCTGGAGTAGGAGACAGAGTGGGTGGCAAGTGTGGAAGCCCCTTGCAAATAATGTGGGTATCGTCTGCCAAAAAGAGGAGAAGAAAGAAAGAAACCATGTTGCAGACAAACCTAACTCCCTGGAGACTTCTACATCTTCAGGTCCTGCTAGAATGGGCCACTGAGGACAACCTAGGCACCAAGATTCTGGGCCCGAGGCAACAGCTCTGGTTTGACCTCCAACCCTACTCCTAGCTCTGGGACTTAAGATGAGGTATGGACCGTTTCTGAGCCTCTGGTTCCTCATCAATGAGGTGGGAATGTAACAACAGTGGCCACTCATGGAGCCATTCCTGTGTTGTGACGGGTGTCAAGAGCCCAGACACTGGAAGCTATGGTCTAAGCGGGTTGCAGCAGCTTCATTTCAAATCCAAAACACGAAACAATCCAGACATGCATCAACAGGGGGATGTGTATGCTACCTAAGATGTATGCCCATAATGGAATCCATACAGCAACAAAACTCAAGGGCAAAACTCAACAGATAATTTCACATATGCAAACAAAGGAAGACCCAATCAGAAAATGATTGGTTGCCTCCATAACAGCCATGCCACTACTGCACCAATGGGCACATCTTTCTGGTAGGTCAAGACTGTGGCTGGTTTCCCCCATAACAACCATGGGTACATCTTGCTGGTTGGTCAGCATTGTGGCTTGCAGGGTTCACAGCTGGATAAGACCAGTTTTCTGCTCCAGTGACCCACATTCTCTGGCACTATGAAAACTAGCCAAAGAAGAAAGTTTCAAGGTCAGTTCTAGCTTGATTTCTCTATGTCAATCAAAATGCATGGTGTTTCTAGCAAATGGATCTTAATGCCTAGATTGGGGCTCTAATCAACATGAGCTCTGGCTTTTGGAAGCAAAATTATCTATCTGCAGAGTGCCTCTCTTCAAACTCTTTTAAATTAAAATTTTAATTACCGTACAAAATAATAAATTTCCATACAGCTTTTTCCTTAGTTTTGGTTAGCCCTTTCTCCACCCCCATGATCACCTCTACTTGGATTTGAGACCACTCCACAGGAGGTCCAGGAGCAGTCATGAGCCACAGCAAAGATCTTACTCAGCACTGTTGCTGTACTAAATGGAGACATCATCAAACTGCTTATCACTGCTACCCTCATCCTTGGCCATAAGAAGCTTCTGTTTGCAGTGAGTGATGATTAAAGTGGAGATTTAAAACTGGCCAAAGAACTGATCAGTGGCTATTCAGCACTCAGCCCTAAATGGGTTGACTCTAAAACTTGGGGAACAACACTGAAGAGGGAGCAGCAAGAAGGTAAGAGATGGAGGGGGGGCTGTGAATGCAGTCTCCAGGCTGTGACATGGCCATGGCCCTAATGGATTCATAGCAGCTGTGGTTATCTGCATAAGACTGGACCTGTCAATATTCCATCATGGATGAAGGAAGAGTTTGTGAGGCCCTATCCCTCCTTGGAGTCTGTAAGTAGTTAGCAGATGCTAAAGGAGGGGGGTTATGTTCCTCGGGGTTGTGACCACTGGTAAATTTCTCTTTCCCAAGTGAGTAATCCCTATTTGTTCACACAAATTAAATAAATAGCCATGAAAGAAAAAAGTACATGAAAGTGGGGCAAGGCACTTACAAGAGGAAGAAGAGACTTGGGAGAGAGGAAGGGACAAGCAGGTAGGAGGCCCGTGTGGTGAAAGTACATTTTGCATATAGGAAGATCTGAAAGGATAAATCATTTTGCATTTTACAATTAAATGAGAGAAGATGACTCAAAAAGACAGATAACAACTGTGCTGGCTAATTTTATGTCAACTTGACACAAGCTGTGGTCGTCAGAGAGGAGGGAGTCTCAGCTGAGAAAATGCCTCCATAAGATCAGACTGTAGGCAAGCCTGAAGGGATTTTCTTAATTAGCGATGGATCAGGGAGGGCCTGGCCCACTGTGGATGGTGCCATTTCTGGGCTGGTGGTCTTGGGTTCTATAAGAAGGCAGGCTGAACTAGCTATGAGGGGCAAGCCAGTAGGCAGCTCCCTTCCGTGGCCTCTGCATCAGCTCCTGCCTCCAGGTTCAAACCCTGCTTAAGTTACAGCCCTGACTTCTTTCGGGGACAAACAGTGATGTGGAAGTGTAAGTCAAACCTTTTTCCCCAACTTGCTTTTGGTCGTGGGGCTTTGTCACAGCAATAGTAGGATAACAGGAGAGGACCACACAGTGACACAATGCAGCCCACTGCAGAAGTCACTGATCAAGAGAGAGATGACTGGGAATCCCTGGGCAGTAGGGAAATCTCCATCTTGACCTATGTCATCACACGGGGTCCACATGTAAAATAGTGGATCCATTTCGCCTCACATTAACCTGCAAGGGAAAAGAATGGAGAAGATGCTAGTAACAGCTGTGCCCGAGCGAGAAGCAAGGCAGAGCCCTCAGCTCGGGCCTATTGGAGCCAGCAAACAGAGGGTGTCTGTGAGCCTTCTTCAGCTTCACTCAGCCGTGACTTTGGGCTTCCCTCTGATTAGGGAATTTTTTTCTTTTGAGAGAAAGAGGGAAGTTGGGGGTAGAGGGCAATGCAAAGTGGAGAGCAAGAGCTGGGCGAGGGCCAAAGTAACCAGCTGCCTTCCCAGACCAGGCTGACAGGAGTGCGCGCTGGAATTCTCTCTGCACGCCTGGAGCCTCGACTTCTCCACCAAGCTCCACATTCCCACAGGGGCCAGGCGCCTTCCACTAGCTCATAGTCAAGGTTAGGCCCTCGTGAGAGGCAGGGATGAGGCTCTGATCCATCCCAGAGAGGGAGCAGAGAGATGGAGAGCACTGCTCCTTCCCAGTCTGAATGCCTCCCTGCCATTCTCTAGACACTTCCGTGTTCGTTTAGAGCACACAGGCCATGACTGTCCTGGGATGATGGGTTCAGTGAATTCACTTCTCCCTAACACCAAAGGGGAGGCAGGAGCCAAGCACTCTGGCCACCTAAGCCACCCTGCCAGGCCCCTCTGTTCTCTCCGCTCGTAATGTCCTGCCCTTTGTGTCTTGTGTGTGGCTTTTCCTCGGTCATGAGAGGCCCTTCCTCTTATGAATTCAGGAACATTCTTCCCAATCATAGGTGACTTCTGGCTACTCCAGTGTCTTCAGATTGGAAGGGGTCTACATGCCATTTGGTACTTGTATATGAAGTGTACACATGACTTACTGAAGGATATTTATCCAGAAAAGGGCAGGGTGACTGGGTTGTCACAGCCTTAATATAGCCAGGAAGCCAGTGTTGGAACTAGATCCTGGTACCTGTGTGCATCCCCGGTGCCGGCTTCCAGGTCAAAGATCGTGACTCAGTTTCTCTTCTGTTGTGATTAAAATACTCTAACCAAAGCAACGTAAAAGCAAGAGGTCTTTTAGCTCACATTCCAGGGAATAGTCCTTAATGGTGTCAGGGGATTGATCCAGCTCACCCATCAGAGTCTTTGGTCCCCGCCACATCAGCCTTGCCCTAGCCATCTGTGCCCTGCAGGCATCCACCAGCCACACAGACAATTTTCCTCCTCATCAGACGCTCCACCTGCTGACTGGGGGGAGCTGGGCACCAGGGACTCCACACATATACCCTGTAGTTTAAGAACAGAGCACCCAGTTCACAGATGAAGTAAATGAGGCCAAAAGGCTCCCAGTAAGACATGGCAAGGTACAGACTCCAAAGGAGAATGTGTTCACATTCGGAACCACACAAGGAGCTGCTACACAAGGAGACAGGGCAGAGACAGGTGCTGAGGGTATGGAAAGCAAGAAGAATTCAAAGAAGCCATCCCATCAGTTGAGACCCCACACCTCCATATCCCTCTGTGACTGAATAGCCTGGGGAACGAGGAAGGTGGGTGTTCCTACATAGATACCAGAAGATGCAGGAAACCCAGGCTGAGGGAGCCTGGAAATCTATTCTTTGTCTCCCATGATCTGGTTGAGCAGTCAGGGCAGAACTTCATAACTAAAAGTTCTCTAAGCTGGGAAGAGTGGTCCAAATCCATAATGCCAGCATTTAGGAAACTGAAGCAGGAAGATACAAAGTTCAAAGCCATCCTGAGCTACAATATCAAGACCTTATCTCAAAAAAATAAAAAGATTAGGCATGCAAGTAATCACCCATAATTGCAGCACTCAGGAGGCTGAGGCAGGAGGACTACTGCCAGTTTACTATGGTCTACATAGTGAGTTCCAGGCCATTCAGAACTACATAGCAAGACATGTAGATAGATAGATAGATAGATAGATAGATAGATAGATGATTGATAGATAAATGATAGATAGACTAGATAGACAGACAAACAGACAGACAGACAGATAGATAGACAGATAGATGATAGATAGATTATAGGGACGGGGAAGAAGACTCAAAGGGTTACTCACTTTCCACGGAAGTGTGAGCTCAGGGGTTTAGCTCCTCAGACCCACATAAAGCCAGGTGGGCATGGCAGCTGCTTGTAATCTGGGTACTCAGGGGCAGAAACAGGGGATCCCCAGGCAAACTACACTAGCAAGAATCACCAAGCCCCAGGTTCAGCGAGAGAGCCTGCCTCCAAAGAGTGGAACGTTATTATGGAAGACCCCAATATCAACTTCAGGCCTCTACATGCATGAAACACACACACACACACACACACCTAAACATCCCAATGCCAGAATTATGACCCTTCGATTCCTCTCAGGAGATGACTCCTTCCCTTGCTCTGTGAACACCTGACATTTGCCTCCCAAGCACATGAAGCTGAGGCTGACAGGTGTCACAGTCTCTGTCCCTACATGGGAGCCTGGCACTTCACCGGCCTCACTTGGTGGGGTCTGACTGCTGGAAACTCCATTCCTGCCCTGGTGAGTAGCAGCCTTTAGGAAGGGGCTGTCATATTGGTGGGCTCCATGATGGCCCACTTTGTGAGTCTAGCCTGACAAGTCACCTCACCCTTGAGCCTCTCTCCTCTGTCCATACCAGTCAGAGTCACCATCTACCTTCCGGGACACCCCCGGCAAAGGACTGGCGGGTGTGCAGTACAGGCCAGAGAGGGCCCACCCTGGATGTTCCGTCCCATTCAGCAATCTGTTTCTAATTACCTGACCCAGGGAGCAGCTAACCCACCTCCCTGGCCGCCCGCAGGCTCCGCATGCCTCGAAGATTACACGCTGAGCTGAGCGCTGAGCGAGTTCTGTCCACCCAGCAAGACAGCAGAGAGTGAGGACAACGTTCTACTGTTCCACCGCCTTCCCAACACCGACGGGCAAGAGAATGTCTCAGAGAGATGGATGGAAGGAAAACATTCCCAGCAAGGGCTCCCGTGGACCTGCCCACCACACCCTACCCTTCAGGCTCCATGTGCCTGCGACTAGCAGCTCTTTTCTTACAAAACAAAATGTCCTTCACCCTCCTCTGTCTCCATACCCAAGAAAATGAGCCTGAAAAGTGGGGTGAGCCCAGACATCAAGGACAGAACTCACTGGAAACTCCACTTATCATTACTAAAGTAAATACTATCAGGACACATTGTGGTATGTAGGTCATTGTCCTAAATACTCATGTGACTGCCTCAACAATGGAGATCACTATGTAAGAGGCACTGCCACGTGCCTCCTTCCTGCCACAGATCCTAGCCAACCTTGTGGCACCTGCTGGTCCCGTTTTACAGAAGAGAAGTCTGAGACTACCAGTGAGGCAGAGTTTGAACCCAGGTCTGTCCAACCCCAGCTCCCATCTTGAGAGCATTCTGCTACATTCAGAGGCTCTGAGGAAATGAAATCCTGCCCATCCTCCAACCCAGAAGGCGGCAGTACCACAGCTTCCACCTCTATGTGTGCCCCTCTTCAGAAAGAAGCTGACAGGAGATGAGGCTACCAAAGGGAGAAAAGCACTCTCTGTTGGCCAGGGTGAGGGGGAATTTGGTCCCAGCTGAGGGGAGGTGATGTCACTCAGTTATGTTGGCCCCAAGATCTCCCATCTTGGAACAGCAACTGCTAGGGCTACCAAGGACTAGAGGGTCAGGATGCCAAAAGATCTTCTCTGAAGTCAGAGCTAAAGGCCCCAAACCCCGGAGCCCAGGAATCCAGAGACTCCTTCCTGCTTCTCCCAGATCCGTAGCAACCAGACCCTGGGCTGCAGTTTTTCCCCTCTTTTCCTCTGTACAGGCCCCACTCGTCCTGTGGTGGAATTACATTCCCATGAGGACCTGCCCAGTGAGTTAGGCCTGCCCACCACCAACATGAGTTCACCTTACCACATTTGTAATGATGCTATTTCCAAATGAAGGCCACATTTCCAGGCTTCAGGTGGGCATTGTTCATGACAGCTCATATCCATTCTCCATCCGTCCATCCATCTACTCCTGACCCCACTTAGGCAAACATCACTGTGGCTCACAATGCAGGGCCTTTGGATACCAGGCTACTGATAGGTGCAAAAGGTTGATAAATTCCAAAGGAAAAGGTGATCCTATCGAGGGTGGCTAGCACATGGTGTTGGTGACCCCTAAACAGTGTAGAGAAGGAGTTTGTCTATCAGAGGTATCTAGGAAGGCAGGGTAGACCCCTCAGGTAAGGGGCAGCCTGAGGGGCCTGCCAGCTTTGTGAGTCATAGCTGTAACTGATGGTTTTAAAAGATCTGTCTCCTAACTGGAGGGTAGACTACACCTTTGATCCCAGTACTCAAGAAGCTGAGGCAAGAGAGTTGCCATGAGTTTGAGGCCAGCCTAGACTACAAGGCAAGATCATCCTTGGAATCAGTTGTACTAGGTCAACTGGGGTTATAGTAAGACTCTGGAAAAAGAAAAGAAAGGTCTGACTCCTGTCCTTAGCCAGCATGGTTGAAGACGACTCTGGCCCTTCCCCAGTGACTGAGCCTACTACACTTGCCCATGGGTCATGAGGAATCATCCCATCCAGGTCTAGCGTGACAGGAACCTTGAAGCTGGCTGTGCCCATCCCAAGTCACTCACTGTCTTTAATGACCAGTCCCAGTTCATACTGGTCCCATCCACGCACTACACAGACAAGGGCTTCCTGATCCCTGCCATATAATCCCAGCTCTTGATCCTGATCCCTGCTGATGACAGAAAAACAACAACAAAAAAATCCTTTGACACCTCAGTTCCACCACCCTGATCTCCTCAGAGCCACCAAGTGTGAATTCCCCAGCCTTTGAGGGGACCCAATACACTCAAAAGAGGAGGAAGGAGTAAAAGATTCTGCTAAACACGGCCTCTATGCAAACGTTTTCCCTCTCTGGTTTTTCCAGAACTGAGGAGGGGCTTGCTTTTAGCAGGGAAGAGAAACCTTCATGAACTATGGTGAGAGCAGTGAGAGGACTCCGGGAGAGGGGCCCCACTCTGGAAGCCAGAGCACCAGTGCTCGCTGGCCCTGCGGTCTTCAAAGCGGGGCTGTGGGTACTTGATGCCCTCTGAAGCCATTGTTGAGCATGTGCTTTGTGATCTTTATATGAACGCTCGCCATCCTCCCAGCAGCCCGGCGGCGGCAGGTTGTATTATTACAGCTTGTAGAGAGGGAAAAGCAGCGACAGAAGCCAAGTGACCGCTTGGTTCACAGTGGCACAGCCCCACACGGCCATGGGCCTCAGAGCCATCCGCCATTATCTGCATCTTCCCCACATCTGCCACCTGCCATGCCTAGAGTTATGACAGGGAGACCGAGGACACGCACATTCTAGCATCCAGGGAAGAGACCACCGTGGGATAAAATGGGCCGTTGTTTCCTTTATCACTAGAGGCACATAACTCCATATTCAGGAATTCACGCCTCACAGCCCATTTATTGCTCTCATTAAATCCGTGCCGATACTGCAGGACACAGGAGGGCCCTGATTTGAAAACTTTCTGATGAAAAAATCTTACCCTCCTTGCAGCTTGCTGCGTTCCAGATCTCCGGGTGCTGCCTGGAAGAAGACGACCCAGTCCAGAATGAGAAGAGCACTGTTGGGTCATTCTTAGGCTCAGTTGCATTTGGCTGTTCTAGAACATTCTGTGATGTGCACATCCACCTGTAAGGGGCTGCTGTGGGACAAGCACGGTGCTGAATCTGGGCCTCAGGTACCTCACTCTGTGGGCCACATGGTGCTGAGCGCATACTGAAGAGACATAACCAGGGCCAGGGAGGAACAACTGAAACCAAACGGGAAATTGGATTTCTAGAGAGATCAGAGTTTGTGGCTGGGTGGAGGGTGGAGGGAAGAGATTGGCGATGACTTGGAAAAGGAAAGCGGTTAAAGCATGGAAGCAAGAAGCTGGGATATAAAGTAACCCTTGTCTCCCATTCCCAGCACCCAAAGTGCTTGTGACCTGACTCCAGGTGCCTCTCCAGGTTCAAGAGAAGGGTTCACAGGGCTCCCTGTCAAAAGAGACCCACTAGTCCTCATGTGGAACTTCCTTTCAGGAATGTGAGCCCTTCCATCCAGCGTCCCTCCTCCTCCTGCTCTTTGCTCCCATCAGACATTATTAATGGATCACAGAAAGCCCACTAGTTAATGATATTTTCAAACCTTGTGTTGTTTTCAGCACTAAGCTGGTGTCAAACATTGCTATGGCAACTGTAGTAAATAAACCACAAATGCTTCCTGTGAGCATAATGTAGATAACTCATCTGCTTCTCATTACAGCATGTGTAATACTAGTTCTGTCCCCACTTTATGAATGAGGAAGCTGAGACAGAGAGGATGACACTGATGCCCAGGCTCCACAGCTAGTGAGTGACAGATCAAGAATCAGGATCCAGGGAGGTTGATGGGAGATGTCATTCTGTATATGTTTCTCTTATTGGTTGGTGAATAAAACACTGATTGGCCAGGCAGGAAGATAGGCGGGGCTAGGAGAGGAGGAGGATTCTGGGAGAGGTAGGCAGAGTGAGCCGCTGGATAGAGTCATGATGCTGCCGGAGGAGTAACACCGTGCCGGGAATTACTAGGTAAGCCACAGCCTCGTGGCAATGCATAGGCTGAGAGAAATGGGTTAATAATTAAGACAGAGCTAGCTAATAAAAAGCCCAAGTCATCGGCCAACAGTTTCATAATTAGCATGGCGTCTGGGTATTCATTTGGGCTCAAGGGCCACAGGGTCTGCCTGGCCAGAAGACTCTGCTCACAGGACGTGACTCAGGAGACCAAGATGTTGCAAACACAGGGTAACCAGTAGCATCAGATGAGGTGACAAGTTGGCTTGCTCAGCTCAAGGTATGGAGGCCAAGGATGGTTTGAGCCTGCTAAACACTAGTTATTAATCTCTTCCGGAATGATGCATCTGCTCTTGGCCTTGGTCTGGGTATCCATGGGCAAGCTGAGAGGACTGGCTTGGTTGCATGTGGACAGGAATGCTGGCCCAGAAAAGGAGTAGTGGCAGAAGCCCTGGTTAGGATCTCCCAGGCACACACCAGGACGTGGCCTGAGCACCATGCTGATGCCCCTGGGAAGGCATTTCCTCCCCTCTCAGCCCACCAAGGTATCATCAAGAACCCTCCCACTCCTCCACACCTGGGAACTACCCACCGCACCCCTATCCAACAGCAAAGAGACAGCGATCTCTCCTTATTTCTTTTCCCGGTCCCCACATTCAAGGTCAGGGCAGCCTGTGGATGTGAGACAGATCTGAGCCAGTCACCCCAGGAGGCAGGCATAGGGCCATGAAACCCAGCTGTGGACTCTAAAGGAGAGGCAGGTAGCCATGGAAAACAGCCGCACCCGGCTCCCCCTGTGTCCCGACAGCCCAGTGTCCTCCACCCACCACCTTGCACCCTGAGACCCTGGCGCCAGAAACAAGAAAAAGCCTGAAGAAGGTGGTAAGTGGGCTCTTCTGAGGACTCCGGAGTTCTCAAAACAAAAACCCAGTCATTGGTGACTCAGGAAACAAAAGAACTGCCCCCCCCCAGCTGTTCTTAACTCTCTGATGACTTTAACTCCTTTGGAAGTTGTAGGAAGCCCAAGGACCCTCCTCGGAATGTCTCACCATGTATAAAATTGCAAGGAATAGCAATCGAAATGGCTTAAAGTGGGGTGGCAGGCGCACTGCTGGGGAACGGGATCTCACAGCTCCCTGACCTCAGACAGCCTGAGCTCAGACTGTAGTCTCAAAAAGCTAACACTTCTGTGCTGGGAGGAGAAAAGAGCCATGACCAGCTGGTGACAAAGTGACAGGATTTGTTAATGACGCCGGCTCATGGCCTGTGTCCATAATGGGAGGGAAGGCTAGGTTCCAATTCGAGCTTAGGGAAGACAAAGTGGAATTTCCCATCCAGCCTCACCAGCCCCTGCATTCCATCCACAGACACTGTAGTTAGGACACCAAGGTTAGTCCTAAGACCCTGATCCGCAACCCATACCTCACCAGAGTGGTGAATGGGAAACCTCAGGGCACATCATACCCTTGGAGCCTTTCAGGCCCGCCCACAAGTAAAGAACATCCCAAAATGCTTGTTCCAGGCCTTGGGAGAGGCTCAAGGGTAAGAGCACCTACTGCAACACATGTGTCTTTATCCCTAGTGACATGGCAGGCAGACAGGTGGATCGCTGGGGCTTGCTGGCCTCCAGGTAGGTTCCAGGTTCAATGAGAGACCACGCCTTAAAGGAATAAGGTGGGAAGCAATGGAGCAGGGTGCCTGGTGTCCTTCCTCCCGTGTCCTCCATGTATAAACACAAGTACACACACACACACACACACACACACATACACACACACACACACACACACACACACACACGGGAGGGGGGACAGACAGAGAGAGTGAGGGAAGGAGATTTTTAGCATACTCTATTGCAGAGTTTACTTGGCCATTGGGGGAAATCCAGGTCTCACAGGCCTTTGTCCATCACTCAGGCTCCACCATGCCCCAGGGACGCCAGAGTCTACAGCTTCGAAAAACAAGGCCGTTCTATGCCTGCTGTGGCCCAGCATGAAGGTTGGGCTGAGTCTCAATGCATGTGTTCCCCTCAGCTTGCCAAGGGCTGGGTCCAGGGTGTGCACAGGAGCCCCACAGGCCAGGTCAGGGAGTGTGTGAAGCGGCTCCCTCTGGCTGGCCCATGGGTGTCCCCCACAGCCCTTGGGCCTCACCCTGCCCCCTACCACTGCATGTTCATTCTGCCAGCAATTCTCAGGGTGTAACTGGAAAACTGCGCAGTCATGAACCCTGGTGCAAGCCAGAATGGACGAATGCTTCAGGGTGGTCACTGGCAGGTGACCAGGCATGGCCCGGACTATCATGTGTAAAATGGGAATAAAACCATGCACTGGTTTGTGTCACTGTCCAAGTCATTTGACTGAGCAGTTGCTAGGTGGCAGTTAGGACCACTCCCATCCCCATCCCCAGGTCTGCCCACCTACACAGGAGGAACAGGCTCTAGGTGGTCAGCTGTGCGCTCCCAATGTTCATAGATCCCCAGAAATAAGTGTGCTGTTTAGGTGGAATGACCACAACAAAGCCAGTGGTCACCAGAGTGGCATGAGACTGGGGGATGACTTCTGGGTCTGCCATAAGGCAACACCCCAAATACCACCACACATGTAAGGGGGCTGGCTTCTCTTTGTTCTAAGCCTACTGTCCCTGCCTTCTAGCTGGCTGCTATCATCCCTGGAGCCTAGCTGGCTGCTCTCCTAACCCCACTTGTCTGAAGAAGCTTAAAGGGCCACATAACCCACCCCCTGGGGATGCTGGAAACAAACCAGCCTGACCCTTGAAAGACTTCCCGAAGGTCCTCAAGCACAGGGTGGATCTTCCTGGAGAGGAGCCACAAGCTCAGCCTTCTCAGACACACTGTCTTGGGGACAGACCCCAGCAATGGCCACTGGCCCAACCTGCAATTTAGGCTCAGCCCAGAGATGAGGGTGGCACCAGTTGAGAGCCAGACTCCAGGGCAGCCTCCATAATGAAAGGATGGGAAGCCAGCATGTCCTATGAGAGCTCTCTTCTTCCAAAAGCCCCCTGAAGCATCAAATCTCTGCAGCTCTATGGGAAAACCGAAGCACCAGCTCTCTGTGACAGGCCTGGAGGTAGGCGCTCAGCTTCTGAGAAGTGCAGTGGAAGACCCCAGCAAGCTGGACGAAGTAGACTAAGGGGACAACACCCACACAGTCCTTGTGCCTTTGGGCAGCTCAGCCTGGAGTAAAGGGCACGGGCCACCTCGCTATGTCCTGTGGGAACTGAGGTTCCTAGTAGTTGGCAGCCAATGGCCCTGGGTAGCTTTGGTTCCCACCCGGACTTTGTGTTCCAGAAGCCTGTGGTGAGCAGGAATTAATGACCCATGTCGCCTTGGTGGCCCCATGTTGCCGGGACTTGCTATGTGTGCTTAACAGCAGGGCAACTGGGCAAACTGTTTCTAGAAGATTATTCTATCCTACTCCAGGAAGTATTTTGAGAAAGAGTTTCTTTACCTTCACTAAGGTCCTGTGTCTGTGTTCGGCAACTGGCTAGAGGCAGGCCCACAATGTTGCATGACATTAGCCACCCATGAAGATAAGGGTGTCCTGCCAAGTTCTGCTACATGGAAGAATCTGGAACACAGAAGCTAGGCACAAAAGACCACATCTGTCATTCCCTTTCTGTGAAGTGTCCAGGACAGGCAAATCCGTGGAGTCTGGGAGATCACATTTGCCTAGGATGGGAAGGAGAGATGGATGACAGCTGTCTAGTTCATGTTTTCTGCAAACACTCTAGGGCTGTGAAGGCTATGCAGCGTTGAATATAGAAAACCCAGAATCCCACATGGCAAGTAAGAGACTTCCACAGTGTGTGAGTTACATCTTTAAAATTCAGAAGAAGAGAAAAAAAATGGGCTGGAGAGATGGCTCAGTGGTCAAGAGCACTGGTAGCTCTCCCAGAGGACCTGGGTTCAATCCCCAGCATCCGTGGCAGCTCACATCTGACTGTAACTCCAATTCCAGGAGATCACATGCCTTTGTCTGACTGCCCAGTGCACCAGCAAATATATGATACACAGACATTCATGCAGGCAAAACATCCATATATATAAAATGACAAAATCGGGAGGCAGAGACAGAGAACCCAACATTGCCATTTCCTAGCTGTGTGACTCACTTACACACCTTAGTTTTTTCACAACAAGAGAATGGTCCTGGTCTCAATAACATCCGCATCATCAAGACCTATCTGGCATTTGGGTATGGGATCAACATGGAGCACACAGTCCCTACACAACTGTGCTTCCTCCCATTCCAGGCAATGCAATGGGCAGCGTGAAGCCAGGCAAACGAGATGAAGACACTGAGAGCTCCACATGAGTTTCACATCGGCCAGCATTGCTCCCAGACACAAACTTCCCCGAGACAGGACAGGAGCTGCTGCTGTGCAACCCAAGACTTGTGGGGACAAGGATGCAGGGTAAGATGACCCCTACTGGGAACACAAGTTGACCCAACTGTTTGTGATAGTGACAGACAAAGAGATATCCTCCCCTAGCAGGCGTCAGGTGCCAGTGACTTCTGTTAATAAGCCAACCCAATCCTGCATTTCTATGCATGTTGGCATCAGAATGTTGCACCATATGGGGTCAGGGCAGGCTTCTGATTCCTTCATCCAAATTCTGTTTCCCATGCCTTTTTTTTTCCTAGTGGACATGTATTTTTATGATCTTTTTAAAGAATGCAGCTTGCTGGATTTTGAAGCTAAAAGGCCAAAAAAAATCTATTTAAGGAAAAGATGCTTGCAGAGGGGGGGGACTAACCGGAAGAAGAAAGGGAGCCGGTAGGGGAGCAGGCAGGGGCACAGGGAGAGCTGTGAAGGAAGGGAATAAGTGTGTGTGTGTGTGTGTGTGTGTGTGTGTGTGTGTGTGTGTGTGTGTGGTAAGCACACTCAAGGCTGGGACAGCAAGCTACAAGTGGGACTCAGAATGGAGTCCTTGAAGCTGGGTTGCTTCCTGGAAGGTGGGACAATATGTGCACCAGATGCCAGAGCTTCTCTTCAGAATTGACAGCCCATGTTCTCACACTGCTATGATTTTGGTAAGCCCATGAAAAGCCTGGTCCCCAGGGTGGCACCCCTGGGACACAGTGGGACCTTTAGGAGCTTATGCTCAGAGTCAGTTGAAGGAGACTGAGCACCCAGCCTTTTATTGTGGCAGGCAGAAGCCTGGGAAGACATTTCCCAGAATCCTCTCCCATCTAGAGCATTCTAGATTAGATTCCATCAGAGAGAGCCATTCACACAAGCTCTAGGAAGGTCAATGACATCTTCCCCGCCCCCGCCCTCAGGAATAGACTTGTTGACTCCATCATGGGTCCACCTGCCTCAGAGGTATAGGCTGGTACTACCATCAGCACAGTCCCCAAAGCACTTGTTAAACCAAAGTTGTGAACACTCGAAGCACCCCCAAGCTTCATCCCTCAGCTCTTCAGCAGTTTGGAAGCACTCAATCCCCTGTGTTAAATCTCTTCTTCTTGGCATGTAGGAACACTTCCTTCAGTGTCCTGAGAACGGATTTCAACACAGACAAAAAGCCTTCAGCTTCTAAGACAGTGCTACACACCACCAACCATGGGCGGCTGTGATTCTCATCTGCCCAGCTCCATCATCTCCATGTTCACAGAGAACATAATGGGCACAGCTGGGACAAGGCCAGGTCTACCTTTCTTCCCATCCAGGACCCTTCTTGATACCTGTCCTACTTCCTGGGGTAATAGCTGCAGGCCAATGTCCCCTGCTCTCAGCTTTCTATGACAAAGCCCCATCTTACAGGGACCCTGGACCTCCCTCAGGGCAGAACATCAGCAGTGGCAGAGACGATTCATCCTTGGTTAATCTAAAGGACATCACCTTTGCACCCTGGAGAAATGTCTGTTGTCCATGTGAGGAGTACGGTTTTCTCTGGCTTGAGATGGGTCCAAGGGCAGAAGCTACTGCACAAGGAAGAGCCTATGGTGTGGATTGGCAATGACTGAGCTGGAGAGGTGCTAGGCCTCTTGGTAAGGCTATTATCCCCATTTCCTGGATCCCTGAACTCTCTGGCCCAGTCACTAGGCTGAAACTCCCATGAACTTGGAGATTCTTGGAGCACATTGGTTGCTCACACTGCTGCAGGTGAAGCGGATCCTTGCTTAGGAGCGAGCACAGGGTTCCTGAGCCAAGTGAGGGGCAGTGGGGAGTCCGCTTGGCCCCCTCTGCCTGCTGCCTCCACCTGCTCTGCTACAGGAAGAAAGTGACAGGCTCAAGAAACAAGAAGTCATTTGCGGCTCAGGGTTATTATTTTGCATGTGGTGGAATATATGTATATATTTATTTTGGGTCCACCCAAGCTTTGAAACTTTAATGTCTAAATTGCCAGGATTATATGAATTCCTTTTCAGAATCGCTGTCATGGTTTGGATCGGTCTCCCCGCTGTGTAAGACAACACCACTACTTGCTCCCTGAAGCCTTTCTTCTCGGGCCATGAGAACGGACGGATGCACCATCCGGTTGTGCTGGCTTGGAGAGGACTGGGGAAGACCATCCCTGTGTGCCTGGCAGCTCTGCAGACTGTGAGTCACAGCCCAAGGGCCAACTCAGGACATCCTGGGCATGGAAATGGCTGGGGGATGCTGGGATCTCACAATTTATTATCCTACATGTTTCCCCTTAGTATAATAATAATAATAGTAATAATAATAAAAATTGTGGTGGAGAAAGTTGCTAGTGCCAAGCAGGTTATTGTGAGCACTTATATCCCAGGGCTGGCTGGGAAGATGCCAAGTGGCCCTTGTTTCTCCAATATGAGAACATGGCAAAATAAATTCCCGGAAGAGGCTGAAGATGACTGGATGAGTCAGAATTGCAAGGCCCATAGCAGCATCCTCACGCGGCACCCAGAGCTCTAGTGAGCCCACGGGCAAGGAATCAGATACGTTTAGAGCTCCGTCCGCTCTGTCTGCACCCTGACTCAGAGCTCCCACTTGCTTTCTTTGGCATTTGCTTCTTTGGAGAACTCCAGTAGAGAACGTTATTGAGACAAAGTCTTAAAACTTGTCTTCAGCCTTCACTGTGCCTGCACATGCCATGTTGTTCCTCGGGCACTCACTTGACTTTGTATTTAAAGGTTTTATTTTGGTGCGTGGTGGAGGGTGCTTGCTCTTGGAGCCCCTACGAGCCTGCCGGATCTCTCTAGGTTACAGGCAGTTGTGAGTTGCCCAACATGGGTGCCAGGAACTGAACTCAGGTCCTCTGCAGGAAAAGCAAATGCCTTTCCTCTCTGAGCCACAGCTGAGCCATCTCTAGTCTGCCTTGTTTTCTGAGACAGGGACTCCACTGACCTGGCCTCGAGCCCCAGGGCTCTGCCTAGTTCCACCTCCCCTGGCCTGGGATACAGGCATTGGCCACGACATACAGCTTTCTTCAGCTCTGGGGACTGGACTGCAGAGGACCTACCCTACGGCAAGTCTACTGTCCCATCGGGCTGGCCAGCCAGGCCTGATGACGGAGGAGCCAGTCTTCACATGCACCTGCTAGGAGGGCAGGGACTCATGCCTTGCTCTGACCCCTCCTAACTGAGCAAGGACGAACAGGAACCCAGCACACTGGCACTGTGGCCACGCATTGTCTGAGTGACCTGCCCCCGCCTGAAAACACGCCAACAGCTCTGTGGACCACCTCCTCCCACCCCCGTGACACTGTGCCCTGACCCCAGCAGACACCCTCCCCCCACCTCCAGTGCTTTCTGGTACCCACACCCAGCCAGGCTGAGAGAAGCAGGAGCTCAACCCCTGTTTCTCCTCCCCCGAGGGGCACTTCAGCAAGCCTGCCTGGGCTGCCTGGGCTTCAGGGAGGCCACCGGCCTGACCTGTGGGTCTAGTGCAGCCTGCCCAGACTAAACATCCCTGATTAAGTCCCACAAAGGTTAAATGGGCAATTAGGCAGGTTGCAAAAAGCTGGACTGGCCCTTTGCCCCACAGGGCCACAGCCTGGATGACAACCCCAGAACACGGCCCCTCCCACTTCGAAGGAACGACCCCCCACCTATGCGTGACCTCTGACTCCACACTGCAGGCCTGACCACAGCTTCTAAGTCAGCAGTGGATGGCAGTAATCACAGCAGCATGTGCTAACCTCGGGGAGGGGCACAGGACTGGGCTTCTGCCACTGACCTGAGGCCACGAGACAGAACCTTCCTTCCCCTCACCCCTTGACCCAACCCTTCCAAGTCCTGTCAGCACTTCCTTGAGGACACTCCCCTACCCCAGACATCTTTGTCACCCACTGGTACCCTGGACCAACCCTTTATTATCAACACCATAGTCCTGTCACATCTAGGGAAGGTACCTGCCTCAGTGGCCCATACCAGAAGGCCTCCCCACCCTGCAAGGCAGGCTCACACTCTGGCCAGTCCCTTGAACGTGCGTCAAAAGGTCGTCAAGCTTGGTTGCTCCTCTCATCATCTATATACCGCATTGGCTGGCTGCGCCGCTCCTGCCTGTGTCTGACTTTCACCGTCTTTTCTCCGTGTAGAACACCCTTCTCCAAGCGACCCGCAGGACTTGGACTCTCTCTTCTTGGGCGCATCAGAAGCATCCAGGGTCAACTCCCAAAAGCAACAGCAGAACCCCCGAGGCCTTGCTGGATGTCCTCCACAGTGAGATGCCTCTGCCTTTGTGGCATTTCCAGGGACACAGGGGGCTTCTGTGTCCACTGAAGCGTCTCATACCCAACACCGAGACTCACAAGAGGTGCTGTGTGCCGCTGTGGCCTGACACCACCAGCATGGAACTAACACTTCTTGTACAAGTGGGGAAACTGAGGCTCAGGCTGTTGGATGTCTTGCCCAAGGGGATGCAGCAAACTATGCAGTGGAGTTCAAACCCAAGCCTTGCTGGCTTCGACACCCCAGTTCTTAGTTTCTGCTGTTGTTCCATGAGGCTGGAATGAAGCCCAGGGCCTCACTGTTAGGAAGTATGAACTAAATTACCCCCAGCCCAGCCCCAGAATCTTTCCTAACCACTGCAAAGTTGGAGAGTGCCAAGAAAGGGAGCTCGCCCAGGAGGATGGCAGGAGGTCATCTGCTCCCATGCCTACCTTCATGTCAATCAGACGATAAATCCTGTGCTCACACTCCCTGGCTATCCTAGACACAGCCCTGAAGAAAAGCAGAAGTCTCCCCTGCAGGGCCTGAACCTTCCAGCCACAGGCTTCTCCCAAGACCAAAGGTGTTTCATTGTAGCAAAGGCGGGAACTGGCCTTGTGTGTAGACAGGCTTTGGGACTTGCAATAGTTTCACTCGGGCACATCCTGACAGGCCATCAAACCAAAACCCAGGGCAGGTCTTCACTGCCACCGCCTGGTCTTCCAATGCCCACCATTTCATTGCCTGTTGACACACACAGACGATGACAAATGTGAGGCTACAGGGGAACCAGAGGCATTTGTAGGAACTAACAAAAAAAAAAAAAAAAGAGTGTACTGAGGGTTGAACCCAGGGTCTAGCCACATTAGATAAGCACTTGCCCTGACCAGGATGGACCCTGAAAATCCTGGTCTGGATGAGCCCCCAGTGAAATCAGCAGTAGCCAGCCTGCCCAACCATGGACAGACAGCACATGTTCCTTTTCAGCTCTCTTTTTATTTTATTTTATTTTAAAACAGGGTCCTACTAAACTGCTCAGGCTATGTACAATCCTCCTGCCTCAGCCTACTTAATGCTAGGCCTAGCACCCACCCCCAGCTACATATATACATATAGATTCTATTTAGTATAAAGTAGAATGTAAATCTGAGGAATAATGTTCAAATATAAAGAGCATTAAAACTCCCAAATAGCACATTTAAAAACAAACAGTAAATTCTCGATCTTGATTCTGTGACTACAAATTTTAGAGTCAGCCATCCAGTGAGGTAGCCAGTGCCAGCCTGGACTCTCCTGGCTTGGACTCCTCTCAAAACACTGCCTAGATGAGGATGAAGGAGGCCCAGGAGCCCCTGTAGGGAGACAAGAGACTGAGACAAAGGGAGAAGACAGATCAACAAGAACACAAAGACCGAGAAATCGCTCAAGTTCTTTACAATTTGCAGAGAGACGAGTAGGAACATTTAAAAATAAAACCACTTTCCAAACAGCTAAAGATCTACAAAAACAAACTTTTAAGGACTGTCAGAGAGCTTCATTTTATATCCTTGACAAATGTAACATCAAAAGGTCTCAGGCTTGGAGCCAACAAGGTGCTTCAGCAGGTAAAGGCGCTTGCTGTGTGTGCCTGACACGTGAGTTGGATCCCCAGAACCCACATAAAAGCTGAAGGAGACAACCAGCTCCAGCTCCACAAAGTAGTCCTCTGACCTCCATGGGTACACCATGGCACATGCTCCCCCCCCACACACACACATACGTGCACATCATACAAACAAAAAATAATTTTAAAATGTTTAAATAAGATCTAGACCTTCTAATTCAATTTAATTTTTCTATATCAGGTATCCGTCTAAAAACACATACATGGTCTTCTCCAGAAATGTAATATGGAGTCTGTGAGCTATCAGCCTCCATCTGGCCTCTTTCATGCAGCAGGCTTTTCAAGACTCTTTTGAGTCTTTATTTACTATTACTATGTGTGTGTGACGTATGCGTGTGCCGTGATGCATGAGTGGAAGGACCTCTCGTGAAGTCAGTCTCTCTATCCACATTTACGTGGATTGTGGGCATCAAACCCAGCTCACTCGGGGCTTGTAGCGCTGAGCCATCTCCAGCCCTCACACAGCGGGCTTTTGAGTCTGCCGCATCATGTGCATAGGTAATCCTCTTTTTCAAGGCTGAGCTTAGTTCTGTTGCAGGTCAGGAAAGGGGGACAATGGTGTATAAATTTCCTCAAAAGACGTGAGAAGTCAAAACGGAGGATGCTCTTAATTGCAGTATGCAAGCACCTGGAAGAAGGACCTGGGGGACAGACGAGGCTGTCCAGATGTCCCCAATCTGAGGCAGAACCTGGTTGCAGGTCTCCCCTGCAATGACCAGGTAATGCCGACGTCAGGTCTTCCCTACACTAGGCAGGTGACATCAGGTCTTCCCTACACTAGGCAGGTGACATCAGGTCTTCCCTACACCAGGCAGGTGACGTCAGGTCTTCCCTACACCAGGCAGGTGACGCCAGGTCTTCCCTACACTAGGCAGGTGACATATGTGGAGGCTCAGTCAGCTGTCCATGTACTGCCATCCACTATGTCACAAGATTTGGTTCCTCTGGTCTAGTGGGAGCCAGACTTCTCCTGTGGCCGTCAACTCCCTCTGGACCTGCCTTGTCCACCCCACTCCCGCCCCCACCGCCTCTGTCTCACTGCTTGCTCTGATCCTGCTGGCATAAAAGACTCCACAATTGCACCAAGGACTGCTGCATGCGTCATCACCCTCCCAGTCGACTCCCCTCCCGTCTTAACTCTTGTCATTCCACCAGTCAGATCATAAAGACCCAAGCTCGAGATTTCTTTCCAGGACAGCGAAGTCCACATCCTGTCATTTGGGTGGTAATCTTTCCCCTGATGAGTCTCCTCTAGGAAGGCAGAAAGTAGGCCCAGTCACTCCTCAGGCTTCAGCACAGTGCTGCATCTCACATTTCCTGTGAGCCCACGATAGTAAGAATAGGGAATGGAGCCAGTGAGTTAGAGTTGAAGACAGATATCTGCCCTAAACCTGTGTCCTTATTCCAAGGGGCAAACTTGCCACTACGTATATGTGTGAGGGCTGCTGTCACAGTGCCCAGTACTAACAGTCACTATGTACTTGCCACTCTGCCCCAGTGCCAGCCACTGAGCCTGCTCCACCCCATGGGCCCCAAAACCCTAGGTTGTACAGTGCTATGGGAATTCAGTACCGCCTTCTTCAAAAAATGAAACTGATGTTGGACCCAGGTCTGATGGTTCAGAGCCAAGTGACAGACCTATATAACCAAGGTGAAGGCCACGGAGGAAAGGCCCATGTTCACCTGCCGTCACGCTGCAGTAGGCATCTTCACCTCTGAGGGTGAACTATCAGGGGTGTTACTCTGTCTCCACGCACTCACCAGGAGCGCACACGCTGGGTCCAAACACTGATGAGTGAAGGAATTGCTTGGGCTTCCCACAGCGGCAGTGGCCCTCGAAATCCCAGAGGGACCCTAAGACCCCATGTGGGGAACACCCAATGAGATGCCCTCAAAGACCCTAGGCCCTCCTCCAGGAGCTGTTGACCTTTCCCCCCGCTGACCAGAGGGAAGACCACCAGAGAAGCAGGGTCAGTGGTGAGGGGTCAGTCAGGGAGGGCAGTGGCATTTCCAGGCGGGCCACTTCTGGGGGGTCTTTGGGGGAGGAGCAGGAAGGTCTGGAAGGCCTGAGGGAGCAGAGGTGAGGGATGAGGGCCTGGGCCACAGCTGGGAGGTCACAGGGAGGAGGCACCCGAAAGCCCAAAGCCGTCTGTGCAGCCCTGCGAGTCTCCCATCCTCCTGCCCGTCTGTTTGCAGGCAAAATGAGGAAGAAGACGCAAAGGAGAATGAGAGGAAGGAGATGGGATGGGGCGACAGGAAGAGGAGAGTGTGCCAGGCAGGGCCAGCACTGATGGAGGAGATTCACGGACAGAGGGAGACAGACAGCGACTGGCTCAGGACTGAGCACAGCAGAGTGGCAGCCCGGGGACCTGAGGGTGAGCAGGGAGGGACGCCTGACTCCTCCCTGACACTTCCTGGGGAGCCTCGGCGACTCTGGAACAGAGCAGAACAAGCAAGGACCAGGCACGGTAGTGAGCCTGCTTCAGGAACAGCGGTCTCAACCGGACCTAAGGGCCTCCTCCTGCTTCTCCTTCTCCTCTTCTGCCTCCTCCTCCTCCTCCTCCTCCTTCCCCTTCCTCCTCCTCCTTCCCCCTCCTCCTTCTCTCCTCTTTCCCCTCTATCTTTCTCTTTTCCTATCTCCCTCTATATCTGTCTGTCTCTGTTTCTGTGTTTCCCAAACCACGCCCCATGTTTGTGTGTCTGTCCATCTCTGCCTTCTGTCTCCTGCTGTCCCGATCTCTTCAGGTGACGTGCGGGTCAGGGAAGACGGTGCACAGGCAGTGCTCAGGAGAGATCAGCCCAGTGTGGCTGAAGGCCTGGAGCCCTCACTGGTGGTGGGGGACCACTCTCATCAGGCTCACACAGCCCAGCCCAGCACTAATTACAGCGCAGTATGTCGTGCTATTTTGATTCATATTTCCTGTCTGGAAAACAGGCTGCAGTACTGGGCACTGGGCCAGGACAGAGGCCAGGAGGCCAGGGCAGGAACCTGCCCATCACTGACCAGAGCCTGCTTCAGGAAATGGGAACTTTCCAGGGAGGTGGGCTGCCGCACCCCCACCCTCCACACACTGCCCATACTCAGGGGGAGGGGGGTGTGCTGACCCCTGGCTGTGCTGAGGCCCAGGCTTGGAGTCAGACAGTGTTGAGTTCAAATCCTCCCAAGTCTCTTCCTGGCATTGGCATCAGCCCAGAGCTTGTCTGTAACCTGGCAGTGTCTTGCACTGTGGTTAGACACACATGCCAAGTCCTCGTCACAGACCGGATTTCCTTTGGTGTCACCTTCATTCCTACAGTGTCAGAGCAGGAGAAATGCCACGGGCAGGAGGCCTTTCTCTAAAGAAAGCTGAGTTGCATAGGAGAGTCAACTCCCCTGGTGTTGACTCTGAGGTCTGTGGGGTTTCTATTTTCTCATCTGTAAAATGGGTTTACACTAGTACTAGCCAAGAGAGTGTGTGGGCAGACTGAGTGGGCCAGCCTGTGGGTTCAGCTCAGTACAGAACTCCTTTACTCACCACTGAGAAAGGCCACATGACACAGGCCAAGTGTAGCTGTGACTATTCACGTACAGGTGTGTGCCTCTATGAAGCATGTGCTCAATGGTGCATGAACACATGTGAGGATGTGTGTCCATGCCCGTGAGTGTGGGGGTGCTCATCTCCACACTAGTGTCTACATGCACACATGCATCCAGTGTGCGTGTTTGTTTTCCTATGTCACCATGTGCAGATGTATAGACATTAATCTTGCTGTAAGGGGGAACAAAGAACGGGGATGCCGCTTTTATGAAATGCAAGTGTCCTTCCACAGATGATTGGGTCAGCAGACATGGCCTTTCCACGAGGCACAATATTGTTCATTCACAAAGGCTGAGCCAGACCACAGCCTGGCCAAGAGCTGAACGCTTGATGCTGAGGGAGAGTCCTGCATGATGGAATCCCATCCATGTAAAAATGTCTACAGCAGGTAAGCGTGGGGTGAACACACTGCTAGTTGGGGCCAGAGGCTCGTACAATGGCCATGGGAGACTTGCGGGGGTAAAATGTCCTAGAATTGACTCAGGGTGGCGGGCACCACTTGGCAAAGTTGTTGACAGATGACTTTTCCTGAGTAAGATGAAACATGATGATGAGGTTTGAAGGAGTCCAGATTCCTTTAATATGAGTGTGTGCGTGCGTGCGTGCGTGCGTGTGTGTGTGTGTGTGTGTGTGTGCGCGCGCGCTCGCGTCACATATGTGCCATGGGGCCTTAGAAGGGCCTGAGACAGGGCGTCCACCCTGCTACATCCTGGGATGTAGGGTGGGATGGACAGATGGACGACTCAATCTCCCTTGGGACCCACAAGCACATTTTCTCATTCCCACCAGCTTGAAGAATACAAAAATGAAGTGGTGTCACTTAGGGGGATTCACACCCTAAACATGGCTATTCCCAGGCTCCAGGGCAGAGTGGTGTTGCTCCAGGGTTCATCCAGCCTCCTGACCCCAGCTCCAAGTCCTGTCAGTGTTACAGGTGATGGAAGCCAATGAAGCCAGTGGGTTTCTTTCCTCTCCTGGGGAAGGAGGCATCGTCACAGAGCCCACGTTCAAGACCTTGTTGTGTTTCACCGTCACACCTTCCCCATCCTAGTTCACATTAAAAGAAGGGAGCATGAGGTCCAGAGAGACAGACAGTTGCTTCACCCTGACCCAAACCCTGGAGACTGGCTGTCATCTACCTTACCAACTGCCCTGAAGGGAGCCCAAGACCTTCTGTGGATGCCCATGGGTCTAGACAAGTCTTGACTCAGATCCCACCCCGGCTCTGCCCCCAAAACAGCAGAGGAGAACACCCTGCCCTGTTTTGGGTATCATCCTTGGTGGGAAAACATCGAGTCCCAGCAGCTAGAGGACACCTGTACCCCCATTTCTCCCAAGATAGAACCCTTTCCTCACATGAGGTCCTCCTCATGAACAGTACCTGGGAAGTTCAAGCACTGCAGGCTCAGGTCAGAGGTCACACATCCAAAAGCTGTAGGAATCTACCAGGAAACCCTGCACCAGATTCTTGCAAGAGCCCTGACAGTGAGCGAGAGGGTAGAGATACTCACTGCCAAGGGAACAGAGAGGGGGCCTGGTGGGATGAATGTGCGCCTGGGGGCCTTTGAGGCAAGGGTTGATGACCCCCTGCTGAAGGGCTTGTCTTTCTTAGTTACCATCCAGAACTGAATCCGTATGCTTTTCTGCAATAAAGATATCTTCTAAGCCATGGCTTTAAACAGAATAAAACATGATGCAGGCTCGAGGGTGAGTCCAGGCATGACTGTTACGATGACAATAGTATCCTCCCATGTGCAGCAAACCCGACTGCACAGTGGATTCTGGGACACCGCACCTCCCCAGAAAGGCTCACTTGGGAATTCCCATGAAGAAGAAGAGGAAGGTGACTTACATGGGGTGGGGGTGGGGAGTGCAAGACCGGAAGGGGTAAATGTGTTCAAAGTCCTCACATGCACATGATCAAACATCAAAACAAAGTCAATTCCTCTGTAGAATTAATATGCATTAATTAAAAACAATAAGCCCATAACATTACAGGACAGATCCACAGTAAGCATAGTGAAGGACTATATAAGAGCCCACCCTGCCACTGGCAGCATCAGTTGAGGGTGGAGGCTGGGTGAATTCTGGGGTCCACAGACCTCCAAGACCCCAGGCTCCCCAGTTCCCTTCACAGCCTAGAACCAGCTGACCATCCTCATCCAGCTTCCCTGGCAGGTCTGTGGAAACACCTCTCACAAGGCAGTCCCACTGCGGAAGCAGCCTGGGCTCCTGTAGACAGCCTGCCCTTAGTACACAGCAAGCCACTGAGCAGTCACTACAGCGAGACGAGGGATTATGAGCACGTACGGTCACGAACGGTCACAGAACGCAGCCCTGGGTAGCACACACAGGACTGTTTTCCTAGAGATGAGGCTAGAGTTGTTGATTCTTACTGACTTAAAGAAAACAGTCAGGCTTTTTGGTTGTTTTTGTTTTGTTTTGTTTTGTTTTGTTTCCTCAAGACAGAGTTTTTCTGTGTAGCCCTAGATGTCCTACAACTCATGTAGACCAGGCTGGCCTCCAACTCACAGAGATTCACCTGCCTCTGCCTCCCAAGTGCTGGGAATAAATAAACATGTGCATGGCTGCCACCCCCCCGGCTGAGAGTTGAACTTTTTTTTACAAAATTTTTTCAAAACAATCCTTGTGTCTGGTGGTTCCTACCTTTTCTGCCTCCCAGGACTGGCAGTCCAGGGCTGAGGAATGTGGGCAGCTCCCAGGAGGCCTGAAGAGAAACTGAGCAAGGATCTCACCAGCACCCACAACCTTCTCACTACCTCGGGCACTCAGCCCTCATGAGCCAGTCTGCTGGGGAAAATCAAAATCAATAGCTTCTAACACCTAGTGCAGGCACCCAGGATGGTCCCCTCACCTTGATGTCACCAGGCTAACGCCAACCCTTGCCACAGAGCAGAGGCAACTGTCAGTGGCTTCCTTCCTCCTTCCCTCCCTCCCTCCCCCCCTCTCTCTCACACACACAGACACACACACACACACACACACACACACACACACACACACACGGCTTCTTCTACTTAAAATGTTCTGGGGTTCTCCATAAACGCCGAGGAACCTCCCGGGTCAGCAGAGGGCTTGGAGCACTTTGCCTCCACTGTTTTATGAGCCTTGCAGTCCCCCCTCCCTTGACGCTGGTGCAAAGATCCTTATTTAAGCTATAAATTGAATTAAAAATTCACGTTTAATATTCAGTTATGGTGTGGTTAGGGGTTTTATGGGCGGCCACTGCCCTTCCTATTTGCTTACAATGTTGCCCCTCACATTGCCAAACCCCGGTTTCTCGGACTGCCAGGAGGATGCCAAGTTATTAACAATTATTACCTTTTACAGTCATTTTTGGCCCCAGCCTGCTTTTTTGGTGGTCTCATAATTTCAAAACAGGGACCTTTGAAATCTTACCCCAAAACCAAATGGGCCTGAGGACCACACTTCCTCACTCCCACCAAGTAGGCCCAGTTCTCATTAGGAAAGGTTGTCTGCCTCTGGCTCCCAGCAGGAGCTGCAGGCCAGTCTGAAACCTGGAGAACAGGATCTCCCAGAGAGGGATAGGATAAGTCACCCCACTCGCTGGGGATGGGAAACATTGTGCTGTGAGGACCTGTGCCAGGAGTAACATAGTCACCTGAGCTGTGCCACAAACTGCATGCTACAGTCCCATTATGGCACCGTCAGGACTATCCTTAGCCCCAGACTAGCTGGAGTTGTTAGCTACATTGTTAGGCCCCTGTATGTGTGATCTGAGCACAGGACAGACTAAGTGATTATATGTAGGAAGGTCAGGAGGAGACATCATATATCTTCCTAATTCTCTGCCTTAGTGTGGTGTGTGTGTGTGTGTGTGTGTATGTGTGTGTGTAAGTGTTTTATCTGCATATATGTATTGCACCAAGTACATGACTGGTTCCCAAGGAGACCAGAGAGACCTGGATGATTGTAAGTCACAACATGGATGCTGAGAATAGAGCCCAGGTTCTCTGCAAGAATAGGAAATGCTCTTAACTGCTGAGCTATTTCTCCTTATTTTTCCAGACAAAGTCTCTCTCTGAAGCTGGAGAGCATCAATTCAGTTAAAGTGCCTGACCAACAAGCAACCAGGAGCCTCTACCTCCCTAGTGCCAAGAATAAAAATACAAGTTGTCACACCCAGTAGTTACACCCAGCTTAAGTGGGTGCTTGGAATTGAACTTGGGTCCTTAAACTTGTCTGGCAGGCAGTTTATAAACTGAGCCATCTCCCAGCCCCCAAGATGCTCTGAAAAATGTTTTTCTTCAGTGATTTGCACTTGCTTTTACACAGATGTAAAGGTGTTTCTATGAATTTGTATCTGTAGAATGTAGATGTCATACTGCTACTCTTATATTTTCAAGGTATAATATGTAAATATTATATAAATGATAACTTATAGTATATTGCATAAGTTAAAATTTATTATAATGCATTATAGAAATATGTATAGCACATTATATAACTTAAGATGTAAAGTTAGGGGCTGAACGGACAGCTCATCGTTTAAGAGCACTGGATGTTCTTGCAGAGAACATCACCTACATGGCAGCTTACAATCACCTACAACTCCTGCTCCAGGGGAATCTGGTGTCCTCTCCTAATCTCCATGCATACTCATATACATACACACATATAAATAATAAAATAAATCCTCTTTAAAAGGCTGACTTTCAAAACTGAGGCTCACCTCAGCATCTCCAGCCCCCACTGAGCCCAGTTGTTTCAGGCCTGCATGATCCTGAGACCTCTGTGCCTTTCTCAGTGACCATCACCCCCACCCCTACAGCCACCCTAGAGACCCTTGAGGGCACAGCCTCCACAGGGAGCCCAGCTGTGCCCATCATTCAGAGACCCCAGAGACACTGGGACTCAGTCCCCATGAAAGAAGCCACTTTATAGCAACAATCTCATGGACATCAGAATGACTAAGCCAGTGACAATCTGAAGACAAGAGAGAGGTAACTGCTCCTGGTCATGTGGACATCTCTCTGCTACATTGACTTGGGTCCTTGGCACAGTTGGGGTGTCCCAGTTCTTCAGTCAAAAGACCTGCACCTCCTCCCCCAGCAAAGGATTATCAAGATGGCCAAGAGGATATTGAGCAACACAGGCTTGGCTCAGAAGGTGCAGGCAGGAAGGGTAGAGAGTTCAAGGTCATCCTCCTTGGTCATACAGTGAGCTTGAGGCCAGCCAGAGTGCTGTGGTTAATATAGATGTCAGCTTGACAGGATCTAAAATCATCGAAAAGCCCAGCCTCTGGGTGTGTCTGTGAGGAAGTTTCCAGATTAGATAAGTGAGGTAGGGACACCCACCTGACTGTGGGTGGCACCATTCTGTGACTGAGGTTCAGTGCCAATAAAGGGAGAGGGCAAGCTGAACACCAGCATCCACCTCTCTCCGCTTCCCGAATGCAGGCACGGTGTGACCAGCTTGCCTCATGCTCCTTTCTCCATGGCTTCCCCTGAGAGATAGACCATATCCCCAAACTGTGGGTTACGTAAACCCTTCCTTCCTTAAGTTGCTTTGTCACAGCAACAGAAAAGAAAGTGAGTCTCCATCTTCCACTATTCTGGCTCCTGGAAGACGGCACATCGGCCTCGGTCTCCAAGGTGCACAGCAGGTCCATCCCACGGGCTGGGGAAGGCATCCTTCCTTCACAACAAATCAAGAGGGCCTGTCCCATGCTTGCCCACATCAAAGACAGGAGAGCAAACGTGTGGCCAGCTTGAGCGCTGAGCAGCAAGGCCATTTCTGGAAAGAAGTGGGACAGCAGTGGAGTTTTTTCAGCCCCTGAATAAAAAGTGTCCTTTGGCAGGCGATAATTACATTCAGGAAGGCAATTAAAGTTTTAATAATTTAATTACCTTCCTGCAAACCCATCAAGAGAAAATACAGCGTGAAAACATTTTTGAGGGCGGGCAGGCACAAGGAAGGTGATCAAACGCCTGAGATAGCTGGGCTCCCGGGGAGTTGACACATTAATTTTTACGGGCTGGCCGCCGTTATTAATAGGCAAAGCTAGATGGAAGTATTTTTCCACCGTGGGGGACCACACCATCATTTGATCCTGGACGCTACAGCAAACACAGCCTTGGTTTCTTTCTGGACGGAAACCTTGTTTTCCTGGACCCACATTCACTTGAGGCGAGTCCAGCTTTTTGAGGCCGAGCTTCACAGAGTGAGCTCGGCAGCATTCAGGACTGCCCTTGGGGACATCAATAAGAAACCCGGAGAGGAGATCAAAGCCAGCTGGTTAGAAACCTTGGGACAGGGCCGACGTGGCCGGGCACCGTGGGCAGGAACCTCCTGCAGCTGGCCTGCCCATCATAGCTAGTCTGGGCCTCCAGTCTTAACCCTATCGTTAGAGTCACACCTATTACCATCACCTGGACAGGTATTTAATTCTATAGTAAAATACACATGAGCTGACATTTGCCCTGCTAACTGTTATGAGCAGTACGACTCAGCGGCAGGACCTGCAGTCACTTTGGTGGGGTCCTGAGTTTTCCTGTCACATGAGCGTCACTATGCAGCCTCCACCCAGCCAATCAGCTCTTCAGGTCTGCATTCCAGCACATTTCCTGTGCATGGAATCCAATATACACACACACACACACACACACACACACACACAAGCGTATCTGAAAAGGAAACTCAGAATCAACCTGGAAGATCTACACAGTCGCAGATGACAAAATACAGGTAACCAAAAAATCACCACATAAAACCAGGCATCTGGTTCAAGGAATAAAAGCAGACATCTGGTTCAAGGAATAAAAGCAGACATCTGGTTCAAGGAACCCCAGCACATCCCAGGCTGAGGCAGGAGGACTCTGCAAATTTGAGGCCAAATAGTGAGCCTGGGCTTCGTAAAACTCTTTCTCAATAAACACACACACACACACACACACACACACACACACACACACACACACACACACACACTGGAAAGGGGTCCATGCCACCTCAGTTTGGTGAAGAAACACCTGCTGAGCGGGTAAGAGAGCAAGTGGACGCTATCCACTGGGCCTGTGAGGACCTTGTCCACAAGACAGGAAGCAAGAGATGGCTGCCAACCCTGTCGGGTCCTTCCCACCCTCCTGAGTGCTGCTTCAGGGAGTCCCAGGCAGGAAAGGAGAGACCGGAGAGGTCCTGGGAAGGAGTACATGTGAGGTACTCGTGGGCTCTAGATGACACAGTTATTCCCATCAGGGTACGAGCATCTGCCTCTTCTACTTCAAAGCCTCACACTGTGCTATTGTGTGATCATCGAACAGCACTTATTTAACACATTTTCTAGCAAAGGGTCTTTATGATGTTCTCTTCCCCTGTTTTCCATGAATACAAACAACACTGAAAGTCACATCTTCATAATTGCACAAAAAGACATTGTTTTTTATTAGTTTGTTTTTACTTTTCAAAATTAGCAATGCAGTCCAGCCTAGACTTCAGCTTACAGTAATCCTCCTGCCTCTGCCATCTAAGTGCTGGGATTATAGGCTTATACCACCTTTGAGACATTTTCCCCCTGGGGAGATGTGACTATGCATCTATTCACCACAGATAGAGCGCCAACAGATTCCACCCCATCTAGACTGGAAAGCCAGTGGGCTGAACTGGGGTCACAGGAGTCTGGGGAATTTATGGTTGGTCACACGACCAAGGAGCTCTCTCCCCTGGTCAGAGTTAAATCATACCCTAGGGTGAGGTAGAGTCTCATGTGCCTGGCAATGTCTTACACAGCCTCCTCAACTTCCACAAGGAAACGTCAATGACCCTTTGCCAGGAGCTGACCTGCAGATGACCACAGCTGCACTGATTCCAGTGACAATGACCACAGGGTGGAGGTCTACAGGTCACCATGAGTGGAATCTGTCAGAGCTGGAATGTCTGTCCAAAGGATCCAAGCTTTACATTCCCAAGTGCCTCCTTGCACATGGCCTCAGTTTACCCTTTCATCAATCGTGTGTGTGAAAACACACATTTCTGCAGCTCCATAAGCCTTCCACAATCTGCCCACTCAAGCAGCTTCCAAGATGAGTCCATGTGCAGTTAGGACAGAATTGCATGCCGCTGGCTGGGAGGTGCAGCAGAGAGAGGCCACTATTTGGGGGAGGGTCCAGTGACCCTCCCCAGCCCCTTCTAAATGAGAGCCTTCTGCAAGTAATCACCGTTGCTCTGATGAGGGTGGCAGCTGTATGTTCAGTGATAGCATTCTATGACACTAGAAATACATGTATCTAATTCCATTTTGCAGTTAAGAGAAGTTAAGGAACTTACCCAAGGTTGCACAGCTAATAAGTATGAAGCACAAATTTAAGCTCAGGCTCAGGCCTACCTAATCTTAACCTTAACTGTGACTTGTGAGTTGTAATATCTTCTGTCTCTTCACGGTGGGGCTTGCATCACAGATGTGGCAGAAGTGCCTCACTGGTAGGTCCTAGATCCCTTTGTGTCTGGCTCAGCATGAAGATGAACATCCCAAAGCCTTCTAGAAGAACCCGGGGACATGTGTGCCAGCCTGCCCACCATGCAGCCCAAAGAGGCCACAGAAGGAAAGTAGGGTTCACAGGTTCCATGTGTGAGGATGTCAGAGATGGAGCCTTTGAGATCCAGAGCCTGGTGAGAGGTCCTTTGGTCACTGGAGCCTTTGTCTTTGGAAGGAATTACTGTAGTTTCCAGGGGCACTGGTTAGTTCTCAGTGAATGTTCTATCAATCAAGGGCGGCCTCTCCCTGATCAACACTAAGTCACTGACCAGATAGCAGTTGCCAAGGAGATGCTCACCACAGCAGGGCCAAGCTATGCAGACTCCACCTTGAAAACCATGAGCTGCATCAACCCATTAATACCTCTTACTTCTTTTCTTTTCTTTCTCCTGACTTTTTGACACAGGGTCTCATGTAGCTTGAAGCCACCACAATCCAGGGCTCTGTATATGCCAGGCAAGAACCCCACCACTGATCTGTACCCCAAGCCCCTTCTTTTTATAAGTGCCTGCTGCTGATAGTTTGTGACAGCAACAGTAAGCAGACTATGGCAAAGAGTCTGAGTCATCACCACTTTCTAGACTTCAAGGTTCTGTCTGTCGCCCGCCCTACTGTGCAGTCAGTAAGTTGACCACAGCTGATTCACACTGGGCTTCAAAGCCATTTCTGCAGGGGATGCTTGGAGCAGGGGGTAGATGCAGAAAGCACAAGGAAATCAGGATTCCTTCCTCTTACCACGGGGCACACCCAACCACCCTGACCACCTCAAAGCACCATACCTGGGCCTAAGACCTGTGAAGCCTCCTATTCTTGTGACCATGTCAGGTCCTGAACCTCGACCCCACTAGGGCCTCTGCTGGCCACTCAGCTGTGGAGTCAACACTTCCCATGTTCCAGGATGCAGCTGGACTTCACACACTCCAGACAGGGCTCAAGGGCTGCCAGCCCTCCCTTGACGGCTCTGCCGGCTAAAGGGTGTTCCCGGTTCTCTGAGGTCTGTCTGACTCACAACCAAGGCCAGGTGGTAGGCCTGGCAGCTTCCTAGGACCAGTAGGTGAAGGGCATGGGCAACAACAAGGACTCTGGGGATGCCTGCTGTGGGGTCAAACCTGGCCCACCCCTCCTTTAGCTGAATGCAAGATGGGACCCAGAAGGGTCTTGTGGCTTTTCCCTGGGCTTGGAGTCAGCTGTCCCACCACTTGCTACACCTTGCACCTCCATCGGTAAGGGACTAGCAGAGAAGAGTGATGCGCTCTCCCAGTCCTTCCAACAAGACAGTGTCTGAAAGAACCACCCATGGGAGCTGGAGAGATGGCCCAGTGGCCCAGAGCACTTGCTGTGTCATCACCAGGACTGGAGTCCAGAGCTCAGCACCCACAAAACAAGCCAGGTACCACATACGCCTGTAACCCCAGCTCTGATGAGGGTGGAGACATCTCTAGGGTTTGCTGGACCCCGGCCTATCCAAGAAACTGTTAGTGACGGCTTCAGGGAGAGCCCCTGCCTCAAAAGGATAGGTGGAGAAGGATAATGGGAGGACACTCCATGTCTCCATAAGTGTACACAGGTTTGAACACGTATGCACATGCGCTCACAGACACATACACATATAAAATAACGCTTAAATTAGAAAACATTTGTGGAACATGGACCATTAGTCGAGCAAAACTCTAAATTGCGGGTCTCTTCTCAGACACACCCCTCCACTCCCAGCCGTCCAAACCACTATCTCCCTAGTTAGCTTTAATTGTCAACCTGATGCAGCCCTGAGTCAGCTGAGAAAAGTCTCGGTTGAGGAATCGCCTAGATCGGATTGGCCTGTCAGCACACCTCTGGGGGACTGGGGCCTTGTCCTGTCACCTTCCTTCAGGAGCTGCTGTGTCCAAACCTGCTCCACTGTGACCTAAGGATGGGCGTGACTAGGCCAGTTCAGCACAGTCCTTACCAGCTTTCCCAGCATGGAGCAGGCAGTGGCCTCATGGTCCCCTAGTGACACTGATCAACTACAGGACCTGGACTAGCCATACCCTAGAGCCCTCCTCGGTGAAGGTCCAGATAAACAGAGTCACAAGAGACTATCCAGAAAGACTCAGGGCTTGGAGAGAGAGGAGCAAGGGGCCCCCAGCACACAGCTGCTCTCTCAGACACAGAGCGATCAGCAGGGGGAGAGACAGAAGAACCCCATTCTTGACATCTTCAGCTCCTCTGCACCTAGCTCTGAGCTTTGGTGATGGCTGAAGCTCCCTCTTTGGTTAGGAGGTTGGGGTGATCCTGGGTATACAGTCTGCCTCCATCCTAAGGCTCTGCCCCCCACCCACACACAGGTACAGATGTGAGGTGATTGACAGCAGCAAGACAGGATAACCAAGTCCACTTCTGAACAAGAGGACCCAAAGGGAAGCCCCAGGAGGGCAGATGACACAAACGAGACACTGCTTAAAGCTGTTCATGAGCACTGGCCCACCTCCACATCTCCCAGCAGGTGTGTGACCCTGACATAAGGCCCAGAGAGCTATGAGAGCTTGAGCACAGAAACAGCACCAGCTGCACACACCCAGGACAATTGTTGGATAGCACTGCTCCAGTGTGCACAGCCAGGCAGACACATGAATCCCAGCTCAGGGAGGAAACTGGGCAGAGCATGCCTGAGCAGCCAGATCAACACAGTCAAACAGCAAGGGCAAACTGGGTGTGGCTGTGACCACCTGTAATCCCAACCCTCGCATGGCAAGGGCAGAGGATTGAGATCCTGGCTAGCCTGTTCTACTCGGTCATACCCCATATCAACAAAACAAACAACAAAATAATAACTCATGACATACATCCTCCATAGTAGTAACACAGACCTGGACTCCTAGTCTTACAAAGAAACATCCAACTTTCCAGGGATAAATCAAAATCATATTCCGAACACTTCTACTCAGAAAAACTCACAGATGCTCACAACAGGCTGCTGGATCCCAAAAGCATTGTGCTAAAGGCAAGGAACCAGACTGACAGGGTCACCTGCTGGATGTTCCCTCTAGGTGGAATCTGGAACAAAAATGCTAGGATGTCTTTTATTCACTATAGTGCTTGAAGTCTTAGCCTTAGCAATAATGTGAATAAAAGGGTACAAATAAGGAAAAAAGTCAAGTTGCCCCTACTAGCAAACAGTATGATCCTATACTGGGAAGAATCGAAAGCAATGATTCTCAGCCTTCCTAGTGCTGCAACTCTTTAATACAGTTCCTCACATTATGGTGACCTCCGACCATTGCAAATTCATTGCTACTCCATAACTGTAATTTTGCTACTGTTATGAATTGTACTGTAAATATCTGATATGCAGGATATCTGACCCCTGGAGGGGTCATGACCCACAGGTTGAGAACCACTGTTCTAAAGATTCCATCAGAGGTTGTAGATCTGATAAAAAACACTTTCAGCAAAGTAACAGTGCTCATCAAAATTCCAATGAAATTCTTCACACACACACACACACACACACAAACCAAACAAACAGAAAAACCAAACTTTCACATGGAAGCACAGAACCAGACTGCCCACAGCACGTGAGGTTGTTTTCTGGAGAGTGACAGTTGCCCTGCCGTAGCCCCAGGGCCCCTCATCTGCAGCAGACATTGGCTGCAGAGAGAAGACACGAACTTCCCGCAACCTGCATCTTGCTGAGGCATCTCTGCCATCCATGAGGCTCCTGACTGCAGAGCAGCCACTCCAGAGCAGGTAGTTTGCATTCCTGGACTCTGGCCCTGAATGCAACAGCTCCTCCCAACCATATGCCAACCAAACTATTCCTGCGCATTTCCAACAACCCTTGGAGCTAAAGAGGACGAGGATGGTGAAGACAATGATGACAATGGCACGTCTTGTGGATATGGTGATGGTGGCGGGGATGGTGATGACGGTGATGATGATGATGGTTGATGGTGGTGACAATAGTGATGATGGCGACAGCAGTGATGGTGGTAGTGATAATGGGGATTGTGATCATGGCCGTGGTAGTGGTAGTGATCATAGAGATGATAGTAGTGATGCTGTGTTTTTAGTGATTTACTCAAGAAAATTATCTAAACGCTTTGATATGGTCCATGGCTCATACCAAGCCATCAGGAACAGCTGTGTTGCCTGCTTTCTCACTATAGAGCTCTGGTTTGAAATCTGACGCTAAGCAATTTTGAGTGATTTGCTGATGTCTCTCAGCACACAGGCTGTATGAATTATAACTCTTCAAAGGTATAGCCAGCAGAGGCTCTTTGTAAGCTGCCTCACACCACTCAGAGGAGTGAACAGCTTCTTTTAGCCAAAATGCCATACTTCAGTTAAGGTCTCATGAGAGCCTCTGATAGCATGCCCAAGTCTTGATCTCTCTGACCCACACTGCTTGCCTCTATACTAGCTACATTACAGGCATGCTGTCCCATAAGGAGGTGGCAGAAACTTCCAGTAACCTCATGCCCAAATCTCACTGCTCAGCAACTCCCAGGCACAGAGAGCTTCTCTTTCTGAGTTCCAGCAAAAGACCTTTCTCAATGGCCCTGCACAGACTGCTGGGCTGTGTGACATCACCAGGCTGTCACTGTGGCCAGAGGTTGGCACCACAACCACGAGGAGCAAGAATAAGGAGGAACTGAGCCGGGCGAAGAGGAATGGGGCTCCCTCAAAGGGAGCTCAGATGTTGCTTCTAGAAGAAGTTGGGTACTGAGTAAGAAAACAGGACAAATGATGGATCATGGAACCCCTACAAGCCCCCAGCAGGCCAGACCTGGCCAAGCCTGCTAGTCTCACCTTCACTGAGGGCTTGCAATGTAAGGTCTGTCAGATTCTTACAAACCCGGGTAGAACTGAAGAGATAGAGCTGCTGTCCCAGCTACAGGGAGAGACAGGGCTTCACAGCCTTGGATGAAAGAAGACATCATAGGTCTGCCTTCCAGGAAAGAGTTAACATAGAAGGGGAGGCCCCAGCATGGTGCCCAATGGGAGGAAGCCCACCCACTGCGCATGTTTAACCAGGCTTCCTGTGGGGGAGGGGGCAGGAAAGACTGGGTGGCCCAGCAAGGTATGTTGGGGTGAGTCTGGTTAGTCAGAAAGGCCCACAGCCAGTGAGTCTTGGGTCAACATGTGTCCCCTGGGCCCTTGGGTTGAGTTCATTCTTCTCAGCTGATATCATGAGGCATCTTGGTCTGGAGGAGAAAGGAAATGATTCCCCTGGAATGTTCCATCTAGGGGTTGTTACTCGGATCTGGGAGGTCACAGGGGCTGGAGGATGGAAAGAATATAAGAGTATGTGTGTATGTTTGTGTGAGAGTGCAAGTGTGTGAGCATGCATGTGCCTATTAGCACACATGTACGTGTGTGTGCACCCACCTGTGAGCAAGCAGGTGTGTGAGCATGAATGTGGGTACATGTGAGCATGTATGTTCATGTATGCATGTGTATGTGTGAGCACGTTTGTGTGTGATCATATGCTTGGATGCACACCTGTATCCATGTTTGTGTGTATACACGTGTGTGCACGTGTTTGAGTGTGTACATGTGTGTGTCCTTCTCCAACAGAAAAAAACGAAGTCTAGACACAGAGTGGGAGAGCCTGAAGTCCAAGGCTATGACCCACAGCTGCCATTTAGCCTCTAGCGAGGAGCCACAGTCCTGCCATAGGCGACTTCAGAATGCTTCCATCTCTCACACGAGTAAGTCAACATGGAAGTCTTGTCCCTAGGACATGTCCTCACGGCAATGCATTCCTGTGCATCACATGTTGTGGATGAGGGATGGAGCCCATCCCTCCACTTTGAACTTGAGGTTCATCTCTTTGCACTCAAGCTTTCTAAACATCGGCAGAGCCACCATGTTTACCCTTCTAGACGACTGCTCACTCAGAGTCCAGTAGGAAAGGCCTTAGGCTCGGCACCAACCCCTGAAGCAAAGTCCACCGTTGAGAAGGAACTATCAGAAGTCCACAGTAGACACCGTAACTGTCACTCAGACAGACGTGGCCTAAGGACCTGGAGCCTCGGCATGAAGGTGGGTGTGGCCTGTAAACAGGCAGGAGCCACCTGAGAGGTATGGAGTATCTCACAGGCTCTGAACTACCTAGATCGAATTCCCACAGGAGACATGTCTCCATATATACTCAGGACTCCAGCCTCACATCTCCTGCAACTTCTCAGTGGAGCCTTTCAGACTAGAAAACTGACCACTATGGGGTGGGGGTGGGGCTTACAAAGCATGCGCATGCGCGTACATAGGCATCACGAATACCCTCTACAGCAGCTACACAGGGTGGACAGGAGATGACTCTCATGTCTGAGGATTGCTGCCCCTAGAATGCAGTGAGGGAAGGTCGGGAGCCATGTGGAGGTCCCGGGAGCTGATTAGAACCATTTGTGGGGTCAGCACGAGGCAGGCCCGCGAGCTGCGAGCAAGGACAATGTCGGCTCTGTTCTGCTCCAGAGCAGATGCCAACGCTGCCTCTGACTTTACAGCTTTTTCTTGGCTGTGCGGGTGAAAGAGCTGATTAAAAACGGCCCGCTGGATGTTCGACAGCCTCCCGGAATGTGGTACAGGACGCGCCGGGCCGGGCCATAATCCTCGCTGGCTCCAGCTCCCACGGAAAATGTGCAACCCGCGCGTCCAGCCTCGAAGGCCAGAGGCTCGGGAGCTGCCCACACTCTCTGGGCCTCCTGCCAGCTCGGACCCAGGGCCCAGACCTTGTTAGCACTGAGCAGCGAGGGCACCTCCAGCCTTTCTGGACGGATGAACCCTCAGCACCGAATGGACCGTCCCTCCAGGTCCACGTGCTGAGCTGCGGCAGCCTGGTGTAGGTAAAACCCAGTAAGCCCGGGGCGTTGGGTTTCAGAGACGAGTCACTGTGTGGTCTGTGCCGAGTGCCAAGACTTTCCAACCATACATTTGGACAGCGGTTACTCAAGTTTGGGTAAGAAAACACTTACCCAATTTCCGAGCAGACTGTGGAGTAAGGGCCTGTACTAGACACGGGCATCGCAGTGCACTTCCCAGAAGCGTGGCCCTGGCCACGTATGTCCACGGGGCTCATGGGGGCAGCGACCACGCCTGGCCCGGGGCCCCATCCACGAGATGGCAAACTCCCTGGGGCCTTGCTGAGACATCCACAACACCGGTTCCCTGCCAGAAGGTCGAGGCTCCCGAGAGGGAGCTGGAATGCTGATTGGAAAATGAAAACACTCCGTTAACGAGGAGCCAGAGGAGGCTGGAAATGCCAAAGCTGGAAGGAGCTTTGGAGAGGGGCGAGCTCGGGTCTCCAGGCCTCTGAGGCCTTGTCGATAAAATGAGGGAGTGAGGTGAGGGCAAGCCCAGGCCACCCAAGGTGTTAGTGGCTCAGCTGGTCTCAGACCCCTGACCCCATGCAGGGTCACCTTCCACATGTCAGGCCTCGTCTAAGACAGAATCCTGGGAACTGCCTCTAGGAATGTGAACACGTCTGCTCCTGACAAAGGGAGAGACCAGCCCATACAAAGGCACAATCCCACCTTTCCTTCACGGGGTACCAGAGATGGGGTTGACCCCAGAGCTCTGCTGACTAAGGCTCCTGTGCACATGAATTCTGCTGCATAACAGCACTTGTCTTTTGTGCTGTTGGAAAGAAGAAAGGCAGGGAGGGAGGAGGGGAACGAGAGAGGGAGGGACAACTGTAGCACGTGTGTGACAGTATGTATATGTATGTACATTCACTGAGGCTCTGCCACACCCCATCCCAGCCACCAACATGCCACTTTGTGCCAGCCACTGGGAATAGGAAGATACCCAGGTGTAACCCCTAAAGAAGTTACCAGTAGGGTGTGGAAGGCACTGGAGGGCCGCAAGGGAGCCAGATAATTCTCCATCCCTCACAACAGATGGGGCAAGTGCTCACCTCCCCAAAGCCCAGTGTCCATCAGCAGGCTGACTGGTTGGTAGCTGATGTTGACTAACTGTTTGGTTAGTCAGCTGACTAATCACTGCTTGTTACTGGCTAGGATGGCTATGACTTACAGGTTCATTGACTAATTTTGTGGGTTGTTAGCCTGTGGGCAGGTGCTTGGTTAGTCAGTTGGCTGGTTACTCAGCTGGTTGGCTGTTGGCTAGGTGAAAGTAAAACCCAAATCCACCAATTCTAAATACAAGATGGACTTCAGGGTTGAAAGCCAAAGAGACCACTCCCATCTCTGCCACTTCAACATTCCGTGGCCATGAGAAAGTCCCCTCATGGCCTTTATCAACAGACAGAGGTGTTCACTGCTGAAGCCTGGGATCTGCGTTTGATCCCTGGAGTCCAAATAAAGGTGAAAGGAGATAACAAAAGCCACAAAGTTGTCCTCTGATTCCCGCACCTCAGGCACACGTGTTCCCACACATGATGATGATGATGATAAATTTAAATGTTTAGAAAAGAAAGTCCCTCTGGAAGACTAGTCGGGAAAAGGACAGAGATCTGTCAAAGCAGGAAGGGACAAAAGAAGGTAGTGGGAGTGAATATGATTAAAATATAATAAAACCCATTACTATTCATTATCAGTCTTTAATAACAAAATGAATAAATACATCTCTTTAGTCAGGCCTCATAGTTCACACCAGTAATCCCAGAAGTCTGGAGGCTAAAGCAGGAGGATCACCATGAGATCAAGGCCATCCTGAGCCACAGAAAGAGACTCTGTCAAGTGCAAAGACAAAAACCAGAAGCCCCTTCATATTGGTCCCCTCCAATCTCCAAGTTCCCCACTGCACAGCAGGTTTGTGTCAAATACTCTGCAAGTGGCATACACAAGAGACAAAGTACACTCTGTAAGTGGCAGGTGTTGTCATCGGCTCAGCATGGATGAAGGACTCAATGTATAACGTGTAAAATGTACTTGCCACAACCTCACCAGGCACCGCTTGGAGATGCTACACATGGTCTCCATGGAAGTCTAGCAGTCCCCATGAAGAAGGACTCCGGATCATGCCAGCTATTGCATGACAACAGCCAACCTGAAACTCACGAGGTGTAAAGAAAATATTTGAAGGGGTTTCAGAGTCTATGGAATTCAGGGTAGGGGATGGCCACCCTGGACAAGGAACCAGCTCAAACTGCCAGCTCTTCAGGAGGGACAGCTCCAGGAACAAACATCTTATACTTTGTAAACATCCACACTCAGAGCAAGAAAGGTGACTATAGTGCTGCACTTGAGAGGTGGAAACAGGAGGGTCAAGAGTTCAAGGTCATCCTGCTACACACTAAGTTCAAGGCCAGCTTAGGGCCTGTCTCCAAACAGAAAAAAAAAAAAAAAGCATGCTCGAATCTCAAGCTCATAAAGGTCTTAATACATTTACTATCCATTTCCAGATGAGCAAATCAGCTCAGACTCTGTAAACTCCAGAAAGCCCTCTTTTCCAGTGCCGAAGAACACCTCCAGAGTTCTAAGCAAAAAAAAACGTGTACTGAGCACAAGTCTTGTGTCCCAGACCATCTCTGAAACTAAAGTCCCATGATTTAATCCAGGCAGGCAGGTGTTTGTGTCCATGTGTTTGACAAAGCTACTACTCGAACACCGATGTGTCCCAAGACATTCCTTTCTTAATTTCTCATTATAAAATCCCAAAGACAGTCGGGCAGTGGTGGCATACACCTTTAATCCTAGTACTTGTGAGCCAGAGGCAGGTGGATCTCTGTGAATTCAAGATCAGCCTGGTCTACAGAGTGAGTTCCAGACCAGCCAAGGCTATACACACACACACACACACACACACACACACACACACACACACACACACACATCCCAAAGGTCTATAAATGAAAAATAAAATTTTAGATACATAATACAACTCTGGAAAGTATCAAGACAGCTGGGTTTTCAGTTCTTATGAAATGGGCTCGGCTCTCACACACCTGGGCAACAGAAAGACCAGCCTAACCTCATTGGTCCAGGATGCTGAAACAGAGATGCCTTTCTCCTGCTTCCTGGTCATGTCCAACTTTTTGTAATATGATTGTTCCACTGGTCCATCACATCACTGTCCTACATGTGCCCTCCTTATTCTGTTGGTAGGTTGAACACATCAATGAAGAAAATCAGGCAATTTGAAGATTGAGCTAAAGGATTCTACAGAATGTTGCACAAAAAAACAGAGGCAAAAAATACACAGGGAGTTAAATACAAAAGATAAAATAAGTAGTTCCAACACATGTCCCAGAACATCACTAAGAAATAAAACAGATTGATAAAGATGTTTTTAAATGAATTAAGTTCTAAAATGTTTCCATAATCAAACAAGATCATGAGTATTCAGACTGAAGGAGCACACTGATTCACAAGCAGGTTGGGATGGATGGGTGCATGATGGATAGTTGAATTGATGGCGGCTAGACAAATGGACAGATGGATGACAAACAGATGGTGAGCAGGGAGGTTGTGGATAGATGGTAGAAGATGAATGACATACTTTCTAAGGATGGAGAGATGACTTAGTGGTTAAAAATACTGACTGATATTCCAGAGGACCCAAGTCTGATTCCCAGCACCCACATGACAGCTCACAACTATCTGTAATTCCAGTCCCAGGGGATTCAACACCTTCTTATGATTTCCTCAGACACCAGGCACACAAATGTGGTACACAGACATACATGCAAACGAAACACCCATATAATTAAATAAATAAATATAGATAGATAGATAGATAGATAGATAGATAGATAGATAGATGTTTTTAAATAAGAAGACACTCTCCAGTCTTAAACCATTTGGAAAGTAATATGAGAAAATCACTAAATAAATTGACAAGGGTTTTTGAATGAGAGGCAAACATGCAAATCATAAAAGTTGATAAATTTAAGGATGCTGAAGAGGAGGTCCTCATGAGTGACTTTTCAGCGGTAGGTGGATGTAAGCATGTAAAGACCTGAGAGTCACAGAGTTCCTTCAAATTGCCCTAGAAAGAAAATAATCATCCCACAGTCTCCAAAAACTGCGGCACATTTATCGTTATCGCCATGATCACCCACAACGACAGCAGCACCGTCGGCATCATCACAGCCATCTTTTCCATCACCACCATTATCATGACCATCATTGGCATCATCCCACCATCAACAACACCATCATCACTCCCATTGTCATCATTTCTAGAAATCACCGCTGTGAGCATTGCCCAGCACATTTAATTTTATTCAGTTTCCTTGCATTCACTCACTTCATCCCCATGAGACCCTCAGGGCCACAGGAAGAATCACTGTTACCGTTTTGCAGATGAGAAGCTGAAAAGTCACAAAACCTGATGCCAGTCCCACAGCTGAAAACTCCTAGCTCCATGCCAGTGGGCCATGCCCTTACCCTCTGTCCTGCCTCTTGTCCCCTGCTGAGTTCATGGTGTCAACTCCACTGTTTTACAAAGGGCCCTCCCAGTACCTGGAGCCAAACACATTCATCAGGCTGTTCACTGGGGTTTGTGAAGACCCAGTATGCCCCGGAGCTTGTTCAAGGCCCCCAAGATGCTGAGTTAGATCTTGCATGGTTCATTTCATCACATGCTGATGGGAAATGCCAGGGAAAACATTTTATACGTTTAAAAACACAAACAATCATATTAAAAGCTTTCCAAGGTGTCCATTATAAAAAAGCATGGGTGTGGGGGCACCGAGCCTGGTGGAAAGAGAGGGCCCAGAGAGACATGGAGGGAGGCCCCTCCCTGGCCCCCCTCCTCAGTTCCCTGGAAAACTGTTTTCACAGGTGGAAAGTGACTGCATTTCAATCGGGATCAAATCCCAGCAGCCCTGGCAGCCCTCACAAGCGCCCACGCAGAGCAGAGCTAGTTTGGCTAACTTCCCACCATATAGCCGATTTCTGCAGGTCTCTGGATATTAAAAAAAAAAAAAAAAACATAAACTCAACTGAAACCCAAATGCATCAGCTTGCTCCCCTAGCACGTGGGAGGGTGTCTCATGGCTTACACTGCATGTCTTCAACACACTATCTCTAAAGACTGCAAAGTTAATAATCATGATGCCATGTGTAAAATCCTTATGAAGTCCCAATCTACAGAACCACAGGAATCTTCCACCCCCACCACCCAACCTCTGGACAAGGATGCAGTGTACACAGAGAGCAGAGGGACTCTGTTCTCTAAAACCATGAGGCAATCTGGTTGTCAGGGTTGTCCCTGTCCCAGTAGTCACCCAGCTGGTCCTGACAACATGGGGACTTAAAAAGAAACAGCAGCTAAAGGCTCCGGAGAGTCTGAAGACTATCTCCCACGAGAAAGACCTTAGACTGCCTTTAACAAAACCAGTAAATGCTGCTGCAGGCCAGGTTCCTGCTCTCATCACTTTGCATACATAGATGTGGCTCAAGGGCCAGCATCTTCCTGAGGGCCACTGTCATCATGATTTGTCTCACAGACTGAAGCCCAGAGAGGTTAAGTAGGTTGTTCAAAGATGCACAGGCAATAGGGCCAGAATTTGAACTCTGAGGACAACCAGCATGGAGCCTGGGGGACCATAGAGGAGGCTGAATTTGCACCCCAAGCCAGCCTTGAACTCTGAGCAGTCTTCCTGCCTCAACCTCCCCAGTCTGGGATTGCAGGTGTGTGCCCACACACCCTGCTGGCTTCCTGCTTGTGTGCCTCTGCTGCCCAAGCTGCATGTAATTGAAAGTTTCCCCACTAGTCTATAACTTTGCCCTCCAGATGAAGCACATGGCCCAGACAAGACCTCGTTGTGAGCCAGAGAAGATTTTGCTTCTTTGGAGAAAGAGACAGCCCTGTGGGAGAGCCAGAAATGTCAAAATAAGAGTTCGTTCCTGTTATTCAGTGTAGATTGCAGTGGTGGGGATGGAGTCTTAGGGCTGTGCAGTATCTAACTCGAGCAGCTATACACGTTAGCCCTTCCATCCAGCCTCAGTTGGTCAGTGGGCCACAGTGGGAGGCTAGGAGTACACTCCCTGAAGTCATACCCTGTGATGTCACCATTAACAATTCATCTGACGCTGGGAATGTGTTTGCAGAAACTACTTAGAACTGTCAGCCTTGTTCCCCTTGTCCTTACAGCCACCTCTCTGGTTTTTAAGCCTCCAATGCCACCCATCTCCCCACCCCCACCCCCATCTCTCAACCTAGGAGGCGGGTTTTCACCAAGAGCTTCCCAGCCCAGATTCATTATTATGGCTTTGAATATCATTCAGGCTCCCTAGCCTTATATATCCCCTCAAGAAAATGTCAGGCAGAGGCTTCAACTCCATGTCACCCTATGAACAAAGAGCCACCTGGCTTAGCCCACAAACAGGGACTCATGCCAGTAATCCCAGAAGCACTCAGGAGCCTGAAGCAGGGAGGTAGCCTTAAGTTCAAAAGCAACCTGAGCTACATAGTGAGTCTATCTCAAGAAACAGGGCTGGGGATGTGCCTCAGTTGCTAGAACACTGGCCTAGCATGTACAAAGTCCTTGGCTCCTGCCCCGACACAGCATAAACCAGGCATGATGGTACTCACTCATAATCTAAACACTCAGGAGGTGAAGGCAGGAAGGCCAGGAGTTCAAGGTCATCCTTGACCACATAATATATAAGGCCAGCCTGGGCTGCATGAGACCTTGACTCAAAAAGGAACAAAAATCTAGAATTCTACCCAAAGCTGAATATCCCAGCAGTCACCTGTTTGCCCTGGATCTTGTCAGTTTGATGATGGGACTTGGAGGATTGCTTCCCTGTGTCTCGAAGCTGCTTTGCAGCTGATGGGGGCTTGAGTTTCTTGGGTCTGTGTGGCCTGGTGACTGCAGCACAGTGCAGTGGACACACCACCCTCTGTCACGCTGTGGGGGAGGTTTCTGAGGCAGCTGTGCTTCTGTGATGCTCAAGGGAACGCAGACTCAGGCCTCTTCTCCCTCGGGCTGGGAGGAGCCCAGGGCCTGGAGTGACCACACGCAGTGTGCCTCTTCCCTCTGTTCCGGTTGTTGTGGAGCCAGCACTCTGACACCGCTGCCATTTTCTGAAGCCAGCAATAGACAGCTATTCTCTTTCATGGCCTCACACCATGTTGGAGCCAGGACGGGGACAGCTAAGCATCGGTTACAACTTATCTGAAACCAACACCTGCAGCAAGGGGCAGAAAACAAGACGGGCAGTCACCATGGAGGTTCCTGCCAACTACGGGTGACACACAAACCATTGCTAAAACCAATGAAATGCCAGTGTTTGACAGTCAGTTAAACGCTTTGAGGAACTCTGCGGGCAGGGAAAAGAGGACCAATGGGAAAACGAGAAAGTGCAGTAACGCAATCTCAAGACGGAAGAATCTCACCTGTCACAGAGGGAAGGGGGGTGGGGGGAGGTGTGCTCAAGGTGAGTCAGACACACTCGAATGTGACCTTACATAACCCTACGCAATAAAAACAATTTCTGGATGTATGATGTGTGTGTGTGTGTGTGTGTGTGTGTGTGTGTTCGAGGCCACATGCACACACACACATCATACACCAGAAAGGGAAATAAAGAAACTTACTATTTTGTAGATATACTAAAAAAAAATAATAAATTGTTTTCAGTGCTTTACTTAAGGCAGTTTATTCTATCTCAGTATTCTTACCATACCACTGCAAGCCCATAACTCTGCTATCGTTGGTATAACGGAAGAGGGCCAGAGTGGGACGTACAGCATCATTGTTAAAGCTAGGAACCAGAAGGTGAGAGAACCAGCTTGCCATCCCAGGACCACCCAGAGCTGAGAGACAGGAATGGCCATGCACATGGCACATGTCCCTATTATACACAGGTAAACAGTAGACGAGAGAAGGAAAGGAGGAGAGGGAGAGAGGCTGACCCTGCTCAGTTGTGAGGACCATGGTGGCAGTGGGGTCAGAGTGACAATGGGGGTATCCAGTAATGACTGACAAAGAAGACTCTCCCATCTTTCCAAACTAGGGGGCACTTTCTGGAAGAACCTGGAAGGTGAGCCCTTCCCTAACACAGGGTAGGCCTCAGCCTCCTCAGCAGGGACCCTTCTCTAAGCAGGTTGGATTCTTGTAAACTCTCCAAGAAAGTCCCAAATTCCATCCCTGTAACCCCAGACCCAGGACTCTAATGGGACAGGCGGTTTCCATTTTCCTCAGCCTCTACTTTTCCAAACAGGACAGGAAGATGAGGAGTCTTCAAAGAATTCTTCATGTTCATACGAAAAGGCAGATTCCCATCTGCCTGGAGGTTGCTTTTGGGCCAAAGCCACAGGGATCATGGAGTGCCTGTGGATGCTCTGATGAGCTCCCGGGCCGCCCAGTTTCACCTCAGCATGGGGGAGGCCAGCCCCACTCTGCAGAGCCCCAGTCCCAGCCTAGGCTCTGCTCACTGGGACCTGCAGCATCTGGCAGGCCTCCCACTCGCGGGGCTGGCGGGCCTGCAAAGCTCACATCTGCTGCCCTGGCCACAGTGATCTATGTTCCCACCGCCAAGGCCTGCAGTGCCAGCCCCACGTCGAGAGCAGGATTGTGGTGGTCTGTCTGTGTTTGTTGAAATTGGGCCTGGAGCAAGGGCCTCGCCGGCGAGACTCCCTGGAATGTGCGCAAGCCCTGTGCAGCCAGCTCTGTCAGCAAGCTCAGGAAATGGCTGCAGCGCTGGGCCAGCACAGGCTCCCCCAGAGCACACCATCAGGAGGGGACCAAGGGACAGATACAACTGCCAGGACAGAGGTCCCTTTTGTGTGGACACAAAAATCCTCTCCGGATTTGCAATATGAGGCCCTGACTTGCCTGGGCCAAACAGAAAATCAATTAGGAAAGTAGAATTTTTTCATTTGACTCACAGAGCTTTTTCCAGAAAGAAAACGAAAGCACTCTGAGTTTGAAGGTGCTAGCACAGGCTCTGAGCACTGGTATTAACATAAGAACAGCGATGCATTAGCAATCTACAGGGTATTTTGCCTGCATTTTTATCTGTGGACCATAGGCCTGTAGAGACCAGAAGATGGTGTTGGGTCCCTGGAACTGGAGTTACAGACAATTGTGAGTCACTGTGTGGGTGCTGGGAATCAAACCTGGGTCCTCTGAAAGAGCAGCCAGTGCTCTTAACGGCTGAGCCACCTCTCCAGCCCATTGTACTAATTTCCAAATGAGACTGTCCACGTCCACGACGTGATTCACTGGGCAGGGGTCTCAGCACTGGCTGAGGGCAGAGTGATGGTGGCGACCTCTATGAGAGACACAGCTTCACAAGGGACCATCTCAGAAGCAGGAATGTAGGCTACAGGAGGGGAGCTCAGGCACACTGCACAGGAAAGATGGAGCACTCCCCCAGGGTTTCTTGGCAGAGGTGGCAGCTCAGTTTCCTAGCGTGGAGGAGTGCAAAGCATGCCCCCCCCAGGAGAACCGCAGCCCCCTCTCCACCCGAGGATCTGAGGCTCTAGTGGCTGCTCCCAAGGACCAGCTGGCAGAGGCCACACCTGTATGTGACAGATATGGTTCATTAAGCTCCAATAGTGGAGCCAAGAGGTACTCATGGCAGGGAGAATTAAGCAGGGTAGAAATAGACAAGAGCAGACCCGCAGAGGCTGCTGGTCTGAGTGCAAGAGTTTCAGGATGCTCAGGGTTCAGAGGACCAGCGGGGCTGGGCTCCAACTCACAGAGATCTGCCTGCCACTGCTGGGATTAAAGGCATGTGCCACCACCGCCTGGCCTGGCTTGATTTCTTAATATCCTGGAGTGTGTAAGGAGGGAGCAATGCCCACTCCTTACGTTTGTCAGTGTAGAATAAGGGAGTGTGTGTCAGGCAGTTTTATCCAACTGCCATGTAACAAATCATTCCCCCACCCCCACAGCTTAGAGCAACATCTTCTGCTGTAGTTGATGTTACCATTGGCCAGCAGCACTCAGTCTGCTGGCCCTCCCAATATCAGACTTGGGGATTTCTGCCTGCCCTGAGGTGATGACCTGGGATATGGACAAACTGATCACAACCTCTCCCTGTCCCTCTCCCTCTCCCTGTCCCTCTCCCTCTCCCTCTCCCTCTCCCTCTCCCTCTCCCTCTCCCTCTCCCCCTCTCTCCCTCTCCCTCTCCCTCTCCCTTTCTCTCTCCCTCTCCCTTTCCCTCTCCCTCTCCTCCTCTTTCCAGTGCTACTCCACAGAGCTTGTCCCTCTGACAGGCAGCCTGGGTTGAGTACAGGAGACTCACAGGCCCTCTTGGGGGGTGAGGGGGGCACCAACACCATGGCCTTTGGTCCTATTGTTCAAGTAGCCACAGGTCCATCCCAGACTCAGGGGTGTGAGCTCTGGTGGGAAGGGAATCACCTCATGCAAGTGCTGGGACAGGAGCTGACACCAGGTACATTCTGTGGCTCTCTGGCTCTACTCGTTTGGGAGACGTTTGCTGCCTGGAGGGAGGAAGGTCCCTTCACAGTGCCATTGTGACCCAGCAGCTAAAGGAGTGACACTATCACAGTGGAGCTCCTAAGTCCAGCTCCAGTACATTCAAGGGCTGCGTAGATTACCATGGGCAGAGTGCAGGAGGTGTTCAATGAACCCAGAGCACAGTAGATGCCCTCCCTGTCCGGGAACTCACCAGGTAGGCTGGCTGACCAGTGAGCCCCAAGGATCCCCGTCTCAGTCTCCCCAGCACTGGGATTACAAGTGCACACCACCAAGGCCGGCTTTTACACACAGCTTTGGATCAAGCTCGTGAGTCACCATGCATCTGAAGCAAGCGCTTTACCCACTAAGCTATAATCCCAGTCATCATCAGGGCTTTGCATTATGGGCCAGGATATGGCCTGCCCCTTTCAAGAGGACTATGGCTTTCTAAGGACATTTGGCAAGAGGCCTTCTGATGCAGCCAAGCTCCTAGGAGCATGTTCACACGTGCTTTCACACAAGCATGCCAACAGACATGTGCAGCAGCACTCACTGAAGCAAAATGTGAGCAGCAAAGACTCGGAGAGTTTACCCAGGGGAACGGTTCAGCGAACTACAGTGCAGCCACACAAGAACACCGTGAAGTTGAAAAGGAAGGTGGGATCCCTGACATGAAAGATGGGCCGCGGCTCACGCTGAGTGAAGAGAGCAGGCTGCAGACCCTCGAGCCTCATATAATCCCATTTGTGTAAGAAAGCATAAATAGACGTGATTGTTTATGCAGACACTGAAGTTCTGGACACAGTGACATGAAACTCTTCACCAGTCCTTTGGAGCACCGTGAGCCTTGACGCTTTGCTTCACTTTCCCATCGCTTGAATGGTTTCCAAGAGCGGCATGCTCGGGGCGAGTAAACGTGCCCTTCCTCTGCTTTCTGTTATGGAAAAAGTCAAACGTATGCCACAACAGAGAGGAACCCCAGCGTTCCCATCCCCGGCTTTAAAAACCACGGGCTCGCATCCAAGCCTGGTTCATCTCCACCCTGTCTTCCCGGCCCCCACCCTTCTTCACACCCCAAAATCACATCATGTCCCAAAGGCAGAAAGTACCACCAAGTGGGTGTCCTGATTTACAATCCAGCATTGCACTGTAAATGATTTTGTAACAATTTGTTTCTACCAGAATTCTGATAAGGGCTACACATTGCAATTGTGTTTAGCTTGGGTTTGGATTATTTATATATGATCCTATGTGCCCATGAGTGTGGGTGTGTGGGTGGATGGGTGTGCATGCATGTACCGAGACTGGTATGTGGAGGTCAGAGGGCAACTTTCTGGAGTCAGTGCTCTGCCTCGACCATGTGGGTTCCAGGAAAGGGGTGGACAGCCCAATGCTTTATCCAGCAGTCAGCCAGATCCCCATCACGGTTCCATGGCTTTGTGACTATTGACAGTTTACTCACCAAGGCTGAGCCCAGGCTCCTGATGCCTGCTGCACAATTCTGTCAACCTGCAGCGTGAAGGTTCAGAGCTAACGGTACAGGGTGGCACTACCTGCCCTGCCTGCACCCCCAGTGTTACAGAAGCTCCACAAAAACCATCCATTTTTACCAAGGACAGCGAGTACCACCAGCCCTCCTTGAAGCCTCTGGGGCACGTGTGTCTCAGAGCTCCTCCATGGGGGCTACAGACAGGCTACATTATCTCTGTATCTGGCAAAGATAACCAAATATTTAGGTCAAGCTCTGCCACTCAACTCCTCTGTGTCAAATTTACGCAAAATCTTTCCAGGCTCTGGCCTGTCTTAGTCACTTTCCTGATTGCTGAGACAAAACACCTGACAAAGCAGGAGAGGGGAGGGGGGTTTGTTCAGGTGCACCCTCCCGTTGTGGGAAAGGCACAGCCGTGGGAGCAGGAGGCTGTTGGTACTGAGTCCTTAGTCAAGAAACAGAGAGGGATGAATGAAGTCGCTCAGTTCATGGTCTCCCCTGTGCTGTCCAGGACTCACCCACAGGACAGTGCTGCCCACGTTTAGGGTGGGTCCTCCCGTCTCAGTTAAACCTCTGGAACCATCTTCATAGATGCACTGAGGGTGTTTTCATGGTGATTCTAAATTCAGTTCTATTAATTAGTTCTTACCATCAGTGTGGCACAACCTGGAGTTTCTTGAGACAATGCAACCTTAATTGAATAGTTGCTTCCATCAGGTTGGCCTGTGGCTGTGTCCGTGAGGAATGATCTGAATTGATCATTGATATGAGAGGGCCCAGCCCCCCTGTAAGTAGCGCCATTCCCAGGCAAGTGGGCTGGGCTGTATAAGAACACTAGCAGAGCAAGCCAGGAAGCAGCATTCCTCCACGGTCCCTGCTTCTGTTCCTGCCCTGATCTCCCTTAGTAACCCGGAAGTGTAAGTTGAAATAGATCCCTTCTAGCCTGAGCTGCCTTTCGTTGCTGTGTTTACCACAGCAGCAGACAGCAAACTAGAATACCAATCAAGCTGATGAGAATAAACCATCACGCTGTCCTGTGAGCGCTGAGTGCTGCAGATGAAGGTGTGTGGTTGGGTGGCAACACAATGATGAGAAAGCCACACGTGGGCATAAGGGGCAGTGGCGACTCACCCACATGACCTGGTAATAGCACAAGGCTAATAATAGGTCCTAAAGACCTGGGCCTTCTCGCCAGGAATAATCCAGGACCCTACACTCGAAAGATCCTTTGGGCTAGGGGAGGATTGGGCAGTAACGGGGTCCTGAGAGGAGAGCAAGGATAGTGGTCACTTCACCCACACACTAGCCACCAGACATGGTGCCATGAGCCTCACACTCCCAGAAGCGTCAGATCTAGCAATGGCACCCATTCTGGGAGCACACAGTGGGCTCTCTCCATTCTCGTAGCACGTCTTCTCTCTTCTAGTACCTCTGAGCTCTGATACAAGCTCTCTCCTCGCTCAAACACTACCTTCTAGTGAGGGGGCCATCTGTTCCTCACTCCACTTCTCAGGGTGGCAGAGGAGAATGCATGAGCCGATCAGAATCTTTCTGTGAGTGCTTTCATCGTCCCTAGGCAGGAGTGTTCAATGTCATTCCTCACCACTGTCAGACAGAGAAAGGCGGGGTGGCTTGTAAGGTCACTCTCTCTGTGGATGGGAGAAGTTGCTCAGGGCAGGAACCAGGAAGAGAGAGGTGGCAGAAAAGGAGAAGGAAGAAAATGAATGGAAGGAAGAGGAGAAAGAAAAAGAAAAGGAAGAAAAATAATGGGAAAGAAAAAGAGAAGAAAGTGGAAGAGGAGGAGAAAGAGGATGAGGAGGAAGAAGAAAATTAAGAGGATGATGGGAAGGAAAAAGAGGAGGAAGAGGAAGCAGAGGAGAAAGAAGAGGAGATAGCAGAAGAGAGGGAAGAGGAAGAAGAAAAGGAAGAGGATGATGGGAAGGAAAAAGACAAGACAAAAGGAAGAGAAAGGAGGAGGAGGGTAAGAGGAAGAAGAGGAGGAAGAGGAGGTGTGATGAGCAACAGCCTGAGTTAGAGAGAGTAGCTGAGCTATCACAAACAGTGGATGCTTGCACCCTCTCCTGTGATCTGGATTTCAATGGAGCTGGGGGGGGACACAGGGTGCAGGTCCCCACCAGGTCCTAGCAGCTGGCCAGGCACAGCCACCGCCTTGTAAATGGGAGCTGTGTTGGAAGCAAGTTCGTGCTTCTGTGTGGGTTGGGGCGTGGGGTGACTCTCCCCGCCCCTACCCTGACCCACCCAGCACCTGTCAGGAAACACTGACCCCATTACAGAGCTCAGCTTTACACGGGCTCTGTCTAACACCTTGTAAAGAAGGCTGCTGGTGCAGAAGATTAAAGGGCACCATTAAGTAAGTTGTTTTATTTCTTCTGAGACTGAAGGCAAGCTGAAACTGTGCAAGGAAACATCGCCCAGTTGTTTACTCTCTGTTACCAGGCACCATGAGGTGGCCCCAGAGGCACCCCAGGCGGGTCGCAGTGGTGGTTTATAAGGTGTAACTGTTGGGGGGCGGCCAGAGCCAGCCTGCAGGGAAGCTGCAGCAGTCACATGGGTCAGCATGGAAAGTCAGCACCAATAAAAGCTCACAGGGCCCCAGCCCGATGGGACCCTGCAGGAGGTCTGCTTGGCTCTCAAGTCCCAAACAAGGCCTGCATGGAATGCATGTCAAGACCCTGCCCATTTACACTACTGTGCTGTTGCATGGAGGCCCTCAAGGAGCTCAGACTGGCTAGGGAGAGAGCAGTGTCCGCCATTCCGGTCATGGGGTAGGGGGACGGAAAAAGGGGACATCCACAGCTTGGGATGGTGTTGGCCCTCTTCTCACCTGCTCTAACTCAGAAAGCAAGAGGCTTTGGCAAAACCCTCCATGTTGGAGGAACAAAAACCAATGTGGATGGCTGGATCCAAACAGAGGACTCTAGGTGAGAAGAAGCCCAGAGTGACAGGAGCCTTCCAGACTTGGCAGCAAGCACTTACCCCCCCCACCCCATCTCTCATTCTCCATATCCCTATTTCTGTTTTTCTTTCTCTCTCTCTCTCTCTCTCTCTCTCTCTCTCTCTCTCTCTCTCTCTCTCTCTCTCTCTCTCTCTCTCTCTCTCTCTCTCTCTCTCCCTCTCTCTCTCTCTCTCCTCTCATGCTTTCTGTTTCCTTTCTCTTCTCTCTTTTTCTCCTCTTGACTCATCCTCTCTCCCATGCCTCACCTGGGCATCCCCTCTCACCCTTGGCTGAGTGTCCTCTGCCCCTCCTGGTCTTCTGCTCTTCTGATGCTGATGCAGAGTGCCATCCATGTGGGTTAGGCGATGTGCCCAGCCCTAAAGAGCGGTATCTGAGGATCCAGTTTCTACGTGGGAGGATCTGACTGGCCAACATGGTGTTGGTTATGTCCATCTCCTGCCCAAAAACCAAGGGCTAGAGGATACAAGAAAATTCACCCACCATTCCTTTCTCCCCACCTGAAGCCATCACACATCGAAACTTCAAAAGCATACCAAAACCAGGCACACATGTTTGATCGATCCCAGCACTCAGAAGGCAGAGGCAGGCAGATCTCTCCAAGTTCAGAGTCAACGCTTTACATGCCAAGTTCCAGGTCAGCCGGGCTACATAGTGACACCCAGTTTAAAAGGGGGGACGATGGTGGTGCGCACGCCTTTAATCCCAGCACTTGGGAGGCAGAGGCAGGTGGATCTCTGTGAGTTTGAAGCCAGACTGATCTACAAAGGGAGTTCCAGGACAGCCGGGACTATTACACAGAGAAACCCTGTCTTGAAAAAAAAAAAAGGAAAGAAAGAAAGAAAAAAGAGAAAAAGAAGAAGAAAGAAGCTTACTCACCGAGCCCATACCATATCTTCCAAAAAACTGAAAATAATTTCTAAATTAAGTGTGTTTCCAGCTAGGAACATGCTCAGTAGCAGAGCGTATGTCTAACATGCACTTAAAGGACAAAGAAAGAAAAGGTTCATTTCCAAGCTAGCCATGACAGTGCGTGCCTGTCATCCCAGCACTGCAGATGCCTAGGCTACTCAAGTCCAGCCCACACTATAGAGTAAGACCAGAGGAGGGGGGAGGGAGGGGGAAGACGAGGAAGAAAAGAAGGAGAAGGGAGGGTAGAAAAGGGAAACGAGAAGAGAAGAGAGGGGAGAAGAGAAAGGAGAGAGGGGAGAAGGAGAGGGGAAGAGAGGAGGGGAGGAGAGGGGAGAAGGGAGGGGGAGAGGGGAGAGGAGAGGAGAGGAGAGGAGAGGAGAGGAGAGAGAGGAGAGGAGAGGAGAGGAGAGGAGAGGAGAGGAGAGGAGAGGAGAGGAGAGGAGAGGAGAGGAGAGGAGAGGAGAGAGGGCAGGGTCTCCAGGAGACTTTGGAGGAGGAAACCTGAGGCTCAGACATGCCAAGTACTGACAGGCTTGTTCTGTAATTACACGATGCTGAACAGCCCAAAGAGGAAGAGGGAGGCGCCGGGGAGCAGGGACGCTGTTATTCTAGGATCTCAGTGATGAGGCATTTTCTTAAAAGATAATCAGATAAGGAAGTGAGAGACTTGTCACAAGCTGCCCCCCAGCACAGTGCTGTCTACAGGAAACAAACGTTAATGAAATGATGGGTCAGAGATTAATATAGAAACCCAGAGTAGAACAGGGGGAGGGGACCACACATGTGAGCATCTGAGAACCCTTCCAATGGCAATGTGACCTCCATGACAAACGGGAGTACGGGATGCTGCTCTGGACACCAATGACTCTGATCAGCATGGGAGAGTGCTGTGTGGGGTGCACCACATGCTGCTCAAGAGAGGGACATCCATGAAACTGGGTCTTGGTCCTGGGACTCCACCCTCCTCACCCAGTGAAGGCAGACAGGATGATGCCTCGGGTTTGCCTCCTCCTGGCTTTCCTCTTACACTCTGTGGCTCCACCAGCTTCAAACCCTCAGATATGTAGCAGAAGTCAGTTCTCATTTCCATTAAGGCCACAGACACGGGGCTAAGAGGGGGTCAAGCCATTCTCTCAGAACCCCTGGCCCCTATTTGACCTCAGGTTACCCTCCTGTCAGAACCCCAGGATCCTGTCTTAACGAGGACAAGAATGGTGGCTGCCAGGAAAACACTTAGCAACATTATACTCACAAGGCCCTTTGACTCAGTGACTCTTAGACATGGCAGTGACGGCAGAAGTGATGAAATACATATGTCACTGCCACATGATGGGGACAGGGCACTGTGATAAAGTCTTTCCTTGGTTTGTCCTGAACACTCTCAAACTGAAGCCTTTTCTTTTGTCATTCCAAACCTAGGGGGCAGCCCTAACTCTGGGTTCTGTTTGACCCTCAACAAATCAGTAGTAGTGGGCTCTCTCCACACCTTCCTTTGACAGCTGTGGAAGCCAGGACCCAAAAGGGTCAACCAGCCTGCCATGACACCAATGTGAACCCAACAGCCTGGCCATGCAAAGAACATCCCCCTCATGAGACCCCTTTTCAGAGAAGGGAGACAGAAGAGGTGGCCCAGACTTGGGCTGTCAACAGGCCCTTCAACACCTTGGGCCTGGATGATCACCTCTGAGTCAGAGTGTCCCCAGGATGGCCCTGGTTCTTGCCTCTTCCCCCTTGAACAAACCTGTTCTGGAGGCAGAAGCCAACTCTTATCCCAAGATGAGGGAGAAGGTTCCAGCAACTTCTAGGAAGATTCAGGCCCCCCTGCAGCCTGAACTGACAGTCCCTCAATGTGGACGCAGAGAAAAGCAGACTGTACCTGCCAACAAACATGGACTAACCGGGAGCCCACGCAAAGGTGGTACTACACCATGGTTTCTCCTTGCACAGGAAGGGGTGACGTTGAAAGAGCCAAATCAAGTCTTTTGGGAGGATGGGGGGCTTAGTTGGCTTTTGCTTTTGTCATTATTTTTTAGTGTTTGAGACAAAGTCTCTCTATATAGTCCTTGTGTGCCTGGAACTCACCCTGTAATCCAAGCTGGCCTCAAACTCACAATAATCCTCCTACCTCAGCCTCCTGAGTACTGAGATTACAGGCCTGAGACACCAAGATGTATTCAATTTAAGCAATTTTATCAAGGTCCCTCTAATACAGTATATTGGAGCCCAAGAAGCAATCTCAGAGGCTGCATGGCCCTACCCACCCAAGGCTTGGGGAAAGCTAAGCAGAACTTGGTTACGGGCACAAAGACACCCTCAAAAGTCAGCACAGGGACCCAAGAATTACACAGTGGGGCTCCAGAGTACCTCGGTTCACTCCACCCAGAGAACAAGAGCAACCTTTCATTACGCACTCAGGGGAGGGGTCAGAGAAAGCACAGACTTTCACAGCAGAAAGCTCAGCCCTCAGCAAGACGGGGGTTTTCTTAAAAAAATAAAATTTTAATCAATTTTTGTGGTTTCAATAAAAGCAAAGGATCCTGTGGGTTTTCCCTCTAATTTTTCACCACTTTTCATAAAAACAAAAAACCAACGTTCAAAACCATTTCTCCCATAATGAAAGTGACATTTTGCCCAGGGACAATTTCTTGGAAAAATATCTTTGTGACATTCCAGCCTGTGACAGCCCTATTGGGGAGGCAAAGATGTCACACAGCAACATTGACTTTCTTTGCAGAGGTTGTGTGAAAGGGGCCACTTTACTCTCCAAAAGGCAGGTCACAAAGGTCCCATGGTGAATGGCACTGTGTGAGGATTAAGAACTGTCCCCAGCTGGAACCTCCTAAATCACGGCCACCATCTCTGAGATCCCAGGAAGATTATTAGCCTTCCTACAGATGAGCCATTAACATAGACCATTGGCAGCACTGACATTGGAGTCCAGGTCTCTGCTAGCTGTCTCTCTGCTTCTCTGACTTCTATATCCAAGTGTGTACCCTTCCTCAGCAAGATTTGACAGCTTGACTCAGGACCAAGGCAGGATAATGGAAAAACTCAAAGCCTGGCTGGGCTATGGAGCCAGTTTAAGGCCAACTAGGCAACTTAGCAAGACCCTGTCTCAAAGAAAGAAGTAACAAGAGACTGTGAAGTAGCTCAGTGGTAGTTCACAAGGCCTGAGGACCAGTCTCTGTCACCAGGAAGAGACAAAACCTGGCTTGTACCCATTCTTCACACGGGAGCAAAGGCCATCTTTACTTCCACACTCCATAATACTTTCCAGCTATCTAGAACTGAAGCTGCATACCCTTCAATCTCTCGGGTATGAACTTTAGCAAGACCTCTCAAACTCTACCAAATGTTCCTGTTCAAACACCAAAGGAGCCGAGTGTGTTGGCGCACACCTTTAATCCCAGCACTAAGGAGGTAGGGGCAGCTGGATCTCCATGAATTTGAGCCGAACTTGATCTACATATCCAGTTTCAGGATAGCCAGGACTAAATAGAGAAACTCTGTTTAAAAAGAGAAAAGCTCCAGAAACTTCTATAGGTTCCCCACTAGTGAATGTCTCCTCTATTCTTGCTTCCCAAAGTGCTGACATGCCAGTGACCGAGCTGATTCCTGAGTGTGACACACCTCTAACTCCATATCACAATCTGAGTCCATCTCAACAGTGCCATAGCTGGAGGGTTGCTTAGAGACCAAGCCCAAGCTCACCACAGCACAATTATAGCATTTGAGGCCCAGAGAAGGCAAGTAGCTTATCTGAGGCCACATTCTTGGGAGTGGCGAAACTGAAGGGTTTTGCCCCTGGGATCAGACCCTACTTCACAAATGAGCCTGGCTTCACTGAGCCGTGTGAGGCAGACTTCGGAACTTTTACAAAGATTTGTCTTTTATTTTTAAGTTGTGTGTATATGTGTACATATACTTGAGTTCAGGTGCCTGCAGAGGCCAGAAGAGGGTGTCAGATCCCCTGGAGCCGGGGTTACTTGTGATTCTAAGCTGCCTGACTTGGGTGCAAGGAACCAAAGTCGGGTCCTCTGCAAGAGCAGTGGATGCTCAGGACCACTGAGCAATCTCTCCAGCTTCCAGACTTCAAAACTTAAAATATCAACAGAAGTCCTTATTCTTCCACCCATATGAAAGCTAAACTACTAGAAAGGAGCCTGTTTGTACTAACTGATCCATGACAGTCAACAGGGTCACTATATGTGCATAGTTTAGCATGTATGTATGTGTGCACTCTCTCCAGGAGCCCATGAGGTATGCAGGACTCTAAAATAGGGGAAAGAGGCAAAGAACACAAAACAGGTTTGGGCCCCAAGGAGCTACCATCCCCGAAAGCTTATGGCTGAGAAACACAGACTGCTCTCCACCCCAATGTGTGGAAATAAACTGTGCACTCTGCTTGGTGTTGGGGCAGGAGGAAAAGCCGGCCTCTTGATGGATGAATGAGGCTTCCTTCTTGTGCATAGTGGTCCATCAGCACACTCTGTAAGGTGATGGGACAATACTGGCATTTAAACTCCCCGCACCATGGGTGTTAGGCCTGTGGCTGGCAGTCAGGAAGCTTTGGCCTGACCCTTCCTCGCTGCTGGGCCGCTGCGGACAGGCTGGGGATCTGCAACATTAGGGCTCTGTGTGCTCCTGGAGGCGATTGATTTAAAAACGTTGAGAATGTTTTAGCGGTAAGAGTGAGTGGTTTTTCTTTTTCTTTTTTTTAAGGAAAATTTTATTGGGAATATTTCTTCCCCTTAGGTGTGAAATTTGGCAGGCAAGTGCATTCTCTGATGGACTGTTGAAGACTGGGTCAATTAGAAGTGAGTCCCGGGTCCAAGGCAAACACCTTGAGCCTGCTAAGTCTCCTTACGGTGGTTGTCTGTAATCTTCTGAAAATAGTATAGCTTTCTGTAAAGAAATGTTACCCAGTGCTCACGGAGGAAGCTGACTCCAGCCTTCAGCTCTTACTAAATTGCTATTAGACCAGGGATTAGCCTCTGATTTTATCTGAGAGCCCCCAGAGGAAGCCATGGCTCTCCTGGTTTCCCAAAAGGCGACTGCAGGATCTCTCTAACAGAAGCAGAGGGAGGCTTGGCACTAAGCTGCAGTTGATTGCACTGCCTCATTTGCCCACCACAGGGGCAGGAGACACACTGGGGCAGTAGTTATCCCTGAAGACAGGCACGCCTGTGCACCAGCCACCTTCACGCCTTTTAGTTTCCCCTTTCTTTCCCAGTCTCCGTAGAATATGAGGAACACACACACACACACACACACACACACACACACACACACACACAGGGACAGTGGCACCCTTTGAGGGTGACCTGCCCTGGATATTTGATAATCCTGGAGGGAGCTGCAGGGCTTCTATTGCAGCCTCTGGTGACCAGATGCAGACACAGCCTTCCTTCTTGCTCAAGTCCATAACCTAACACACTTTCTTCTCTAATCTCTGGAATGGGGGTGACCTGGGAAGTCCATGCAGTGCCCCACTCCTCCCGCTATAGAAACTCTGGTCCCCGTAAGAACTGGCTCCTTGGTGCTTTTTTGATTTTGTTTGTTTTTGGAGATGGCATCTTGCTATGTAGCCCAAGCTGGCCTCCAAATTTACGATCCTCCTGCCTCAGCTTCCTGAATGCTGGAATTGCGAGCATGTATTGACACACCTGGCTCTTGAAGCATCTATTAAACCAAGAGAGAGGACCAGCTGGAATGGAGGATGAGTAAGTATGCAGAGGGATCTGCCAGCAAACAGCAATGGGGAGAGGAGCTTCCCACAGGATACTATGACAAAACAATCAGGAGTCCATTCAGAAAGAAATCTGCAAGGACCGGCAGGGGGAGGTACAATGAGATCACCCCCTTTCTGATAAATGGAAGTGATATATCCAAGGGTGTGTGTGTGTGTGTGTGAAGGCCAGATATCAATGTCAAGTGTCTTCCTCTTTCCCTCTCTGCCTTTGTGATTGTTTGTTTTTAAGACTGGCTCTCTCACTGAACCCACGCTGGCTGACCAATGAGCCGCAGAGATCCTTTGTCTCCCAAGCCCACCAGTGAAGTATCCAGGCACACACCACCATATCTGGCTTTTTACCTGAGTTATGAGGATCCAATCCCAGCCAACATTTTACTGACTGAGCCACCTCCATGGCCCCTGATGTTCTTCTATGACACTATTTTCTCGTCATATAGCATTGTTTGATGCTTGGGAGTTTCCCCTCACCCAGGACACCTATGCACTGTTGGTGGGAATGCAAGCTCACATAACTGCTTACAAAACAACCAGTGAACTATCCAGAAATGTCACTATTGGGAATGTATCCAAGGAATTGGAACTCAACGGTCAGAGAGACATGAGCCCTTGTGTTCACATCCATCACACATCGGGGCTGAGAATCGGGCTTGACCCGTGTCCATCAACAAAGGAAGATGTATGCATTTACACACCATGGAATGCTATTCAATTTTTATGAAGGAAACCGGTCCTTTGCAGCAACCTGGATGAACTTGGAGGCCACTATGTCAAGTGCAACAAGCGCTTGCGTGACTTCACGCATACGTGGAGTCTGGAGACGCAGAAAGTGGTGGTGACTTCTGAAAGGGGTACGTGGGAAAGATATAATATTTTAATCAACGGTCAGTAAACATATGAAAAAGGCCCAACCTCACTGGCCAGCAGAGAACTGCAGACCAAAACACAGAGTCTATCCCCCAAATGTCACAGCTTGTGTGCAGTAGGGGCAATGCAGACTAGTCCAGCCGCTATGGAATTCAGTATGGAGCTCCGCAAAAACTCAAGACTGGCTTTTCCATGTGACCCACGTACATCATTCCAGGGTATTGACCGGAAGGGCTCCAAGGCGGCACACCACAGAGACACCTGCACATCCGTGTTTACTGCAGCTCTGTCCATGACAGCTAAATTACAGAAACAAGCTGACTGTCCATCGGGAGAGCAATGGATAAGAAACTGTGGTTTATGCAAACCCAGAAAACCTAGGCAACAAACTGAGACATACATGGATCTGCCTAGGAATGAAAAAAAAGACAGGATCTCCTGAGTGAATTGGGAGTGTGGGAGGCACGGGGAGGGAAGGGGGTTGGAGGAAAATTATAGCTCAATTAAAAACAAGGTTAAAAAAGAAAATATGGTTTATGTACAGTGAGATTTATTTGCAGCCATAAAGAAGAACACAGTCATGTAATTTGTAGGAAAATGGATATTACTGGAGATGACCATGATAAGCTAATTAAGCCAATCTCAAAAAGACAAGTAACATGTTTTCTGTCATTTGTAGCTCCTAGATTTTAAAGACACACACACACACACACACACACACACACACACACACACCACCATGAAAGCTAAACTGTCTAGGGCAGTGGTTCCCAACCTTCTTAATGATGCCACTCTTCAATACAGTTCCTTAGGTTTTGGTGACCCCAGCCACAAAATTATTTTTGTTGTTACTTCATAACTGTAATTTTGCTACTGCTATGAATCGTAATGTAAATGTCTGTGTTTTCTGATGGTCTTGGGGGACCCCTGTGAAGGTCATTTAACCTCCAAAAGGGGTGTGACCCTTTGATCATGACCAGGGTTGAAAATCTCTGGTCTAAAAGCCGGGCATTGGTGGTGCACGCCTTTAATCCCAGCACTCTGGAGGCAGAGGTAGATGGATCTCTGTGAGTTCAAGACCAGCCTGGTTTACAGAGTGAGTTCCAGGACAACCTACAGAAAAAACAAAAAAAAAAAGAAAAGAAAAGAAAATCTCTGGTCTAGCGGGACAAAGGACAAGGAACTAACGGAAGGAGGGTGAAGAAAGTGGGGGAGCTGGGGCATGAGTGGAGACACATTAAACATATGAGATGTGAATGTGGGAAAACTTAATTAAACAGAAGAACCATATAGACACAGGATTTCAGTCACAAAGAAGGAACAAGCTCCAAGGGGCTATTGTCCAAAAGGCTATTGTGCCGCCTGGTGACAGGAATTAGTAGCAGAGAGTGTCAGAGCAGCACTGGATGCCTGGAGAGTACTAAGAAAACCACAAGTGTCCTCAGCACAAAACAAAACAAGTGCACAGGAGACATCACAAGGTGCAGGAGGAAACCCTTGGAGGTGTGTGAGGAGACCCTGTGGGGTGCATTAGGAGACCCTGTGAGGTGTGTGAGGAGACCCTGTGGGGTGTGTGAGGAGACCCTATGAGGTGTGTGAGGAGACCCTGTGGGGTGTGTGAGGAGATGTGAGGTGTGTGAGGAGACCCTGTGAGGTGTGTGAGGAGACCCTGTGAGGTGTGTGAGGAGACCCTGTGAGGTGTGTGAAGAGAATCTGTGAGGTGTGTGAGGAGACCCTGTGGGGTGTGTGAGGAGACCCTGTGAGGTATATGAGGAGACCTTATGAGGTGTGTGAGGAGACCCTGTGGGGTGTGTGAAGAGAGTCTGTGAGGTGTGTGAGGAGACCCTGTGGGGTGTGTGAGGAGACCCTGTGAGGTATATGAGGAGACCTTATGAGGTGTGTGAGGAGACCCTGTGAGGTGTGTGAAGAGAGTCTGTGAGGTGCATCAAGCAATTCTGTGCCACGCTCTTGATTTAGACATTCTATAAGGTACACCAGTCAAAACACAGTCATGGAGCTAGAGAGATGACTCAACAGTTAAGAACACTCGCCTTCTTGCAGAAGACCCAGGTTTGGTTCCCAGTACCCGCATGGCAGCTCACAACCACCTGAGTCGCAGTGAATCTGACACCCTCTTCTAGTCTTTTCAGGCACCAGACATGCATGTGGTGCACAGACATACATGTAGACAAAACACCCATACACATAAAAACAAAAATGATAAACATGGAGTTGTGCACGATGCATGCAGTCCACATTTCCTCCTAACATGTGTGACAGGTCTCAGGGCTGCCCCAGGACACCCCTCTCTGGAGGTGACACTGTCCTGTGGCAAGCAGCACTGGTTACAGGGTCTCTGAGAGCGTGTGTGCAAAAACTCACACATTTAAAACTGTGAAACCTGAGCCAGGCCTGGCGTATCACCGTTCCAAAGTCAATTTCCTGGCCCTGCAGTTTTACTGCTGCTGTAAGATGCCACCCCTGGGGAAGCCAAGGGAGAGCTCAAGAGACCCCTGCACACTATTTCTGCAACTTCCTGCGAATCTACGAACATTTTAAAACAATGAAAGCAAAATCCCCACCCACCCCGAGATTTCCTCTACTCTGATTGGTTTTATGCCGAAGGATTTGAGTTGCACCATTTGTAAATTGTGACCTACCATAATCTGGGGGAAGAGAGGATTGAGCCTGAGCTCTGGCACCCTTCAAGAGCAGCCACCTGGGAGGGGTATGGGAACTTTTGCTGTGCCTTGTACCAGAGGACCCCAAGGTTTCTGAAATGCCATGGGCATCTTCATGAAACTCAAAATTCCACGAACTGAAAAACATGCCAGGCATGCTCCCCCACGGCTGCATTTCAGCCATTAGTGTTATTAATGTTTTTTTTCAGGGCCTGGAGAGGTGGGTCAGTTGGGAAAATGCTCCCTGCCCCAGCACATAGAAAATGCCAAACGGTTGGTTACACGTGCCTGTCATCCCAGATCTGGGGAAGCCAGGACAAGGTATCCCTGAGTCTAGTCTCACCAAACCAAATCCAGTGAGACCCTGTCTCAAAAAGTAAAATGGGGTGGGCAGGGGGGCTCAGTGGTTAAGAGCACTCGATGCTCTTTCAGAGGACTTGGGCTTGGTTCCCAGCACCTGTATAGACACTCAAAACTGCCGGTAACTCCAGCTCCAGGGTATTCGATGCCTTCTGGCCTCTGTGGACACCTGCATGCATGTGGTACACGTAAACTCATGCAGGCACATTCACCCACACACACACACACACACACACACACACACACACACAACAGCAATGAACACAACGTAAAGTGGGAGGTGAACGGGGAACAAGATTTGGACTAGAGCAGAAGGCTTGGGAGACTCACAGATGCCTGCTAACTCCAACTGCAGGGGAGTCTAATGCCCTCTTCTGGCCTGTATGTGCACTGCATTCATGTGTGCATATCCACATAGACACACACACATAATCGAAAAATAAATCTTTTCACCACTCCCAAAGGTAAACTCTTCCCTGGCCTGTTCATAATATTAAGCAATTGAGAGCTGGTTCATTATCTCAAGGGAGCATAAACAACAGCAAAAAAATATAAAATAAGTCTAGCACAGTTGCACACACGTTTGATTCTAACACTTGGAAGGAAAAAGCAGGCATATTTCTGCAAGTTCGAGGCCAGCCTGGTCTCCATAATGGGTTCCAAGCCAGCCAACGGCTATATAGTAAGACCTTGTCTCCAAAAAATATTTCTAAAATACTAGCTATTGGGGAAAAATAACTGTAGAAATCTCCTGCAATGTTTTGTGGGTGCCCTGATTATAGCTCCTGGGCCAGCGAGGGAACACACCATGCCCCCCTCAACTGCCAACTTCGTGGGTTCCCACCTTGCCTGGTGAGCCTGGCTTAACTCTCCCCTTCTCTGTGTGCATGTGGGACTTCACACCAAAGGAACATCAGACAGGGCAAACATTTATTCAGAAAAAATGCTTCACAGTGTAACCTCCCCAGGGTGCTTGGCTGGGAATGAAAGCCTGGTACACACACCCGCTGCTGGAGGACAGGAAATGGAGCCCTTTGCTCAATATGTTTTCAGCTTTCACGAGCTGGTGTTGGTGGAAATGCGTCAGCCTCTCAGCTGAAGACAGGCTGAGCAGAGCCCTTGCCTCCCAGCCAGGCCCAGGCTCCGAGAAGGGGGCGCAGAGCTCGGCATCCAGGGTTTCAGCGAGAAGTTCCTGGTCACTTCTCAGCTTCAAAGGGGCCAGGTCGCACACAAGTGGGATGGGGGAAGGTGGGACTCAGCAGGGGGTAACGGGGGTCACTCTTGTCCAGGGCCCTAGACCAGCAGCAGTGCAGACATCACCACTGTGTCCCCAGTGCTACACTCTCACCCCCAAATTCAAGCACCCTAACCTCCTCCACTGAGCTGAACTGCAACCCAGGGGCGCTGTCTCCAGGCCACTTAGCTGCACCTGCAAACAGATGTGATTCTGGAAAGGTTTTGCAGATGGGACCAAGTGAAAATGAGACCACCCTGGATTCAGCTGGTCTTGTCCAGTGATCTGTGCCGTCTAACGAAGAGGACCACGGGACATGTGTGCAGAGAAGCAATGTGAAGATGGGGGTCCAGGCTGGGCACGTGCAACCACAGCCAAGGGATACCAAGTGTGACCCCTGATGATTGAGAAGAGTCAAGTTTACTCCCATGGCCGCATGGCCCGCTGACACCTTGAATTCACCTTTGGGCCTTCCAAACTGAAGGGGTATCTGTCTGCGGCGTTCGGCCCCTGAAGACTTTGTGGTACTTCCTTGATGCCACCCAAGAAGCACCCTTATGGTACACAAGCTATTTTCTGGTGTCCATGGTCAGCATGTGCCAGGCAGGCCCTCACCAGCTGGTATCAGGTGAATCCTCAGAGGTCAGGCCAGCATTTCTTGGGGTGACACCAAGGGCGGGAGCCTTCTGAGGATGAACTTGGCAGGGAGTTGGAACAGCATGGAAAGAAACCACCTGCTTCGCCTGACATGTCTCCCCAGAACCCAAGGATGGCTCCATGCTCCCCCATCATCCACCAACCCATCACCATAAACCCCACAGCTCCAAAGCAGAGAGGGAACAGCCCAAGATACACCCACATTTTCGCAGGGATCATACTAATCATACTAATCAGAGTCAAGTTCACCTGGCACTTTGCTCCTGAGCAGACACAGGCACAGCCATGTGGTCATGATTTTACAAACAACAGACCACATTCATGCAGAGGTCACTTCAGGTGACATCATTGAAGCCATTGAAGGTATTCTCATATGCACCCTCACACTGAAGGAACCATTTTCTCAGAGCATACATAACCACGCACACATGTGCAGGTGTGCATTCTCATACATGCATGCCTGTGTCCTCACACATGCACACATGCATCCTCACACGTACACATTCATGTCTTCACACACATGCTATGTATTGAGCCTGATGAACTGAGCATATATAAACCTCTTGTTATTAAACATGTCCCTGTGTGTGTCTATTAGGATTTTATTCCCAATGAAAGGTTATGAGCCTTAATTTATTTGAGGGAAAATAATTCCCCGAGGGTGGGCTGCATGGGTTCCTGTGAAAACAGGTGACCAGTCAGAGCTTAGTAGTCTGTGATGGGGAGGAGACCCGTTCTGCAACTTTATGCATGACATGTTCCTGGCAATATGTCAGCCATACATTCCAAAATTATTTTTTAATTAATTTCAGTCATAAAAGAAGTCATTGAGTAATTAAATTCCTTGCCTCTAAGCATTTTCATTTAAATAAAAATCCATTTGCTTTAAAACTGACTCAATAGAAATTCACAGACCCAAAAATACCAGACCGGAGCTGGGAGCCCTTGCCAGACCACAAAACTGGCCATGGAGGCCACCCTAGGTCTTAGCTCCCCCTGTGGTCCTAGGTAAGTTACTGGGCCTGGCCTTGTGGCTCTGTGCAGCATGTCCATCTCTGGACTGGACCTTAGGGTTCTGTGCGGTGTACTTGTCACCAGATCTGCTACTGTAGCCATAGGGCACCTGCTATAGATCCTGGGCAAGACTCTACAGTTAACACATCTGCCATCTGGTCACCCACTGGAGACTAGGGGCCACAGGATGCTCCCATCCCTGCCTGGCCTTCTTCGTGGAAATAAAAGGAGTCTTGGAAGGTTCATGTCATTGGGATAAAACCCCAGGAGTAGGGATCAGCTGCAGCAGCACTACACAATGGTTCTTTCTTCATCATGCAGGGGCCCACACCTGGGATGCAGAGGCTTTCCTTCACCAGTTCACAGCCAGGCCACAAAGGCTAATCCCCCTCCCAGCCAGGCCTTTGCACACGTGGTCCCTGCACCTACCCCATCCATCCACATTCCTGGCCAAATCCTTCTTCCTTTCCACATGAAAACACTGAGCTCCAGAGACAGGCTCTCTCCCCAGACACCAAGCCCTGTTCCTATGGCTGAGACTCCTCCTAACCAACTGCACATGCATGTCCCCTCCACACTCCAATCACTGTTTTTCCCTATTTCTGACATAGCCTAAGGGAGCAGACTGCAGTCTCGTGTAGCCCAGGCTACTCTTGAATTCATAGTCAAGGATGACCTTAAACTTCTGATCCTCCTGTCTCCACCTCAGGACTGCTGACATTACAGGTATGAGTCTCACACAAAGTTCATACCATGCTGGGGATTGAACCCAGGTCCTCATGCATGCTAAGCAAGCACTCTATTGATGGAACCATGGTCCCACCCCCTGGACTATGCTCTTTAAAAAATAAAAAAGCTTTCAGTGACTGATGTATTTAATTAGCACCTAAAATATAGTTACACTATATATTTTATAGAACTACTAATCCACATGTGTGCAAATTTGCCTCTAAGGATAACTTAGTGTTTTTACGATCTGCTTTCAATATTTTCCTATTGTTCCAAAGTAATATTTCTTGCTATTAAAATATATAATAAAGTTCTCAAGGAAGAAAAAACCACCAGAGTCGGTCTAAGCAGGTAACAGAAAGAAACCAAGACCTTGCACAGCCACCTTCTTTCATCCAAAATGAGGGAAAGGTCTGACATTAATTTACCTCCTGGAAAGCTTTAGGACCAACTAGAACCTTCCCTAGCCTAGACCCTGAGATCTTGCCCCATGAGACCTGGAGGGACACAGGCACCTCAGCCCCAGAAGACAAAGCCATGATTGGAGCCAGCTTGTGATGGGGTTCCATGTGGTGAGGCCAACTGTCCTGGCCACTGGGCCACATGTGTCTGCCCCATGGATGCCTACTGCTGTTGTCCATGAGCCTGCTCTGTGGGAAGACTAGTCAAAGATAGCTCCCTGGCCCCAAGTTCCATGAGTCTCCCTGAGCTAGAGAAGCCCAGGACACCCCAGGTGGGGGTGCCAAGGACATGTGTGCTGAGACACTATGGGACTTCTGGGGTCTGAGGGCATGAGCCAGAAGAGGGGCTGGAAGTAAGGCTATCTGGAGTGAAGGGCTTTCCTAATCCCAGCCTGTACTGTATAGCCTTGGCCAAGCCCCTCAGGTTCCTGTCTATAGGAGAACTGGCAGTTCCCATAGTACGGTGGGTATGTAAAACCCACAGAGAAAGCACTGGCTGAACTCAGAAACACAGTCAAATGTCCACAGGATTCAGAGAGCCCTGTGACCAGCACCCGGTCAGGATGGCACAGTGACTCATGCTTACCTGGGATCCTGGGGCAGTGTGGATGCTGTGCTACTGAGAAAGGAAAGTCAAATGGAATTGAAATGCAGCAGCATCACACACTGGACCCCAGGACCAGGTATGGGAGAGTGGAAACAGCTCACTGATTTTTTGGTGTTGATACTACACTGAGAGGACAAAGTTTTGATAAATCAGGCTGAATAAAAAACATGCTTGATCTCCTTTTCACTACCAGGTGGCTACTGGAAAATTTCAACTTCACACTTGGCTCCTGGCTTCTCTACGGGACAGAACTGGTTAGATGGGCTGTGGGTTTGAACCATTTGCAGACCTGCAGTGAACAATGGGACTGGCTTTTCCTTGTGCCCCAACCTACAAAGCAGCACTTCCAAGTGGGCCCCCTCCCCAGGTGTGTCTGTTGGCATCCCTTCCTTGTCCTTCTAGCCTTGCAGGGCTGGGTTGGGAGGGGCCTGGTGGAGTGCTGCAGCCTTTGTTTGGTGAAGACATGATTGGCAGGAAGATGTTAAGCAAAAAAAAAGCAAACAGGACCCTCCATGTGTGGTTATTTCAGAGAAATGGTAGAAAACAAACAAGCAAAGAAAAGGAGAGAGATCTAAGCCATTAATGAGGTTCCTTAGAACTCACTCCAAGCTTCAGGGGGTGGAGGTGGGACATGGGGGGTGCTGCTCCAGGGGAGGGGAAAGCTGAGGAAAGGGGAGCAGAAGGAAGAGTGGGGGGATGGAAGACTGCTCAACTCCGCAAGTACATCTGGCTGGTGTTGGTTGGGGAGGGGAGCAGGAAAGAGCCTGCTCCACCTCTGGAAGCCATTGTGTAAAACCTCATTGCTGGACAGCAGACAGCACTTTCCATCTCCCAGTGGCTTTGCATTGCCACCTGTGGGGCCTGCTGAGCTCTGTACCATCCTGACCAAGGGGCTCTCAGCATTCAACCACACAGCCATGCAGAGTGACTAATCTCAGTAGGTTTGGGAGAGAGGGCATTCTGCTGGGGGCCCTCCATGCACTTCACTGTGTTGGGGACATGAGGTAAGAATGCACCAATGAGCTAGGTGGTGGTTGCACAGGATGGATCTCTGGGAGTTGAAGGCCAGCCTGGTCTACAAAGCAAGTTTCAGGACGGCCAGAGCTGTTACACAGAGAAATCCTATCTCCAAAACAAAAGAATGCATGGATGGTTTGTCTGCTGTTGCTGGATTAGAGCCAGCTGGAACCCACCTACATCCTACACTAACCAGCAGTAACTCTAACCACAAGGTCAAGAACTCACCCTGGACTGTGTCCTAGAGGCAGGGCTATTTTTAGAGCTTTGGGGACATCCAGGAGAAGATGGGGCTGGCTAGCTAACCACAAGGCACATCTCCTGAGCCATCACAGAGGCCTTGTCAGGCAGGAGCCATTGGGAGTAGCTGAGTTTGCAGATCCAGAGTCCCACACCCCATGCTTTCTGCAGGCACCAGTCTACACTACACACCACTTGGGTGAAATGGCTATGAGGCTACAGCCTCCGTCCATCTGCTTGCTCCTGAGTATGAGCTGGTGATGACCCTGCCCAGCCAAGCTCACCAAACAGAAGGTCCTGACTCTCTTCTGCTGGCTTCCACCTCAGACATAGAAAGTGACTCCAGACCCAGAGAGTTTTCTAGAATGTACTACCCTGGACACATCCATCCTCCTGACCAGAAATCATCCTCTTCTTAGAAGCTTCAGAAGAACCTTCCTGACAAGGATGGATGGATGGATGGATGGATGGATGGATGGATGGATGGATGGATGGATGGATATGTAAATGGATGGGTGGATATGTGGATAGATGGATATGTAAATGGATGGATGAATGAATGGATATATAAACGGATGGTGGATGGATGGTTGGTCTTGTAAATGGATGGTGGATTCATGTATTGGTGGATGGATGGATGGATGAAAACTGAAAAGGCAGATAGTTCAGAGTCTTTCTCAGCATTTACTGTCAGGAGCAAACTCTGATTCAGAGGCTAGTTTTTTAATCTTCCACCATGGTGTAGCCTTGGACAGTTACCTAACATCTCTGTGCACATCAATGATGTCCAACCTCCAGCAGACTGTATAGGAAGCATGCTGAACAGGACTAGACAGCCAGAGGAGGGAATCAAGTCATGTCCCTTGTGAGCATGGCCCTTGCATAATGAACAGAAAGCCACAGATTCCTTTAAAAACTCCAAAATGCCTCCACAACCCCTTGGAGCTCACTGAGAACAGAAGGCAAGGAGCTACCCCCAGCCTTGGGAAAAGGATTAACAGCCTGTGTCTGTTTAGTTATTCAGCTCTCTGACTCACTGGAGAAAACTATCTTGAAAGATTAGATTATGTGGCGTGAACCATAGGGCCCACAGTGCTGAGAAGGGGCTCAGTCCCTCCCGGCTAAGCTGGGTCTTCAGGCTAATTTCCCGTAGGTGGTCTGGTTTCCTGGAGGTAGAAGGACACAGCAGCTTTTCCAGGCCCCCAGGGTTACAGCGTAAAGCAACTCTTAAGCCTTAAATTAAAAAACCAAAAGGCCGTGTCCATCCTGTGAAGTCCGGGTACTTGATCTCTCAAACAGCAACACAGCCAAGAGCTGAGACAAGGAGCTGGCTCGGGACTATAGAAACATGTTCACGGTGAATAACATGCCAGGCAGGATGGCATGTGCCTGACAAGATTATCCAAAGGGCATTTGTCCTCTGAGATGTTCATCACTCCCTGAAAGAGACTTTAGAAGGGGTACTGGCACATGACCCATATAGTGATAAGACAGACTTTTTTAAGATGGGCTTCACTGAGTGCAGGGACTAGACAACTGTCCTTGCTCCAAACATAATAACTGATGCCGGAAATGACAGAGGAATCACAGTGCCGGTGGCAGAATGCTCTAGAAGTGTTCATGGGGGCATTCTCCATCCACTCATGCCTATCCAGAGCTGCCCACAGGGGCAAAGTTAAATGTGCAACTGAGAAGCCAAAGCCATGCATGAGGAGTGGGGCATCACAGGCAGAGCACCACAAAGTTAAACACAAAGCTCTCTTGCCATTTCTGAGCTGTGTGGCCCTGAACCCGCCTCAGGGCCTCTCTGAACCTAAGTTCTCATCTGTAAAATGATAGAACTGGAGCTGGGGGTGTATTTGCATTGGTAGAGTGCTTGTCTAGTGTGCATGAAGCTTAGCACCATAAGCCAGGTATGAGTGACACATGCCTGTCATCCCAGCAACTCAGGAGGAAGCAGTGGGAAGATAAGAAACTCAAAGCCAAACTTAGTTATGTGGTTAGTTTGAAGCCAGCCTGGACTATGTGAGACCCTGTCTCAATATAATATAATAATGTGGATAGAACTGCCCTTATTTGCCCACAAGCCAACAGACCAGATCTGGGAAGAGCCTACTGTTGAAGATGCTATTCTGCAACTGTGACATGGTCCTCCAAGGACAACTGTGATAGTCATTCCTTCAGCCCTGCCTCCATAACCCAACAGCTCTGGTCTCTGGATGACCACTGTCAAAGGGAAATTGGCTGAGGTGATTTCACTGCTCTGAGTGGAAATCACCTTTGGCTGGCCAGGATAAGGCAGGATAAGGCAGTGATTTTTATAAACGATTACCTAGATGCAGCTTCAATTACCTAGATGCAGCTTCAGCCAGCCCCTACCCAAGCCTGTGGTGGGTTCACACTACATCCGCTTCTCTCAGGAAGTCCCACACACTCTGGATCAGGCTTCAGAGCCCTGATCTCCCCTGAGCCAAGTACCAGCGCTAGGACAGTCCTTATGACTCAGAGCCCAGAAGGCCATGCAAATCGGCCTGCCCACAAGGAGCCTGGGCACTAAGTGAGCCAGGGGCTTGCCAGGCAAGCACTGGCCTGAAACTCTCAGAAGACGTCACTCTGTCCTCTGTAGCCCACTCAGTGGCCTGACTTCTCACTTCTCTTCTCACAGTGGGATAAACAACAGTGATGAGCTCTGGAAGGAGTCTATTTTCTAGTAGCTGTCTTCAAGGACATGGTATTTTTATTCTTGGGCTGCTTTGATGTTGTCTTCCTTTGACTCAGTCAGAGAATTCAACCAGCATGATTCCGAACATAACGTATGTTACATGTGGTCTCCCCTCTGTCTTCAAGCAGAGGACAAAGTTATCCCAGCACCACCCTTGCACCTTCCAGAAGCAGGCAACTGATGGGACAGCCAGAATAATACTGCCAATATTATTATCAAACCCATTAAGAAGGAAACGACAAGCAAAGCCGTCAAATGGGGACCAGAGCGCTCCCGCTTCCCCGTTTTAGCTCACTGCAATCATTCTCATTAATAATGTGACTCTCAAATGTGAAGGTGAGGTCAACCCCAGAATGAGCCCTGATGGGCACAAGGATGGGGCGGCCCAATTACCTCTCCATGGCCCTCCTTGGCAGAAGCCAGGGACATCCTCAAGACACGGAGGGAAGGGTCAAGCTAGTGATGGCTCCTGTAAGGGACGCATTCTCTTCTTTCTTTGTCTCTTTACTTATACAAGCACACACCGCAGCTGAGGACTTCAAAACAAATTAATCCAGAATGAAGGTTGGGAACAAAATCTGCCCCGGGACACCGGTTGTGTTTGATGTTGGGTTTTGTTTGCCTTTCACACTCATGCAGCCTCTCTCTTGAACAATGGGTGAAGCTGTCTTTGGAGATCAGACAAGGTCTGCACTGCCTTTCAGTCAAAAGCTGCACAGGCATCCAGCCACTGTCTCTCAGCCTCCAAGCCCCAGGGTTTGGTCATCACTTATAACCTCCCAGACCCTCCTACAGGTGGCACATTCACACTCCAGTTCCAGAGGCGAGGGCTCAGGCGGCCACCTACCAATCGCCAGGCTCTACCTGGAAGTCCCCTTGGATTGTTCTTGTGAAGCCCCATCCCGTCCTGTCCCAGCATGAACTCCAGCTGAAAAACCAGTAGCTGTTACCACAAGCTTCATCTTCCAGGCATTTTCCAGCATTCCTAACCGGAACTTGGCCACCCATGGCCCTTCCCAGGTGTCCTTATCTCCTCATCTCCCGCCTTCTCCAAGCACCAGGTGCTGGAGCTCCATGTCTGCGAATCCCTCCACCTGGTCCGAGCTCTTGGCGGCACCTGGAGGCTCTGGGATGGGGAAGGCGAAGGGGCTCCAGATGAGACCTAGGTGGAGAATCCCACAGAGGGCTGAGGCTGAGGAAGACAGAGTGGACATGGCATGGTCTGTCATGACGTGAGGGGTCTGTGGCTCTGAAAGGCTGGTCCTCTCCAGCCCAGGCACACATAGCCAACTTCTGGGGAACCTCTCCTCCGGGATGAACCGTTTGATCCACCAGAAGCCACCACATACTTGATGTAATCTACAGCATCCTTCGCCAGTCTTGGCCCTCCTGGTGTCAGTGGCCGTGTTTCCAGCAGCTGGAAGAAGCTGCTGATGGAGGAGGATGGGGTGCCAGAGACTCGAGGCAGAAAAGATGTTCACAACCATCCTGACGGGATAAGTATTCAGCCCCACCTTTCACTACACGAGATGACTGACTGGCCTGTGGCCCTGGTCTTGTTTCTGTCACTCAGAGTTCTGGTGAACCAAGAAAATTTTCCTTTTTAAATCCTGGTAAAATGGCTGGGCGTTGGTGATGCACGCATTTAATCCTAGCACTCAGGAGGCAGAGGCAGGCAGATCTCTGTGAGTTCGAGGTCAGCCTGGTCTACAGAGCGAGTTCCAGGACAGCCTCTGAAACAATACAGAGAAACCCTGTCTCGAAAAACCAAGAAAAAAAATCCTGGTAAAATGTGTACTTACCAGAGGCCGGGGAGTTGGCTTAGCAGTGAAGAGCACTGGCTGCTCTTGCAGAGGACCTGCGTTTGGTCCCCAGTGCTCCTGTAGGTGGCTCACAACTATCTGTCTATAACCCAGTTCCAGGGGATCTGGTGTTCCCCTCTGGACACACGATACAGACATCCATGCAGACAAAACACTCGTACATGGCCTGATGTGGTGGTGCAGATTTTTGCTGTTGTCCTTGTTGTTGTTTGAGACAGGGTTCTTTCAGTCCTAGTTACATGCATCTCTGTGAGCCCAAGCCAGTTTGATCTACATAGCAAGTTCCAAGGCAGCCAGAACTATGTAGTGAGATGCCTCAGAAGAAGGAAATAAAATACAAATTCAAATTTAATTTTTAAAAATTTATTTACCAGGGTTGGAGAGGTAGCTCAGCAGTTAAGAGCACTGGCTGCTCTTCCAGAGGTCCTGAGTTCAATTCACAGCAACCACATGGTGGCTCACAACCATCTGTAATGAGATCTGGCGCCCTCTTCTGGCCTGCAGGGATATATGCAGACAGAATACTGTATACACAATAAATAAATCTTTTTTAAAAAAATGTATTTACCATCTTAACTATTTTTAGTCTGGTTTTTTTTGAGACAGGGTCTCAGCCTAGAGCAGTGATTCTCAACCTGTGGGCCTCAACCCCTTTGGGGGTCAAATGACCCTTTCATAGGGGTTGCCTAAGACCTTTGAAAAACACAGATATTTACATTGCACTTCATAACAGTAGCAAAATTACAGTTAAGAAGTAGTACTGAAAACAATTTTATGGTTGGGAGTCACTACAACATGAAGGACTGTATTAAAGGATCACAGCATCAGGAAGGTTGAGAACCACCAACCTAGAGCTTGTCATCTTGCCTAGACTATCAGCCCAATGAGCCCCTGGGATCCTGGTCTCTGCCTCTCCAGCACTGGCATAAGTATGCATCATCGTGCCTGGTCTTTCACAGGTATGGGAGCCGAGCTCCAGTCCTTATACTTCTCTCCAGGTCCATTTCAGCTATTTTTAAAGCATGTAGGTGTGTAGATTGTTCATAGTCATGTGATCACCAGTTGGTGTTTCTAGACTGCTTCTTTCACCAGGGAAGGAAAACCATCCCCACAGCAGCCACCCTTGAATGTGCTTTGTCTTCATTTCTGTCTGACCTGGGCATTTTGCACAGGCAGAACCATACACTATGAGGTCTTCCTTTACATGCTGTCTTAGGGTGATCCCAAAAGAGGAGATGAGACACCCTGAGGTGTCTAGAAAACTCTGCCTAACAGGCCTCCCCTGGGCCTTTTACTGCAGACAGGTGGCATGGATACTATGTCAGAGTTATAGCCCCCACCCCCATATTCCCCAGATACTTGTAAGCAGTTATTTAGCTCCTACTGTGTACCAGGTGCTGTGTGTGTAACTTTTTAACATTGATATGACAAAGTATGTTTTCCAGGAGCTCACATGACCAGAGGGGCTTGGCCCTTGGCCTGTGTGGTGTATCATCCCGATTGTGCAAAGCCGGGAGTTTATGTAGCAAAATGCAGAGCTGGACCCAGGAAAAAGGAGAAGTCCAGAACACAAAAAGGAAGGAGAGGCTCGCTGGGGCCATGCCGTGAAGGAGCAGACCCTGGGAGTCGGCGTCATCTGCAATCTGAGTCTGCACACCCCAGTGCCCTTGCCCAGCTGCAGCTGACTGCACATCACACACGGAGAGCGCAATGCCTGGCACGGGACCACGGCTGGCACACGGCAGCCTCCAGCGAACAGGCGTCACCCCCAGACTGCTCTGGGCCCTTCACAATGACAGTGAGCACACAGGACAGCTTGCCCTCCCTACACCCCCACACACCCCGCATACAAGATCCACAGAGGCTAAGTGACTGGCCAAAAGTCAGAGTGTGTGGATAGCCAAGCAGGAGCTAGAGCCCTGTTCCATGTGGCCCCAGAAGAGCAGCAGTCCTCCTAAGAATGAAAGCCTATGTCCTTGTGTGACCTTGCAAAGTAGGGGAACATGGACCCATCTCTCAGATCCTTGAGGCATGTACCAGTGTTGACCCCTGTTTTTCATCTGAATCCTGGATGGGCCAATAGCTGTCTCACACTAGCTTACATGAAAGGAGATGGAGGGAGAACCCTAGTGAAGTGTCCTGAGCCACCCTTGGACCCCTATATACACATGGGGCTTGCTCGTGAGATGTTACCCCTACTGAGACACCCTTACCCAGGACTGTTGTGGCTTTAGTGGCAGGTACTGTGGCATGTGTCTTCTGGGGTACAAATCCACCTGTAGGGAACTCCTGTGTGGCTATATTCCCTATGTCGGCACGCACATCCTGCAGCCCCTACAGTGCGCATGCATCAGTACTGGGGCTGCCATTAACATGTGTTTAAAGCCCCAGACACCTGTCCCCTCATCTGGTGTTGGTTAAGGCGCTAGGACAGAAAGAATCCGCAGGAAGAAATGAGTCTGTGACTTGGGAGGCTGCACAGGCTGGGAGCACTGCAGGTGCCGTGTGACTGTCTGACCAGGAGTCCTCCTCCTTGGAGAAGTTTTGGTCCTCACTATCACCTAACTATATGAGATTCACTCAGCTAAAGAACTGTATGCCTTATAGAAAGGCAGAGGACCACAGTGATGACAACAAGGTTGGGATCACCACACAGTCCATCAGGGTCTTGGCCAGGCATCAGACTCCAAGGAGGCCTGAGAATAGCTCTGGCCTGATGCTCAAGATGTCTCTTAGAAATACACAGTGTCTCAAGCATGTTCTGGCTTGCAGTCTCTTGCCTGCTGTCTTAGCCTCGGAAAGTTCCTTAGGAGGCTGTCATGCATGACACAAACCATAAGTGATGGTTTCATGTGTCTAAGTGCTCTCATCGGAGGAGCCATCGTGACAGGTCAAAAACTTTCTGCAGTGCAGCCTCACAACAGCCATATCCAAACAACAAAACAAAACCTCAAGGTCTATGTTTTAGGAAGCTAATGTTCATCTTTCTTTGATAAAAATAACTCCCAGGACTGGGTCAATGGTTCAGTGGGTAAAGTACTGAGTTCATCCCCAGTATACACATAAAGATCTGGGCATGGTAGTGTGTGAATCCCCAGTGTGCACATCATAAAGATCTGGACAAGGCAGTGTGGAGCACAGAGACAAGCAGACCCCTGGAATTTGCTGACTAGACAGTCTAGCCGAGCCAGCGAGCTCTAGCTTCAGTGAAAATCCCTGTCTCAAAAACTAAGGTGGTTGAGGCTGGAAGGGTGGTTCAGAGGTTAAGAGCACTGGCTGCTCTTCCAGGAGTCCTGAGTTCAATTCAATTCCCAGCACATACATGATGGCTCACAACCATCTATAATGAGATCTGGTGCCCTCTTCTTCTGGCCTGCAGGGAAACATGCAGGCAGAACTCTATACATAATAAATAAATAAATCTTTAAAAATAAATAAATAAGGTGGGACCACAGAGATGTCTCAGCAAGTAAAGGAGTTTGACACAAGCCTAAAGGCCTGAGTTCAATCCCAGGGTCCTACAGTAAAAGGAGAGAACCAATTCCCAAAAAGTGTCCTTTGACATCTGCACATATGCTATTTGCATAGATAAACAACTGTAATATGTTTTTAGAGACAGGGTCTCTCTGTGTGTAGCTCTCTCTATAGGCCAGGGTGGCCTCAAACTCACAGAAATCTGCCCGCCTCTACCTCCTGAGTGCTGGGATTAAAGGTGTGTGCCACCGGGGAACACTCTTCCACTTTGAAAATTAGTATGGAGATTCCTCAGGAAAATGGGAATCAATCTACCACAAGACCCAGCAATTCCACTCTTAGGCATATACCCAAAAGATGCATATTCAAACAACAAGGACATCTGTTCCACTATATTCATAGCAGCATTATTTGTAATAGCCAGAACTTGGAAGCAACCTAGATGCCCCTCAACTGAAGAGTGGATAGAGAAAATGTGGTACATTTACACAATAGAGTACTATTTAGCGGGGGGAAAAAACAATGGAATCTTGAAATTTGCAGGCAAATGGATGGCACTAGAAGAAACCATCCTGAGTGAGGTAACCCAAACACAAAAAGAGAAACATGGTATGTACTCACTTATATATAGATTTTAGACATGAATTAGGGGAGTGCCAGCATACTATCCCACTGCCCAGAGAGTCTGGGAAAAAGAACCTTCATCCAGTGACTGATGGAAACAGAGGCAGACACCCACAGCTAAACACTGAACTGAATTCCTGGAATCCAGTGACAGAAAGGGAGGACTGATGAGCAAAGGGGTCAAGACTGGGCTGGTTTAACCCACAGAAACAGCTGACCTGAACAAGATGAAGCTCTTGGACTCCAGACTGATGGCTGGGAGGACAGCATGGGACTGATCCAGACCCCCTGAATGTGGGTGTCAGTGAGGAGGCTTAGGCAATCTATAGAGCCTTGGGTAGTATTTATGCCTGGCGTACAAATAAACTTTGAGTGCCCATCCCACAATGAGGGGTGCTCTCTCAGCCTGGACTCTTGGGGGGAGGGCCTAGGCCCTGCCCTGGTTGAAATGACAGACTCTGGAGATCCCCCATGGGGGACCTCACCCTCCCTGGGGATCAGAGTAGGGATTGGGAAGGAGGCTGGGGGGCCTGGTGGGGAGGCAGGGGAGAAGGGAAGGGAGAGGGAGCTGGGATTGACATGTGAAACAATCTTGTTTCTAATTTAAATTAAAAAAATAAAAAAGGGTGTGGGCCACCACTGCCTGGTCAATATTTTTTAGTATATAAGGTGGAGAACAACTAAAGAAGACAATGGGTGTCAAACTCTAGCCCCTGGACAGTGCACATCTACATACATTCTCACCACAGGCACAAACACTCATATAGACCACACATACACAAACTTACCCCCGTGGAGGTCGAGAAGACTCTTTGGATTGAAAATGTCATTTAAAACCCAGTATATGGTGTATTTATTGGGTAGGGGAACACACATCACAGCTCACGTGTGGAGGTCAGAGGACAACTTCAGTGAGTCAGGAGGGACTGAACTCAGGTCGGGCTTGTCAGCAAGTGCCCTTACCCACTGAGCCCTCTTGCTAATCCTGCATGCTAACTAAAAATAAATTCCAATAACTAGGTGTCCATAGTTCCAGTACTCATTAACTGGGAGCATGCAAGTGTGAAACCCACCTCGGCTGCTTAACAAAGAGAGAGAGGAGAGACAGAAAGACAGAGAGAGAGGAGAGACAGAGAGAGAGAGAGAGAGGAAAGACAGAGAGAGACAGAGAGACAGAGAGAGAGGAGAGAGGAGAGAGAGAGAGGAGAGACAGAGACAGAAAGAGAGACAGAGAGACAGAGAGGGAAAAGACAGCAATTGGAACAACCCTAAACAGCAGGGGAAATGCCGGTTGCAATCAGCCGGCACCAGTCCAGCCACATGAACAAAGGCAGACAAACAGTGAGACTGGCTCCCAGATGGCACTGCGGACGGTGGAACTGGAGGAACGAGAGAAAAGACACTCATACCACACTGAAAGCCAAGAAGGCAGCGTGTTGAACAAAGGCCTTTCACGTATGTGCAGGAAGGCCGTGCCATCACAGACACACAGAAGCTGTCACAAACAGCCTTTCACAGCCACTGGGGAAAAAAGGGAGAGAAGTCAGCTGGGGGTGGGGCCTCTCGCAATGAACCTGGAGGTAGTTGGGGGAGGGGGAGGGGACATTTAGGATTACAGACTGTCACTTGAGCAGCACAGCCAAGGCGAGCCAGGAAACGCTCTATGTGAGCAGCGAAGACCTGCCACTCTGATTTTACACTCCAGACCCCTGAACAAAAGCCACACTGTAAGGTGTTTGGCGGGGCTTCTCAGGGAAGGGCTGCCGTTCCCTTTCACTTTAACGACTTCCCGGTGTGGACTAAACCAGCACCAGGCTTTGCCTCCTCCTGGCTGCCAGAACCTGGGTCCCACTCAGGGACAATCTGCCTGTGCCTCACCTGGAGACATTCCCAGCAGTCTCCATGACCCCAGTGCTGCTCCCACAGTCTGGTACTGTCCCTACTCTGGGAAATCGACCTTCCCAAAAGAAAGCCAAACAGAAGAAAAAGGCAATCAGTGGTGGCAAACACCTTTAATCCCAGCACTCAGGAGGAAGAGGCAGGCTGATCTCTATAAATTCGAGAAATGCTACTCAGAGAAACCCTGTCTCAAAAGACCAAGAAGGAAGGAAGGAAGGAAAGAAGGAAGGAAGGAAGGAAGGAAGGAAGGAAGGAAGGAAGGAAGGAAGGAAGGGAAGAAAAAGAAAAGAAAAGAAAAAGTCAAACAGCAACCTGATGACCCAGACACAAATATCTGCATGTGTGTACATGTTTGTGTACATGTGTATGTGTGCTGTTCAGAGCTAGAGTCACAGCGCCCTCCAGGGTAATAGTCCATGCAGTAGCTGACCATCCAGGAGAAGCCAAGGGGGTAAGTCACAGGACCCAGAGCTCCCCAGCCCCCCCACTTTAATTTACAGCATTTAGCCAGCAGCTTCCAGAATGATCCAGTCAGCCCTCCAGACACAGCCCCAGAAACTCACAGACCTAACCTTGTAGTAGGGCCTGAGGTCCTAGGGAGAAAGAGCAGAGCCCTAGGATGCAGGCATGGAAAACAGCTGGGATCCGGAACCTCCTCCCACAGTAAGGGCAGCCGCTGCACAAGGCCTTGGTACAGGCATGGATGGACTGAAAGCTAGAGAGAAAAGCAGGTGAGCCTGCGGGTGGGGAAAACAAATCAGGAGCGAGCCCAGGGAGGCCTGAAGAGCCAGAGATCCCCTGAACTGGACGGTCTGTTCCCAGATCAGCACTTGTAAACACAAACGCCAGGGCTACCCTGCTAGACAGGTCCCTCCACCCTGGTGTGAAGTCACTCCAGAGACACAGCTGAAGGTGGATCTCTGCATTGGAGGCCAGCCTGGTCTACAGAGTGAGTTCCAGAACAGCCAGGACTACCCAGAGAAACCCTGTCTCAAAACAACGAAACAAAACAATAGCAACAAGAAAAGATACAACATGGAGAGCAAAGGCTGAGTGTGCCCTACCCCGTGCAGGTGTCCACAGCTGCCTCCAAACTACCCTAGCTGAGTCTCTCCACCTCCACACCTTTCCTGGGCTGTCCCTCTGCTCACCGTGCCCTTTCCACCTATACAAAGAAGCAACCCTGTTTGTCCTTCTGCAGCGACTTCCAACAGACTTCTCTGTCTGTGACCTGGAGAGAGCCCTCCAAATCGGCCGTGACACTCTGTCCCCTAGGTCCTCAAGGAGGGTCCAGCCTGAGTACCCTGGAAGAATCAGAGCTGCAGCTACTCTCCATGCACCTCTCTGCAGCCCCCATAGGAACCTCCAGCCACCGAGCAGGTATGGGGGAGCTCTTCACCGCCCTGTCCGTGCTGTCCACACTGGTGCATCTGTCTTTAGGCTGGGGGAGGTTCTGAAGCGTGGGTACCAGGATTCATACTTGCAGTGAGCTTGAGATGTGCTTCAGTTCCCTGGGAACAGTGAGATGGGCTGGGGTGAGAACCGCTCCAGGTAGTTCGGAGGAAGCCTGAGTAAGGGGCTCAAGCTGGGGCCGGAGCTTTCCCACAGGTACCCAGCCAAGGGCTGAAGGAAAGTCTCCTCTAAACCAAACAAGCCTCAAAACTCAGTGCCCAGCCCGGGTGGAGACCTGAACCCATTTCTGTTTTCATGATTGCTTCTCCCTTCCACACTGCTGGCCCAAAGCCCCAACACTTCCGCCTCCCAGCTCAAGAGGCCAGATAAATCTGGCTTCCCTGAGTCCCATACCTGGGTTCATAAAGTGGGGGACAGCACCACCTTCTGGAAACCAGGTGCAGGACAGCAACATCTAGCCTGGGATCTGTTGCAGAAGCCCCAGGCTGATCTTGACACCAGAGCTGCCAGCCTTGTCAGCTCCCACTAGGTCAGAGAGCATCCAGGGGAAGCTGAGAATATTAGACGGGCATTTCTGACACACACTACCATGTGAATGAACCATGACAGGAAGGAAGAAGCAAGACACAGAAGGTCACGACTTGCATGATATAAAACATACAGCCCTGCCGTGGTGGTGCACATCTTTAATCCCAGCACTTGGGAGGCAGAGACAGGTGGATCTCTGTGAGCTCAAGGTCAGGCTGGTCTACAGATCAAGCTCCAGGTAGCAGCCAGGTCTACACAGAGAAACCCTGTCTCAGGAAGAAAGAAAGAAAGAAAGAAAGAAAGAAAGAAAGAAAGAAAGAAAGAAAGAAAGAAAGAAAGAAAGAAAGAAAGAAAGAAAGAAGGAAGGAAGGAAGGAAGGAAGGAAGGAAGGAAGAAAGAAAGAAAGAGGGAGGGAGGGAGGGAGGGAGGGAGGGAAGGAAGGAAGGAAGGAAGGAAGGAAGGAAGGAAGGAAGGAAGGAAGGAAGGAAGGAAGGAAAATTCAGAACAGACAAGCTCAGTGAGGTGTTGGCCTAGCAGGAAGAGGAGTAAGAGGCTACCCCAGGTGTGATAATACCCTGTATTAATTGCCTCTATGTCAGTATGCTCAACCCCCTGTAAAGCAGGCAGATTGGGAGTGTGTGAGCTAGGACTCAGCAGGAGCACATGCTCATGAGGGGGTGTGGAGGACAAGGGACACCATAGCCCTCGGGGTGTAGAGCAGGGAGTGGGACTGGAGAGAGGTCTTTCAGCGGAGGTCCTGGGGTTCTCTATGTGGGACAGACATACCATTTGCTCCTCAGTCCCCCCACATTTGTGCCTGCCATTTCCCAGCCTCCCAAGAATACTCAGACAGTCCCTGCCCACATGTGACTCTTCTCTTGCCCCATAATTGGGGAACTCCCCCCCAAAGAACAGAGCCATCCCCAGCTTGACCCTTCACCCAGGCTTCCTATTCCTCCTTGGTCCCCAAAGCTGTTCTCACCCCAGCTTATTTCCCAGTTCCCAGAAAGCTAAAGAACAACTCAAGCTCACTGCAGGTAAGAAGCCTGGTGCCCAAGAGTACTGCAGAATCAGCCCAGGGTCCTGGTGAGGCAACATATGTGTTCTAAGAACGTTCCACAGTGAGTTATGACGAGTACTCTTCCTGGGTCCTGGCCAAGGCCAGCCTGGGCTCCATGATATGACCCTTAAAAGAAACAAGGAGCCAGCAAGTTGGCTCCAGCGGTAAAGGTGCTTGTCTCCAAGCCTCACCACTTGAGTTTGATCCCTGGTAGAAGGAAAGAACCAACTCCCACAGATTGTGCTCAGCACCTGCAATGTGACATGCATGTGCAAACACATGCACACAAAATAAAAACAATAGAGGATGAGAGGGAGATAAAGGAAGACCCTTGACATTCTCCTTTGCCTTCCACCTACATGTGTGCGGACACATACACCTGTGTACACATGTATACATACAGCACACACCCAATGTTTAAAGCAAAATCAGAAGCAGAGGATTGTAGAGTCATAGATATGAAATACTTTAAAAAGTCAAATAAAAGTGTGTTGAACAAATAAGAGTGTTGGCAATAATATACAAAGACTGGAGGCAGGAACTGGATGTAACAAGTCCTTATGCTGCATGTGGAGCGACACTATATTAGAAGCAGGCTGCCACACGGTGATGACATAAGCTGTGAATCTCGGGACAGGAAACTGCTATCAGCCTACCAACACTAACACTGGACTGGCATCTGCTAAAGTTTTCAGCACTTATAGATGTGTCCCTGAGCAAGGGACTGAGGAGACTTCCACACACATTTGACCAAATCTGAAGATGAGAGTATCTGCTAAGCAGGACTTGGGAGAAGACACACAGGGTCACACATGCAGGTCTAGTTGGCACCTAACATCTAATGAACGTTTAGTAACTGCTGAATGGGAAGGGGATTGATTGCCCAGGTTCATCTGTGTATCCCTTACACCAGCCCCCAAAGATGCAGGGGGCAGATTTCCTTTCTGGGACTCTCAGAAGTTGGTAGCCTGACATCTGGCTTCGCAACTTCAACCTTCAGTCAGCCCCCTCACCAGAGAGCAGTCCCCTCCCAGCCACTGAGTTTATCTAGTAAAAGCAGTCAGGCAAAATAAACTCACCTAGGAAAAAAGAAACTGAGGGTCACAATCAGCTTACTCTACAGAAAGGAATGTTCTCATTGCCCCACATCTGCACTGCACATTTAGCCTGGATGGATGTTTGCACCTCTGGGTTTCACCTTGGTAAGGCCCTGAGCAGCTCAGCTGGCAAGTCCACCAGGAAACAATCTGTAGCCCACCCCCTTGACATCCCACTGGAAGCAAGAGCCTTAAGTCTTATGCTCAAATCCTAGGCAGAGGCACTCCCACAGTGCACAAGGAATATTTAAATGCATATCAGATGATGGAGACATCCATTTTTCTGCTTTGCTTGACACTATGTGTCCTGGCTCATAGGAACTTCTGTGTCCAAGAGGACAGTGGGAAGCCAAGGACATGGAGTGCAGCAAGAGGGAGTCAGAGGGTCACTGTATGACCATCATGGCAGAGAGTATGGCAGCAGGCAGGTACACAGCATTGGAGCAGTAGCTGAGAGTTTACATCTGTTCCACGAGCATGACATAGAGAGTTTAATGGGAATGGTATGAATTTAAAGCCAATCCCCAATGACACACATCCTCCAACAAGACCATGCCTCCTAATCCTTTCCAAACAGTTCTACCAACTGTGGGTCAAGCATACAAATATTTGAGCCTTTGGGGACTATTCTCATTCATATCAGATGTATGTATGGAGGATGGATGGATAGATGGATGGATGGATGGATGGATGGATGGATGGATGGATGAATGGTATGGGGGTTTGAATCAGAATTGCCCCCATAGATTCATATATTTGAATGTTTGTTTGCTATATGATGAACTATTTAGGAAGGATTAGAAGGTGTGGCCTTGTGAGTGAAAATGTGTCACTGAGGGATGAGCTTTGAAATTTCAAAAGCTCACACCACACTCAGAACCACACTCTCTGCCTCCTGCTTGTGGATCAGATGTAAGCCTTCAGCTACTGCTCTGGCACCATGCCTGGTCTGCCTCCTGTCATGCTTCCTGCTATGATGGCCATGGACTCATCCTCTGAAGCTGTAAGCAAGCCCTAAATTGAATAAGTTCCCTTGGTAATGATGTCTCTTCACGGCAATAGAACAGTAATAAAGGCAGATGATGGATGGATGGATGGATGGATGGATTAGATATAGGTGCCAGGCGGGCCTTTAATCCCAGCACTCGGGAGGCAGAGGCAGGCAGATCTCTGTGAGTTCGAGGTTGGGCTGGACTGACAGCCTCCAAAACAATACAGAGAAACCCTGTCTCTGTAAATACCAAAAAAAAAAAAAAAGATTAGATATAGGCAAGCCTAAGGGGCATTTTCTTAATTAGCGATTGATGAGGGAGTGTCCAGCCCATTGTGGGTGAGGCCCCTCTTGGGCTGGTGGTCCTGGGTTCTATAAGAAAGCAGGCTGAGCAAGCCATTTTAAGCAAGACAGTAAGCGGCGTTTCTCCATGGTCTCTGTGTCAGTTCCTGCCTCCAAGATCCTGCCCTGTTTAAGTTACTGTCCTGACTTCATTCAATGATTAACAGCAGTGTAGAAGTGTACAGCAATAAACCCTTTCCTCTGCAACTTCCTTTTGGCCATAGTGTTTCATCACAGCAATAGCAACCCTAACAAGAACAAAAATTGGTACCAGGAATGGGGTATTGTTTGACATACCTGACCATGTTGTTTTGGGAATACTGGGGAAAGACTTTGGTACTTAAGGTGAGAAAATCCATTGAATATTCAAATCTTGGTGAGCTGTTCTGTGGAAGCTTGTGAGAAAAGACTGTTGAGAGGAATGAAGATGATGGAGGTCTTGCTCATAAAGCTCCAGAGGGAAGTGTGAGATTTACTTGAAGACTATCAGGACTGTTGCACATTGGCTATTTTGAATTAAGAGTCTGTGGTTCTGGACAGATGGGGCTGAAGAGTCAGCTGTGGCCAATAAGAGACCAGCACCACCGAAATGAAGCCTTTGTGTTACTGGGACGATTGATGCTAGTTAGCTGGAGCTGAGGAATTAGTGGTGACTAAGACTCTTCCAGAAGACCTAGTTCAATTCCCAGTACCCACATAGCATCTCACAACTGTCTCTAACTCCAGTTCACAGAGACATACATGCAGGTAAAAGACCAATGAACATAAAATAAAAATAAATCATTTAAAAAAGAAAACTTTTTAAAAGAAGACCCGAAGCCGGGCGTTGGTGGCGCACACCTTTAATCCCAGCACCTGGGAGGCAGAGGCAGGCGGATCTCTGTGAGTTCGAGGCCAGCCTGGTCTACAGAGCGAGTCCCAGGACAGCCTCCAAAGCAATACAGAGAAACCCTGTCTTAAAAAACCAAAAAGCAAAAACAAAAGAAGACCCGAATCATCGATGTCCCCATACCTCAGAGAGAAGCCAGGGATGGCACCACACACTGCTGTCCCATAGCCTGCAGCCACAGAAGAATGATGGCTGGCACAGGGATTGCTAAGCAAGCAACTCAACAGTGCAACACCCAAGTTACCAATTCACAATCAAAACCCACATGCTAGGAGGTACATTGTGTATGTGTGTGTGTGTTCCTGCAGAGTGTGCAACACTCACCACAATGTGCTCAGTACCTCTCCCTGGAGAAACACTGAAACCATCCCCACACATAGGTAGCACTCTTACATGTGCCTTTAGGAAATTGGGCAGTGGTGGTTCATACCTTTAATCCCAGCACTCAGGAGGCAGAGGCAAGCAGATCCCTGTGAATTCAAGGCCAACTTGGTTTACAGATCAAGTTCCAGGATAGCAAGGGCTATTATATGAAGAAACTATCTCAAAAAAAAGGTGTCTTTAGGGTATATGTTGCCCTCTCTTTTTATTTTTTAAGGCAGGGTCTCACGTATCCCAGGATGACCTCAAACTCACCAGGTAGCTAAGGATGAACTTGGATTCTTGATTCTCCTACCTCCACCTCCTGAGAACTGAGATTGTAGGCATGGCTACCATGCCCAATCTCCAGAATGTGCCTTCCCACAAGTGCAGACAGAAGGTACATGTGTGACCACATGCTATTCCCATAGCCAGGGGTCCGTGGAGCCTATGTAGCAGGAGCTGAGCCCAGAAACCATCAATCAAAAGAGATGCTGAGATGCAGCTGGGAGACAGCAGCAATAGCAGGGAAGAAGCAGAATAGACTGGCCACACTAGCAAGCCCAGAATTTGGGAGACTGAGGCAGGAGGACTGTGAATTTGAGTCCAGCCTGAATTACATAGTGAGACCTGTCTCAAAAAAAAAAAAAAAGGAAAGGAAAGGGAGGGACAGACAAACACAGACAGAGAAAAAATAGAAAGAAGGGAGGGAGGAGAGGGAAGATGGTGAGGGGAAATCAGGTCCTAGGACATTTTCTGGCCTTCTGAGACCCCAGAGGACCCCAGGTGGCTCTACAAATCTAAGTAAGTTCTCAGCTTCTGGTCTGCAGGCACAGGAGTGCAAGGGTTAAGACTTCTATTTTGTAGACCTGGCAAATATTAGATCAAATCCACGATCACAAGAGATACTAACTCATTGGTGGAGGTTTAAATGGTCAGGCTGACCCTCAGAACCTACTAGCTGGACACAGTGTCTGAAGATTCGGACTGCCAGTTTCAGAGACCTTCTAGAATAATACAAGTGTGACACCAGGAAGCCACCTTGCAAAACGCCTTGGCCATGATCTATCAAGTTTCTAGGTCTATGGTGAGTGTCTAGGAAACACAGAATGGAAGTTACCATTTGAAAATATCTTTTGGTCAGAGCTTCAGGCCTGGAGCAGCATCAAGGAAGCCACAAGCCTCAAACCCCAGAGCAGTGTCAGAGGTAGGCCTGAACTTCAGGCCCAGAGCAGCAGCGTCAGAGGAAGGTTCAAGCTTCAGGCCCTGAGCAGCATCCCATGAGTCCCAGACCTGGAAGCAGTGTCAGAGGGAGGCCCCAGCCTCAGGCCTAGGAGCAAGGAGTGATTGCAGGGTGAAATGACAACAGTGGTGTCCAGCAGTAGCTTCCAGAAACTATCGAAAAAAAAGTCCCTCTAGGAAAGAGTGCTTATGTCCCAGCCAGCATCCACTGCCATTTCTCGGTTGGAGAGACCCTGCTACTACATCAACCGCTGGATCCTCAGCCCCACCTGTACCTCCAATGACAGGAGCGTCCAGCGGAGCTGTAGTCCCACCTGCACCTCAAGGTGTGGCCACCTGAGCATTGAGCCCACTTTCACCAGGAGCAGCATTCACCTGAAGCTCTGCTCTACTTGTGCCTGAGGGAGCGGTCAAGGGAATCACATCCCCCAATTATACCAATTGGAGAGACACCCCTGAAGCACAAGCTCCAGCTATACTGATCAGAGGAAGAGATGTGTAGTCAGCAAGGTGAGAACACACTCAACAATATAAAGAGCGATACAGCACCACTAGACACTAGTGCTGCTACAACAGCAAGACCTGAGCATCCCAACAGAAATGCAGTAGAAGAAAACGACCTACAAAATAACTTTATGAGGATAATTAAGGCCATTAAAGAGGAAACGAAAAATCCCCTTAGAGAAATGGAGGAAAAGACAAACAAAAATTGGAAAATATCAACAATTCCTTAAAGAAAACCAAGGAAAAGCGATGAAGCAAGTGAAGGAAATGACTCAAGACATGAAATCTGAAATAGAGACAATAAAAAAAAAGACACAAACCAAGGGAATTCTGGAAGTGGAAAATCTGGATAAACCATCAGGAACCACAAATGCAAGCATAAACAACAGAATACAAGAGGTGGAAGAGAGAATTTTAGGCATTGAAGATACAGCAGAAGAAATAGATTCATCGGTCAAAAAAATTTTAAATACAACAAATCCTTAACACAAAACATGCAGGAAATCTTGGACACCATAAAAAGACTGAACCTAAGAATAATAGGGATAGAAGAAGGAGAAGTCCAACTCAAAGGCACAAAAAATATATTCAACAAAATCATAGAAAACTTTCCCAACCTAAAAAAGAACATGCCTATGAAAATACAAGAGGATTACAGAACATCAAATAGACTGAACCAAAAAAAGTCCCCTTAGCACATAATAATCAAAACAATAAACATACAGAATAAAGAAAAGCTATTAAGAGCTGCAAAGGAGAAAGGCCAGGTAACATATAAAGGCAGACCTATTAGAATTACACCTGACTTCTCAACAGAAACAATGAAAGCCTGAGGGTCCTGGTCAGATGTTATGCAGACACTAAGTGACCATGGATGCCAGCACAGACTACTCTATTCAGCAAAGCTTTCAATAACCATAGATGCAGAAAACAAGATATTCTATGATAAAACCAAATTTTAAAATATCTATCCACAAACCCAGCCCTACAGAAAGTAATAGAAAGAAAACGCCAACCCAAGGAAATCACCTATGTCCACAAGAACACAGGAAATGGATGAACTTACAGCAGCAAATCCCAAAGAAGAGATGCCATCACCAACAACAAAAACAAAAATAACAGGAACTAGCAATCACTAGTAATTAATATCCATTAATATAAATGGTCTCAATTCACCTATAAAAAGACACAGGCTAGCTGGGCATTGGTGGCACACGCCTTTAATCACAGCACTCACTTGGAAGGCAGAGGCAGGCAGATCTCTGTGAGTTCAAGGCCAGCCTGGTCTAGTTTCCAGGAGCGAGTTCCAGGACAGCCTCCAAAACAATACAGATAAACCAAAAAAAAAAAAAAAAAAAAAAAAAGACACAAGCTAACAAAATGGATACAAAAACAGAATTCATCCTTCTACTGCATACAAGAAATACACCTAAACCTCACAGACAGACATTACCTCAGAGTAAAGGGTTGGGAAAAAATTTCCAATCAAATGGACCTGACAAGCAAGCTGGTGTAGCTATCCTAATATCTAACAAAATAGACTTCAAACTAAAATCAATCAAAAAAGATAGAAAGGCATTTCATATTCATCATAGGAAAAAAATCCATCAAGAAGAAATCTCAATTCTGAACATCTATGCCCCAAACACAAGGGTTCCTGCATTTGTAAAAGAGATATTATTGAGCCAGGAGGTGTTGGCAACACACCCTTAGTCCCAGCTCTCAGGAGGCAGAGGCAGGGAAATCTCTGTGAGTTCGAAGTTACACAGAGAAACCCTGTCTCAAGAAACAAAAAACAAAAAAAGGAAGAAAGGGAGGAAGGAAGGAAGGAAGGAAGGAAGGAAGGAAGGGAGGGAGGGAGGGAGGGAGGGAGGGAGGGAGGGAGGGAGGGAGGGAGGGAGGGAGGGAGGGAGGGAGGGAGGAAGGAAGGAAGGAAGGAAGGAAGGAAGGAAGGAAGGAAGGAAGGAAGAAAGAAAGAAGGAAGATCACTAAAGCTTAAATCACAAATCAAGCCCCATACACTAATAGTGGGAGACTTCAACACCCCACTCTCATCACTGGACAAAGCTACCAGACAGAAGCTTAACAGAGAAATAAGGGAACAAACAGATGTTATGACTCAAATGAACTTAACAGACATCTATAGAACATTCCAACCAAACACAAAAGAATATACTTTCTTTTCAGCACCTCATGGAACCATCTCAAAAATCGACCACATACTCAGTAATAAAGCGAACATCAACAGATACAAAAATATTTGGAATACACCCCTTTACCCTATCAGATCACCACAGCTTAAAGTTAGAATTCAACAGCAACATTAATTTCAGAAAGCCCACAACACATGGAAATTGAACAATGATAACTGAACCACCACTGAGACAAGGAAAAAATAAAGAAAGAAATAAAACCTAAAATGTAATGAAAATGACGATACAACACACCCAAACTTATTGGACACAATGAAAGCAGTGCTGAGAGGAAAGTTCATAGCACTCAATGACCATATAAAGAAATTGTAAAAATCCCACACTAGTGAATTATCAGAACAACTGACAGCACTAGAAGAAAAAGAAGCAAACTCACCCAGAAGGAGTAGATGGCAATAAATAGTCAAATTGGGAGCTGAAATAAAAAATAGAAACAAAGAAAACATAGCAGAGAATCAATGAGACAAAGAGTTGGCTCTTTGAGAAATTAAACAAAATAGACAAACCTTTATCCAAACTAACCAAAAGACAGAGAGAGAATATCCAAATTTTTTAAAAATCAGAAACAAAACAGCAGATGCTGAGGAAATCCAGAGAATCAACAAGCCACACTTCAAAACCCTGTATTCAACAAAACTGGAAAACTTTTGAAGATGAACAATTTTCTAGAAAAGTACCACATACCAAAATTAAATCAAGAACAGATAAACAACGTAAATATACTTGTAACTCCTAAGGAAATAGCAACAGTAGTTATCAATAGTCTCTCCCCCCCCTGGAAAAAAAACAAGCCCAGATGAATTAGTGCAGAATTCTACCAGATTTTCAAAGATGATCTAATACCAATACTCCTCAAATTATTTCATACAATAGAAACAGAAGGAACATTGCCAAGCTCTTTTTATGAGGCTACAGTTACCCTGATACCCAAGATACCCAAACCACACAAAGACACAACTAAGAAAGAGAATTACAGACCAGTTTCACTCATGAACATAGAGGCAAAAATACTCAATAAAATACTGGCAAACCAAATCCAAGAACACATCAGAAAAATCATTCACCGTGATCAACTAGGCTTCAGCCCAGAGATGCAAGGATGGCTCAACATATGAAAATTCATCAATGTAATCCACCATAAAAACAAACTGAAAGAAAAAAACCACCTGATCATCTCACTAAATCTGAAAAAGCCTTTGGAAAAAATCCAACACCCCTTCATCTAAAGGTCTTGGAGAGAGCAGGGATACAAGGAACATCCCTAAACATAAAGACAATATACAACAAACCAACAGTCAACATCAAACTAAATGGAGAGAAACTCAAAGCAATCCCACAGAAATCAGGAACAAGACAAGGCTGTCCACTCTCTTCATATCTATTCAACATAGTACTCAAAGTTCTAGCTATAGCAATAAGACAACAAAAAGAGATCAAAAGGATCAAATTAGAAAAGAAGAAGTCTAACTCTTGCTATTTGCTGATGACATGGTAGTTCACATAAGTGACCCCAAAAATTCTACCAGAGAATTCCTACAACTGATAAACACCTTCAGTAATGTAGCAGGATACAAGATTAACTCAAAAAAATCAGTAGCCCTCCTATATACAGATGGCAAGTGTGCTGATAAGGAAATAAGAGAAACATCACCCTACAATAGCCACAAATAACATAAAATATCTTGGGGTAACTCTAACCAAACAAGCAAAAGACCTATATGACAAGAACTTCAAGACTTTAAAGAGACAAATTAAAGAAGATATCAGAAAATGGAAAGACCTCCCATGCCCTTGGATAGGTAGGATCAACATAGTAAAAATAGCAATCCTACCAAAAGTAATCTACAGATTCAATGCAATTCCCATCAAAATCCTAACACGGTTCTTCACAGATCTTGAAAGAACAATACTCAACTTCATATGGAAAAAATCCCAGGATAACCAAAATAATCCTATACAATAAAGGAACCTCTGGGAGCATCACCGACCCTAACTTCAAGCTCTACTATAGAGTTATAGTAATGAAAACAGCTTGGTGTTGACATAAAAACAGACAGGTGGACTGAAGAAATCAAATTGAAGACCCTGATATCAACCCACACACCTATGAACACCTAATTTTTGACAAAGAAGCTAAAATTATAAAATGGAAAAAAGAAAGCATCTTCAACAAACGGTGCTGGTATAACTGAATGTCAACATGTAGAAGAATCCATATCTATCACCATGCACAAAACTCAAGTCCAAATGTATCAAAGACCTCAATATAAATCCATCCACACTGAACCTCACAGAAGAGAAAGTGGGAAATACACTTGAATGCATAGTCACAGGAGACAAATTCCTAAATATAACACCAGTAGCACAGACTCAGAGAGCAACCATTAATAAATGGGACCTCCTGAAACTGAGAAGCTTCTGTAAAGGAAAGAACATGGTCAACAAGACAAAACAGCTCCCTACAGAATAGGAAAAGATCTTCACCAACCCCATATCTGACAGAGGGCTGATCTCCAAAATATACAAAGAACTCAAGAAACTAGACATCAAATTACCAAATAATCCAATTTAAAAATGGAATACAAATATAAACAGAGAATTCTCAACAGAGCAATCTCAAATTGTGGAGAGATGCTTAAGGAAAAGCTCAACATCCTCAGTCATCCAGGAAATGCAAATCAAAACCACTCTGAGATTCATCTTACACTGATCAGAATGGCTAAGATCAAAAACATTAAGGACAGCTTATGCTGGAGAGGATGTGGAGAAGGGGGAACACTCCTCCATTACTGGTGGGAGTGCAAACTTGCATAGCTGCTGTGGCAATCAGTATAGCGATTTCTCAGAAAATTGGAGATCAACCCACTTCAAGACCCTGCAGCAATACTACTGTAGGGCATATACCCAAAGGAGGCACATTCATACCACAAGGACATTTGCTCAACTATGTTCATAGCAACATTATTTGTAGTAGCTTGGAAACAACCTAGATGCCCCTCAACTAAAGAATGGATAAAGAAAATCTGGTATATTTACACAATGGAGTACTACTTAGCAGTAAGAAACAATGACATACTAAAGTTTGCAGGCAAGTGAACAAAACTAGAAAAAAACCATCCTGAGTGAAGTAACCCAGACTCAGAAAGACAAATATAGTGTATACTCACTCATAGGTGGATACCAGACATAAAGCAAAAGATACCCAGCCTGCAATTCATAAACCCAGAGAAGCTAGAACCCTCATCCAGAAATGGAAGCAGGTGCAGAAATCCACAACTAACCATTGGGCTAAGTTCCTGGAGCACTTGAAGTGAGGGAGGAGTGATAATATGAACAAAGGAGTCAAGACTATCTTGGGAAAAACCACAGAATCAACTGTCCTGAGCTAGTGAGAGATCACTGACTCAGGTCTGACAAATAGAGAACCTGAATAAGACTAAACTAGACTCCCTTAATATAGGTGACAATGGTGAGGCTGGAACAATATATGAGGCCACTGGCAGTGGGTCCAAGATCTAACTCTAATGTACAAACTGACTTAGTGGAGCACATTCTAGCCTAAACATGGGTGTGGGGGTGGAGAGATGCCTTGGTCCTGCCTCAATGAGATGATGGGACAGACTTAGTAGACTTCCTTGGGAAGGTCTTACCCTCTCCATGAAGTAGATGGGAGGTGGGGGGTGGGGGAGAGAAGGGATGGGGAACTGAGATTGGAATACAAAAATAAATTAATAAAAAATTGTAAAGAAAATATCTTTTGCCAGGTAGTGGTGGTGCATGCCTTTAATCTCAGCACTCAGGAAGCAGGAGCAGATGGATCTCTGTAAGTTTGAGACCAGCCTGGTCTACAAAGCAAGTTCCAGGATATCTGGGACTGTTAAACAGAGAAATCCAGTCTTGAAAAAAAACAAAAGAGCCGGGCGGTGGTGGCACACACTTTTAATCCCAGCACTCGGGAGGCAGAGGCAGGCGGATTTCTGTGAGTTCGAGGCTGGGCTGGACTGACAGCCTCCAAAACAATACAGAGAAACCCTGTCTCGTAAAAAAAAAAAAAAGAAAGAAAGAAAAGAAAATATTTTGTCCCTTTCCAAATGGCAGATTCACAAACCTGATTCTATGTGTAGAATGGTTTCTTGGTGCAATAATGGCAAGAACATTATGGCAGTAGCCAACCACTTTCTGCCTGGATTTAAAGGCCATCTGACAAAACAGATTTCATTCCTGGTACTGAGCCAAGAACACATTGCTGGCTAGGTTATAAGCCATAGGGGAGCATCTAATGCTGTTATTCTGCTAAATGGACATAATGATAAACTGCCCCATAAATTCTTATCTTTGTCCTCATAAATTAGTGACCTGGAGCAGTAGCTCACTCTTTAGTGGTGGGTTACTGAGAGAAAGGACCAGGAGATGAAAAAAGAAAGAAGACAGGAAAGTTTGGGATCAGAAGTCTTGCATAAGCTGATGGCTCAAGTTTATTAAATACAGCATCTTATATACATTTTGCAGGGGGTGGGGATGGGACAGAATCAGCAGAAAACTATCATACAAGGGGGAAAAACAGAATGTAATGTTTCACGAAGAGAGCACAGGATATCTCAAGTGTATTACACACAGACCAAGGACTCAGTGACCTTGGGACTGTCAACCATAGCCCTTCAAGGAGTGGGGGTAAAGTTAAGTCCTCAGGATCTGAAATGCCAAGGCCCTGGCCTTGGTCTTGCCAAGCACTTGGCTGGTTTTAGAAAAGGAAAAAGGTTTCTTTTCCATATATTAAGGCCTCAGGGAAAGTACTGGACCAGCCTGGCCCTCAACAAATCAGTGCATCATCTCTCAACACTCTTCAGAGAGGCTTCTTTTTTGTAGTACATGGTGATTAATGCAGAGACCCACAGTTGGTCAAGGTGCAGAGAATTAGAACCAAGGAATGCTTGACTACAAATGAGACATCTATATCACACATGCATACATCTCAGGGTTTGAGGATCATAGTGGAAGAGGGGGCAGAAAGACTATAAGAGCCAGAGGGTCCAGACACATGGGGGAGGGCCTAGGCCCTGTCCCAAATGATGAGACAGACTTTGATGATCCCCCATGGAAGACCTCACCCTCCCTGGGGAGCAGAAAGGGGATGGGATGGGGGTTGGTGGGGGGCACGTGAGGATGGGAGGGAGAGAGAACTGGGCTTGATATGTAAAATAAGATTATTTCTAATCTAAATAAAAAATAATTTTTAAAAAGCCAGAGGGAGTGGACACCTGCAGCAAAACTCACATATGAACTTACACTGGCTGTGGCTGTGTGCCCAAGGCCTGTGCCAGATCAGCCGTATCCCAGCATGGATGTGGAAGGGGGTCATGAATTCCCACCCTTATCTAAGGAGCTATTGGCAACTGGTAGCTGCTAAGGGAAGACTAGTTGTTGTTGTTGTTGTTGTTGCTGTTGTTGTTTTCAGGGATGCAGCCCCTGAGAGACTACTCATGATTCAGTAGATAGTCCTATGCCCATGCACACAGGCAGTACTAAGTGTACTCAATAGATCTGGAGTGTAAAAGAGTGCACATTTTAGAGTGGGAAGTGATAGAGAAATGAGGAAATTGAATGGCTAGAAACGAGGTCAGATTTAATAAAAGTATATGTAATTTAAAAATAAAACATTCATAAACAATAAAAATATTTTCTGGACTTCAAAGAAAGGCTAATACCAACACTTCTCAAATTGTTCCATAGGATAGAAACAGAGGAACATTGCCAAACTCTTTTCATGAGGCTACAGTTACCATGATACCCAAACCAGACAAAGACACAACTAAGAAATAGAATTACAGACCAATTTCCCTCATGAACATAGATGCAAAAATACTGGCAAACCGAATCCAAGAACACATCAGAAAAATAATTCACCATGACCAAGTAGGCTTCATCCCAGAGATGCAGGGATGGTTCAACATATGAAAATTCATCAACGTGATCCACCATATAAACAAACTGAAAGAAAAAAACACATGATAATCTCATTAGATGCTGAAACAGCCTTTGACAAAATCCAACACCCCTTCACATAAAGGTCTTGGAGAGAGCAGGGATACAAGGAACATATCTAAACATGATAAAGACAATATACAACAAACCAACAGCCAACATCAAACCAAATGTAGAGAAACTCAAAGCAATCCCACTGAAATCAGGAACAAGACAAGGCTGTCCACTCCCCATATTTATTCAATATAGTACTCAAAGTTCTAGCTAGAGCAATAAGATAACAAAAGGAGATCAAAGGGATACAAACTGAAAAAAGAAGTTAAACTCTCCCTATTTGCTGATGATATATGATATTTTACATAAGTGACCCCAACAATTCTACCAGGCAACTACTACAACTGATAAATACCTTCAGTAATGTAGCAGGATACAAGCTTAACAACAACAAAAGTAGCCCTCCTATATATAGATGATAAATGGGTTGAGAAAGAAATCAGAGAAATAGAGAAACAACACCCTTCACAATAGTCAAAAATAACATAAAATATCTTGAGGTAACTCTAATCAAATAAGTAAAAGACCCATATGACAGAACTTAAAGTCTTTGAAGAAAGAAATTGAAGAAGACATCAGGAAAGGGAAAGACCACCCATGCTCTTGGATAGGTAGGATTAACATATTAAAAATGACAGTCTTACCAAAAACAATCTACAGAATTATTGCAATCCCCAGCAAAATTTTTCACAGTCCTTGAAAGGACAATACTCAACTTCATATGGAAAAACAAAAAACCCAGGATAGCCAAAACAATCTTGTACAATAAAGGAACCTCTGGAGGCATCACCATCCTTGACTTCAAACTCTACTATAGAGCTATAGTAATAAAAACAGCTTGGTGTTGGCATAAAAATAGACAGGTGAACCAATGGAATCAAATAAGAGACCCTGATATTAATATGCACACCTATGAACATATGATTTTTGACAAAGAAGCTAGAATTGGAAAATGGAAAAAAACACATCCAACAAATGGTGTTGGTGAAACTGGATGTCAACATGTAGAGGGATGCAAACAGATCCATATCTATCACCATGCACAAAACTCAAGTCCAAATGGATCAAAGACCTCAATATAAATCCATCCACACTGAATCTCACAGAAGAGAAAGTGGGAAATACACTTGAATGCATAGGCACAGGAGACAAATTCCTGAACATAACACCAGTAGGACAGACACTGAATGAATAAACAGGACCTCCTGAAACTGAGGAGCTTCTGTAAAGCAAAAAACATAGTTAACAAGACAAAACGGCTCCCTACAGAATGGGAAAAGATCTTCACTAACCCCACATCTAACAGAGAGCTGATCTCCAAAATATACAAAGAACTCAAGAAACTAGACATCAAAAGACCAAATAATCCAATAAAAAATAGGGTACAGATCTAAAAAGAGAACTCTCAACAGAGGAATCTCAAGTGGACAAAAGACACTTAAGGAAATGCTCAACATCCTCAGTCATCTGGGAAATGCAAATCAAAACCACTCTGAGATTCCATCTTACACGTGTCAGAATGGCTGAGATCAAAAACTCTGATATCAGTCTATGCTGGAGAACATGTGGAGAAAGGGAAACTCTCCTCCATTGCTGGTGGTAGTGCAAACTTATACAGCCATTTTGGAAATCAGTATGGCGGTTTCTCAGAAAATTGGGAACCAATTTACCTCAAGATTGAGCAATGCCACTCTTGGGCACATACCCAAAGGATGCACATTCACACCGCAAGGACATTTGTTCAGTTATGTTCATAGCAGCATTGTGATAACCAAAACCTGAAATCAACCTAGATACCCTTCAACTGAAGAATGTATAAAGAAAATGTGGTACCTTTACACAATGGAGTACTGCTCAGTGGTTAAAAAAATGACATCTTGAAATTTGCAGGCAAATGGACATAACTAGAAAAAAACATTCTGAGTGAGGTAACAGCAAACCCAGAAAGACAAATATAGTATGTACTCACTCATAAGTGGTGATAGACATAAAGCAAAGGATCAGCCGCCTACAGACCACAACCCCAGAGAACCTAGGTAACAAAGAGGACCCTAAGCAAGACATACATGGATCTGCCTAGGAAGGGGAAAAAGACAAGATCTCCTGAGTAAACTGGGAGTGTGGGGGGCAAGAGGGAGGGTAGAAGAGGAGAAGGGATGAGGGAATGGAGAAAATGTATAGCTCAATAAAAAAATGTCAAAAATTAAAATATTTTCTGGAAGAACTGGGGAGTGGATATATTGGAGGGAACAGAAGGGAAAGACATTGTGGGACAAAAGAGGTTTTAAGGGGCAAGAGGGAGGGTCAGCATTGTGGGACAAAATGGGGGCTGTCAAGAGATTGGTAGAGGCCAGGGCTATAACACAGGCAAGAGGTCTCACTTCACAATCACCTCTCATGGACAATTCGGCCTGGCTCTGGCAAGGTACCCCAAGCTCAGAGAACTCCCCACCCCATGCAAAGCCTGTGCCTTTGTCCAAACACAAGGGCAAACCCACCAGCTGAGCCCACTCACCCGCTCTGTAATAACCTCCTGCTCCTCAACCCTGAGCTGGAGGGCTGTGCTGGCTGTAACGGCTGCCATTTCCTCCTTCCATGCGGATGCCTGGAAAGGACATGCTTACTTGGCAATGCTGAGACACTCAGGAATGCCAGTGTTGGACTTCTCCAGAATTCTAGCACCTTCCACGGCTCCTGGATCAGCCTGGGGTTTGCCGTTTCAACACAAAAATGGTGTCTTCTAACAGGGCTTCCTCTTAGAAACGGCAAAGGAGAAAACAGGAAGCTCCCATTGCTCTGGGGAGGGGGCCTCTCAGATACCCCCCAGCTCAGTGAGACACACTGGACAGCACTGAAAATGCCAGGACACTCCCACCCCCTCAGGTCCTGCCTGGGCTTGAAGCAGACATCATCAATTAATTGAAGAGCTTCCGTTTCCCCACCAAGCCCGGCTCCCTAAAAAAGCTCACCTGCCATTCCTTTGGCAGGGAGTGTGGAAAGTCTCCTCACAGAGGAGGTGCAGGGAGGAGGAGACCCCTGGAAGCAGCCTGGACAGGAAGAAGCCGCCGTCAAGCCTTGCAGCTACCAGCAGCAGTGTGACTGTGAGTGGGACATTACACTCTCTGTACCTAGCATCCTTGTTTGTGAGCAGGGATGTCCCCAGCGAGCCCTTCCAGCTCATAGCGACTGGTTACCCTAGTCAGACATAGGGAACCAGAAAATTCTGGGAACTAGCCAGGGGGAGAGAGGAGCAAAGGCACCCACAGCAATAGAGTTACAACGGAAGTGGACAGACAGACAATATGTCAGGCCTGGCAGAGTCACTGGAGCTGTGATAACACTGCATTGGAGCTGAGGCACACTGGGGGCTGTGTGAGGGAAGCCTATGAGCCACGGGAGGCCAGACAGGAGGCCCCAGCTGGAATAAACGGATAGAGAGAGGAAGGCAAGTTAAAAGGCTCCTACCAGATCATGGTCCGACCCTTCACATGCCAACTGACTCCCCAAGCCCACTCCTGGACATGTGGCCACCTCTATGAGCAGAGTGTGCTGTTTTCTGGCAGGGGTTGGCTCCAGAACTCATTCCTTCTTTGAGGGAAGTTGTCACTGAATGCTATTGTGTGTTCTATGCCGGGGCTTGGGGAAGGACAACTCGGCCTCAGCAGACAAGGTCATCAAGGGCACCATTTCTGTGACTCAGACACCATAGGTCCTAAGCTGGCAGCATGTGGGCACGGAGCCCTGCGGTGTCACCCCAACCACAGATGGGATGTTGTAGTCAGACACTCCCATGAGTCTACTAGCACGTTTTTGGTTTTGATTTGGTTTGGTTTGGGGTTTTTGTTTGTTTTTTACAGAACGTTGGAACCTGGTCCTGGGCAGTCACATTTGGGGAGCTGGAACTGGGAAACCACTTACCAGCTGTCAGACTCCAGCCGTGTGCTCCTTCTTCCTGCAGCTTCCCCAGAGGAGACCAGGAGTAAGCACTCCGGGGCCAGGGTCCTAGGCTGCTCTGTCCTCCCCAGCACCGCACTCTCGCCTCCTCACTAAGGGCAACCAGAGGCTTTTAGAATCCTCTGGAAGATGCTTGCTATGAATGCATTGTTCAGAGCTTTGAATATGGGCATCTAGGAGGGAGTATGCCCAAAAGAATGAGGACTACCACCCCGCAAAGCTGAGGGTGTGGTGACCGCTGAGACCCAGGGAAGACAGACACAGGACAACTCTTGAGAAAAGGAGTGGATGAGTGTCAAGTTCTGGGGGTGTGGGGGGAGATTCCTCCAAGGCGGAGCCTGTGGTTGTACTGCTTGCCTTTGAGCGGCAACTCTGCTGCACTGGGAGCGAGGCACCATTGTGCAGTCTAGCACAGTTGGCTAGCATCTGGAGCCTGCTGGAGCCTAGCAGCCGCAGACTCGGCAGCCCTTGACTGGCCCTCTGCCGGGAGGATGGCCTCACTCACAGGCTCCTTCAGCTCTTGGCCCAGAGCATGCTGTTGCCTTCAAGCACAAAGGCTGCCATTGACCTCTGCTCTGCTGTCTCAGCAAACAAGTGTCACAGCTGCTGTGCACCTTACAGGCTAGGCTTTGGGGAAGGAGCTGCTACTCTTCCCCAGCTGCCGCCTGCCAAGAGGGAAGGCAGGTCCCTGTACACCCATGGGTCGGTTGTGTGAGGCCAAGAGGATGCTGGCAGAGTGTGGACATCTTATCCCACGGAAGCCTGGGCATCAGAGGGCTAAAGCGCTAAAGTCGAAGCAGACTGGTTTCCCAGCTGTGCAGACTGGCTGGAAGGGGGCCTCAGGGTGTGCAGATGCTGACAGTCTCTTGCAGAATCCTTTGGAGCAGCGCCTGAGAGATGGCTCTGTGGGTAAAGTGCTCACATGCAAGCATTAGGACCTGAGTTCACATTCCCAGCACTTCCACAAAAATAAATCGGTGCAGCAGCGCACACCAGTAACCCCAGCCCTGGAATGGAGACAGGTGGATCCCAGGAGCCAAATCCTGAGCTCCAGGCTCAGCGAATGAATGAACTTCAAGGTGGTAACTTTTACATCATGCAAATGATGTCCCCATTCACATATTAGTTTATGCCAGCTGTGGTGTCACACACCTAGAAATCCAGGACTTGGAAGGGGGAGGCAGGAGAATCAGGGATTTGAGGTGAGCCTGGTCTACATGAGAACCCTGTCTCAAAACAAAACAAAAATAAACTCAAGATGCTGGAGAGGCACAATAGAGCACTGCACAGTTCTTACACACATTTTTCAAAATGTAAATAAATGTAAATTTTTCAATTCAAATACAATTTTAAATGCTATTTGGCATAAAAATGAGACACCCTGGATGATGTCTTAAATAAAACCCTTTCAGACCAGGTTCACTGACACACATCTTTAATTCCAGCACTCAGGAGGCAAAGGAAGGTGGGTCTCTGTGAGATTAAGGCCAGCCTGGTCTACAGAGTAGAACCCCAGAACAGACAGGGCTATGTAGAGAAACCCTGTCTCAAAACAACAGCCACAACACAGAGATACACACACACACACACACACACACACACACACACACACTAAATAAAATCCTGCCAATCCTTGACAGGAAAGAGATGTAGAAATGAATCCCCTCCAGAGACAGAGAGGACAAAGGAAAACCAAGGATTACCCCTAAATGTGGCTGGCTTGAGGACAAGAGAGATTGCTCAGTAGTTAAAAGCACTGGCTTTTCTTCCAGCAGACCCAGGTCCAAATTCCCAGTACCCACACGATGGCTTATCATCATCTGTAACTCCAGTTCCAGGGATCTGATGCCCTCTTCTGGCTTCCATGTGTACCCAGGTATACATTCGGTACACAGACATACATGCAGGCAAAGCACAGAGCATAAAAATAATTTTTAAGTGGCTGCTTTAGAGTTTCACAAATAACATTTATTGGCTGCATTCATAACAGACTCGTTCGGACATTCACACCAGCCCCCCTTCAACTAACAGTCACATGGTGGCTTCTACTTCAGATTGGATCATGGATGCAGATCTTGTCATGTATGGAGACTGCAAGTGTCACAGATCCTCCTGATCTGAGGACCTCCCCTGAGGACCGTGATTGTGACTGCCATTCTTGCTGAGGATCTTGACAGTAGCTGAAGTCTCCACCTCAGTCCCAGAACAAATGGCTAGAAAGCCAAGAGAAAGGCAGGGGCTGGGAACTGTCCCCCAGGCTGACTGCTCACTGTCCTGGGCATGGGTTTGCCAGGAACCTTCACAGAGAGGATGGTGCGGGCATCCCCTCAGCCACTGGGTCCCCCACTACACTCAGGAACTGGGGAACTAGGCTGGGGTCAGTGCAGGATCTCTGATTCCCAGCTGGGGGACTCAGTGAGCCACTGACCTTCAGCACCCACTCAGGAAGGAAGGAAACACCTAGTTTTGTAGAGCCGGGGGCTTGGGGGATTCCTAGCACCCTTGCTCCTTTAAGGCTCTGGGCTGGACTCCCTGCTATTGGGTGTCTGCCAAGCCACAGGGGCAGCAGGTATGTGGTGTGAGAGTTTACAGGGCTTCCCACATCCCAGCTGGACAAGGGGAGCTGGGCCAACACCCCTACCCCAGAGCCAGGCCTGTGAAGCCTGGGGCACCTCTTGGAAGAGTCTTACAAGTGCTGTCACCATGTCATCCAAGGGCTCAATGGTTTTTCAGTAAACAGCCTAAAGCAAGTCTGGGGCAGGATGCTGGTGGCAGGGTCTCTAGATTCCAAAGGGAGTGATGAGTCCAGGCCCACCCTTTCTCAACTCCCCAGCAGCTCACCGAATGGCCAGGATGGCCCTCAGGACAGCCTGCAGCAGGGTAAAAAGATTAAAGCTCATGGGGAGGAAGAGGCCTAAGCGGCCAGCATGTGGCTTATCCTCCTGAGAGCCTGGCAGCTCATCTTGATGAAGGGCCTGGAGCTGCTGCCACTTGAGGAGGAGATGCTGGTCCCCGCAGACCCGCCAACAGCCATGCCAGCTGCTTGACTCCAGGGAGCACTCTAGGAGCAAAAGAAGCACTGTTGAAGGCGGCATGACACCTTCTGGGGCCCCCAGGAGTGAGGACTGTGGATCTGTGGGGAACTGGCCCCACCCAGCCAAGGTGCCGGGTGGTGACTCAACAGTTTCTGCTTTTGTTCGTTTGTTTTTGTTGTTTTAAGACAGGGTTTCTCTGTGTAGCCCTGGCTATCCTGGAACTCACTCTGTAGACCAGGCTGGCCTCCACCTTCCTTGGTGTATTGATAGACATCTAAGCCTTAATCGTATCAGTGCAAAAATACTCCTAATATGATAATGCAATATGGCGAATACATTTTCCTTCTGAAAAATCCCACCACAGTACAGAGCAGAATATCATGGAGCCTTCTTTGTCAAAGGGGCTCAAAGATCAAAACTGTGTCTGGGGATGGAGTTCAGCATGCAAAAGGCCCTGACTGTGATTCCAGCACACATACATACACACACACACACACACACACACACACACACACACACACACACACACACACACACACACATCTTCAAATGTAAACCCATTGGATTTGAAACCAAATGATGAAATACACCACGCTGGAAGAGGGGACAGAAGCATGGACACTCTGTCCTGATCCTGCCTCCAAGGTCTCCTGACATGAGCAGGTGAGAGTCTTGACAAGCACACTCTGTAGGGCCCCTGAGCTGAGGGACACAGTGGAGCACTGCAGTCCCCACCATGGGGAGGCTGAGGATGGAGCACAGCTTGAGCCCAGGAGTTCACATACAGGAAGATCTCATCTTGAAAACAAAACAAATAAATCACCTCAACTAAAAAGCATGATTGGAGCTTCTGGAGAGACAGCTCAGAGGCTAGAGCACTGTCCCCTCTTGCAGAGGACCAGGGTTCAATTCCCAGCAGCCACATGATGGCCCACAACAATCCATAACTCCAGGTCTAGGGCTGATACCCTTTTCTGGCCTCCATGGGCACTGCATGTATGAAAGCACTCATACACATAAAATAAAGGTAAGTGGGTCCTAAAAACAAAAAAAGTGAAAACAAGACTGGAGTAAAACTCAACACTGGTTTTGAAAGTCTATCAGCTAATCCTATAATTTGACAACAAATTCACTTTTCCTGATAATGTAAGTACTCTAAGTGAAAGCAATGAAAACAGGCCTCAAGGAGCCACCACTGGGTCTGTGGACAGTACCGTTTCTCTCACACTCCTGGGAGAAGGTTCTGGTATGGGTTTCTTGCTTTGTCAGACCCTGCTCTGCTCTTGGAAGCCTCCCTGGGGTCAAAGTCTAGTCTCTCTTCACTTTACCCTCTGCCCCTCCAGGCACAACTCAGCCCTCCGTCTGAACCCTACAGGGTTTCAACTTTGAACACTTCTAAGGACACCTTCCTAGGGCCGGATTTTCCCAGAGCCTTGTGTCCTGGGGATGTGTCCATTGTGTGGCTACATAGTAAGTGCTGCATTCATGTACAGCCCACTGCTTATCTATTTTACTGAGACAACAAGCTCAAGTCACTCCAAGGTTTTGCTGTGACATTTCCCAACACTGATAAGAGTGCTGAGTGCCCTCAGGCTGTCCCCAACAATGTCTCCATTCAAATCCTTATGCCTTCAAGTTGTGCCTGCAGGGCTGGAAGAAGCTGAACTCTGGGATTGTTGCTTCTGGGGTTGGGAACAGGACGTTTTTACACTTTTAAGAACAGGTTGGCCGGGTTTTGGTGGCACACACCTTTAATCCCAACACACGGGAGGCAGAGGGAAGCGGATCTCTGTGAGTCTGAGGCTAGTCTGGTCTACAGAGCGAGTTCCAGGAAACCCTGTCTCGAGAAATGGTGGCTATCCATTTCCTGAGAGCTTCTTTCTCATCCTTTCCCTCTGAAAGCTCCTCGCACCTGCCTCTTTAGAATGCCATTCCCAACCCAGATCCTGCACGCAGGATTTCCTGTGCAGAGCTGGCATCATGCACCAAGGCACCTGACATCAGACCAAAGCCTGGTAGTGCCTTCCAAATCAAGTCCAGGACACTAAGTTCAAAAACCATGAGTAATATGGAGAAGGGTCTGTCTCTTCCAGGGATCTGAGCCATGGGGGTGTGTTTGAAGGCCATATCACCAATGTGTGAGTGTGCTGCCAAGCATGTATGAACATATGCTGAACACATGAATATGAGCATACATTATTAATCATGAATGCAGGAATGCATGCATGCCAAGTCACATGCATGAGCATATGAATACACTGTGCAGCACACACACACTCTGTTGTGATTGTGTAAGGCATGCACACATGTGAGTGTTTGTATGATAAGAGCTGTCACATCAGAAATGCACACCAGTTCAAAAATGAACATATGCATACACTACATACCACAAGTCACAGAAGTTCTTGTAGCCCAGGCTGGCCTCAAACTCTATCACAAAAGTTTATAGCTTAAATAAAACCATCTTAGACGTCATCAGCCCCAGCTTGTCACTGCTAAGACTGATGGTCTACCTGTGTCATTTGTAAAAAGGCAGCTGCTGACACCTGGCAAGGGTTGGAGATGGTTGAGTCACCTATGTGTCCTTGCCCGCCTGCTTCCCAGAGCAGGATGAGTTGACACATGGTGTGGAGTTACCTGGAGTGTCTTTAACATTCTCCAGCCTCTTCACCACCTGAGAGATGAGAAAATGTGTCAGTTTGTCCATCTAGTGACCCACAGTGTGTTGGGGAGTGATCAGGACTTGAGACCTCAGGGCAGGGGTGTTGTGGCTCCCAGTTTAGGGCCAAGTTCTTTGCTGCTCAGTGATGAAGAACCCAAAAGTGGAAAGGCAAGAGAAGAGGAAAAAAAGACTTCTAAGTAGCCCCAAAAGCTGGGAAGGCCCTCCAGGCTACAGGAAGGCTGATGTGGACAATGTGGGCATCACGGCCTAGAACCGCAGCTGTGGGGGTGCAGGTGGCTGCAGAGGGAGGAAGCCCAGAGCCACGGTCCCTACCGGCCACCCCTGCAGGACTCTGCACAGACACAGAGAGATGGGGCTGGACACAGGGCGTGGTGGGGAGAAAGAGGGAGGAGGAAACAGCAAAAAGGGAAAGGTGTGGTAGCCTGGATACCAGATGGCTCTTCACTGTGTTCAGAGGATGAGGCCTGCACTTCCCAGCAGCGTCCTCAGGATGTGACCTTCTGCCCTCAGCTGCCCTCACCATGGGCTCTTCCCCTTCCCACTCCTCATTCATCCCTGTATCGCAAGCCCCCTTCTTACCTTCTTCTGTGACCTCAGCCCCTGGGGCACCCAATAGGGCATAACAGCCCTATCCTTGGGCATTGGAAGGCAGCCCCCAAAGGAGTGGCAGGGGCAACGACATGACCTTATGGCTCTGGGGATATAACGTCGAATCATCTTTGAGACCTACCAGTGGACAGTAAGAAAGGTTCAAAGGGGTGAGGGAGGCACCAAATACGGTGACACATGCCTTTAATTACAGCATTCAGAAAGCAGGTGGATCTTTGTGAGTTCAAAGCTAGCCTGGTCTACATAGGGGAGGCTGTAGCACAGCTAGCAGAGTACTTGCCTAGCATGCACAGAGACCTGGATTCCATTTCCAGCACCACCAGGCAGAGGCCAGCAAAATGGCTCAGCAGACAAGGGAACCCACTGCCTAACTTGTACACCTGTATCTCTGGGACTCACAGTGGAAGAAGAGAACTAACTCCTATAAATTGTCCTCTGACGTTCTACATAAGCCCCTTGGCACATATGCATACCCCACACACATACATACACAACACACTAAATAAATAAATAAAAATATTTCAAAACAGGCATGGTATTTGTGGTAGCTGGAATGAGAGCAGCCCTTATAGGAGCCCGTGTTTGACTCCTGGGTCTGCACTTGCTGGGACTGTTTGGGAAGAATTAGGGACTGTGTGGTCCCTTTTCTTTCTTTATTTATTTTTCGAGACAGGGTTTCTCTGTGGCTTTGGAGGCTGTCCTGGAACTCGCTCTGTAGACCAGGCTGGCCTCGAACTCACAGAGATCCGCCTGCCTCTGCCTCCCGAGTACTGGGATTAAAGGTGTGTGCCACCAACGCCCGGCTTTTTCTTTATTTTTTTAAATTAACTTACTTATTGGCATTTTTTTTGAGGCAGGGTCTTTCTATGTAGCCCTGACTGGCCTGAAATTCACTATGTAGACTAGGCTGACTTTGACCTCACAGGCCAAAGAACTTCTTGGCACATTGTGGGTGGTACATTAACTGTCTAGAAGCCTGTGGCAGGGACAAGTGGTAACCACCCTTCTACCTCTCTGCACAAGTCCAAGTAGTTATTTCTGAGGTCCTTTGGCCCTGGAGGATGAGGGCATGCGCCAATCCATGGGTGTCAATGCCATGACACTCAGTGAACAGCTATCAGTGGACATGGTACCCACAGGAGAGAAGCAGGTACAAGGGTGACCTAATACACACATCACATGAATGAATCTCAAAAGAGCTATGCAAGCCAAAGAAATGGTTTAGCAGGCAAGGGTGCATGGCCACAAAGCCTGACATGAGTTTGATCCATGGAATCCACATGGTTGAAGGAGAGAATCAACCCACAAATATAGTCTTCTGATCTCCACAGTGTACCATGACACCACACACACACACACACACACACACAAACAAAAGGGGTAGTAGATAGGAAAGAGGAGGAATGTGGGCAGGGACTGTCACTCAGTGGAGAGTACTCACAGCTAAAACCAAAACTGTGTCCCAGAAACTTCAGTCATAGAATACCTGTGATTCTGATGGGCTTTGGACCTGGACATGTGTCCTGGCCCTAAGCGATGACCTGCCAAGTCACTTAGTTACCTGCTTTCGTGGTCTCAGGGACAGGGGGACCCAGTAGGGTAGCAGTGCATCGGCCCGGGGCACAGGCAAGTGACCCCCAAACCTGGAATAGCACTGGCAACACATGTACTCCTGGAGGACAGTGCGGAGGCTGGGAGACACCTGAGCGAGACACACAGAGGTCAGGACTAACCAGGTAGCACCTGAGCAAGGCACAGGGGACGAAACTAAGTGTGACAGGAGTGGAGGACAGCCCCCAGGGAAGGGACAGGGGGCTCAGGATGAGGCTGGTACATGTTTACCAGCTTGGGTCTACAAGCCAGGTTGGGGGGAATCCTGACCACTCAGCACTGCCTCACTGAGCCCAAGTCTGTCTATGGAAGATTTGAGCAACTGGAGCCAGGAGGAGGTGACTACTCCCTGATATACCTGTGGCTTTCTGCATGGTGCTAACCATGTGTTGCGGCCACCACCCCCTCTATGGGGCAGATGAAGAAGCCAGGACAAGACACTAAAAGGACTTCTGGATTTCTTGGGGTGCCTGGGCTCAGGGGGAGACTAGAAGGGAGGAGGTGACACTACACGGAGATATGGGGACACAGAGATGACCCATACAACCACATGCTTCTATGCAGGACCCAGCTCTAGACTCTCATCTGCCCTCCCTGCCCCCCGTCACCCATAGGAGGGACAAGAGGCTGAGGGCATGTCCTCACCGAGTGACCCGTGATGCAAACTTCCTTTCCAAAGGTCTGAAATGAACCCTTCCTAGAAAAGAAGAACACACAGCTGAGTGTTCTGGCTCTGTGCAAACTGTAGACTGGGCACTGGTGACCCTTGGCACTAAGCTCAGTGTGGAGAAGTCTTCCTTCTGAGCCCAGGAGGTGCTTCCTGGTGACAGAAGGGCAGGCTCACTCACGTGGCAACTTCCCCCACTGGTGTGGTACCCTGTGTTCTCAAGCCAACTTGCTTCAGCTAAGGCCGGGATTATTTCTCAGGAGGGTCCCAGGGCTCCATTGAGGCTTTGTTGGGTATACACAGGCTTAGGAGAGCCTGTCAAAACTGCAACAAAACCAGTAGACCTGGTGACTTTGCCTCAAGGAAAACATGACAAGACATAGAGGAACAGAGGACAGAACAGGGGACAGGGCAGAGAGAAGAAGGGGACAGAAAAGGATAGAGGACACAGAAGGACAGAATTCTTGGAGTAACAGTTACTCTTCCCCGATCCCAGCCTCACACTCAGGGTGTTCGCCATGAGAATCTCTGGTGTGTAGACACTGAGTGCCAAGCAAAACTGATCTTCCATAGCAGATGTCAGCTTGCTTCCTGTCAGAAAGCACACACTATCCGAGTGTTTTTGTGTTTCATTATAATCATTACAATCATTATTGTTTGGTTGAGGCAGGATTTTGCTATATAACTCAGGCTTGCCTCGAACCCACAGCAATCCTCTTGCTTCAGTCTCCCAAGTGCTGGGATCGCAAGAGTGTCTGGGTGTGCTTCAGGCCTTTGGACTCCATTTCCTAGCTGATGACGGAAAACAAGACACGGGGAATGACCTGCTCAGCATCCAGCCTACCCACATCGGCCCAGCCTGGAGGCAAGATCCAGCTGGTCTCAGAGACTGGTCACTACAGCGTCATAACCCTTGAAACTAAGTTTGGAACTGCCTGCTGGAACTAGTAGGAGCAGCTAGCTAGCCTCCTTCTTTGATGAAGGAGCTACCCTAATAACAAGGAAATATATGTGTCTGGGTGGTCCCCCGGCCTGGGAAGGAAGCCAGCAGAAGGGAAAGTTGAGGGCTAAGGAGAAACCATGCGGGGCCACAGTCTTTGCACACCTGGATACAGCCATGCTTGAAGGCCTGCTCCTGACATTTCCAGGGATGGAAAGAGTTAAGTCGCCTTTCCGTTTCCTTGGCACTGCGCTACCGCTGGACCAGGCAGCCCCGGGGCTCCAGGCACTCACAGGTGAGCTCCAAGGTCACCTGTGTAGGCTCTGGGCTGACCTGATCTGTCATGATGCACTGTGCTGGGCATGCGCTACACAGTCGTGTCAGACCAGGTCCAGGCGAGGTCCACAGTCCTCGTAAGGGCTGGAGAGTCAGGGTGCTTCGCAACAGCTTCCCGCTGGACCCACTGATTGGCCTTCAATCAGCCAATCAGGAGTTGCCGTATTGGTCGTGCACTGAGCTGACAGCTGATTGGCTACTCGCAGCTGCGGATGATGGGAACCATGGGATAGAGTGGCCTCTGAACACTTGGCTCTCGCTCCCTTGACTCTCGTCGCCCAAGCTGACGTGGAACCCGCCCGAGACCACTCACCATTTCCTGTGGATGGTCCTGTGCACGCGCGAGGCACCCCGGTCCCGATCCCTGCCCCGATTCCCTGAAAAGAGACAGAGGAGGTAGGACCAGAATGGTCCCACTTCTATCCAAAGCCATTTGTTATCAAATGGGGTGGCAGCTTCGTGACCCTGAACTTCACACACCCGTCAGATAGCGCAAATTGTAACTTTAAAAGAAATGTTTCCATCCAGGGCTTTGGTGCTCTTGGCCAGTGAGATAGATAGCTCGGCAGACTAGGGTGCCTGCTGCCTGAGTCCGATCCCAGACTCACATGGCGAAAGGCGAGTACTCCCGCAAGCTGTCCTCCAACAACCATCCGCGTGCCACACACATCTCACTCACCTACCCCGAAACAGCCCACAGAGTGGGAGAAAATCTTATCCAGCCGTACTTCAGGCCGGGGTTAAAATACAAAATTGACAAAGAACTGCAGAAGTTAAGCACCAAGGAAACTAAGCTGCCGATTAGCAAATGGGTAGCTGAAGGGAACAGACTTCTGCTAGGTGGCTCCTTCCAGCCCCATCCCGGGGCTGCCCTTAGCAAAAGAGTAGAATGTGGACACCTGCTGTCACTCTAGAATACGTCCCTACAGTCACCCTGGATCTCTGTCCCTGGGCCTTCCTTCTCATCTGTTTACTGAGTCACCTTCCCATGAGAAGGGTCTGCCACTAGAGGATCCCAGATTGAAGCAAGCTCTTCCCAGCAACCCTCTGACAGCCACATCCACCAAGAAGAGGGCGCTTGTCCCACGGCCCCTAGGCCTCAGACTGCTGCAGCTGTGCCACAGACCAGTGGCAGCCCATAGCTGGCAAACTGCTCAATCAGAGACATGGTGGGCTGGGGTGGCCACACCAGCTTCCCTGCATTCAGGTGTGTTGACTGATGCAGCTGCGTGCTGGACCTCAGCTAATAAACAACGGGAAGCAACTCAACAAAAAGAAAACTCTGAGGATGCGAGAAAGGAGAATAGTTCCACAGCCACACTGGATGGTAGAGCAAGCTCACAGCTAGATGTCCAAGCTGCAGGAGAGATGTCACCCTGACTGCTCAGGAGGTTGAGCACAGAAACTACTTGAGAGTATGAGGATTGCCAAGAATTCCAGGTCTGTCTCAAAAGAATGATGGGGGGAGGAAGGAAGGAAGGAAAGAAGGAAGGAAGGAAGGAAGGAAGGAAGGAAGGAAGGAAGGCAGAAAAATGAAAACAAAATGCTAAGAACACATTCCCCTGCTGGGGAGGGACACTTTCCAGGTCTTTCAAGCTGGACTTTGGAAGGTTCTAGGGCAAGTTCACCCCAGTGTCTCTGACCAGTGTCAGTTTACATTTCTTTTTTTTAATTTAAGGTGGATTTTTTGTTTTTGTTTGGTTTTGGTGGTGGTGTTTTGGTTTTTCAAGACAGGGGTTTTCTGTGTAGCCTTGACTGTCCTAGAACTAGCTATGTAGACCAGGCTGGGCTTGAACTTACAGAGATTCACCTGCCTCTGCCTCCTGAGTGCTGAGTTTACATTTCTTGCCTGGTGCCCTTGCTATGAGGGGGTCTTAGCTTCTTTCTCTGACTGTGGTATTGTGACCATCCCAAGGGCAGACACTTTCAGCTCTGCTGTCTTGGCTCTTACCTTTTCCTCTTGGGGTCACTGGTATCATCACCACCCTTTCCTCCCTGTCTCCAGTGGCGGCACGTTCTTTCAGTGGCTATGGCTGGTCTTCCTTCACTCCATCCTCCCCCAATATGCTGTGGGATATGGTGTCACCATCATCTTCCTCACTGTCATCAGAGCAGGAAAGGGAAGAGGCCCACACAGGCTCTAATAACTTGCTACTTCCCAAATGCCTGTCACCCTGCCCCCCATGGCCCTAGGGCTCCCTGTGAAATATCTGGGAGAAGTGGCCACCTACTTGCCTGTGCACCCTCTGCGTCCCCCACAACCATGATGCTCTGTGGGAGCCAGACTTCCAATGGAACTGTGGAATGCTGGGAACAGAAGCTCCACGGTGATGATAGGCCAGGCCGTCCCTCTCAGGCAGCCCTTGTCCTCTGCTGACTCCAGAAGGGCAGCACAGGCCCAAGGACTGCAGAAATGGACGGGAATGAGGTCTGAGGTGCTAGGCTCGGGGTGCGGAGAGCTCTGTGGAGACTTCTGAGTGGTCGCCTTCAAAAGGTCCACCCATCACAGGGCTCCAGTGGATGCTTGTTGAGCCGGCAGCAGCTGTCCTGACCTGGTGTCAGCTGAGCGACCCAGCAGCTCCATGCAGCAGGCTCCAGAGTTTAGCCACGGACTGGGGGACCCAGGCAGCAGCCTTCATAGCCCACTGATGCACAGGCAAGTGAATCAGCCTAACGGTCAACTCTTCCCTCAGCTCTGCTCCACAGCCAGCCCTCCCTAGCTCCTCACCCATACCTTGACACTTAGGAACCCATACCTCCAGGCCTCACAGCAGCTGCTTCGGTGCCCGTCACACCCGTAGACCATTCTCTGCAGGATGGCAGGGCCATGACCCAGCTCAGGTCAGCTTCTGGCCCACATGGTTTTGTCCCTAGTCTGCAGCCCCAGGGTTCCCTACCCAGCTGGCTCCTGTGTCCTCTCCCTCCCTCCCACCCTTCTCACCTGGTGTTTTCTGCAGGGACAGTGCAGAGGCCTTGAACAAACATCTTATTATGCATGGCCATTATTCAGGTGTGCATACCTTGGCCATTAATGAGTGGGCACCGCTGCAGCCTGTAAAGATAACTGAGGTAAAAATGCCCAGGAGCAATGAGAGGCTGCAAGGCTAGGGGAAAGCACACTCTCTCCTGTGCTGGTGTAAAGCAAGACGGTGCAGCCACTATCAGACCTAGGCGGGATTTGGTTTTTTACATATTTATTGTATGTGTCTGTTTGCTTACATGTATGTATGTGCACCACATGCATACGGTGCCCATGGTGCCAGAAGAGGGCATTAGAACCCCTGAAACTGGAGTTATAGATGGCTGCCAGCTGCCATGTGGGTGCTGGGAACAAAACTTAGGTCCTCTGCAAGAACCACCCGTCCTCGTAACCAGTGAGTCATCTCTTCAGCCCTGGGCAGGTTCTTAAGGCTGTGACCCCACAGTGCCTCTCCCACTCTGAAGACCCTATTCACGTAAAAGATATGCCTGGGAATATATGACTACTCATAAAACATTAAACTGCTCCCTGGGAACTCACCTCCCCACTCGGGGAGGACCCAGCACTCGGGAGGCAGAGGCAGGCGGATCTCTGTGAGTTTGAGGCCAGCCCGGTCTACAGAGCGAGTGCCAGGATAGGCTCCAAAGCCACAGAGAAACCCTGTCTCAAAAAACAAAACAAACAACAACAACAACAAAAAAAATCCAACTGCAAACAACCCAAGGTCCACTAGCAGGAGAAAGACAACCTATGAGTTACACACCAGAGTACTCAGCCATGAACCTGAGTGACAGGTGCATCAGGGTGAGGAAACCCCAACACAGGCAGGTATATAGTCTCAACAGGGAAATGACTTCCATAGAAAGATGGCTGTAAGTGAACAGCCCAGTCTCCCCCTTCTAAATATAAAGCACAGACAGATAACAGCTTGTACTATTATCTGTTATCCCGGAACTGGAGAGACTGAAGAAGCAAGAGCATGCGTTTCAAGCCAGCCTCATCTGTTTAGAGACATGCTATCATATTCATGCTCCCCATGGAAGCACTTGTTAAAACATGTCTAAAATGGCTCCTTAGAAGGGATAATAATGGAAACAAGTTGAGAAATGGCTCTGAGAAGTGGACTGAACTCCCTGTGAGTGCATGCACTGGACACTCCGGAAGAGGGAAAGTGGGGAACTATAGGTCAGTTTAGATCTAGAAGTTGACAACATTCTTTCCCCACTGTAGGCCTTTTGTGGCCCTCAACTCAAAAAATAAGTAAATAAATTCCATGCAGTCCCTGGAGACAGTAGCTCAGTAAGTGGTACAGCATTTGTCCAGCTTATGCAAGGCCTTGGATTTAATCCCCAGTGTTTGGCCTATAAATAAGACATTTTCTAACTGGACAGGAGTAGTTTGCACATGCCTGCACTCGGAAGGCAGAGGCAAGAAAGTAAAGAGTTCAAGGTCACCCTGGGCTACATGAGGGGAACACACAGACAGTCTTACTATCCAGAGGTCTCTGATAAGGCTCGTCTATTTGAAAAGGTTACTAGCTCTGTAGCCTTGAACAAAAGATCCGTCCCTGAGTTTCTGCTTCCTCTCCCACCTATATCCACGCCCCCACACTGTGAGACGGGACTCCTCCACCAGCATTTGGAGCTGCAGGGGAGGTTCTCCCTGGCCAGCACCCCGCCAGGGAACTGCAAGGAGCACACTGCCTGGAGGGATGCAGACAGACAGACACCCTGGGTTACCAGGTAGGAGGTGGCGGAGGCACCTTCCTTTCCAGATAAAGGTGAAGCAGGACAAGGGGTCAGACATCTTCCCTGTTTGGAAGAGGACGGGGAATGTCCTCACCACATAGCAGCTTCCTCTGAGGACATAGGACACTACTTTGTACCGCCTGTGGACTTGAAAGCCACAGTCAGGGCTGTAAAAGCTCTCCAAGTGTCATCTTTGCTCAGGTATGTGGGCTGCAGTGACCCTGAGTCCCCGCTAGAGGTCACACCACAACCTCCTTGAAAGGAATGGTTGAGGCATCATATTGACAAAAATTCTGTGACTTGGAGATTGGAGAGCTACTTAGACACCCAAAACAGGAAGTAGGCTACATCAGTGCGAAGTGACAGATCATGACCCCTCCATGAGCCCCATCTGCAGTCTCAGTTCCCGGAAGAATCCAGCCCTGCACTCATGGCTGACTGCTGTTTCTCATGAGACAAAAGGCCCAAGTTCAGACTCAGGAAAGAGAAGAGGTAGGGCCACCGGATACTCTGCTTTGAGGTATTTCAGACCTGGGGCTGCACCTCAAAGGTAGACAACTTGCCTAGTGTCACCCCACTCCTGTGGGAACTATTTCAGAGAGCTGTGTGGAGACACCAGTCTGCCATCACCAGACACACTTCCCCAGGTGGACACCAGTGTCTTGCTCTGACAGGAGGCCACAGATGGCTTCTGCTTCTCTGGTACACCTGCAACAGCAGCTCCGCCCCTGTGGGGCAGAGACCCCACAGTGCCCACAAAGCAGCAGTAACGTTTTAAATATTGTGTTCCATCTGTGTGTGTACCTGTTGTGTGTGCGTGGCCGCACATGTTTGTGGAGGCCAGAGGCTGACATTATGAGTGTCTTCCTCTAGTGCTCTCCACTATTAATAATAGTTAAAACATTTTAATCATAAAGCCAACTCAGACTTATAACGTGAATAAATGTTTTTAAATTTCATTGATTCTTTGCAGATTACACATCGTGCATCCTGTTCCCACCCGTCTCCCCACCCTCCTGCATCTGCCCTCCATCCTTGCAAACCCCCCCAAAACAAAAGAAAGTTCACAAAACAAAACGGAAGAACCCGGCTGTGGAAGCTGCCGCGGGGCCTGTTAAGACAGGCGGCTTACTCTTTAGTTCTTTCATCTTCACTTGCAAGTGCTTGGTTCCCATGAGCCACTGGCCGGGCTTGAGACCTCTAGCTACTGCTGCGCCGTCGATAATGGGCTCTTACTGGAGCCTCTCTTGGATACCCTGCTGTGCTGTTGTCCTGTGTCAGAGGTCCTGCAGCTTTGGTCCTGCAGGGCTGTCCCCTTCACCTGCTCCGACAGGTCCTAGATGAGGTGGGTGTTGGGGTGGGCCATCCCACAGCCCTGGGCCTGGGCAGTAGCTGGGCTGGTCAGCCTGCCAGCTTTCCCTGGTCTTCACTACCCAGGTGAGCGCTCTGGCACTGCCTTGGCTAGCCCACCCAGAGCAGCCAGCCTGCAGCAGGAAGTGGGTGGAGCCATTCTTTTGCTCTGGGGCCTCAGGTCCAGCTCACCCACAAGCATACCACCAGGGCCAGCTCCACTGTCTTGCCCAGGCGAGGGTGCAGGGCTCTCTCTCTTGATTGCCGGGGCATGTGGGGGGGGTTTGCTCTCATGCCCCCTCAGGGCCAGGTCACCTGAGCCACTAACAACAGGGTGAGCTCCAGTGTGCTGCCCTGTCAGGGTGCAGGGTCTGCGCTCCTGTGTGGGGCAGCTGACAAGGGGCAGGGCCAGTTCTCTCACTCTGTGACCCCAGAGTCAGCTTCTTTCCTTCCTCAGGCGGTGGGGGGGGCATCTTTCCCTCAAACATATGCCACCACATGTCAGGTAAGGGTGGGGGCGGGGTCAGCTCACCTGCATCTCCAACAACAGGGTCAGCTCTACTGAGCTGCCCAGGTGAGGTGCACATGCATGGTTAAAGGTGGGACCATTTTTCCTAATTGCAGGGGGGCGCTATTCCAGGACCAGTGAGGGATGGGACCAGCTCAGCAGGGCCCTTGGATTTCAACACTCTTGGGTTCTGTGACCACCCCCACCCCGCCATGGTAACAGGAGCCATGGTTATCAACACAGACCCCAGGCACAGCAGGACCACAGACCCATACATGGCTCGCAGCAGCAGCACAGGCCGCTCAGATCAGCACAGCCCTGGTGGCAGCATGGGCCCTGGACACCTACATTACCCACAAGACCATAGGTTGCAGCCTAGACCCCGGGCATCCATGTGGCCTTTGGTGGCAATATGAGTCACAGACATCAATGCAGACCCTGGTTGTGGTGGGACCCTGGACTCAGACATGGCCTGAAACCACAGCCCGGGCTCAGATGTCACCATGGCGGCAATGCAGGCCACTCAAATCGGCATGTCCCTGGTGGCAGCACAGCCCTCAGACACCAACATGGTCACAGATTGTAACCTAGACCCTGGGCATCCATGTGGCCTTTGGTGGTAACATGGGCCACCAGACATAACACAGACCCCAGCTGTGGTAGAACCATGGACCCAGACATGGTCCTTGGCAGCAGCCCTGGCCTAGATGTCACCATAGCCCCAGTGCAGGCCTCTCAGATCGGCATGGCCCCTGTGGCAACATGGCTCTTGGACACCAACCTGGCCCCAGGTGGCAGCACAGACTATAGGCCTCTGCACAGCCCTCAGTGATGACAGGAGCCACAGATATCAGCTCATGCCTCTTCAGATGTTTCAGGGCCTCAGACCAACACTGGCCATTAGCAAAAGCCCAGGCCCAGACATCACCTTGGACTCAGGTGGCAAGCAGGCCACTCACATTAGCCTGTTTCTCACCACACTCACCTCTTCAGGCCTGCCTCCCCCAGCCCATGGACCATCCCACGTCTCTCTTCCACCTCCCCACCTTGTACTCGCCCACCATAATGATGTCTGCCTGCCCAGTGCCAAAGGCACCAGGTGGCTCCTAGTTGAGTCCTGTCCCCGCCAGCCGCATGGCATGGCGCTCTGCTCTCTACTTCATGTGGTTGGTCAGAGTAGCTTTGCTGAGTTGGCTCTTCACTTCTGCAGCATACATGAACTTCCAGCCGATTCTCCTGCCTTCACCTGTCCTCCGATGGAATGCTGGCATTAGACCCCAACCATGGCATCTGGGTTTTGTTTATTATGGATCCCAGGGATCAACACTCAAGTCCCTGATAGCTCAAGCACCTTTATTCACTAAGCCGCTTGACTGACCCCTCCACCTTACTTTATAAGTCAGGTTATGTCATTGAGCCCAGAGCTCACTCATTAGTCAGAGACCCCCATGGGGTCCTGTTACTGCCTCCCAAGGACTGGGATTACAGGGTGTTGGAGATCTGAACTCAGATTCTCATGCTTGTGAAGCCGAAGCTTATGTGTCAATCAGTCCAATAAAGCTGTTTTGTTCTTACGTTTTACATAAACATAATACTGTACCTCTTCCAACATCCCATAATGCAACAGTAATCTATGCACATTGGCCCTAGACCCTGCCTGCCATGCCTTCAAGGTGGCATCAGAGTTCTCAAAGCTGCCACCTAGCTGTAGATGCCTAGCACAATACTGACAGTCTGAACATCAAGGGCATAACTGTCCTTCACCCTGATGCAGGGGCGCTGGGCAGAGACAAGGACACAAGTCAATATTTTCTTGAACTCCAAGGAATCACCTTGATTCTTCATCCTCATTTGCAAAAGCTGAAGCTTTGCTTTAGATCAGTGTAGGGGGTTGGAGAGATGGCTCAGCAGCAAAGAGCACTGCTGCTCTTGCAGAGGGCTGGAGCTTGGGTCTTAACACCCACATGGCAGTTCAAAACCATCTGTAAATCCAGTGTTAGGGAATCTGACATCTGAATTCTTCGGACACCAGACGTGTGTGATGCAAAACACATAGATAAAAATTTTAAGTGTGTGTGCGTGTGTGATTATGCACAGTCCCAAACACCCCTCCTGGGGGCCCCCATCTCCATCTTTGTTTGTTTTGTTTTGTTTTTCAAGACAGGGTTTCTCTGTATTGTTTTGGAGGCTGTCCTGGAACTCACTCTGTAGACCAGGCTGGCCTCGAACTCACAGAGATCCACCTGCCTCTGCCTCCCGAGTGCTGGGATTAAAGGCGTGTGCCACCAAGGCCCAGCCCCCATCTCCATCTTAATAACCCCCCAGAGAAACAAATCACAAGGCCCACAACAAGGCTTCAAAAACAGGTTTACTGAAAACTGAAAGGAGAAACAACCGCACGTCCTAGGTGAGCGTGACAGGTGTGTCACAGGTGACATCAGACACCAGGCACACAGCAGCTACTTTTTTAGGGCCCTTCCCTGACTTTAAGCCAAGCTAAGCTGACCTGAGAAGGCTTTTAAGAGCCACCCTCTGCCCGGAGCTTGGAGGCGTTCCAGACAAACCACAGTTTCCAAACAGGCTTGTGAGCACAAGTAATGGGGTCAGTAAAGCACATTATGCCGGTTTTGTTGGTCTCCATGCAAACACAAAGGATCCAGCCAAGGACACTGTCCTGCAGGTGCCTTCAGTGTCACTGCCCACCACCAAGCCCCTCTTTGGAGGTTGGCCATACAGGCCAAGGGGCTGTGAATGATGCCAGGGTCTCATACACAAGTTCTAAACCATGCCCTCCTGTTTACAGCTTCTCCGAGGAGACATCTATCCCACTCTTCCCCAGAACCACAGACTTGGTCTATAACAGCAAATGGCTGATGGATGACCTGAGGATGAGGAGGTGAACTCTTCCCAATCAGGACAGAAAGGTGGGGAGCAGAAGGGGCTCAGCACACCCAGATGGGCTGGCCAGCATCAAATTACAGGTCAGCTGCATGATGGCATCACTAGGAAAGGAGCCCCAAATAGGGACGAAGGGGTCCTGACAGCCGGGGAGGGTGGATCTCTCCACTAGTGCCCATAAGTACTAAAAAGTGAACATACGATGAGTGGTGTGTTGTTCCCAGCAAGCCTGGCAACCAGAGAGAGCCGCTGGAGGGCTGGGATAGACAGCCAGCAGCTGGGGCGGAGCCCTGGCTGCCTAGCCACAGCAGTGCTCAGCTCCCAAGTTGGTGAAGTCTAACAAGCAAGTGCCTCCGAGCTCACTGCATGATGTGAGGAAGGACTGGCCGGCACAGCATCTGGCCAGAAGCCACTGCCAAACACCCACTCTACTGGTAGACATGCAGCGACAGGGAGGACCCAAGAGGAGGTACAGGGATGCTGCAGAGCTGACAGCCCAGAGCAGAGAGGCCCAGGGTCTGAACACATGCCCCAAACAGCCAGGCAGCTGATGCCAGAGGGACACAAGGTGAGTCAGGACCACAGCAAGGAGTCTAGAACTCCCAGACTGCAGATGTTAGACATCTGAGAAATGGCAGCCAATGTCCTGACACTGCATCAGGGCCGAACACATCAGGTCCTAAACAGATACCAGCAACATCCTCATGCAAAAGAGCTGTCCCTACTAGAAAAACTTCCTAAGGTTGTGCCTGGCCTCAACTGCACACAGCAGAGCAGGCCAAGTGTGCAAACCCACAGGAGGCCTTCTCTCTGACTTCCACCAACTACACAGCCTGAGCAGCAAAATGACAAGGCCAGCCAACAGTGCTCATATGGGAGGCCCAGAGACAAAGGTATCTGCTGCCTGTAGAGAACCTGGGCCCGGCTGTTCCCTACACTAGACAGTACCGTCTCACCTACATCCTACAGTAATCTTAGCCCATATCAACACTCGCCTGCAGTAAATGGGGCATGTGTTTAGGAAAGCCAGTGTGTAGCTGGCTAATATGTGTGATTGTCCCTCCTTAACTGGAAGTGGCTGAGGACACAATAAAATTCTGGTACAGCACCCTCACAGCAAGCCTCGGGGCCTGGGTAAAATGTATTCTTGATTTTCTCCAAACACAGTAAACCAGAGGAGCAGCCATTGGCATGCCCAACTGTCCAACTGTCCCCAGTGTGCCTGCAGCTTCGTAGTCACAGTCCTCAGTCCAGAGCCTGCCTCATTTGACACAACGGAAACACTCATGACTAACAAAGGAAGTAACAAAAGGCTGGAACTCAATCCTGCAAAAGCTGCTAAGGGTCAGGACACAGCCCCGGCAGCTCACTGCAGGTTGTTACTGCACTCAACAGAAAGCCAGCATCCCAAAACCAGTTCACAAGGGTCGTTTGCTACACTGCCCCCCAAGTCTTCAGGCCCTTCTGGCAGGAAGGACCTGCCATTGTAGGGGAAGATATGGCCATCCTCGTGTGACTGCACCCTTCTAAGGTCTCTCGCCAGTAGGATGAGTTCTGAACACTGAGTATGAGGGCTTACAGCAACCCTCAGGGATGAGCGGCCAAGGGGGAAGAGGCAGCCTACAAGTCTGCTCAACACTGGAAGTGCTGCTCTGAGCTCCTGGTCTCTGCCCTTTAGGAGACACTAATGTTGGCCTCAAAAAGGGTTCCCAAATACAGATGCCAGCATGTCCCAGCACTCAGGGTCTCTGACCAGGTGAGTCCTCAATTAGCAACGCTCCCCGCAGAAGTATGACTGTCTAAGGAGCTGTCCTCTCCCTTTGGCCGATGAAGGCCGTCACAAGCATCTCTGCTGATGCCATCAGCACTGTGAGAGGCACCTGCACAGTCAAAAAATGAAAACAACAGGGACGTGGCGTCCAGCCAGGGCAGGCCCTACTGGCAGATAGGCAGTGCCAGCTCTCCACTGTATGTGTGGAGGACCAGGGAAGTGTGCGTGGCTGCTGGGGACAAGCGGCTGGCCTGACAGCTTAGTTCACACTGGAGCGGGTGTGACACAAAGGACAGCAAGGGGCCAGGATGGAGACTGCGGTGACACTCCTTGGTGGATCCTATCAACCAGGACAGGAAAACAGGTCATGGGAGAATGCCCTTGTCTAAGCAAGTTAGTGAGGGAATGGAAACCATCTGGGTTCCTGTGCCTGATACTCCAACAATTCCGCTGAGGCTGCCTCTCAGCTGCAACTGTTTAGGTCATTCAAGGGAATGGGTGCAGCACAGCGCCCTCCCATGATCCATGGAGGCTGTGTCATAGCCCTCTCTGGCTGGCATCTCCCGACTCCAGCCTTCCTCATTCACTTTCTCTAAGAGAACCTGTAGGCATCCATTTGATTCTCTGTGCCACAGCCAGTAGCTTGTCAGATTCACGCAGGCTCCACTATCTTTCCCACCATACTTAATGCTCTCCTTCATAGCTACCGACAAATCAAATATACAAGAGTATGTTACACACTATACAAGAAGTGTCTCGGGGCAACCAGGACCCTAGTGAGGAGGTGTGCGTTCATTTCCCAAGTGCATGCTTCCCCCACCCCGGGCCCCAGGGCAGCCTCTCTGCCCACGTGGAGGTCAGGAGGTGAGAGACTGGATGTTCCTGAGCATCTCGTCAAAGGCCTGTGGCGACGGTGCATCGGCATTCTGGAAGGTGGCCTGGACTCGGCTGTACAAGCTGAAGGACTTCAGTTCCAGCCAGAGAAACCCAAAGCGGTCCTCATCAAACAGGACAAAGACACCAGGAGTGCGCTCAGGACTGGTAAAGCCATGGCCAGCAATGAGGCCTGTGCCGTAGAAACTAGAGAGACAAGAAAACAAGCCATCAGCAAGTGCCCCGAGAGCAGGAGCCCACACCACATGGGACACACACAGTGCACACTGTGCTAGGCATTTCCACAGCCCCACAGCCACACCACAACAACCAACAGGTAATGCCCGAGCAAGGAGAGCCATGTCTTACAGGGTCGGGCTCAGGTCCCTGACTGAACTCTGCTAAGAACATGGTGCTCTGAGAGCTCTGAGCCACTTAGGTAGTCTGTGTGCAAGAGACCAAGATCTGCCTATTTGTGGCCCATATTACATTGTAGCAACTGAAGTAGGAGTGCCAGACAGGCCACCAGGAGCCCTCCCATGCCTCTCCCTGCACCCAGGCACATTTACTGACTGAGGCTGCTCAGGAGAGCAGAGAGAACAGCGCTATGCATCAGAGGCTTCTGAGACAAGGAAGAGCAAGTCCTTCTCCAGGGCGGTAAATCAATGGCCATCGTGCCTAGACAGGGCCACAAAGGCTTCCTGCCTCAGAGTGCAGGTGCCTGGCCTTTATTCATCTTTGCAGAATGGCCTGACTGACGAGGGTGGGCCCAACATGAGCTGACGACAGTGGTTAGGGCTAAAGTCTAAGAGCAGAAGTCAATGAGGTGTGAGCTGGCTGAGTTACAGGTCAGTGGCCCACCACCTGCAGGGGTGGGCAGGGAAGACAGGGATGACCCCTCACCAGTTCTGGCACATATGACAAAAACCACCAAGGGACCAAAGGCAGCATAGACAGGCAGTAGTGAGGGGAGAGACAAGAAAGAAATCAAAGAGCCTCATGAACTGCACTCACCAAGCAATGTTAGATGCATATGGCAGCACCACCTATAGGATACCCTGGCACACTGCAGGACAACTCTCCCCTGCTCTCTACCCACTTGCCAAATCTGTGGGGCATTTTCTTTGTTTCTTTTTTACCTGGCTAACCAAGTAAGTCATCCTTTGAGCCTGAAGTGGCCCCATGTCCTGAAGGCTCTTGGAAATCCCACCTTATGCCCTTCTAGAAAGGGTGTTTGTTTGATCTACAGTGTTGGTTTGAATGCTGCTGTTCTGGAAGACTGTGGAGCCCTCGGTGGGTAGGGCCTAGCTGTAGGAAGGAGTTTCCTGGGGACAGCCTGATCCCCATTTCTGGCCTATATTCTGCTCCCTGGTCTACATGTGAGCTGCTTTTGCCATACACGCCCCTCCCCTATCACCACCACAGGAGCTGAATCCAAGAGCCAAAAACAGACCTTGAACCAGCAAAATGGCTCCATGGGTAAAGGCTATGAGGCCTGACAACCCGAGTGCAGTCCCTGGATCCCACATAAAGGTAGCAGAGAACTGACTCCACACTTGTCCTCTGACCATGACATGCACCCCTCCACCCCCACATAACAAGACATCTAAAGACAGACTTCTACACCGTGAGGCAGGGGTCCCCCACCCTCCCAGAAGCTCCGGAAGCTGTGCTGGCTGAGCGCCGGGCCCTTGGGCCTCACCAGAGCCGGCAAGTGCGGGGATAGTCCTCATTCCTCGAGCTGACGCCCACGGGCAACACAAATGGCTGCCCTTGTCCAGATGAGGCCGACTGCTCGGCTGCCTCAGCTCCACTGCCGGGTTCTCTGCTGTCACCAGCATGTGGCCCATCGGGGCCCTTGGCTGAAGGCTCCCGGGGTGGGGCAGGGTCCTCGCCAGCCTCCTGCTGCTCCTGCCGCACCTGCTCTCGGACCTCCAGGACAATCCTGGAGAGCTCGTTGAAGTTACGGAGGTTCTCCACATCCGGCAGCTGGATGCGGCGATGTAGGTCAATCTCCACAGTCTGCTGCCCCGCAGGGATGTTGGGGTCGCCCTGCGGAGAGGACAGGTGGCAGTAAGCAGGGCTGGGAGAGCCACTGGAAGCATGCTCAAGCTCTGCAGGTTTTGCGGCAGCACCTACAAGGTTCGGAGGCTGAGGCTTCCTTAATAAGTCAGTTCCCAAACGGCCATGGCAGGAATGAGTGACGTGGGATGCCCACTGGGGGTGCAGGCCCACACATGTGACCCTGTGCCTAGAGATTCCACTTGTGAGGCATGTGGACCCTCCCAGGGTCTAGCGGGCCAGACGCTCAGCTCGAGCTAGTCTGCCTGCAATAGTTCCTGAGCCTGACTGGGGGAAGCTCCCACCTCCTCCACCCAGCCATTCTGGTGGTGGGATGTTAAAACCCCAGGGGAGGACTCTGATATCAGCAAAGATTCTGGTTCTGGATCCCATCCTGATTTGTGTGGAGTTTCTCCCACAGAAGGGCCTGACGGAGGCTTTGCTGCTCAGGACACAGTAAGACCACCTAAAACCCACCCCCCAGAACTCAGTGACAGGTGGTGGCAAAGAGGCCCTGGCAAGGAGCAGCCGCATGTGCAGACAGCTCTTCAGAGCTCGGGAAGAAGGGCTTATCTGAGGCTCAGAGCCCAGCCCAGAACACAACGTGACCAAACTACATGAGCTGTGAGGCTGCCTGCTTAGGCTGCACAAGGATGTTAGCTAGGCAGCCTGGGGTCCCTTTTCCAGGTAGAACCTAGGAAGTCTGGGTCACCAGTGCTGGAGAGGGTCTGAAAATCAGCATGCCCAGCGCTGGCAGGGTCCTGTTCACTGACTCCTGCGTCTCTAGAGCATGGTGGACCCATGCCTGCCCACCACTGCTCACAGTGGCTGTGAAGCAATAGTACACCCACCGTGATCTTGGTGCCCCTGGCACGTGACCCGTGGAAGCTGAGCATTACAATTTCCAGGCCATGGCTGCCATAGGTGCCCTTAAAGAGGCCTGGCTTGATGAGGTCATCGGGATGGCTGGGTGGGAGGTAGATCCGGCGGTAGGTCAGGCAGTTGCTGCAGAGGCATGGATAGAAGAAACAAGGGATTCAGCTTGACTGGACAGGTGTCCTCCATGCCTAGGCAGCCCCTTGGCTAAGCCATTAGCCGCCGGCCCTTGGGCACAGCACTCCTGGTACCAAGGTGCACCCTCAGGGCCTATGTAGCAGGGCAAGCCCACGAGTACAGCCAGCTCACCATTACCCTCAGGAAAGGAGCCTATGCCCATAACACTATGAGGGGTCCTGGCCAGGCATGGAGCCAGAGGCCAGGGGGAGGCTAAGATTAGGCTTCCTAGGGCCACCTGGATTTGACACACACTGGCCATTTGATGCCTATACTGGGGATCATACCAGTAGGAGTGAAGGACAGGGGTGTGCTCACAGCACCCACAGAGAGAGGGGACCTGCAATACCCATACTTTCAGGAAGGGGGACTAAGTCCACAGTACCCACACAGAAAAGGGAGAACTGAATTCACGGTATCAAAGAAGGGAAACAACTGTGTTCACAGTACCCAGAGAGGGGGGACTGCCTTCATGGTACCCACAGAATGGGAGCAGGCCACACTCATGCAGAGAGAGGGCTGAACTCACACCTACAGTGAGGTGCACCACTTTCACAGTACCAAGAGACTGCACTCACAGCACCACAGAGGCCCTGACTCACTCATACTGACTGGTGTAGATGAACTTCATCAGAATCAGCTCCTGCATGTGCTCATGGAAGATGTCTTCCAGCGTGCGGCCCCACTCCTCCCTCAGCCACGTCCGAAACTCCTTCAGAGAACAAGGGCATTGGAGTCACCAAAATGGAAGGAGATTGCTGTAGGATGCTGACTGAATGACTACTTCCGAGCCGAAGGGGCTTCCTGGTATGAGCAGGAACTGGTGAGCACCTGGGACAGAGGTCTGAGGACAGCCCACCCGTGAAAAGCACAGGGTTCTCACCTTCCCAGGACACATAGCCTCGGATTCCCAAGATGGCAGCCAGGTCACAGGGTTCCCTCAGGCACGGCTGGAGCCAGAGCCCCTGTCCTGGGCAACAGCCCCTTACTGTGCCCATAGTGAGAGACTGATCCAGCTCTACCCTGCACAGCCCAAGAGACCTCAAGCACCTGAAGAGCACAGGTACAGCAGGGCTCCATCCTAAACCCACCAATGAGAAATAGCCCTGCTCTGCTCAGGACAGGTCACCCAAGACAGGTCACCCAGGACAACCCCTGCTCAGGACAAGTCACCCAGGACAGGTCACTCAGGCAGCCCCTGCTCAGCCAGGACAGGTCAGACCCTGCTCAGGACAACCTGCTCAAAGGTTTGATTCTTCCCAATTAACATAGGCTTCCAAAGCTGACCTGGCATTTCCAGTGACTAGCATGAGCTCCACAGATGGAGGCAAAAGTAATTTATAAAATTAAGAAAAGCTACAATCAGCCAGGCAGTGATGGCAAACGCCTTTAATCTCAGCACTCGGGAGGCAGAGGCAGGCGGATCTCTCTTGAGTTCAAGACCAGCCTGGTCTACAGAGCAAGTTCCAGGACAGGCTCCAAAGCTACAGAGAAACCCTGCCTTAAAAAAACAAAACAAAACAAAACAGAGAGAGAGAGAGAGAGAGAGAGAGAGAGACAGAGACAGAGACAGAGAGACAGAGACAGAGAGACAGAGACAGAGAGAGAGACAGAAAGAGAGAGAGAGAGAGAGAGAGAGAGAGAGAGAGAGAGAGAGAGAGAGAGAGAGAGAGAGAGAGAGAGAGAGAGAGAAGCTACAATCTTAGATGGGTTTCTTTAACATGTCACTACAGGAACCCAGGAGCCATTGCAGGGTCCAAAGAAGCCAGAGGTCCTGCACAAAATCTTACAAATCTCTATCTCGCACATCCTCACAAAGGAGGGCTTGTAAACACAGCGTGTATAGGGTTGCTACTGTGTAGGCCACAGAACAAAACTGACCAGAGGCAAGGCCTGAAGGGAAAGTCAGGCATGCTGTCTACAGCCACCTGACACTGCCCTGTCGAGACTGCAAACTGACCTGTAGGTCCGTCACCTCACACCACACCAAGAACCTGGAGAGCTCATGCTGGAACCATACAGAAATGCAAAGAATCCAGACACATGGACAAAATGGGAAAACACCAAGGGCTCTCAACACCACCCAGCCACAGACATGAGTGTTCTATGACAGAAGGACCAGCAGGTGGGTCCCTGGAGTCAAAAGACAAGACAGGAACACCATTTCAACTAGGGTATCCAAGCTCTGACTGGGGAAAGTCTTCAGCCAACAGAGCCGCCCCTTACTGACACAACACACTCAAGAGGCAACAGACATGACCACAAAGCAAAACCTTTCTACCCCAATACTGAGGCGAGGGGTCAAGACACTAACAGGCCTCCATGTCTCTGCTTAAAAAGAAGGGAAGACTTTGGACTCCAATAGAACAATGTGAGGCGCACTCTCACCCTGAACTCTTGGGAAAGGGTCTAGGCCCTGCCCTATATGAAATGACACACTATGGACACCCCCATGGAGGGCCTCACCCTCCCTGGAGAAATGAGGGGATAACGGGGGGGGGGAGGGGGGGGGAGGGCACGGGAGGAAGGGAGGGAATGGGAGAGGGACCTGGAACTGACTTGTGAAGCAACCTTGATTCTTATCTAAATTTAAACTGGAAAATAAAATTTAAAAAAAAAAAAAAGAAGGGAAGATTGTCTGCAAACAGGTCAGGCTTTTTTTTTTTTTTTTTTTTTTTGGTTTTTCAAGACAGGGTTTCTCTGTAGCTTTGGAGGCTGTCCTGGAACTCACTTTGTAGACCAGGCTGGCCTCGAACTCACAGAGATCCGCCTGCCTCTGCCTCCCGAGTGCTGGGATTAAAGGCGTGCGCCACCAACGCCCGGCGGGGTAAGGCTTTTTAAACTCCCCCAAAAAATGTTTTCAAATTAGCCCCTTCATGCTGAAGAGATGCTCAGTGGTTAAGAGCTTTTCCTGCTCTTCCAGAGGACCAGAGTTCAGTTCCCAGCACCCACACCTAGCAGCCCACAATGACCTATATAACTGCAGATCCAGGTGATTTGACACTCTCTCTTGGACTTCACAAAGCACGCATGCACACATGCATCCACACACACACACACACACACACACACACACACACACACACACACACGAATGAATGAATGAATGAATGAATAAATTTGAGAGGCAGAGACAGGCCAATCTCTGTGTGCTCTAGGACAGCCAGGCTGACTTAGCAAAACCTGTCCTAACCTCCAAATTAAACCTTTCATCACAGTGGCCGTTCTTGTTTTTCACAAAAAGCAAATAGGTAACAGACAAAATAAAAGCAACTGAATGGGAGCAACAAAGACTTCATCAGCATGATACTGAGCTGACAGGGCTGACCATCACAGGGCCGACCTAGGAGGGGTCACAAGGAAGCCCCAGCCCAGTGCTCAAAGCAAGGTCTGATGCAGGGTGACCACCAGTCAACCCACCAAGGCAAGCCCCAGCTCCACAAGGACAGCCGGAACACAGCTCAGGAGTGACTTTCATGTCCCTCCAAGGGACACACTGTGCCCGGCACTCAGCAATCACCATCACATGCTCCCGACAGCCCTGGGAGATGGCCAAGGGTGACGACATGGCCATGCCCCCCCCCCCACGCTGCCTTCCCAGTGCTCTCACATTTCCAAAGGCCTCTGTCTTCAGGAAAGGGGGGTTGGCTAGGTAAGAGAGGGAAAGGAAGCTGGCTTAGCTGCTATAAAGAAAAGCTCAGTCAGTGCCTGTGGACATCTGGGATGGGCATGCTGGGATGTGGCATTTGTTACCAGAGCTCAGAGCCAAGGAAACCCAGAACTTACAAACACAGGACGTCTTTGGCCTCAATTCTAAGGAGACACCCCACTCCCAGTAAAGCTCTTGGTCATTTCAGCCAGGAGCGTACTGCATTTGTAATCAGGAAAAATCCTTCTTTCAAAGCCAGGGAGCCTGCAGAATCCCTCACATTCCATCACACATTTCCAGAAACTGAACCAACGACCTCTAAGGACTTAACAGCTGATGGCCACATAAATGAGAACTCTATCAATCTCACAGGGGCAGCAAGTCATGACTGTAGGAAACCAGACTGAAGGCAGTGTTAGGGCAGGGACTCCACCACATTCACTGGAACTCTATGAGTCTCTGGCCACCGGGAACCCTGGAACCTAGAAGCTGGCTACAGATGTATAGCCATTATAAACAGCTCCAACAGACACCCACACTCAAAAATCCCAAGTTATTCTTAATGGGGGTATGACTTAACTGCTCAAAATTCAAAATTCAAACCTCAAAAGCAACGTAAACTCACTTGTGCAAGTGGCAGGAAGCCAAGCACATATGGAGATCCACTGTGCTGCCATGACCTAGAAACCCAGGCCACCAGGTTCCCAGTGGAGGAAACAGCCCTGAAGAGCCCTGGCTGGGGGGAAGGGGGCTGAATTACATATCCAGACATAGCTTCTAGCAGTCTGAGTGGGTGGGTTCCCACCAGAGTGTTCAGGAGAGTGCAGGGGGTGATCCAGACTGCTCGGAGAACATGGCTGCGCTCATGCACATGTCCACGCAGATGTTTCTGTAAGGTGGACCACAGGCGCACTCTGCAGACCGCTGCACTGCAATGGCGCTGGTTATAAGATGGTAATTCCAACTGATGGATCCTCACATGCCTCCACTTTAACCAACAGGAGGTCAGGTCAGTGCCCACCAGAAAAGACAGCCATGCATGCAAACATCTTTCCATAGCCTCCCTCCTAGACTCCAGGACTCACCTCCTGCCTCCCACCGGACATCCTGTGGTGGTCTGTCTGGTTGCACTTGGTGGAGAACTCATCTCTCTTCACGATCTTCAGTGTGACCACAGAAGGAAAAGGACCAGGAGGAACGATGAGTCCCAGTGTCCACCACCCTCCCCACCAAACCCACTGAGACCGAACTATGTCAAGTCTGGTGGCGCAGGCCGTAATTCCATCTACTTGGGAGGCTGAGGTAAGGAATTTCAGGTTCTGTCTGAGGGTGAACTCCAAGCCGGGCTGGCAACTCAGTGCAACTGCCTCAAAAGGAGGGCTGGAGGCCAGGCAGTGGTGGCGCACACCTTTAATCCCAGCACTCGGGAGGCAGAGGCAGGCGAATCTCTGTGAGTTTCCGGGACCAGCCTGGTTTACAGAGCGAGTTTCAGGACAGCCAAGGCTACACAGAGAAACCCTGTCTTGAAAAAACAAACAAGCAATAAAAACATTTCCCAGCATGCACTCTTCCAGAGGCAGGCATAGCCCTTCCCCACCAGGCTCGTGGGAGCCAGCAACAGAGTAGAGCATGTGACTGCACAATGACCACCAGCCGACAGAAGGGAAAAAGCTAGCCTGCAGGGAAAGCAGCAAAGCTCTAAGAAAAAGAAAGTTCTAGTGGGCTCCAGTGACATTCATCTTCAGGGACACACACAGCATGGGGAGACCCTTCCTCAACTCCACTGAGTTGGACAAGCCCCAGCCCAGAGCTAGAGGTCATGGAAACTGACAGGCCATGGCACCCACCAGGGTGGCAGGGGGCTGTGACAACCAAAGAAGCAAGACCCTTCACGGCACATGCCTGTCACGTCCCAAGGGGTCTCGCTCTCCTCTACCTGGATGTGGCCGTTGTGGGGCCCTTTGTGGCCGTACATACACTCCACCGTGGCTGACTTCCTCTCCATCAGGTGAATTCTAAACAGTGGCTTGAATCGCATGGGGTCACCAACGTGGGGGTCATGAGGAGGCAGGTACATCCAGCCGATGATGAACAGGCCATCCACCTGCAACAAGGAGACAGTGGGCACACCAGGCAGGGCTGTTCTCGCCTTCAGTCAACAATGGCACAGCAGAGCCTGTGGCTGCAGACCTGAGCCTGCAACCTCCACATCCAGGAGCTGAGGGCCCTGTGGCTGCCTGAGCGTCTTAAACAGTCCAGGAGCACAGCCAGATGGCTAATGGACCTCTTACAACAAATCTTTGTTCACTTGGAAAGAAACATCTGGTCCTGAAAGGAAACCCTAGGGGTGGTTTTTCCAGTCTCCTCTACTGAGCCAAAAAATGGCACTGCCGCTCTCCAGTGTGGGCACCTCCTACACACAAGAACCACGAGGCTCCCACTCACCACCACGTTCAGGAGTCCTCCATACGGCCCGATGTCTGGCTGCCACAACCCCAAAATGTGTCTGTATCGGTGAAGCACTGTGGGGACAGAAGGGGCACTATTAGTCAGCATGTTCCACTCGCCCAGTATTGCTTCTGGGGTACAGGAAATACCTCCACCATGAGCCACTACAGATGACAGTCCAACCTGTGCCTGTCACCACGACCACTGTTTCTGCGCAACTGCTCCTAGGAGTGACTAATGGATGAATCAGGGTGCCCCTGAAGGTCCTGACCGTCCAGTGTAGGGGTATGGAGTCTCTGAAGGCACAGCTCACACTCAGGCCAACCAGGCAGGACCACAAAGGGATAGGCATCAGAGACCTTGGCCTGGGGTGCAGGGAGAGGGACAGCCCAGCCTTTGGACACTCCTGAAGAATTGCTACCTCCTCCAGGTCCAGCCCAAGACCATTACAGGGGGTTCACAGGTGTGGGTCACCTGCCCAGGATCAGGCTCAGGCTCTCTGACTTTTGGAAACAGTGAAGCAGCCATAACTGATGCTCACTCCTGAGCTACTGACAAACAGCTCAGAGACACATGTAGAACTCGACACGGGGAAGAGCCCAGGGAGGAACCAGGCACAGGGCACACTAACGTAGACATCTTAGACATCACCAGTCACATCCTCAGCAACTCTAACAAGTGTGAGGCTGGCTAGTTAGCCTGGGATACCACAAGCCATTTCCAAAGAGCTACAAGGACACACAGGCTGCAGGCACACTGACCCACAGGGATCACAAGCCCAGCAGACAGCGTTGGAGCCTAGAGTGCAGGGTGATGGGGGCACACTCCAAAGAGTGGCCGCTGTGTCATCCTGATTAAAGGGCAGGCATAAGAAGAAAAAAAGTAACAATTTGTTATCATTTATAGTTGAAAAACAGAAACACTGGGGAAATCATCCATTTTAAAATTATTTTAGAAAACACTGCAACTCACAAACATTACTGGCTGTGTACTGAGGGGACAGGAGGACATGTCATGGATGATTCCATCTGGTGGTGCATTCACAGACACACAAACCCTGAGAAGAAACTAGCCTCCTCCCTTTGCTCATGCCAGCAAGAGAGCTGGACACCCAGAGAAAAAACAAACTGCTTCTCCCGGCAGCCAGTCTACAGGTGCTTACAGAATCAACTGAAGCACTAACCCTGCCTCCGAGGGTGAGTACTGGGCTATCCCAACTGATAGCCTAGGATTGCCCAGAACCAAGTCAGTTCAGCAGCATTCAGAAAAACAGCCTAAACATGGCTTCCATCTACAGGGAAAAGAACTTAGTGTGTTTATGTCTTCAGGTCTGTCTGCAGACAGAGGGTGAGCCTGAGTGGCCCCACACTCCCCTCTTGCCCAAAAGGAAAAATGTAACCAATAGGCCTCTCGTCCTAGTCACTGGGTCAAAGCCAGGAGTGCCATGGTGCACAATACAAATGAGAAGATGAGTCTGCCATGAGCATCTGCTTTTAGACCTTCTTGTGTGCTACCCATTCCTCTGGGAGCATCAGTGTTAGTGGCTCCTTGCAGACGGAAGGTCTGGAGCGCCGTAGGAGGCCTCCCACCATGCTCCAATGTGGGAGCCTTTCACATCCTGTTACCACAGGCAGGGCCATGTCCTCAGTCCTGCACCTGCCTCAGAACTCTGGAGTATCTATCACCCAGAGGCCTGGCAGCCACAGTCACTCCAAATGACTTGTCAGTTCAGAACACGCTGCAGTCACCCTCAACCCACACAAGGAAGGGCAGACAACAGCACCGACCAAGGACACAACTGTCCCTAAATGCTCTACTGAGACCGATTATTGGCACTCCACACATCTGTGGCACAGATGTATGTCTGTCCGGGACAGTCCTACACTGAGGACACTTCTCATCACCTTTCTCGTCCTATCCACCTCAGGAGTCTGGGGTCCAAGGGATTTTACATGTAAGTTCCAATTCAGGCCCTGTGGGTGACGAAAACCCAGGTAGGGCCAGGCGCCAAAGCCTTCGTGTGCAAGGTGTCACAGCAAGCTGGTGAGAAAACACACTTAGGGCCCAGCTGACACTTGCTAAGTGCCTGGAAGCTAGCGGTATGAGGGCTCCAGGTCAGATGGTGAGGCTCAGAGGCCATGGGCTACCCGGGGCTCACCACCAGCGATATTCCTTGTACTGTTCAGACTTTCCAAGCCCCCACCAAGTGTTGTATGACTCAAATACACTCGCAAGACAGCAATCCCCATTCTGCCACTCTGAAGCAGGACCACCAAACAGGAGGCTGAAAATCCCAGGCATTCAAAAGTATCTCCCAGGAGTGAGGGAGAAGGCTCTATGCTCTCAGACCTCCTGGGAGGGCTAGGTTTCCACACTGTTCCAGAAGAATCCCACGGATGTGGCAGGGCAGAGGGTGGAGAAGATCCTTGGCCCTGCACAGGGTCAGCTGTTCCCATGGCTTCCCAGAGTCATCCCCTCCCTGTGGGGCTGGCAGGACCTGCTGCTCTGCTCAGCAGGGAGGGCTGGCTGGCTCAGGACACAGTGTTCTGGAAACACTGTCTCTACTCTGCAACTGCCAGCCCCTCCCAAGCTCAGCCTTGCCCAGGTCCCGTGCCCTCCCATGCCCAGGGCTTCCCATACCCCCAGTCATGACCTTAGCAGTTAGTTCACCTCTGTGCCAGCCAATACAGCAAAGGTGTTTGTTAGCGGCTATTCAAAGGGTCCACACACCACCCAGGAGCACACTAGACAAAGGCAAGCATCTCACAAAGCTGGGACTATCCCCACAGGAAATAAGAACCTTGTACCCAGCTGTAGCTATGGGCCAGCCCTTGACAGCATGTTGGGAAACAGTCACAAGCTTGCTTATTCATTATACTGCTTTTGTTAGAGGGGAAATGGCTATTCAGAACTTTCGTTTGGGGTTTTATTGGAGATAGGACTGACTTCATGCTTACTATATAGCCTAAGCTGGCTTTAAACTCCTAATCCTCCTGCCACCACCAAGAGCTGGGGTAGCAGGCATGGCCACCACTCCCAGCTCTGATCTCTTATGTATAAGTGCTCTGTCTATATGTACACCTGCAGGCCAGAAGAGAGCATCAGATCCCACTACGGATGGTTGTGAGCCACCGTGTGGATGTTGAGAATTGAACCCAGGTCCTCTGGAAGAGCAGCCAGTGCTCTTAACCTCTAAGCCATCTCTCCAGTCCTGCTGATCTCTTTCTAAACAACTGAAATTGGCTTTCACTGTGTTGAAGAAAACTTGCAGCACTCAGTGAGAAAGGAAGTCAGGTGTCCACATGTCACAGTCGGAACCTGAAGCTGAGCTCAGGTAACCAGGCTTACAAGGCAAGCACATTTTGCTAACCCGAGAATCTAGTTCTAAAGAAGCAGCATCAGTGGCTCCCTGCATCTGATTGGGGGGGAAATTACTTTTTCTGTAAGCTCATATAATTAATTGACAACCTTAAGGGTGGTTTACATTCCATTTGTTTTTGTTTTTCTTTATTTTGTTTTTTGAAAGTTGTCCTACTCTGTAGCTCAGGATGTCCCAGAACTCACAGCAATCCTGCTTCAGTTTCATGAGTGCTAGGCTCACAGGTATGTGGCACTGAGCCCAGTTTCATGTTATTTTAGGATGGAGAAGCTTTAAAGGCCTCTCCACTGTCTTCGGCTCTCCTGTTATTTTTCTGTCACTACCTTAAAAAGTATAGGTGAGATATGCCTGCCCAAACCACTATGACTGGTGCTGCCCAGGACCCTAGAGGCTGCTGTGGAAACCCATCCCATGCATACAGAGCCTAGGCTGCCACTCAGCATGACCCACCACAGCAAACCACAGCTGCAGCAGAGCACAGGAGAAAAGGTCAGGGGGTCAGCATCTCCCCAGGGCCAGGAAGTGAGCCTGTGGTCAACCATGCAGCAACAGCAGCAGCCACAGTGCAGGATGAGGAGTACGTACGGCAGGTGTACACATCTCTGTACTCCATGTGCTCGTAATCGGGGAGGATTTTCATGAAGCGTCCTGACTTCACCCGAGGATTTATACCTGAACGGACACAGCAGGAAAGGCTGAGGGCCCCTCTCACGTGCCAGCAGCTGCCATGTGACTCTCACCTACTTCCTCCTGCCTCTCCTACTGCTGGGGTCAAGCTGCTACAGAGCACACTATGTGACAGGTTACCCTGTTTACTACAACTCCCTCAGCCATATACTCAGTGGCCCCTGTGACTCCCTTGTCACAATTCTTTGGGAGAGCAGGTGTGGCTGACAGGTCCCTGGAGGCTGTGCCGGTTCTTTCCCTACAAAGACACTGGCTCACAGCCACCCTCATGATCTTGTCCTCATGCTGTGTGTTTTAAGGCAGCATCACACCTGTCATTGCTGAGCCACCTCTTCAGGGACTCAGGTTGACTCCAGCCATCAGTCCCAGAGTTTAGGAGTGTTCACAGACTTTTGAAATCTCAGCTCCCACACTGTAGAATTACCATTGAAGTATGTTCCGGCCAATGCAGACCAAACCCCTGGGGGCGCTGGGAAGCAGGCAGAGAGGATGGGCTTAGCACATTCACAGAGCCCAACAGCAGAACTCTACGGTCCTCACCTGCCTGCTTCCACCACGCACCAGTGACACTGTCTCCAGGCCCTGTACCCAGGTGGTTTCTCCCACAGCACTGAGGAACCCCATCCATGTGTGCTCCTTGGCTGCCACAGGACACTGACACCTGGGCAGTGTTCACAGCTGCAGAGACGGCTGGAGCTCATAACTCCCAAAGAGCAAGCTGCGTCTGCTGGCTTGTAATGATAAGGGTCAGGTAGCCACACTCAGAGCAGTCAGAAGGGGATGGTATCACCCAAACACAAATGACACCCACCTGGCCACAGTGTGGACCGTATGAGCACCACAGGCCCTGGAGAGAGGCTAACTGGGGACAGGGAATGCTGAGCACTTGGAGGAGGAGATTTTAGACAGTGAAGGAGCTGGAGAAATGAGAAACAAGCCCTGGGGCTAACAGGCTTACAGGGAAGGGAGTGCAGAGCTACAGAAGGATGGGCACAGGAAGTCGCTCTCAACACTGAAGAAGCTGATGGAAAGCATGGCTCCGCTTCTCAATTCCTTTATGCTGTCTACATCTCACCAGGCTGCAGGCTCAACTCCAGAAAACCAGAGTGTTCCTACCCAGCTACTGCTCAGCCCTGGTCTCTGGTAACAGGTGCAAGCTGTACTGGACAGGAGGCAGAAGCAGTGTACTACAGCAGGGCAGACAACTCTGAGAGACAGACCCACGAGTGCTCCCCATACAGCGATAAATGTTTGAGTAACGGATATGCCATTAACCCTGGCCTGACCAGTATATGCTGTGTATGTGTAGTGAGGTCACTGTATCCCACGAATAGACATAATTATCATGTATGTTAATAACAGAACATATGAACTGGGATGTGGGTCACAAGAGAGCATTTGCCTAGCACTGATCCCCCAACACCATCAAAAGTAAGATGTAGATTATAAACACAAACATAGCCCCGATGTCTTGGTTAAGATGTCTTTAGGCACTATGAATTAAGAGTGATGTGTCCAGGACATGAGAAAGCAGCAACCCCACTGTCAGTCACAGTTGCCACCTATCTACTGCACTCTGCTACAGAGGAACCGGTGGTGGATAAGACAAAGGGACTGACTCACGCTTTGCATAGACGTCCCGGCAAGACACGCCTGTAATCTCCAGCTTCCGCAGGTTTTCACAGACGCCATACTCTGCAACAAGAAACACACTAGAAGTAAAATCAAGAGCTCACAAAGCAGCAGAGACGGGGGCTGTGACAGGCAGGCAAGGACAGGCAGACACTCCTTTACTAGTAAGAATCTGCCCTTCACTGGGGTGACCTCTATGCTTGTCCACAAATGAAGGCTCTGCTCCGCTGCAGTCAGGACCCCCAATGCACACCTGCGCTGTCTGCTCCGCTGCAGTCAGGACCCCCAATGCACACCTGCGCTGTCTGCTCCACTGCAGTCAGGGCCTCTCAATGCACACCTGCGCTGTCTGCTCCACTGCAGTCAGGGCCCCTCAATGCACACCTGCGCTGTCTGCTCCACTGCGGTCAGGACCCCCTCAATGCACACCTGCGCTGTCTGCTCCAATACAGTCAGAGCCCCTCAATGCACACCTGCGCTGTCTGCTCCACTGCAGTCAGGGCCTCTCAATGCACACCTGCGCTGTCTGCTCCACTGCGGTCAGAGCCCCCTCAATGCACACCTGCGCTGACTGCTCCACTGCAGTCAGGGCCCCTCAATGCACACCTGCGCTGTCTGCTCCACTGCGGTCAGGACCCCCTCAATGCACACCTGCGCTGTCTGCTCCGATACAGTCAGAGCCCCTCAATGCACACCTGCGCTGTCTGCTCCACTGAAGTCAGAGCCCCTCAATGCACACCTGCGCTGACTGCTCCACTGCAGTCAGAGCCCCTCAATGCACACCTGTGCTGTCTGCTCCGATGCAGTCAGGACCCCCAATGCACACCTGCGCTGTCTGCTCCGCTGCAGTCAGGGTCCCTCAATGCACACCTGCGCTGTCTGCTCCACTGCAGTCAGAACCCCCAATGCACACCTGCGCTGTCTGCTCCACTGCGGTCAGGACTCCCTCAATGAACATCTGCGCTGTCTGCTCTGCTGTGGTCCAAAAGCCTAACAGTTCAATGAGCCGAGGTACTCGGGAGCCTGGAAACAAACGGTGACTGTTCACACCTGCATGAAGTCTACATGGTGTTAGGTCCCAGGTGCACAGTGTGGCTCACCTCAGCCCTGGGTGTGTCCTCACTACACATGCTGGAGAGCAGTGGGGCACCCGGTATCGCTTTGGTCAAACTGCCCTAGTCCCCCTAAGGGAAATGCAAATGGTCCTCTCTGTCAAGGGTTAAATGGGACTCCGGACATTCCATCTTCAGAGAAATCTGCAAAGAGGCATTCAACAGGAGACTCCCGAGTCTGCACTTCTCTAAGATCAGAGGGTGCACTTTGCTAATAACTCTCCCTTTAAGTTACCCAGCAGCAGAAGAGGGTGAGGATGAGCTCTGACTATTCAGAATGAGACATGGGATCTTTCTTTGCCTTAGAAATGAAAGCAAAGTGGGACCCCCCCACACACTGGGTGTGGCTGACTGCTTAATTTGGGAGAGCCACACACAAACCCTTCTGCAGAAGTAAGTCTTCTTCCTTTTCAAAATACTCTGGATGATGATGTTATTTTCTTGACAGCCCAGACCCATGTCCAACACCACACCAGCGGAAAGGTCCTTAGCACCCTCCCAACTCCTCCCCCTCACCACAGCTCCACCCCACACCCAACTCACCTCGACCAATGCCAGCCCTTCGCCTCAGGTCTCAAGTGTGGGCGGGGGCTGCCAGGACAGTTAACTGAGCCAGTCCTCACCACCGGAGAGCTGTCTGCCGCTGAGCAGCCCACACCCACAGTGCCATCCCTCACCAGTGTACCCCGTAAGGGCTAGCAGGAGCCACCATATTCAAACATGCCAGCAGGCACAGGGAAGGCCATTTCGTCCCCAGTGGCACCCAGGCAGGAGGCACAGAGGTGACGTGATTTGAACAAAGGTCATGTCCACAGTGTGACCCTGGACTAAAGCCAGGTCAGCACCCCTTAGTAGTGAGCACATGGCATGAGAAGGGACCCTGAACCCAAAGACGGCTTCAGCTCACACTCCCAGTATCACACCCCGTGGAGCGTCAGGCTGGGCTTCATAGCACAACCTTACCAGATGTTCAGTGACCTCCCATGTCAGGACTCCAGCCCTGCACGGGGTGGGATAGCAGCTGCCTGGAACGGGACACGGTGCAGTCTGGTGGAGTGGGGGTCAGCACTTCAGTTCTGACGGTCCCCAGAGACTGGTCTTTTCCCCTTCAGTAACAGATGCCACCAGCCCTGGATGGATGGGGTCCTGCCAGTACTCATGGGCTGTCAGCTGCAGGCATCGAGGAGGCTCTCTGATTGGCTTTGGTGGGGCCTGAGGATCCAGCTTCTTTCAAGTTCCCTCCCTCCGCCCCAGGTCCCAAAGAGCAGTGGTCCCACAGAGCATTCTCCTTCCAGTTGTGCCTGGCTGTCCCCTCCGGAGAGAAGACCCAGGCAGGGTCCCAGCAGTTTACTGGTGTGTGTGCGTGTAAATGGATGTTACTGATGATTAAACTCGGAGACTGAGTCACACAGCGGTCATGGCCTGGCTCCAAGGCTGCATTCTTGGCACCTCCCACTGGTGAGCTCATCTTCCAGCACATCACAGGGATCAGGTCAGCTGTCTGTAAGGACCGGCCGCCTACTCACAGCAATGCTACCTGGAGGGATGGATGCTCATCAACAAATGCAGGAGAGACAAGAAGTGGAGAGACCACGGGCCAGCTGGACCAGGATGTGGGCATCTGAGCTGTGTATCTCTGGCTCACCTTCCAAAAAGCCACGATACCTCACAGCCCAATTACAACTTCAAATATGCTGACCCAGTACAATCTATCCTTGCAATTGATTACTGGAGCTAAGTGGTTCCTATAAAGTCAGCTGGGAAGAAGGGGCTCAGACAAGGGCAGCAATATGGCCCAAACCCAGCACCTTGGGCCTGACCTCCATGGAAGTGTCCTTGCCAAGAAGAACCAGAACTGACTACCAAGTACCAAGCACAGCTGCACTGGGCCACACTGCACACTACACAATGGGGGGACACCAGGTCTTAATACTGTCTAATCGGAGTCCCCAAAAGCTGCCTCTACTCAGGTCCTCAGGCCTACAATCTATCTGTGTGAATTGCCTTCCAAAGCCAGGAGCTCCAATGCCCAAGCCAACTCTTTTGGGGTAACCATAGGGTAGGGAACACTGAAATGCCCGCCTGATTGATTATCATAAGGGAATGCTTTGTAAGGCCTCAGCTCTTTGTAACGAAGCACCAACAGACTTGACCCAGGAACCAGGCTAACCTCAGAGAGGAAATCAGATCACTAACATGATTTAAGTCTGCAAATTAAACACAGGAAATTCTTATCATGGGCTGGGAGTGTAGTTCCGTGGAAGAACACGTGTCTCCCTTGCACAAGGCCCTAGGTTCCATCCCCAGCACCAGGGACCGGGGGATTCCACAGGCACACTACCCAGTCACTTCAGCCATCATAAGGCTTCCACCAATGGCTGGCATAGGACAGTGACCTAGGTGTGTGGTGGCTTGCAATAGCGGCACTCCATGGTACAGGGGTTCGGTGGCAGGACTGTCCCATGGGATTGTGACGGTCTCTGCAATATTGAAATGTCTCTGAGAAAACAATGCTAAAAACCTTTCTGTCAATCACCACTAAGCCAGGGCCTCAGGACACCCTAACACTGTGACAGCTGTTTTACTTAGTCCTTTATTTCTGTGAGGTAGTCTCATTCGGTAGACCAGGCTGGCCTGGAACTGACTACACAGCCCAGGGTGGCCCCAAACACCTGGATGTGGCTCTTTACTGGAGCTTTCTTTACTCTCAAAAAAGCACAATTTGTGCTAAGGATGTAGCTCTTGCCTGCCTAGCATGTCCAGGGTCCAGTTCCCAGCACTGTAAAAGTCAGCCTGGTGCTATCCCAGCACTTGGGAGGATCAGGAATTCAGGGGTACCCTCAGTTGCACAGTGAACCTGAGGCCAGTCTGGGCTATAGAGTGAATTCCAAGCTAGTCTGGGTCACAGTGTAAGACAATCTCTTTTTTAAAAAAGTGGGGGGCTAGGTTAGAACTAGTGAGAAGCTGTCCCTAAGTCAGCAAAAGCTATTAGGATAAATATAACTGCTCTCACACCCCCCTGAACCTGTGGCAGGTGGGGGAGGGGGGAGGGGCGTGGCTGACCAATGGCAGTGGCCGCTGAGACTGGGTCAAAAGAATCTCACAACCAAGAGTGAGTTCTGGGGCACAGTGGCTTCCCCTGGTGCAGAGCAGAGCCGGGACTCACTAAATCAGAGAGGCATTTAACAGGATACCAGGCCAGTTGGAGCAGATCTAGACAGTGGGCAGCTCCCAACACCTCCTGCTGCCCACCAGTGTTGCCTCGGTGATGTGATCTTGCAAATTCTAGCACACTCTGAGCATGAACAGCTATCTCTCAGCAACAATGACTCTCAGACTGTGCCGAGTGTGGTCAGGCCCAGGTGAAGGCTACAAACAGGCCTATCCACCCGTGGCCAGAGGACTGCCCACCCAGTGCTACTGAGGATTTCCCCACCCACCACCGGACCACCTTCAGGGACCCCAGCTCTGCCCCAGAGAGCAGCCAGCAGGCTCTGCTTTCTCCACCCTGCGCCCATCTGGCAGGCGCTTCTACGCGGTCCCTACTCACTCAGCTCTTCACACCACTGAAGACCAGTGACTCAGTGTGAGTCTTCCGAGCCTAACCTGGCAGAAACCGCACTGGAACTGAGAGAAGCCGGTCCATGCTGCAATACGGATGAAGGCGGCAGGCCGCAAGGGTTGTTCCTTCTCATGGACTCTGAACAACCAGGGAAAAGTGGGAGTCATTCTGACCTCACAACCCACCCTGTCTCCACAAGGCTAAGAACAACCCCACATCCTGGCATTGTTCTGTGACCTTCCCACAAGTCGACAAAAGAAACTGCCCTTAGCTTAGCCCCCACACTGGGCCCTGGCGAGCAGCTAGGTGGTGCCTTCCCTTCCAGGAAAGCTAATGCCATCATTCTGCACTAAGCTTGGCCAAGAGGTCTGAAGTTACCATACCAGCCTGGTTTGTTCCCTGGTTTGTTCTTTTGCATGGTGCTAAGGATGGAACCCTGGGCCATCCCTAGCCCAGTGCACATGCTCCTTAAGCAATGGAATTAATTAATGCTGCAGGTTGGCAGCCTCTCTTACTCTAGTGCAGTGGCATCAGTGATTCTCTTTGAGAAGCATCTACCCCACAAACGGCAGCACAGCCAGAGACAAAACCTGGGAGTGTGTGTGCGCATGAGCAGAGTGTAGGCAAGCTACAACCTGCAGTGTCACAGCCCCACAGAAAATTCAACTCAGACTCACCATGGGCCAGCCTGTCTGCTGCCAGGCCCAAGGAACTGAAAGTAGGGTCTCCAGAGACGTCGCACTCTTCACGCACACACCCTTCACGGCAGCTGAACATCGGAGGGCCGTGAACGGGTCTGCAAATTCTGGCACAAACACTCGATGAGACACTTCTCTGATCCACACTACAACAGGGATGATCCCTGCAGACCCGATACTGTGTAAACCGACCACACACAAACACCATGAGATTCTGCTCTAAATCCCTAGAGCATCCCTTTCACAGACATGAGAAGGGGGGTTGCAAGGGGCAGCACTGAACCCCAACAGCGCCTCAGTCTGGAGAGAGCGTTCTGGAGAGGGCAGGTGGGCACTGTACTTCAAGAGAGAGCTGGCCATCCCTGGACTGAGGGGACACTGGATTTAACGGCAAATGTTGGTTGCGTTTTTTAGAGGCAGAGCATTACTGTGTAACACAGACCAACCTCAAACTTGTGATCTTCCTGCCTCAGTCTCCTGATCACAGGCATGCACCTCCATATCCAGCTGCTACATATTTGTTTTTCACTCCAGTAAAAAATAAAAATGAATAAAAAAAACCATAATATCTGTCACCTCACTTCAAATACTACAGAAAAGTTTAGTGATAAAAAAGGAAAGCAGGCCAGGTGTGATGGTGATCACCTTTCATCCCAGCACCTGGGGGGCAGAGGCAGAGGCAGGAAAACCGATCTGTGAGTTTGAAGCCAGTTGGTCTAAAGAGCAAGTGCCAGGACAGCCTCCAAAACAATACAGAGAAACCCTGTCTCGAAAAGCCAAGGAAAAAAGGAATGATGCCCCTTGTAGTCGTGGCAGTGGCTGAGTTCAGCGTCTGTGGCTGGACAGACAGACTTCTATGTCGAAAGCTGGAACCGTGGGTGGAGGGGTGATGAGTGTCCGTCCAGTCACAGGTGAGCTCATCTGTCACCACCTAGCTCATGGCCTGGTCCTGTGACTTGACTAGGAATCTGCCTCCAAGGCCTTGTGGGAGTCCAGTATCACTGGCTGGCTGGCCCCTCGTCCATACCCTGAGCCACCCATGCTGCTTTTCTTCCTGAACTTTGAGCCATCTGTATTGGACTCCCTCTGGGACACATGTCAGGGTTCCTGGAAAAGACATTTGAGGACAATGACACTAAGTCCCCAGTGATTGAAAGATGGACCATCTGTAGGGAGCAGCTGTGTTGCAGAGTTGGCCTTGCTCGGCGGAAGTCCATGTCCAGAGGCTGCAGCCCTGTACTAGAGCCCAGTGATTTGACCAGGCTGGGCTCGAACTCACAGAGATTCGCCTGTCTCTGCCTCCTGAGTGCTGGGATTAAAGGCGTGCGCCACCAACGCCCGGCTAGGATTTATTTATTTTAATGTGTGTGTGTCTGCGTACCATGAGTGTGCCTGGTGCTTGAGGAGGTCAGAAGAACATGTCAAATCCCCTGGGCCTGGAGCCACAGAAGGTTCTGAGCCATTATGTGGGTGCTGGGAATCAAGCCTGGGCCCTCTGCAAGGGCAACCAATGCTCTTAACTGCTGAATCAGCTCTCCAGCCTGCATTTTTTTTTACATTTATTCATTTGTTTTTATCTCATGCGCATAAGAGTTTTACCTGCATGAATGTATGTGTATCATAAGCACGCATTGCATGTGGAGGCCAGAAGAGGACGATGACTCCCTGAAACTGGAGTTAGAGTTGTGCAGGACCATATGGAAGCTGAGAACTGAACCCAGATCCTCTCGAGGAGAGCACCAGTGCTCTAACTACAGAGCCACCTTATCATCCTGAACACTCAATCTTTTTTTTTTTAATAATCTTTTTTTTAGTATTTTATTTATTGTGTATACAGTCTTCTGCCTGTATGCCAGCAGAAGGCACCGGATCTCATTCAAGGTGGTTGTGAGCCACCATGTGGTTGCCGGGAATTGAACTCAGGACCTCTGGAAGAACAGTCAGTGCTCTTAACCGCTGAGCCATCTCTCCAGCCCCCCTGAACACTCAATCTTAAATGAAGCAAATTTAGAAAACCACCCCTGCAGTATTGCCCACACTGCCCATGAGCACTTGAACATTCAGGGGTTATCAAACAGACCAGCTGAAATGCACACCGGCCCAGTGCGGCCTCTCAAAGCAGCTGGCCGAAGCCGGGCAATCTTCCGGTCCCCAGGAGACAGCCTTGAGAAGCCCGTTCTGCTCTCATGACAGGCACCACTGACCACCACATCATCCCCAAGACTCCTACACAGCAGGGGCCTGTTGTGGGCAAAGGCCCTAGGCATCCACGGTCTGAATTTGGAGTAGGCTGTCTGGATCCTTCAGAGTTTTGGGACATGGTAATGCCAGGCTTATGAGTCCTGGCCAGCCCTTCCATCTTCGCTGGGAACAGTTGGGCATCTGCCAGAGGACGATGACTCACAATGCCCAGGCCCAGATCATCTCTGAAGGGAGAGGGAAGGTGTGCGGACTTCAGGAGGTGACTCCCCTCGGCACTGCCCCACATGCTGTGTTTACACTCTGCCCACAAGGAAGACACACCCAGTTCCTTGGATGCCCTGTGGCCATCTCAGAGAGTCAGTACACCCAAACGCACCCACTCACTGTGGCCAGGCCAACCTTCCCCTAGGCCTGCAGAAACAGATTCACACACCCTGCCTGTTCCTATGGCAACGCAGCCCTAAAGACCTCCCAGGCACACATGTTCTTCCTGCCTCTGCTGCCAAGAGAAAGACCACACAAGTTGTGTATGGAAATTAACTTTGAGCACCTTAGAACTGTCGTACATTCCTGTCACCCCAGTTCCAGAGGCTGAGGCAGGAGGGGACAGTTCAAAGCCAGGCCAGACTCTCAAGTGAGAGCTTGTCTCACAAAAAGTAAAACAGGTTGAAACCTGATTGGTGGTGCATGCCTGTAACACCAGCACTGTAGAGGATGGGGCCATCTTTAAAAAAAAAAATCAAAAACAAGCAGACACAGAGAGCTGGAGTCAAGCCTAACGACCGATAGCTCACCTACCAGGTACAAGGCCTGGGTTTGATCCTCACCCCCTCCCCAGAACCCCTGAGTCCAGGCATGGTGACTCTGCCATCCCAGCACTCAGAGTACAACCTTTCCGCACAAGAAATAAGCCACCAACCTAAACAAAAGCCTCACAACAACCCACGAGCTTAGCTGCTTCCTCAAGCAGCGGTGTGGGATTGGGGTGGAGGGCTCTCAACTCTGGGCCTGTTTCCTGGACAGTCTATTTTCTCTGCTAGGTCCCCTCCACAGAATGGGTGAGCTCAACATATCCAGTGGACTTCAAATGTTCCTAAGCCAATTTTAGACTTCCTCCTAAGACAGCACCTCCAAGCTCAGCTACTTAACAAAGCCACGGAGCTCATACTGCCAATCAAGCTGGGAATGGAGGGGGAGCTGGTGTCCCCTCTCCACCCCCCAACTCCCCCCCCCCCCGTCATGCAGGGAGGGGCATGATGTGCAAGCCCATGGAGGACTCCCAGTCACAACACTGACCAGGAGCTGCAGGTGTTGCTACAGTGAGGATCAGGTGGGCATGCCCTACAGCAAGGTGCCAAAGGGGAAAGAGACTTGTGACTGTTTCCTTGTTTTGAATTCCATCTTTTTTAAAAACTATGACATTTACTTTATTTGTCACATTTTCTTATATTTGTGTGCTCGGGAGCCTCTGTGGAGATAGGGATCACCTGCAAACGTCAGTTTTCTCCTTCCATCAGATGGGATCCAGGGATTGAACTAAGGGCATCAGGCTTGGCAGCAGATGGTTTCCTGACAGTCATCTTGCCAGCCTGCCTCTGAATGAATACTTTGTCTAAACTCAATAGTCCTGGGCTGGCTTCAGGAGGCACATGCAGCCGTGACGTATCACCACTGGCCAGCAGCAGGTTTAGATGAAGCATTAACCACGGAGGCCTGTCAGGCAAGGGCAGGCAGGGACTGAGGCTCCTGCCCTTGGTGCTCTGGAGACCAGGACTTATCTACAGCCCTTCCCACATGGCATAACTGCAGGTGGCCCTTGGCCAAGGGAGTGACGCATCAAAAACAATGTCTATGCCCAGGTGGCTGGGTCCTGGGTTCTGTCCTTGTCCTCTGGGAACAGCATCGCCACTCATGGCATGAACCCTGGAGGCAGGACAGAACTGGCTAACAGGAGGCACTCTTTGACCTGCCCAGAAAGGCCTCCAAAAATGATTCCAGCTTGCTCAACTGACCCAAGTCACTCTACAACCTTACATGTGTGTCACCACAACACAGGAACCAATGCAGCCCCTGTGCATGTCACTAATGGGTGACAGAAGATTCTGAAGCGCTCACTGTGTTAGCAACAGTCTAAACACCAATGGCACCATTCCAGGTTTCTAGTGTCTCTAGGCCCAGACCCTACCCTTGTAGAAAGAGGTAGTTTGGCTTTTTGTTTTGTTTGCTTTAATTTTCAACAGTTACAAGAATGGAATCCAGAGACTCCTACGTGTTGGGCCAGTGTTCATCCTCTGAGTTCCACCCCCAGGCTCTTTTCCCCTTTTATTCTGAGACAAGAGCTAGCCTTGAACTCACTCTGTAGCCCAAGCAGGCCTTGAGTGATTGATCCCTCCGCCTTAGCCTCCTGACAGCTGGGATTGCAAGCCTGGCCACCGAGCCCCACTTACAAACTTCCTAAAGCAAATGTTCTGCCCATACCTTGACTGTCAGTCATGGCTGAGGCTCAAAAACAATAAATCCCAGCAGTAAACACTCAGACCAGTCTCACCCTCTTCCCTGGGCCAACAGCACAGCCTTGTCAGGCAATGGCAGGGGCTGGATGGATCCAGGCTGCACCAGGGGAGGGGCCAGGGGCGGTTCTTCACCAAAATCGACTTGATTTTGGAATCCAGGAAAGAAGATATTCAGGGGCCCAGAGAAGTAAGGGCAGGACTGTCACACACATAGCAGTTCCCCCAGGAAGTTACACACAAAGGGCCTGCCTCAGAGATCCACAAATCTAGGCCTGCCAGCCATCTGTCCCTGACCTCACGCGTTAGAGGACACCTGCCTGAATAGCCAGGTGTCCCAACATGCTGTACCCAGTGTGTAGATGACAGAAGCAGGAGAATGGAGAGTTCAAAGCCAGCCTGGTCTGCACTGGGAGCCCTTGTCTCACACAAGACTGCCAGGGACCCAAACAGCACTGCCGCAGGCCAAGCTCAGCACTAAGAATGCCAGAGACTGCCTGAAACAGAAATCCTTCCTGGTTAACTGACTAAAACTCACAAATGGAATTAAAAAATGCTGGGTGTAGGGCTGGAGAGACTGCACAGTGAAGAGCACACACTGCTCGCGTAGGGGACCTGAGTCTGATTCCTAGCATCTACGTGAAGTGGTCACAAGCACTTGTAACTCCAGTTCCAGGGGATCTTATACCCTCCTTCTGGAGCACGTAGGTACCTGCAGCTACGTCCACATGCCCACATACACAGCACACACATATACAAAAATAAAAATCTTTTAAAATTTTTTAATGCTAGGTGTGGTAGCTCACAACCATAACACTAATTGGGGACTTTTAGTTCTCATGACTTTCTCAAAATTGGAATTTTGCACCAGGTGGTGGTGCACACCTTTAATTCCAGCACCCAGGAGGCAGAGGCAGGTGGATTTCTGTGAACTTGAGGCCAGCCTGGTCTACAGAGTGAGTTCCAGGACAGTCAGGGTGACACAGAGAAGCCCTATTTCGAAAAACAAAACAAAACAAAAATTGTCATTTTGATGTTGGTGAGGCTTATGCTCTAGTCATGGCTCTAGAGTTCTATGAAGATGCCCAAGAGTCGTAGCAGTGGGGGGTGGGGAAACTAGAAGAGATCCCCCAAGTTGCCACTACGCTCCCTACTGATATGGGATACCATACATTTTTGTTCACAACTCTCAGTGTGTCCCAAGCTCCATTTCAGTTAGCATGACTAGGGCACCCCTTTGAAATTTCTAGTTTAACAAAAAGTCTATGATCCTGTTCTTAGCAAGGACCTACCCATACCTCCTACAGTTCCCCCAAAGACCACCACTGGCTCAGCTGGCGGATGGAGAGCACTTTGGAGGGAGCTGAGTGTCACAGGGGTACACACTAAACATCGGGTGAGAGACCAGTCAAGTCAGCACTTGCTGCTCATGCCAACAACCCGAGTTCCACCCCCTGAGCCCATAGAGCAACGGTTCTCAACCTTTGGGTCGAGACCTCCCCAGGAGCTGGGCACAGGGGTCACCTAAGACCATCGGAGAACACGGATATTTACATTACGATTCACAACAGTAGCAAAATTAGTTATGAAGTGGCAGCAAAAATAATGTTATGGTTGGGGTCGCCACAGCATGAGGAACTCTATTAAAGGATCGCAACATTAGGAAGACTGAAAACAAACATGCATGGCCCACTCACAAACTCATCTCACGCACAATAATAATAATAATAATAAACACAAACGAAAGAAGCAATCTGTAAAAAAAAAAAAAAAGGTAGAAAGTGACTTCACTTGTCCTGTGTGACTAAAGGTAACAACTGAGGAGTCTCACAAATTTTCCAGGCAAAAACAGACATCCTAAGAGAAAATAAGACAAAAGATAAATAGGACATTACACACATGCCAAACAGCCACGTTCAGGACGGAGGGCTTTGCATGCCTCTTATAAAACCATCAAAGTCACCCCTCACGAGAGGAGGTACCTGCCCCCAAATGCTCCCACTCACACTTGGGTAATCTGCCCAACATCCTACAGAGGATGAGTGGAGCCAAGGTCAGAACTCTGGTGCCAACCATGAAATTACACGGCAAAGGTATGGCGAGGACCTAGGGAAATTGCTTTGCTCACACAGCCTGCCATCCCACAATTCCACTTTAAGAAGTGCAAGCCCACGGAGATCACCTCAGGGGTTCCGGAAGATAAATGTAAATCCTCTGAATGTCTACAAAATGAACAAAGCAGTCTTCAGAGTGCTGTCGCCAGAAGACAGAAAATGATGAAGCAAACAGTCAGGGGACTAGCCTATGTGGCATGTAGGCAGCAGAATCCCTGAAGCTCTCTTCACCAGGAAGGCTCTAGGACATATACTAACCTGCACCCTGCTGTATGCACAAGGAAGGAAGGCCTTCCAAATGAGACTCTAACAGCTTTTCCGTCCTCTTTCTCACAGTAAAGCACTGGACGTGTGGCCTGACTGGTGTTTGCTGGGGGTGGGGGTCGGATTTTAAAGACAGGTCTCAAGCTGCAGCCCAGGCCTCTTGGCTATCTGGTTTTCTAAGTCTGAGTCTCGCTCTGAAGCCAGGCCTGGTGTGGCACTCTGCACCATGCTGCTACCTCGGCCGAATGCCCGAGATATGGGATGTCCCTGCTCACCCTCGCGGCAGCGCCGTCTCCAGATAGTGTCGGTGTGCAGGATGCGGCGGAACCTGCTGCAGACCTGAGCTAGGCTGGGCAGGTCGGTGCCGGGCAGCGAGGCGAAGATCTCCACCAGCAGCTCAGGCGGGAGCTCCAGCAGGGAGCAGCGCGCCGGCCCCGCCTCGATACGCTCCTCCTCGGGGTCCGTGTCCGCCTCACTGTCCGCCGCCGCTGTCTCGGCCGGGCCGCGGCGCTGCTGGCGGCGGCGGCACCCACGCGCGGGGCCCACGCCGCAGAGCCGAGCGCACACCGCCATGCCCGCCACCACTGTGGACGCGCGCACGCGAGCGCGCACGCACAGCGATCTGCGTAGGCAAGGCCGCCCTAGTCCGGCCGGCCAGAGTCTCAAGCTCCACCCCAAACATGGTCACGCCCTCCGACAAAGACCCACCCGCAGGGTTTCGCCCCGCGAGGGAGAAAGAATCGTCCCCCAGAAGTGGGCTCGCCCTCCCCCCATGGCCGCGCTGGAGCAGATAGACCCCGCCCCTACATGTAGTCCCACCCTCTCTACGGCTCTCGCCCATGGATGTTGCTACGACCTATTCCCCAGGCTCCTGCACCTATGATGGCCAGCTGCTTACTAAAAGAGGGTCGCGGGGTTCAGGTCCTGAAAGCCACGCCCCCAGAAATTGCCACACTTCTACCACCACTGACCGCGCTTGCTACCAAAGATCCAGACGGGGAGTCCGTGCCCCAAGCAAAATGATGCAGGATGCCCCGTGTGAGGATCGAACTCACGACCTTCAGATTATGAGACTGACGCGCTACCTACTGCGCTAACGAGGCTCCCTAGCAAACGTCCCTGAGCCAGGGCCTTTGCACAGGCGATCTCGCCGGGAGCAAACTCGGACAAAGGAAACCAAAGCTACCGTCGCCTAGCAGCGCCTCGTCTAAACTGACTTACCCAGGTTGCGCCTCGATAGCAAAGGGAAGGTCTGGTGAGATGGGAAGTCCTGATGTCCGCAACCTGCAGTCCTGTTTCCAAACACAACACAAAGCACCTAGAAACTTCCCTCTCTGGAAAGGAGTGGTCAGTTGTATCCTCTGCAGCTCTCTCCATTTTATGACTATATCACCTTTTTATATATAACTAAAATCAGCCATTGCATGATTGTCTCTAATCTCAACTTTAGTTTGGGAGATCCAGGCAGGAGGATCAGAAGTTTAAGGTCATTCTTGACTACTTAGTGATTTTGAGGCTAGCCTGGGCTACATGATACCCTGTCTCATAAAAAGCCAATGTAACTCCAAAACTACAGAGAAACCCTGTCTCGAAGGAAAAAAAAAGCCAATGTAAGGCTCTAGTTATTACTGACCTGTGTGCTCCCTTGTAGTTCACTCAGTAAACTATCCCCCCCCAAACAAGCAAACAAATGTCGCCCAATTTATTGACTGATTATACTGGTTAATAATAACAGCAACCGCCGGGCGTTGGTGGCACACGCCTTTAATCCCAGCACTCAGGAGGCACAGGCGGTTCGAGACCAGCCTGGTCTACAAGAGCTAGTTCCAGGACAGCCTCCAAAGTCACAGAGAAACCCTGTCTAGAAAAAAACAATAATAATAATAATAATAATAATAATAAAAATAACATCAACCAAAGGCTCCACTTGGTGACCTATAACCCCAGTGTCGAGGAAGCTGAGGCAGGAGGACATATTGAACTACACAGCAAGATTTCATGTCAAAAAAATAAACTTGAGCCAGGCGTTGGCGCACGTCTTTAATTCCAGCACTGGGGAGGCAGAGGCAGGAGAATCTCTGTGAGTTCAAGGCCAGTCTGGTCTACAGATGCCAGTCTGGTCTACAGAGAGAGTTCCAGGACAGCCTCCAAAACAATACAGAGAAGCCCTATCTCGCAAAACCAAATAATAAATAAATAAACTTATGTTATATAATAATATATACATCGTGCAAGGGTGTAGCTGAGCACACACTACCTCTTGTTCTGGTGTGTTAAGGCCCATGGGGAGGGTAAGCTCCATGTTAGTGTTTGACCAAGGTCCTGGACTGTCCACTCCATACTAACCCTCCTCAGGTCCAACGTTTCATGGACTTCATGTCCATGAGCCTTCACTAAGATAAAGCAACAGTGAGGTTAGAACCCAGCCTCTGCACCCACAATTCAGTGCCTCAAGGGTGTCACTTCTCAGAGACCGGATTCATCCTGCCTGCATGCTTCCTAGATGCTGTCACTTTATGTGGTGACATATATTTTTTTGGGGGGGGTTGGTTTTTCGAGACAGGGTTTCTCTGCATTGCTTTGAGGCTGTCCTGGAACTCGCTCTGTAGACCAGACCAGGCTGGCCTTGAACTCACAGAGATCCACCTTCCTCTGACTCCGGAGTGCTGGGATTAAAGCCGGCTGGGTGGTAACACGTAAACAAACGCCAGAGTGTTGCTGTGTTGCTCAATTACTGGAGGCATCCACTGGCCTCACTGACTCCTCATTAAGTCACACATTTCCTTTCATTCGAGCCCTAGCTAGCTTCTGTCTCATCTCCATTCTGCCCCTCTCTGCATTGGCGGCCCCGGAGGGAGGGAGCTGCAGTGTCTCCTGGAAAATGCAGTTCCCAATCTGCCTGGACCTCACATCCTTCTCCCCAGCCTAAACACCACACCTCTCTAGGCAGCATCTTATGTTGTCCCTCAGGGCAAAGGTTCTGGTTTATTATAACACACCGTTTGAATGTGGCAACCAGCACGTGGGGAAATGCATATTTACTCTCTCATGTCATGCCAAGGAATGAGGAACATGAGGCTGTGAGAACCCAAGGTGCTGGGGTTGCCTCAGATTTTGCAGCTGCCTGACTAGACTGGGCACTGTTGCTTCAGTCATCCTTCCATTCTAAAGTGTGACACTTACTCTGTTTACAACTTGGTCTATTCAAAATCAAAAACAGGCCGGGCGTTGGTGGCGCACGCCTTTAATCCCAGCACTTGGGAGGCAGAGGCAGGCGGATCTCTGTGAGTTCGAGGCCAGCCTGGTCTACAAGAGCTAGTTCCAGGACAGCCTCCAAAGCCACAGAAAAACCCTGTCTCGGGAAAAAAAAAAAAAAAAGCAAAATCAAAAACAAAGCTAGCCATGGCAGCAGGCACCTGTTAGCCCAGCACTGTGTAAGTGTAATGGTTACCATTACATTTAAAGTTTAGACTTACTAGGCTTCAAAGACCAAAAAGAAGAAAAAATACTTCTAACATGCAAGCCCCTAGCTTGAACAGGCTGTACCCTAGCAACCCACTTTCCTTTTTTCCCCAGACATTGAAGGCTATTCTTAAATTGACTGATCTTGTAGAATTTGCTGTTCTAGTCATATGACTAACCCACTATTTCTGCTTTTGTAATCAAACTTGCTTGCTCCGCTCCTTGACTAGGACAACTATAAGACATATATGTTAAAACTAGGCCCTGCTTGCAAGTAGACAGAATACATGTAATCTTATGGTTTTTGCCTTTAGATGCCCTGGGCAGATATGGCTAGGTGCTGCAGCTTGAGAACGCTCTCAGATGCAGGCCTGACCCAGATCAGTCCAGGTGCCAGAAATAAAAAGCTTCCTCTTATTACAATGTACTCATTGTCACAGCAGTGGGGCACATGCCATTAATCCCAGCACTCGGGAGGCAGAGGCAGGTGGATCTCTGAGTTCCAGGACAGCCAGGGCTACACAGAGAAACTCTGTGTAGAATGATAATAATAATAATAATCATAATAATAAATAACTAAAGATAAACAATCAACGAAATAAATTAAATAAATATAAATCTAATCATAATAAATTTCAAAACTTTATTCATGCTCATGGCTGAGTGACCCCAGACCCATAACAGAAGATGGGGTAGGCAACTCACTGGGTTACAGGTGACAGTCTGTCTCAAGAAATGCAGACCTCCAAGCCGGGCGTTGGTGGCGCACGCCTTTAATCCCAGCACTCGGGAGGCAGAGGCAGGCGGATCTCTGTGAGTTCGAGACCAGCCTGGACTACCAAGTGAGTTCCAGGACAGTCTCCAAAGCCACAGAGATACCCTATCTCGAAAAACCAAAAAAAAAAAAAAGAAAAAAAGAAAGAAAGAAAGAAAGAAAAAAGAAATGCAGACCTCCAAAAACCAAAAAAAAAGAAAGAAAGAAAGAAAGACAAACAAGAGGCAAGTGGATCTCTGTGAGTTCCAGACCAGCTAGTTCCAGGATAGGCTGCAAAGCCACAGAGAAACCCTGCCTCAAAAAAACAAAAAGAAAAATACAGACAACAAGTCTATCCTCCCACAATGTCAATAACAGAAGCTGGGCAGAAAAGGGTTAGTATAGCACAATCTTCCTTAGAGGAGCTGACAGCTTATTAAAACATAAAATAATCTGGCCAAGTTTTCCTCTTCAGAAGAATAAATATGCCTATGTTCACACCATGACTTCTGGAACTCTGCAATTAAAAAGTGACAGACAGAAAAACACAAGTCTATACAGCATATGTAATTCTGTTAGTCAGTGTGTAGGAATGCTTTATGCTCAGGGAGGAGACTGGATTTTGTTTGAATACTCAGAGAAAGGGTCTTTGGGGAAGCAGCATTTGTGATTCCAAGTGCACAGGTCCTGAATTCAATCCCCAACACCAAAATATCAAAGAAAACAGGTGTGGCATCTGAAGTGGTGCACACTTAATCCCAGCTCTCTGGAGGCAAGGCAGACTGGTCTCTACGAGTTCAAGATCAAGCTGATCTACATAGTGGTGATCAGTTCCAGCCAGACCTACATAGCAAGATCCCACTCCCCATATCATTCACATATATATATATATATATATATATATATATAGAGAGAGAGAGAGAGAGAGAGAGAGAGAGAGAAAATTACAAAGAATATGTACATATATAAAGAAGTGAAGTGAGGAAGTGAGCTAGGAGGAAAACACAGGAGGTAAAATGTTCTAGGAGCAAGAGGCAGGTACTTGCTAAGTACTAACTTAGCAAAGGAAGCTGAGAGCTATACTAGGCAATGACATACTCAGAGATAGGAAAGCAAAGGCCTGCCAGGAAGTAGGGACTGAGCAGGCAGAAAGGCATGGCAGGAAGGCTCAGGCCAGAATGGAATCTGAGCAGATGAAACAGGAGCTGGAGCCAGGACCACAGAGGATGATGCAATCCTGAAGGAGGTGTTTTGGGAAGCCAGCTCAGGCTTCCACTGCAGCGTGGGATGCTGATGAACATGCAAGATTATGTTTCATGGTACACAAACACATTTTGTTTTGGTTCAGCATTTGATATGCACAGGTGAAAATTAAATAGTACACAAAATGTATAAATCCCTATTGCATAAGACACCTCTACATGAAACCAAATTCTTTTACAAAGCTTCGAATGAGAAGTGGGATGTTTGAAAGGAAATGGTGGGGCTCTGCCCAATGCTGTTGGAAATGAAGACTGGTGCAGATGCTATGGAAATCAGAATCAAGGTTCCTCAAAAAGCTAAAAATGGACCTGGCTATGCCACTCCTGGGTGCATACCTGAAGGATCCAATTCCACCTGCCACAGAGAAACTAAGACAGTGTTCAACGCAGCTGTTTACAACAGCCCTGAGATGGAAACCCCAAGAATGGATGTAGAAAATGAGCGTGTACACATGGGAATTCTGTTTAGCTGTAAAGATTAATGACGCTATCATGTCTGCAGGAAAATGGATGAACCAGAGGTAATTCTAACAGTCAGATTCAAAAAGAGGAACAACACGTTTTCTCTCATGTGTGGATCCTAGGTTTAAACGTGTGTGTGTGTGTGTGTGTGTGTGTGTGTGTGTGTGTGTGTGTGTGTGTGTGTGTAATCTAGGACATAAGAGTAAAAAGGGGACCCCGAAGGGGAGGAAGACTCCTAAAGGAAAGGAGAGGGAGGAGTAAGGGAAGCGATTGAAGGGCAGAACGCAGGACAGTGTAGACTCTGGCAGATTGTGGGGAAGAAGGCAAGAAACCCCAGCGGTACTTAAGATGCCCAACAGCTTTGCATTCCCACTAAAAGAAGGAAAACTACACGGAAAAGTAAGCAGGTTTTAGCCGGGCGTTGGTGGCGCACGCCTTTAATCCCAGCACTCGGGAGGCAGAGGCAGGCGGATCTCTGTGAGTTCGAGACCAGCCTGGACTACCAAGCGAGTTCCAGGACAGCCTCCAAAGCCACAGAGAAACCCTGTCTCGAAAAACAAAACAAACAAACAAAAAAAAGTAAGCAGGTTTTCCAAAGCAGTGGAGACAGGGGAAGAGGAAGGGGGGGAGGCAGGGAGGGGGGAGGGAGGGAGGCAGGGAGGGATGCAGAGACAGAGACAGAGACAGAGACAGTCTCTTGGGAGATGGACGCTGATGGACGGACGGACAGAGACAGTCTCTTGGGAGACAGACACTGATGAAGCAGGAGTTCATCCTGGGCTACACTGGGAGTAGGAAGTCAAGTCTAAGCTACTTGAAACCAAGTCTCAAAAACCAAGCAAAACTTATTGACTTTGCTGGGCGGTGGTGGCACACTCGGAAAGCAGAGGCAGATGGATCTCTGAGTTCGAGGCCAGTCTGGTCTCCAGAGCGAGTTCCAGGACAGCCAGGGCTACACAGAGAAACCCCGACCTGGGGGGGCGGGGAGGGGGGAGGTGTCGATTTTGGGTAAACATGGTGGTTCATACCTGTAATTTCAGCACCCAGAAGGCTGAGGTAACAGGAGGGACACGAGTTCCTGAGCAGCCCAGGCTACAGTACGAGAACTTGGAAATAATACGTAAATGGTGGGAAAGCGTCTATTTGTCCATGCCAGGAGTCAGGAGCACAAGTGCAGAGAGATAGAAACTGCGGGAAAGGGCCCCCACAAGGCGCTGGGAGGGAGCCAAGGAGCAACCACCAAGCAACCCCATCCCAGTGGCCCAGAGGTTTCCCGGAGGTCGCTGTCCCCGCTGGTCGCGGGTCACCAACACACCGCCCTGCTCCCCTAGACGTTCTTGAGCAATTCTTGTTTACTTGTTCTAAAGAGCAGGTGAGGCTGAGATTGACTGCACAGCTGGCCAATAGATTCCCAGACAACAAAGCTGATGGGCGGCTTCTTCCAATCAAAAAGAAATAGGGGCGGGGCAGGCTGTGCGCACGCCCAGGGACCCGGCACTCTCCATGTTGAGTGTGGCGCCTCGGCTCTGTGCTGCGGGAGGAAGTGTCCTCCGGTCCTTTGGTGTCCTGACTTCCGACTTTCCGCTTTCCGGAGTGCCCAGGTTGCCAACCTAGGCTCATCATTGGAAACAAGGGTCGGTTTCCAGGTGTTTCGTCATCTATCTACCTCCCAGTATGAATAAGCAGTGAGGTGGGAGGTTTTCAAAGTACCACCGCATGGGCTCACGAATTAGCAGTTTGGGGACCATTGGCTGTTCTTCCAGAGGTCCTGAGTTCAATTCCCAGCAACCACATGATAACTCACAACCATCTCTAATAAGATATGGTCCCCTTTTCTGATATACAGGCAGAGAACACTGTATACATGAAACTTTTAAAAATGTGCAGTTTGATTGATATGTTTTTAATTTGTATTTTTACAAAAGGGCTCGTGTATACAAGGGTGGCTGGAACTCACAAAGAGCCTCCGGCCTCTGCCTCCAGAGTGCTTTGATTAAATTTAAAAGCATCACAGTAAACAATATACCTATAGAAACGTTGCGTTCTGACTTGGAGGGAAGAATCATGATACTAAAAATAAATTATATCGTGGAGGCTAGAGCCATGTCCCAGGGGTGTAGAGCACCCAGAGGACCTCAGTTCAATTCCCAGCACCTGCATGTCGGCTCACAATGGTCTGTAACTCCAGAGCTAGAGGATCCAATGCCTGTGTCTGTGGCCACTGAACATACATGGTATACAGAAATACATTCAGATAAAACACACACATAATAATGGATATTCAAAATAAACCATACTTTATGTATCATATAAACCATACACCTTCTGTTTTGGTTTCAACTGGGGCTGGAACCTAGGGTATTTTGGAAACTGGGCAAGCACTACACCACTGGGGGTATTGGCTCACTTGCCTAGAAAGTGCCAGGCCCTGGCTCAGTTCCTTGCAATACTAAAGAAAACCAAAGAGACTCAGGTGAGCTGGAATCTCATAGGTGACTCATGCCTACTCAGGCACACTCCTGTTTGTGAATTTCCATGGGTCTGCTTCTTGTGTTCAAATGTGAAGAAAACTTAGCCCACTTTGAATAGAATCTGTACTCTGTAAGTATAAACTGCCCTTCTCCTGGGGGAGGTGAGTCTTGCAAAGCACCATTCGACTCCACATTGCAATGAGAACTTGGGGTGGTGCCAAAGCAGCTTGCAAAGGTGTAGACTTCACCATTGCAAAAAGAAAAGAACAATCCTGGCCACCACTTCTGCAACCTTTCGTTGATAAGGGGTTGCCCTAGGGAAGGCAAACATCTCTTTCCCTTCCCCCACTGCCACAAGCCAAGTATGACATTTCCTCTCATTGTATTTTGTGTGGTTCAGCAACACAAAAAGCCCATTTCTTTTTCTTTTCTGATTTGTTTTGTAGCCCTGGCTGTCCTGGAACTCACTCTGTAGATCAGGTTAGCCTTGAACTCAAGAGATCTACCTTTCTCTGCCTCCCAAGTGCTGGGATTAAAGACATGTGCTACCACTGCAGGGGGAGGAAAGAAAAAGAAGAATAATTTCTTGCACATACACAGTAGCAGTTAAGCTACATCAGGCAAGGCTTACTGTCATAAACACACAGAAAAACAAGCAGTTCCTTTGTTGTCGAGAACAAAGCTTCAACTTGAAGGCTTTTCTTTTGCATTTTAGGACTCAAACCCAGGGTCCTGCACAGACTGGGAACACCATACCATTTGGTACATTCCCTGGGACCTAGAAGATTTTTAATTTGCTTTATTTTTTTGTGAAGCCAGATAACAATTCATTCCACAAGTCAGGACTTATGTTCTCCTGAGGCCAGTGCAGGAGGTGGTTCTATAGTCAGAGAAAAGTTAAAGAAAACATCAGTCAATAAACAAATACATAAATAAACAAGATAAAAACTAAAAGCAGGCAGCAATGTTAAGACTGGCCGTTTCCACATCACTTTCCTCCTAAGGTGGGAACAGAAAATAGAAAGTTGACTAGCTGACATCAGACTACTTTGGAAAGGCAGAAGAGCCTTCTATGCTAGTTGAATTAGCCTGCTGGGAAATGTGGCTCCGCAGTTCCTGTTTTGGGGGTAAAGAGGGTCTCACTCGGAAACTCTGGCTGGCCTGGGGCTATGTAGACTAGATTTGCCTGCTTCTGCCTCCTAGGGCTGGGTTAACGGTGGTTTTTTTGTTTGTTTGTTTTTGGTTTTTTTCGAGACAGGGTTTCTCTGTATTGTTTTGGAGGCTGTCCAGGAACTAGCTCTGTAGACCAGGCTGGCCTCGAACTCACAGAGATCTGCCTGCCTCTGCCTCCCGAGTGCTGGGATTAAAGGCGTGCACCACCAACGCCTGGCCCCCATTTTGTTTTGTTTTCAGACAGAGTTTCTCTGTGTAACAACCCTGGTTGTCTTGGAACTAGCTCTGTAAACCAGGCTGGCCTTGAACTCACAGAGATCCCTGTCTCTGCCTCCCAAGTGCTGGGATTAAAGATGCATGTCCCTACTGCCTTCATTTCCTTTGTTTATCTTTTGAGATAGAGTTACAATGGGTGGGGCTGGGTGGTTCACACTTTAAATCCCAGCATTTAGGCATAGCAGGCAGATTTTAACAAGAAATCAGACAAACACAAAAAGATTTTTATTTCATGTGTATGAATGTTTGCCTGTATGTATGCATGTACCTCAGGAGGCCAGAATAGGGTATCAGATCCCCTACAGCTGGCATTACAGTTGAGCTGCCCAGATGAGTGCTGGGAACCAAACCCGGGTCCTCAGCAAGAGCAGCCTGTGCTCTTGCCCCGAGTCATGCCACCAGCCCCATCTCACCTCACCCCTTATATGAGTCAGGCTCTCACTATGTAAGAACTTGTTACGTAGAACAGGCTGCCTCAGATACACAGAGATCAGACGGACTCTCTTCTGGAAGCACGGATTAAGGTCTATGCACCAGGCCCAACTTCGCCTTGAACTTCTGATACTCCTGCTTCAGCCTCCAGGATGCTAGGATTACAGGTCTTGCATCACCAGACTTGGCTTCCATTTTGACTTTTAGACTGGTTTCTTGGGCCCCAGTGCAGGAGTCTCATACAAAACAACAGCCCTCAAGCAAACAACAGCGCAAATAAAAAGGAACAGCCCTCTGTGACCTTAAGAATGCGTCTTGAGTGTTTCCTGTTCACGATGATGCATGAGGCAATCCCTTTGACAAACAGCATGTGAAGAAAGTTGAAGGAAGTCTGGGGTGTAGGGATGGTGCAGTGCCAGGCGGTAGATCTGCAAGGACACCAGGCTGGCACAGTCACGGCATCACCCACAGAGCTGGGGATGGATGCTCAACGCTGTACCTGTCACCAGCTCTTACAAACTCAAGTGGGAAAGCAGCGTTGCCTCCCTCTCACAGGGAGCTGGAGGCTCACACTTGAGGCTAAAACTCGCTGATAGGCTGAAGGCTGTGGCCTGATGAGACTGAAACCTGTCCTAGACCGTAGGCAGCAGCCATGGGTGAGGAGTGGGCAGGCCCAGGCTCTGCGGCAGCAGAGGTAGTCTGCAGGAGTCAAAGTGGGGACTGGCCTGTGACAGAGTCACCCAGGGGTCAGCTGAAGTAGAAGGATCTGTCAGTGAAGGGACAGCTGAGGTAAAGGGCTCCAGACAGAACTCTCCCAGACTTTCCAAGTTGGATCATGGCTGGATCATGCTTCTGCTGGTTTTCCAGAACTCTGACTGCTCACATACCAAAGCTTGAGAGGCGAAATGGTGGGAAGGAAATTAAGGTTACACATGGGCTGGCACCCTGGGAAGTCTAGGCAAGGTATGCCCCCCAAACCCCGTGCTCAGGAGCTCAGGTACACAATGGTGCTTTTATAGGAAGGGAAAATGGATGTGTTGAACACCAGGTGGGGTCATCAACTTTTTGCTGGAACACGTAATTGACCTTGACCTACCCCGAGAAGCCTGGAGTTCCTGAGACCTTGCTTTTCTTCAAGTTCAACCTAGAGTACATACAGGACACACAAGGGAAGGCGCCACAAGTTCAGATTCACCAAAAAGGCTCCAGACGTCTTGGGGTTCGTAAACGTAGTAAAGATTATTTAGAAGGCTAGACAACTCGACTTTTTTGGGGTGGGGGATTTAGGGATGTCAAATAACATCGGCAAAGGGGTGGACACTGGGACACCGGCTGGGCCATGAGTGGGCAGGGGCGGAAAGGCTTCTGCAAGTCTCCAGGTCCAGGGAAGAACAGACCCTTAACTGACTTTCACCATCACTCGCCCAGCCCGGCCGGCGCACGCGCAGGACAGACAATTCTTTGCCCGCAGGCACGCACGCGCACCGCCCTGGATTCCGCCACTCCAGTCATGGCGGTTGTCGGGGCCGCCCTTGGTCCCGCCCTCGCTGACGTACCGCGGGTCACCTGACTCAGCTGCGGGCTGAGGAGACACAAGGGAAGTGGCCGTCGTGGGAGCAGTATCCTCCGACCCCGGACCACCGCACCATGCCGTCCGAGAAGACTTTCAAGCAGCGTCGCAGCTTCGGTGCGTGCCGCGGGCCCTGGGGTGGGAGATCCGATGGTGTCGTGAGGGGTGGTGGTCGGGATCCCGGTGGTGTCGTGAGGGGCCGAGACGCGGCAGGGGCCGGTGGAGTCTTCCTCTCCATCCCCCAGCTTCGCGGTCCCTGCTGGCTCAGTCCCCTGGGGAGCCCGAGCCCGACGCGTCACCCTGGTCGTCGGTGGTGTCGGCGTCCCCTCCGGTTCTGGAAACCCGACCCGGGTGACAGAGGGTACCGAAGCCGCGGCGCTCTCGGCAGTGTCCTTAGTGGGCCCCAAGTCCGGGCGCCCCGCAAGCCCCGGAACAGCACCCAACCGCCTTTGCTTCGGCAGTCGCCAGGGAACGTTTGTGTAGCAGAGATAGCCTCTGTCTCATAACAAGTATTTGACAGTTTTATTTGCTTGTAGTGATCTTTAGTGATTCTGGAACAGTGGTCAAGAAAGAAGAGGCGTAAGGGGGGTGGGGTGGGAAAAGTGAGGCGTGCACTTTAGCTAGGACCCGGATCCCCAGGATGACCGAGGGTAAACTCCAGTGTTCCGTCTGTCTTTACCGTAGAACTGCCTTTTAGGTATTTACCCCGAGTTCGCCTTCATCTCCCTCTACTCCAGCCATTCTGAAGAAAGCGCGGGTATCTGATGGCTGCTGTTTTCCTTGCTTCTGACTTTAGTGGTCCTGACTTTGGGCACAGAGTTTAGAGGTTTGCCTTACAGACGTTGTTCGGAGGGGCCCCTTTGTGGAGGCCAAGCCCAGTCTTGCTTCTCCATTTTGAGGTATTTAGATTGGTGGAGCTCTGGAGTCTCCTCTGTCCGCCTTGAGGAGATGCTTACTGGGTGGATTTAGTGCTCACCCCAAACAGACCCTTTGTAGATGAAGGACTTGGGTGGGGCCTAGGGCAGTGAAGCTCAGGGTCCACCTAGTGGCAGAATCCCATTAGCTTTCTGTCATAAATTCTTGCACTTCCAGTAAGTAGCCATCAGCCCCAGTGCTGGAAGGGGACTAAGAACATTCTGCAGGCTGGGCACCTTTACAGATCGTTAGAAACACAGGAACAACTTTCAAGTTAAAACTGATTAAATGAGAGGCAGGTGGATCTTTGAGTTCAAGGCCAGCCTGGTTTACAGAGCAAGTTCCAGGACAGTAATGCTACACAAAACCTGTCTGGGGAAAAAGGAAAACTGATCAGGTGATTCCAGGGTTCATTCATCTCAAAAATGATCACCCCCACCCCCGAGGGGGAGGCAATCCATTTATTTACTGAGAGGCCAACAGTGCTCAGTTTTTTCAGGATGGTCTTAAGCACCAGTGAACTGGTGTCTCCAGGGTGCTGGGCCAAAATAAATAGCCCCAGGGTTTTACAGGTCTGCTGGATAGCAAGATTCCCATCAGATTCAACTAGATGTCAAGCCTTTAATCCCAGCATTGGGGAGGCAGAGGCAGGCCTGTCTTGAGTTTTAAACCAGCCTGGTTGGTTAAAACTCAGGCCAGCCAGGTCTTCATAGTGAGACCTTCCCTCTCAAAACAAACAAAACATCGAGGTAGCTTCAGGGTTGGGCCCAATGGAGACAGATAATTTAGCAGTTGGGGTTGGGGGTGGCATCTGTTCTTCCAAAGCTCAAGAAAAATAGTAACACTTTGACCCTCTGCTTATCTGCTTGGGGGATTCCTGGTTCCCAGAGGCTGAAGGAAAAGGAGCCTAGGCGGCTCCTCATCACGTCACTGACATGTTGTGGCTTTTATTTGGTCTTTAGTCATCTTCTCTACAAGTCTTGGTGGGGGGCACTTGGGATGCTGAGAGGCTGAAACTGTAGTTGCATGGGCTAGTGTCTGGAGAGAGGCATGATAAATATGTCCTTGCAGTTAAAGGACCAGTCTCCTCCAGTACAAACTGTTGGCCTCTGAGCAGCTGTCTGCTTACAAAGGCCTCCAGCATGCCCTGAATGTCCCCACTCTTCCAAGGAACCCCAGTTCATTGTCCCTGCAGCCAGCCAAACGCTGAGCAAGTCTTTTTTTTGTTTTGTTTTTGTTTTTGTTTTTACGAGACAGGGTTTCTCTGTATTGTTTTGGAGGCTGTTGGTCCATCCTGGCCTCAAACTCACAGAGATCCGCCTGCCTCTGCCTCCCGAGTGCTGGGATTAAAGTCGTGCGCCACCAACGCCCGGCTACACTGAGCAAGTCTTATGGGCCATCAGTTTTGTTCCTTGTTTGCTTTAAGACAACTATTAGCTGGGCAGTGGTGGTACATGCCTTTAATCCCAGCACTCAGGAGGAGGTGGAGGCAGGTGCATTTCTGTGACTTTGAGGCCAGCCTAGTCAAAACCCAAAACTACTTCTGTCTTCCCTTTGGGAGCTTATTTTGGGACAAATCAAAATAACATTGTAGTTTCTGATGGTAGAGTCCTTTTGGCCTGATCTTTTCCTTCTCCACTTATGGGTGAATTAACTGTTTGTTTTTGTTTTTGGAGGCAGGGTTTCTCTGTATTGTTTTGGAGACTGTCCTGGAACTAGTTCTTGCAGACCAGGCTGGCCTCTAAAACCACAGAGATCTGCCTGTCCCCACCTCCCGAGTGCTGGGATTAAAGGCGTGCGCCACCACTGCCCAGCTGGATAACTGTTTCTACTCTAGAAAGTCTGACTCTTAACATGTACTAGTTTGGGGCTCTGTTTATTTATTTATTCTTTTGAGACAGGGTTTCTCTGTGTACCTTTGGAGCCTGTCCTGGAACTCACTCTGTAGACCAGGCTGGTCTGGAACTAACAGATCTGCCTGCTTCTGCTGGGATTAAAGGCGTGTGCCACCACACCTGTTTTTTTTTGTTTGTTTGTTTTGTTTTTCCAAAACAGTGTTTATCTGTGCATCCCTGGCTATCTTGGAACTAACTCTGTAGACCAGGCTGAACTTAAATTCTTCAAGATCCACCCACCGCTGCCTCCTAAATGCTGGGATTAAAGGCATGTGCCACCTCCACCTGGTGATTTTTATTTTATTGTTTAAAAAGAAAGAGCTTGCCCGGTTGGGCTCTGAGGTCTTGTGAGTTAAGCTTTTAATTTTATGTGTATGGTTCTTTGGCCTACATGTATGTTTGTGCACCATTGCTGGTGCACATGGAGTCCAGAAAAGAGTTACAGATGGCTGTAAACCATATGTGGGTGTTAGGAACTGAACCTGGGTCCTCTTCAAGAGGAGCCAGTGCTCCTTCCTAACTGTTGAGCCATTTCTGCAGCCCCCAAGTGTGGAATGTATGCCAGGTATGTAAGCAGCTACTTGTTAGAATTAGAATGAGTTCATTGCAGTGACATCCTACACCCTGGAGTATTCAGCAGGGATACAATGGAGGGTTTTCTGGAAAGAGGCAGGAGCCATGGGTAGATGATACCATCCCATTTGTGGGGTGACAGGGAAAAATGGTTCAGAGAGCACAGCCAGCTCTTCAGAGAGTAGAGAAGGGTGAAGGGGTAAGCCCCTTGGTGCAGGTGACTTGTTTCTGCAGAACCTGACTTTGTGTCAGTAAGCACATCCCCAGTCCCTTGAGTTTGCTATGAATAGCAGTTGAATTTGCTATTGATCCTTCAGGAAGAACCACTGGTAGAAATATCAGTTAGGACTCTTCCACATGGTAGCAAAGCCATGTGATTGCACTTAACACGAGTTATTTCCATGGCCTTTCTAAGTGATGAAAACAATTTTTTAACCCAAATGCAGTTGGCAGTAACATCAAAATGTGTCTTCATTTTGGTCACAGCATCATTTTTTTTCTAGAGCCTTCTCAAGATTTTTCACAACACTGTTTGCAAAGACCATGAGTCCGACCCAAAGTGTCATGGTTCTGCTAGTTTTGTTTTGCTTAGCGTCACCTCCTCCTCCATGAATGCGGTGTATGGCCCGCTGTATGGCCTTACTGAGCCCTGGACTTTTTCCTATTAGCACAAAAAGCCTGGTACACTGTTGAAACGAAGACAGGACTGGTTGTAGGCCTTCCTGCACTTGTGAGGTAGAGGTCATTCTCAGCTACATGATGAGTTTCAGGCCAAGCTGTGTTACAGGAGGCCCTGCCTCCAAAACCACACAATGAAAGGGAGGTATTCTCAGGGAAGCATCTGACTGTGGGATTTTGATTTTGGGGACTGCTTTTGTAGAGTATCTTACACTCTACACCCAGGAGCACAGCTGTAATTTCAGCACTGGGAAAACTCAGGCACAGGCAAGAGGGTTCCATTTCAGAAAATAAATAAAACAAATCCTGAATAGTACCACTTAATGCTAAGTCAAAGTGCCTCAGTCCTTGGTTTATCCACATTGGACTGAAAATTTAACAAAACTTGGCAGGTATCAGAGGAGAGATTGGGAGACCACCCTCTTCTCCCCCAAGTTACAAAATTAACCTGCTCTGTGTGGCTATACACCTGGGATTGTAGCCCCTTGAAATGAGGGTTTTTACCCTCTGGGCTGCGTTGCCATTGCTGTTGGGCCCACTGACTGCCATAGTGCTCAGTGGTGAGATGTGATCCAAACCCGGAGTCCAGGGAGAAGTGTCCTCACTGCTCTGATGTGCCTCAATTAGAGGACAGTCCACCAACCAGCAGGAACTGGTAGCATGGCCCCTGATATCACTGTCTCTTCCTTTCTTGCAGAACAAAGAGTGGAAGATGTCCGGCTCATCCGGGAGCAACACCCCACCAAGATCCCAGTAGGTTCTACTGTGGCTATGATGATACTTCTGGGCAAGAAGGGGGACCCCTCCCCCAGAAACCACCACCATCAAGAGCTCTTGTACTCATGGGCTTTGTGTGCCCACCTAACCACATGCTTTTCTTCCTAATCAGAACTTGCTGCTCCTGTGCACATTAAAGGGATAGATGAGCTAGAATTATTCTTTCCTCTATGATATCAGAACTAAACCCAAGGCTTGAGCATGTGACTACTGAACTCTACTCCAGCCACCACTGCAAGGGAAACAAGGATGACGTCTGGGAATCAGTAGTCCTCAAGGAGGCATGGCTGCTTTGTAGGAGATGAAGGGACATGACTCTCACCCCCTTACTGAGTGTTTTGCTGACAGACAGCCATCAGTATCCCTCTATGCTGTGCTCCTTGGTTGTAGTCCTTATACAGAGCTGTGAGTCAGGCACGGACAGGCCAGGGTTCAAAGTGGCTCAGTGTTCTACAGTTAGTTCCCACATTTGGGGAAGAATTCTGGTGTGGTGCCTCTTTTACAGTAGAAGAGGACTTAGCCTGTCAGGATATCAGCTGTCCCTGTGCTAGAAGGGCACCCTAGTGCCAAGTCCTGCAGGTGTATCCATCCCTATGTAGCTCTCTCACTAACCCCGTCAAGTCATTCTCAAAGTTGAGGAGGGAGGGGTTGCTACGGAGTGGGGTGAGGTGGGACATGTTGTTCTGCACTGGTTGGACATTTCCCAGTCTGTCCTCACATGGAGGTAAGGCTTCCTGGGCAGGGCCCCATGAGTAGCTTTTCCTGGACTAAAGCAGTCTTTCATTTGGAGTGCCTGCCCGGCTTATTTGCAGGAAGCACAGCCACCTGAGCTGAGCCTGCCAGGGTTTACACACAGCTTCCTGCAGGGCTGTGGCCTACGTGCACACCGGTGGCACCTCCTGCAGTAACTCCAGGATCTTTACAGAAACTGAGTTGTTCATGACACCAAGCAAGCATGAGACCAGGCTTAGCGCTGCCTAGTTGAGGACAGGGTGACCACAATGTGTGGCTCCTGGGAATTCCAGGCTGGAAACCTTGAAGGCAGAGGCCTCTTTCAGACCAGCAAGCCACATGTCTTCCTCTATCTAATACCTTGTATACTTTCCCAAATTGGAACTGGAGATGATTATGTCACTAAGGAGATTCCCAACAAGGGGCTGGAACCTGTTGAGAGCCAGTCTCAGGACACTAGTGTCCTCTAGTGTCCCACACTTCTGGCCTTCTAGAAGAGTGCTAAGGTCTTTTCTTATGTGCTCTGTCATTGCTCTGCACTTTGATGGTGGAGGGTCTGCCTCATATAACCAGGTCTGTGGCACCCACAGCTGGCATTTCCTGTGGATGCCATGCTTCCAAGCAATTCAAAGTATGGACTTTTCAGTCTCCCAGGGATGGGAATGGCAGCCTTTCAAGGAACCACATGCAGGTCACACCCAGGGAGCATGTTCAGACAAGTGCTTCCCCTCAGTGTTCCTCTCTGCCATGCCATGACCAGGCAGGGATTTCTGTTCTCTGGATGGATTCCATGGCACTTGGAAACTGTGGTGTACTGAGGGTTCTGAGGCCCATTGATGCTCAGATCTTGTAGCAGCTTTTTGTTTAGTTTTGGTTAGTTTTAGAGACTGGTCTCTGTAATCTGGATTAGCCTTGTTCACTGCCTCAGTCTCAAAATGCTGGGATTATATATACATGTGCCATATATGCATACCTAGCTTTTTCTTTTTTGGTTTTTTGAGACGGGGTTTCTCTGTATTGTTTTGGAGACTGTCCTGGAACTTGCTTTGTAGACCAGCTGGCCTCAAACTCAGAGATCCGCCTGCCTCTGCTTCCTGAGTGCTGGGATTAAAGGCATGCACCACCAACGCCCGGCTTGCATACCTAGCTTTTATTTTGTTTTTAATTATCTATTTGGTCTTCGTAGAAAGTTTCTCAGTATAATAGCCCTGGTCATCCTGGAACTCACTCTGTAGACCAGGCTGGCCTTGAACTCACAGACCTGCCTCTGCCTCCTGAGTGTTGGCATTGAAGGCATGGGCTACCACACCCATCTGCTTTTTAACATTTCTTAATTATTTTCTCTCCTTGGAGCAGATAGGAGGGAGGAGGTTGAGGAGCAGGAGGAGAGGAGGGAGGGGGAACTGGGATTGAAATGTAAAAAAAACTAGTAAGTAAAAAAAATTCTCAGGGAACAAAAAATTATTTTAGGGTTAGAGATGGCTCAGTGGCTTAGAGTACTTGCTCTCACAGAGGACCGTCCTGGGTTTGAGTCCTAGCACCCATATGGCAGTTCACAACCATCTGATCTGTATGTAAAACTATGGCTTTGTATACCTGCTGGGTATGATGAGGGTCATGTCTATGATCCTAGCACATAGGTTGATGCAGGTGAACAGCCGTGAGTTAAAGGCTAACTAGGCGATGGTATTAAACTATTAAAAAAAAAAAAACAGCTAGGTATGGAGACATACACCTTTACTCCTAGCACAAACAGTTTAAATAGCAAAAAGGGTGCCTGGTGGCCCTGTTACATGTCCTGTGCCACACTTCACAGGCAATGAATGAACGCTGGTCATGTGGGGAAGCCAAGGGAAGACTGGGTTAGGGCCTACTTTGCATGGCATATGCTGGCCACAGCATGGGGGGCAGTGTGCCTGCTGCTAAGTGTCTCTGGTCTTTGCAGGTGATAATAGAGCGATACAAGGGTGAGAAGCAACTGCCTGTCTTGGACAAAACCAAGTTCCTTGTACCCGATCATGTGAACATGAGTGAGCTCATCAAGATAATTAGGTATTTGGCCATTTCTTGTCTTGTTTCCTTGAGTGACATTTCTCCTCTCCCCATCTTGGTGCCAGTCTTAGGTCCTTCCTACTTCTTTCATGTCCCTGTAAGTCAGGTGGGTCCAACCTGCAGCTGCATGTATCTCAGGACAGCTGTGAATATAGTCTAGCATATTTACAGAAGGTATCACATCAGAGGGGCTAAAGGTTGGGCACACATTCTGGATGATGATTCTTTAAAATATTGCTAGGTATGGTGGGTTGCTGGTCCCAGTTTGAGGATCCCCACCCTATGCTAGTAAACTGTCAAGAACACTTAAATTTGTGGACACTGAGAGTTAGTAAGAGAATGTGGACTCGGAACTACGCAACCTGGAAGGCGAAGGCCAGTTGTAGATTTTGAATACTAATGGTGTTTTGCAGGACAGTTTCAAACTGCCTTAGGTATAGAGCCAGTCCGTAATTCCAACCATCACTGAGGGCTGTAACATGGTAAGAAGAGAGCTGTGGACTTGCTTAGTTTGGCCAGATCAGTCTTTTTTTTTCTGCACAGTGTGAGGTCTCCCCACTGTCTTCTCTCCACAGAAGGCGCTTACAGCTTAACGCCAATCAAGCTTTCTTCCTCCTGGTGAACGGGCACAGCATGGTGAGCGTGTCCACGCCCATCTCTGAAGTGTACGAGAGTGAGAAGGACGAAGATGGCTTTCTGTACATGGTGTACGCCTCCCAGGAGACATTCGGAACAGCACTGGCTGTGTAAGACTAGAACAGTGCCTAATGTTTGTTAAGCCCTTATCAAGGAAAAAAGGGATGTTACCAGCAGACGCTGGGCAGCTTACCATTCACAGATCAGAACATAGGCGCCCACCTAGGGTGTTAGGAACTGTTTGTCAGCAAGAAACTGAGCTCCATGCAAGCGCATTCAGCTTTGAAACTCATCTAAATTAGGCTCTCTTGTGTTCAAACTTTAGAAGTTTAAAAATAAAATACTTTGCATCCTGAGTTGCCAATAAAACAGACCACGTTATTTTGACATTTTTCTCCTGTAGGGATTTAAATGGAATAGCAGCATCAGGGGCAGTCTTTTCCTGGGATCTGCTGCCTTCTCTAAAAGGGCTTCCACTCAGTAGAGAAGTCTGCCTAAGCAGTCCCTCGGCCCAGGTTGTCTAGCAGAGGCCCCAGAGGGCTCTAGCTTTGCCCAAAACAAGTTAGATGTGTAGGATATGGCTTTAAGTAGCCTGGTCCTGACCCCCAGCTACACTACCATTGCTCACCCTCAACAGTGCAGGGGAGCTTACCTGCTGCTGTCTAGATGCTACCAGATATTCCTCACTGCTCAGAGACCAGTTCCAGCCTTGAACAGGGGGTCTCTTGGTTCAGCATCTAAGGAGGCTGCAAGATTGGATTTGGATTCTGTTTGGCCCATACCTGCTTCAGGGAAGGGGAACAATCAGGTATGCAGTGCTGGCATTAGGATGCAGCTGTCAAATGGTAGACTCAACTCTGAAGTTCAAATGCACTCCATCTGCATTTATCTTAAAGCTATAAATAATTTGTTAGGGTATAACTGTCTTTGTAATGGTAGTTATATCAGACAGCTGTTGAGATTCTCCCACTCCATGTCAGTACATTAGATGTCAGCTGTGATGACGCCGGCAGCAGGAGACACACCTGCTCTTGACAGAGATCCATGGCCAGTTCCAGCTAAAGCAAACCACTGCTTCCTACTACCTGCATGTGGTCCACTGTGACACTCAGACCATCTTTGGTCATTTATGTTTGTGATCTGAGAATCTCAGTGAGAACTGCCTGCTGTCATGGAGGGAAGCCAACATAGCCACGTAGTATCCTAGCTCCTTACAGGCACCTCCCCCTCCCTGCATGCAACTGTCCACTTGCTGACTTTCAATGTTATTTTATTTACATCATTATATCTGACTACCCTGTCTTGTGTAGGTTGTGTATGTCATTATGTCCCCGGTTTTTATAACTACGGTGCGATCAATAAGGATTCCTGTAATACTGCTTTAAAAACGCTGCTCAGAGTGGCGGCCTTCATTTATAGGACACCTGTATACTTCGATGCACTAAGTGAATAAAGGCACAATTGAACCTGTCCTGAGAGCTGTCTCGTGGTGTTAGCATGGGAACTGGGCCCTGCAGTAAGCTGAGGGGGAGGGCACTTCCCCTTGGTCAGCACCTTGCCACTAGCTCCTACTTTTAAATTCTCTGGAGAGCCGACTGATGTACTAGCTGTCAGGATGCAGTCACTGCTGTGGGACCGACCCAAGGCGGCCTTGCCCACCAGAGCGCACACAGCAAAGAATGGCTGGTGTGGGAGGCTTTACTCATGTGGACACTTATTACTCATTGCTGGCACTTGGGAGACAGTGTCAGCAATTCAGCTTAGAGCAGACAGCAGCTCTGCAAAGCTGTTCAAGAATCTCTTCAGGCCAGCCCAAGAAGCTGCACTGGGGGGTTGCCCATACTGTCCAGAGGAAACTGGACAGACCTGGATCTGAGGGATGCCTCAGTAACCCTCACAATGCAAATACTGGTCAAGTCAGTGTCAGACAGTGCTGTTACCAGAATCCCCTTTCTAGAAGACCAGGTTAGGCCATATCATATCCCAGGGATGTGACTGTCAAAGATCGTGCAGCTGAAACATCTTCAACCTATTTAAGTATTTGTACTGTGAGGACACTGTTCAAAGCTGGGAACCTTGGCAGAAAGAGTCCTAGAAATTGGAGGAGGAAAGGAAGGTGCCTTACCTGAAGAGAACTGAGCTGGGAAAGTGGCCTGCCTCTGTGACAAAGATCTAGGTACATAGAACTCTTAAGTTTTTTAAAATTTTTATTTTCCGTACATTAAATTTACTCATAAAAACAGTCTAAAAATGTACAATTTCTCCTTTTTAACAAAGTATAATAAAACATAAAAACCCCAAAAACAGAATACTTGACATTTACAATTCAAAATCAAATTAGCAGAATATTAAATATTTACAAAACTATATCTTTTAAAAATATTTATAAAGTTACATGCAATTTTGTAAATTGACAAAAGAATGGCTCAAAAATGGGGATAATTGTCCTTCATTCCTAAAAAAGAAAATATGCCCAATAGAATCTGTGAAGGTTCAGTCTTGGTACCAACACCTCCTCTGTGTGCGTGAGAACTGATCTGTGCTGAGGGCTGGGTCACTGCCTCCCCTGTGGTAGGACAGTGACCTGGACCTGTTCTTGCCATTACAGTATGTGGTTTTCTGAAATATTGCCAAGTGTTGACTACAGGTGCTGCATTCAGTCAAATACGGGACAGGCCAGCAGTCCAGTCTCTGGACCCCATGGTCATCTGACTTGCTCTATGGGAGTCACCTGCACTTTGGAAAGGACAGCTAACCCTGCTCATGTTCCCCAAGACTGCCCTTGGGGATGAGGTTGAGCAGACAGTTCCTGCAACCTTTTAAGACTTTAGCAAGTAATGTTACCCATTAGTTGGCTATAAAACTAGCATGTCAGACCAAATATCAGGAAGCAGAAAGAGTGACAGGGACGGAGTGAGGAAAGTGAGACCCAGTTACCATCAGGCTGTCCTCAAGGGACTGTCATGGCACACATGTAGGCAAAGGTACCACCATTGAAAATGCCTCTGCACCTGCATGTAGTACAAGCCAGGTTGACTTGCAGAAAGGAGTGGAAGCTTAACTGGAGTTCCACACGGAAGCTGCTAACTACTGCATTAACCATCTGGCTGCTGTCATCTTTGGGAGATGAGTATGTCACTGGTTTCCTAATATCCAACTGTATATATGTTCAAGAAATAGTTTGTCTTTATTGTAAGAGCTAGTTCCCATTCCTCAGTACTCTTCAGAAGTTAGGAGTTTTCAGTGTTAAAACACTTGCCAATTTTTACTATCAAGCATGAAACAGAAACTAGAAAGTAAGGTAGAAAATTGAGTAGTTTGCTTAAACAATAAAAAAGTCACATAGCTGTTTTGTCCCAACATTGTGCCCTCCTTCCTATCGGAACATCCCACTTCCTACCCTGAGATGTTAACACAGAATTAGAACTGACACTGCAGTCCCAGGGCTATGCCCACCTGGGTACCACTGCCACCTGACACAGCAGTTTTGGGAAAATTACTGGCAAGGGCTGGTTTGTTCGGTGTGTAACAACGGAGTCTCCCAGTGAAGAAGTAAGTGTCGGCCATGCCGATGGCCTCTACAGGCTCTGGGAGTGAGCCCCACCCACAAATGCTGCCCATGCTTCCATGGTATGCGTGCTCCTTTGCCTGATGTAATCCTTGCCGCCTTCACAGAAACACCACACCACATAAGCTCTTTCAAAGACAGCTGGCGGCTTCCAGACACAGCACAGACTTCTGCCGTCTGAACAGCTGAGATGGTGCTGGGGCTCGCTCGCCTCAGCTGAATGCCACAAGTCGTGGGAGTTGCCACAGCAGACTGCTGTCTTTCAGGTTATCAGCTGAAAGGGTAACAAGACACTTCCATTCCCTATACTGACCACAAAACAAAAAAACTTAAATATGATTTTTTTCTTTTGCTATGAGACAGTTTTCAACAATTTCTGTGTTGAAATAGGATTTATTTAAAATATTTCTTTGTTTAAAAAAAACCAAAAAATTTAAAAGTTTGGCTTTCAGCACATATCCAGGCCACTGTAATGGCCTTCAGAAATATTAAAATCGTAAACATCAATGAACACTCTAAGTCTTCCTTATTAACACAATTCGACCAATCCCAGTCTGGTGCTCTTTAAGGCAAAGTTGTGTCAGTTCTTGTATTTGACATTTGTAGTGTTACTGAGTGAGAGATCAACAGAGCATCCCCTAAAGCCTCATCACCATCACCTCAAAACAGATGTGATACTGTGTGCCATGGACAGAAAAGAGGTCTATCAATCCTGCATTGCATAGAATCAACAACACTCAAGCCTTCCGTGTTGGTCTCCACGGATAGAAAGCCCATCTTAGAACATGAAGCCTTGCATCACAGCGCCTCCAGTTATAGGGTATTTTGTAATTTACACTAATTTTGCATGAGGGTGATTGTCCCATCTGAAGAATGGTCTAAGGACTGAGATTTTCTTCTCCATAAATACGAAGCTGGAAAATTCTTGGCAAGATCTTACCAGTAATTTTTTTTAACACCGAAGGCTTCAGCATTTTAAATAATGTTATTTGAACATAAAATTCCCTTTAACCTCGAAGGTCTAAGCCCCTCATGCCTCCACTGTGGTGGGGCTGAAATGTTCATACCCTACTGAGTGAGGGCCACCCCCACCCCTGGTCTGGACTGTAACTGGTGAGTGGTTTCGAGGAATCTTGCATCTCTCTACTGAAGTTTTCCAGGCAATTTTAACGGAATTAACTATCAACACACAGCCTAACACAAAAGAAGCTGACAGTTTCCAGTCTTTTGTTCATAAATCACAGGACTGTATTACTGTTGAATGTTTGTCTCAAGTGTGAATTCATCTGCAGTGAGCTCTGGGGAAGCCATTTGAGACATGACAACTTGCCAGCTTCCTGAAGAATGGGGAGCATCAGTCACAGTCAACTCACAAAGTTGAGTCCTCAGGAGTTGGTTCTTGTTTGGAGAGAGCAGGCTCAAAGCCACCAATGGGAGGGGTGGTCTCAAGCCTCGGTGACTGGATTCCCTGGGACTTGGACCCTTAGAAACGAAGTTGTCAAGAGTGAGCTATGTCTTATCTACTATATTGTGTAAATTTGTTTACAGAAAAAAATATTAAAAACCTGGAACTGCTCCAAGTGTCTGCAGAAGGACACCCTGTGACCTCTGGGTGTACTAGGCCGAGCAGCCTGCTGGTGCCAACTCCAATGCCCACTGATGGAGTCCCCTACATTGTTGGGTCCCAGAAGAGTCTGCCTCCCAGACTGAAGAGGTCCTTGTCAGGTAGTGCAATCCTAAGAAGCCAGACATGAGACTCCCACTCTAGGAAACGGCAAAATCCAGTTGGCACTTCCTAGCCCAAAGGGGTCTTAGATCCGACTGGGGAACTCCACTTGAGAGAACACCGACCTGCAGTCTTGACTCAGGCCGTGCATAGCTGCCCTGGAATTTATGTGTGAGCCTAGAAGGACCAGCGATCTTCAGGAGACAGGTCTCCATACTGCAACAACAGTGAGGTGGCCACATCACTGCTGTGGAGACATCCACTAGGCAATCCTTGTATCAAGCTCCAAACTAGGATTTTGGCAATGAAATCGAGTTTGACGAACTTCTATGCTAGATTCTCTATCCAGTATAGTAAAGTAAAGCACCTTTGGGTTAAAAATATTAAGCTCCACAGCAACTCGACTTCCGTTTTTCTATGTGATTTTTCCTTAGGTCTCCATGGCTCCACAGCAACTTGACTTCAGTTCTCTATGTGATTTTCATGGCTTAATAAAATGTTCTGTTGCCAAAAAAAAAAAAGGATCAGTCCGTGGAGTCCAGACTTTCTGCTGGAGGGGCATATTTCAACCTAAAAGTTCCTGGAGAGAAAGAGAGAGAGAGAGAGAGAAAGAGAGAGAGAAGAGCGTGAAGCCTGAGTCGGTTGTGGAAGTGCACACCACCCACCTGCCCTGAGCTGCCACTTAGGACTGACTACTCTCACGCACAGCTGAATGCCATGGGTTTATAAGACTCTGGAAGTGACCAAGAGCTCATCTCTCCATGCCGTGGATCTTTCTCTGGACATGAACCTTGCACCCAGGCTGCAGCACACTCACGTGGGCAGGAAAGGCCTGGACTTAGAGGGTGCAGGCCAGCTCTGGGAAGGGAGGCAGCCACCTGTACCATCACTGGATCTCTCAGGTTACAGGTTTCGGCTTCAAGCTCTCCAGGTGGTGAAGATCAACAGGAAACTGCACAATTCGAGATGGAGGTGCTGGGAACCCAGAGATGGGCAAAGTGGGACCAACTTTCCTAACTTTACTGTAATTTCTCCAAAACAAATAGCAATTGTAAACCTAGTGATCCAGGTGTGTGGTGACAATGTTAATAATCCCAGCACTCTGGAGGCCAAGACAAGAAGAACTTGAGTTCAAAGCCAGACAATAAAACAACAAAAGAATAAGCCTGGTATAATAGGGTAGACATTTTTAAATTTGAATAACAAAGACAAACTATAGAAAGTAAGAAACAAGGGAAAGAAAGCAGCAGCCAGTCGGCAAGACACAAGGGCATATAGCTGTCTCAAATGGATAGACCAGCAGAGGTGGCTATGCTGGAAACCTTAACTGACTGCCCCACCCTTAATTTTCACATATCTTCCAGGAGGTGGCAGCAATCACTGGCTGCTCTACAGACCTACAAGTTCCATCCAGTTCTGTTTAGGTAAGGAGGATCTGAGGCCATGTTTTTGGTTTTTGTTGTTTTTAAAACGTGTGTGTTTGTGTGTGTGTATGCCCGTGTGTCTTTATATGTCTGTGTGTATTCGTGTGTTCAAGTGCCTACAGAGGCCAGGAGAGGACTCTAGATTCCCTAGAGCTGAAATTACAGGCAGTTGTGAATGGTCTAACATGGGTACAAGAACTGAATCCAGGTCCCTTTATAAGTTGGCTTTAAAAACAAGTTTACTACGTTTTCAAAAAGCCAAGCAGTCATGGGTACTCCCCCAGCACCCCCCACCCCCAGAAGCCACGATCAGCACAGCAAGGAAGATATAATACCTCCCAGTGTTTACCTTGTCGGTTGAAGTCCATGGACGGTTGCTTGCAATCCTGAGCACGGTGGCCAGTAGCCCCACAGTTGTAACAGGACAGATTCCCACTCTTTTTGTGACTGGAGCCATTGGTGCTGCCCACCAAGCCTTGGGTTTGGTATACCCCTGCTGTCCCAGCCATGAAGTTCTGCATGGGTGGCACTGCAAAAGTGGACTGCCCACCTAGGACGGGGTCCGGAGTCACACTGCCGCTGTAGGGCGCATGTACAACAGGGAAGGCAGAGCCACCACCATACTGCTGGGTACTGACATAGCCATTGCTGCACATGGGGCTGAAGGGTAGGAAGGGGAAGGTAAACATGGATGGCCCAGAGAATGGGTGCTGGAAGTAGTTGGCATAGCTGACAGTCAGGCCACTGGAGCCACAGCTGCCACTGCACCCACAGGACGTGCACACAATGCATCCAGGTGGGGGTGGCGCAGGCTGTGGGGGTGCAGGGGGCTGCTGATGGTGGTGGTGGTGGTGGTGGTTCTGACTTGAGGCAGGAATGTTTCCTGGGGAGCTGCTGCCAGCACCGCCGCTGTAGAAGCTGCTTTCAGGGACAGAGGAGAGGGCAGGGCTGGAGCTGGGGGCAGGACAACTGGGCAGAGTGGCCATGCTCGCAAAAGATGTGGAGGGGTGGCTGCTGGGGGAGGCAGTGTTGCTGTTGGCGCAGAAGCTGCCCTGCAATGGGCCCACAGGCACACTGCTCACTGCAGAGAAGGCAACTTTGGTGTTGGCTGTATACAGAGCAGTCCGGGGGTTGATTATTGCAGGGGGCACGCTGATCTGCCCATTGTTGGGGCAAGAAGTCTGCCCAGAGATGGCAGCATCAGTAGGGACGGAGGAGGACAGCAGTAGCTTGATAGGCGGCCGGGCCACATGTAGGACGGTGCTTGGTGTCCCTGTGGCGGCTGAGCTGGTCTCTACAGTCAGGGCTGGCTGCTGTGCTGTCTTCAGCACCCTGTCCAGTGCGGCTGCATGTACAACTTTGGCCCGGGGACCAAAGGAGACCGTGGGTGACACGGAGTTGTTCTCTACAAGGCCCGAGAGGACCTGCACTGGTGGATGGGGTGCTGCTGAGGGCAGTGTGTCCAGCACAGCTCCACCAAAGCTCTTGTCCACTTTTGTGCCACTTCTAGGGCCAGGCCCCTTGTTCCTGTCTTCCAGGGTCAGAAGGGAGTGGACAGAGGATGAGAGGAGCTTCACGTCCGTGCTGCCTCTGTCCGACTTGTGCACCGAGTTCAGCATGCGGACAGGTGCCAGGTGGGAAGCTGTAGGCATCAGCTGTGCTGGCAGGGGATGGTGACCTGCAGGGCTGGAGCCAGCTTCATTCTGCACAGGCAGGACCTGGGCTGTGGGTCTGGCAGAGTTGGATGGGAAGTGAGTCAGTAGCATCACAGGCTTCTCCTTATCAGAACCCTCAATATGTATGTCCACACCTGAGGACGGAAAAGACTGTTAGCACACCGTGTGACCAGCAGCAAGCTCAGAAGGTGGGGTAGCAAACAGGCCACAGCACAGGTATCTTACGTCTATCGCTCTCCTCAGCGCTGTCTGAACTCTCCTCTCGTACCTGCACACCCATGGGGCTAGAGGAGGAGCTGGAATACTCAGAGGAGCTGCCTTCCCGGGGCAGCTGGTGAGCCGGTGGCTCCACCTCCACACGTAGCTCTGTGGAGAAGGCAGGTAGAGGTCAACAGCTCTGTGGAACTAGCCCACAGGCAAGAGAACCCTGCCAGGAACACTAGGAAACACGCCTCCAATCATGGTCAGATTAAGATCCAAGAATCTTGAAAGCTGCACCAACCACTCAAGACCATATTGTTAGGTGACAGATCAGGCTAGCACACCGCGAGGTTGATGCCCAGTCACTGTGGGGTGCCCTGCTCCATTCTGAAGAGTACAGAACTATATTACATGCCATGAAGGATCCCTGTAATGGACTGAATTGTCCAAGATGGACATTTATTTCTTACCAGTCTGCCATGACTCTTGCTATTCATCACATCTTTTTGATGAATAAAACAATGCTTAGTGCTTCTGACAGGATAACACAGCCACTAACTCCTATGTTCCCAGTCTCTTCCACAGACAAGGATTGGGGAAGAGGATGAGGATACAGGCTAAAAACCCAAGTCCTTAAGCCTCTCAAGTTTTCCAATGGGAAGACAGGAAGGACAACAGTGGTCAGAGAAAGGGCACCAAGCAACAGTCCATGACGATCTCCTGTGTGGCAAGGGCATTTCACCTCTCTGGATTGTACCTTGCTTCCCCCAAGAGCATAAAAGTTCAGGGTCTAACACTGCTGAGACTAGTCACCAGTGTCTAGTACCTAAGGCCATCCATACAATTACTTTCCTGCACTAAACACTCCAAAGTCAGGATAAAGAAAACTAAGTGTAAACATTTAAAACCTGTAAATGAAAAACAAGAGTAATAAGAAGTCTAATTCTGATCCAAAAGAATACCATACCACACCTGTATACATGGCACACATCTGAACCACAGGCCCTCACACACCTGCAGCATGGCTGCTACGCCCAGGCTGCACAGGTCCCACGTGGCTGGTGGGGGTGACTCGGGCCACTCCACTGCTGGTAACCAAGGATGGTGCTGAGGAGTTGAGGCACCGTCTCTCTGACTTCTCCCTATGAATGACAAGCACAGTCAAAAAGCTCCTCCTCCGCAACACTCTAGCTTCCAGTGCACCTCCCAGGCAGGGCCACAGAGGCCAAAGCTACAGCTGTGATGCTGGATACCAGCTGAGAACTGGGTAAGAAATAAAGTAACCTGGACCCTAAAATTTAGAAACCTTCAGGTTCTAACACTGCTCAGCACATGAGAAACTAAAATGAACACAAGTTATTCTGTGTTGATTTGGTGTTTGAGACACAGTCTCACTATGCAGTTCAGGCTACCTCAAACTCAAATCCCTCTTCCTGCTTTAGGCTCAGGGCTGAGATTGCAGTGTACCCACGCCCACAAAAGCACACACATTGATTATTTCTCCTTCCTCCCTCCCTCCCTCCCTCTTTTACTCACAGAGATCCTCCTGCCTCTGCCTCCCAAGAGCTGGGATTAAAGACATGCACCACCAATATCCGGCATACATCATATGATTTCATGCTTACTTTTCCAGCTCCAACTGAGTCTTGAGCTTTTTCTTTGCTCCCATGGTGAGGGACTCAAATTTATTCAGATCTTCTTCAGTAAGGCTCAGAAACTTGCATAGGAGAAACAAAAGATAGTTACTAAGATGACCACAAGGACTATGGAACCAACCAACTTTATCTGAGTGCAGGATATCAGATAAAAGGGCTAGAAAACAAAAGGCTGGAGACAGAGACCACTTCCCATTGCTCTAAAGAGCTGTGGCCTCTCTTCTGCACCTCATCACAAGTGCAGCTAACAGGCATCCTTCAGCCCTCTGGTCCCTGCACCCCAGTCACTAGGCAGGGATGCATACCTCGGACAGTTTTAACACTATTCACTTACAATTGAATGCTGTCCCTGTTCCCTGGGGAAGGTCTCACAGAAGCAGGGCACAGTTGCCTTACAACTGTTCTTTTTGGCAAATCACCTTCAGCAGCTTGGTGAAGACTCAAGTAATGTAGAAAGGCGGCACTATCCAGATGAAATAGTAGCTAACTTATAGGCCTGATGCTCCGGACAACCGGCAACACAAGTGGCTTACCACATCACAGTCAGCTGTGGGATTCAGTCATCTCATCGTAATTTTTTCTGAGTAGAAAACTTAAACTGTTTATAACCAATATCAGAAAATCTCTTGTCCTTAAGATTCAGGGGTCCTGCCAGGCGGTGGTGGTGCACACCTTTAATCCCAGCACTCGGGAGGCAGAGGCAGGCGGATCCCTGTGAGTTCGAGGCCAGCCTGGTCTACAGAGCGAGTTCCAGGACAGCCTCCAAAACAATACAGAGAAACCCTGTCTCGAAAAAAAAAAAAAAAAAAAAAAAAAAAAAAAAAAGATTCAGGGGCCCTCAGCAGCAGCATGACAAGCACAAACTCTGTGTTTCCCCTGTCTCCAAAGCTCCATCTCTATGTTTAACAGTAGAGGTTTATAGGTGTGGAGCTGTTACAGAGCCAGTTTGTCCAGCAGGGGGAGTTCAGATTTCAAACACCTTGTGCAGGTATCATTTGGCTTTGAAAACATCAACAGGAATTCCAAGTCAAAACTGTTCACTAAAACATTGCTCTCTGAGAAGGCCACTTCTCTTCCACGACTCCAGTCCAACTGTTAAATGCAGCCTTGGTTGTCTGAGCCCCCACTTGCTTGTGTCCAAGGCAATGACTCTGTGAGCTGGCCACATGGAGGCAGGAGCTACACCAGGGCTACTTTCAAGAGGAACAAATGGTGTCTGAATGAGCACTGGCCTACAGCAGCTTGAGGGATGGAGCCAATATAAGTCACAGAGCTCTTGGTTTGTCAAGACCCTCACATTAGAAAAACTATGTGCTTATGACAAATCCTGTGTTGGTTTGTTTTTGCTTCAGGCAACCTGGGAGTGAAATCCTGGTCCCCTCTAACACCAAGCTATACGATCACCACCCAAGTTCTTAACACCTCTAGGAATAAGAACAGGACACAGGCTACTAGACAAATAGCAAGCACACAGTGTGACCCTTTGAGTAATAAACTTACCTTCTCCATGGTGAGCTGTTTAAAGACAGGGTAATACTTGTGCAAACGCAGCTTCCTAAGCCAGTCTAAAATCCCATTTTGCTCCTGGGGCTGAGGGGCCTGCAGACTAGAGGGCATCAGGATGGTAGGCGAGTTGTCCACTTGGGTCCGGTAAGCCAGTGTTGGGCCTGTACCCCCTGCATGGGAGCAGTGGGGCAGGGAAGCAGATGCACTGGCCGAGTGCTGCAGATGGTGCTGGGTGCTGCTCTGCGAGGACGGGATGCCAGCCACTCCACACACAGGCCTGCAGGACATGGGACAGCAGAGTACAGGTACTGCTCTACAAGACTTCCAGTTGGCGCCAGGAAGTTAGAGGTATCCCATGCTGGCACCTACTCCCTGTGGCATCTGGTGTTTGGCTCATGGCACACTTGGGGCTAATCAGTGTCCTGTCTACTACCAACCCCATCATGACTTCCCTCCTCACACTGCAGTGCCCACAGGGATACTGCTGTACCCACATGCTGTGTGTCTATGTGCATCAGAGATTTAGCTGAGCTACCCGGCATCTGTCACTTCTAAGGAACGAGATACCAAGAGTCATGAGTTAAAACAAGCTATGCAGCACTGTGAGAAAACCATGAAACTGGGAAGCCAAAAATTAGATTCTTTCTATCCAATTTCTCTCCTGGCATTATCTAAAATGTAGACAGAGTGGACAGCTCTGACAGCAGCTGCTTGCATACATATGGGAGCAGTGCTGACCCTGCTGTCTAGAGAGGACCACTCACCTTCCAGATACACCCATCATGGCACCGACTTTAGGAAGGGAGGGGTTGCCAGGACCTACAAAGTAGAAGAAAAGTATTATAGAAACTTATGGACAACCATGTAACTTTGTTTTTATTTTTTAACCATTTCACAAACTTACTTGGACTCTGGAGCTGTTGGGTGGGAGATGAAGTACTGAAGAACTTCCTAACGTGGTCATGTTTCAGTGTATGAGGAGGTATGGAAGCCAAGTATCTGGGGAGTAACACAGCAGCTTGTCAGCATGGAAACACACACGCATGCATGCACGCACACACACAACCAAGAGAATGATATTAGATAAAAAATAAACTCGTCCCATAGCCTGATACCCATCTTGCTTTTATTCAATTTGTATAGTTTCCTTCAAGTCCCTTCTCTTGTCTCTTACAGTGAATGAGCCAAGCTCTACAAGAGTCTGTGACAGGAACACTGGAACCCTAGTGCTCCTGAGTCTGCTGGAACCAAGTCACAATGTGAAGACATTGGTCCCAGAGCCCAGAGAGGACCATGGCCTCGTACACACTAGAGAACCAACAAGAGGCCATAGCTGTGACTCAGGTGGTAGATAGAGTGTTTACCCAACATGTGAGCTCCATAACTAGTAGCACATCAACTGTGTGTGGTGAGGCACACCTTTGATCCCAGCCCTTGGGAGGTGGAGGCAGGAAGATTACAAATTCAAGGTCAGCCTCAGTCTCAAAACAATGGAACAGAACTAGTGAGTCTCAGCATGGCATGTTCCATGTGTGGGACATGGCTGAAGATTCAGAGAACATACTTTCATTCTGATAAGCTTCAGATTTGTCTTTTCCCTCAGACAGGGTTCTCTGTATAGTCTTAGCTGTCCCGGAACTCACTTTGTAGACCAAATTGGCCCAGATCTCACAGAAATCCACCTGCCTCTGCCTCCTGAGTTCTGGGACTGAAGTATGCGCCACCACCATCCAGATAGTTTCATCTTTTAATCCCACAACACAGCTGACTGCTTCTGTCATCTCACAAGGACAGCAAAACCCCACAAAGCACAAGCTTTTGATTCCTTCATCTCATACTCAACTCACCCTAAGGTTGTCCATACCTTCAAATCCTTACAACACATAATCCTGGAGATAAAGGAAAGAGCCACATCAGAGCAACACAGCCACCTCATCAAGAACCTTACTTACCTCAGACCTGCTTCTAAATCCACATGGTTGCGCTCCACATAGAAGGAATCTGGGCCAGTCAAGCAAGGAATGAGTTTGTCCAAGTTCTCTTCAGGGCAGAGCTGGGATAACTGAAAGAAAACACAAGGCAGAAGGTCTGTCTCCACAGCACACCAGCACTCCACCTTGCTACAAGAGGCTTGGTAAGGGGCCTCTGGAACATCTGTGGTAGGACAGTTTGGACCTTTCCAGATGCTTTGATTCTATACACATGTCAGATACCCTACCACAGGCAGGTGAAGTTCCACAGTCCCCTCATCCTAACCAGCCCTGAGTCTAACCTAGTTTGAGCCACAGGGCCAGTTCCTGACCAGAATCCAAACAGGGACCAGGCCTGCAAAGAAATGCCACACCATGGTCAGCACATACGGGATAAGATGGATATGTTCCCCTGGGACACACATGACCACTATACAGAGGTGGTGAGCCAAGAGTGGCACAAGTACCTTCGGAACTTCCAGGTCCTTAGCCTTTAGGGGATAAACAGGAGCATGACATATACCTGGCCCAGTGTATAAAAACACCCCAGTGTCTTAGGCAAGCAGTGCTCCGAGTGGAAGAAAAAAAGCAAACATCTTCTAGCCATGAAGCAAGGACATGAGACCCCTTGGGTGCAGGACCCTACTGAACATACAAGCAGAGGTCCTCTACTTGGAAAGGGCTGAGTTCTGATGAACTCTAGCCTCCAAAACCCAGGTACAACAGCCCTGTGTCTAAGACCATGACCAGGACAAGAAGGTGGAGAATCCCCCTCTTGCTCTTCTGTAAGTCTAGCTCTAGGTAATGGGCATTGGCAGCCTATCCTCGAGAGAGGACACAAACAGAAAGAATCCCTCTGGTGTATTGGGACAGCTGAAAGCTGAGTGTTAAGCAAGGCTCTGGCAGCTCAAGACCCAGAAAGCAGCAGCCCATCAGAGATGTTACGATCACATTAGAGCCAGCCACTCCTGCCTACACTGACCCAAGGACCTCACGACTGGCCTGGCAGGAAATGAGTACCCACTATAGGCATGGCTACTCTTTCCTCAGATTCTACAGCCTTTCAAACAAAATGCCTAATATTCAATAAAAATTTCAAAGACACGAGAAAATATAGGGACAGGGAGACTACTGTCAATTTTGTCAAGAGAAAAAGTACGTGTGGTGGCTCATGCTTTTGATCCCAGAACCTCTCTGCTCACTGTCATGACTAGGTAAAGGATAGAAGCCACTGATATCACTGCACCATGTACTTTTCACTGCTTGAAGAGCCCTCGATCACCTTACCTTTGAAATAAATTCAGTCACTTCTGAGGAAGACTTGGTTACCGACGTTACTGAAGAATCAGACCATAAGACCTTAAAAACAGATAGCACATATTCAGATTCCGACTGTCCAGGGCTCACAGCTAGTGAATAGGATACTCATGCTCCTGACTTGCTGTGAAGACAATAGTTACATAGCCCAAGTCCATTCATATACTACCAACTCACTAAAGAGAGGTTAGGGCCACTCCTAGGATATCACCTGCCATCTAAGCTCCTATGTACACCAGGCATGCTTCCTTCTCTTTATGGCACATGTGATGCTGGACAAAGCATCCAATCACCAGAAACCAGCCTCTTCACCTGGAAGCAGGTATCTGTGCCACACAGGTGCTGTGGCTATGTGAAAACTTGAGCCCAGACATAGCCTGGGCCTTCAGGCAGATGACAAATGTGGAACAGGAGAGGTCCTCCACAGGAAGGCTGCATCAGATCAGAAGAGTCTGAGAGGTGAACAGAGCTTAGTGGCAGAGGTTTCACATGCCTGTGGGCTTGGCACTTGCTTTAACCCATGGCACTGGGGCCAGCATGACCTTCTGACTTCATTAAGCTAGCACTGGCTGAGCTCTTGTCATTCCTTCTTGACTGCAACAAGGCTATTGCTCACAACAGTGCTATGCAGCCTGAATGCAACTACTTCTGCAGGTGTATATGTGTGGATTTTTTTTGTGGGGGAGTCTGTGCAAAGAACATGAACCCACTTAGAAAGGCAAGGACAGGAGGCATGAGGAGTAGGCTAACTAGGATACAAAACACACACATTTTGCCTAAAATCCAGAAGTTACTGCCCAAAAGGGACACATCACATTTACCCTGGTGTAGAAGCAAGAGCTCAACATGACAAGCCTCTAATCCCTTCTCTGCATAACTGAGACACCCATGACCTGGGAGGGCTCAGTTATGTTCCTCTCATCTGTGATGTCCACATGGATCTGTATGTTTCAGCGTCAGCACTGTGAGTGACAGCTCTCACAAAGCCAAAGCAAATGGAGAGAAGGCCCCATGAGTTTGCAGGTGAGGCCATTACAGTCTCTGAGCTACCTGCTGCTAGGAGTGAGGCTTCCATCTCAACTTGTGTGCACTTGGGAGAGAGATGCCTCAGTGCTTCTTGGCTTCCAATAATCTCACAAAGCTGGGGTTCCTAAATTTGGGCCACAGCAGCCCTGAAATCCCAGATTAAGATGAAAACTTGAGTCACCCAGAGCCTTGAGTAGAGACAGGCAATCTGTTTCTAGAAGGAGTCTTTCCTCCCAAGACTGACCCAAGGAAAGCACAAAGTCCACAGCCAAACTGAAAGCAGTAGTCCAACCCCTGCCATGGCATGGCTTGCCTTGTGTATGTTCCTGGGGTCCTCGTTTCCACCAAGAACATAGAGTGGGAGATTCACAAAGTGATCCCAGGGATCTGGTTCACTTCCAAGTTGCTTAGCCTTGGCCAGGGTCCAAGGCTGCACTGGCCTCATACTCAGTCTCCACCCACTCAACACAAGGCGCTGGAGGAAGACAGGCCGCCACAGACGCATGGAGATGTAAAGCACCCAATCAGAACTGCATCTGCCATCCATCTCCAGGAACCCATTCCTTTCTACCCCATCAGCAGGCATTGCAGGAAAGTTTAGGCACACAGCATCAATTACTTCCTCCAAGAGCTGGAGAGCCATACTGGGGCTGACTTGAATCTTTCATCACACAAGAAAGAGACAAACATACAGGCTAAGGTCAGCTCCACATGCAGCCTGATTTCCTACTCACATGGAGAACCTCTGCCTAGAGCCACCAAAAATGGCATGTGCTTCATTCTGTACCAGCCAGGTACTGGGCAGATAGTTCCACCCAGCCTGCAAGGTATCTTGTAAGATCCCAAACTCTTCCCAAGATCCCAGCCATCTTAAGGAAAAAACAGCATGGAGGATGAAGGCTGCAATACACATTCTCAGGGGATTTGATGCCAAGAGCTTGGCTGAGGCAATGGTGGCAAGCAATGGCCTAGCACAGGTCCCAGGGGAGGATCTGAAAAAAAGCCCAAAGCCCAAAAACCTCCAAACTAGAAAACAGACAAGCCAAAAAGAGACATCCATCCCATAAGATGGATGAGGCGGGTGACACCAAGACTCTTCTAGAAGTATAAAACTCTTGGCTGGAGGCACCTAGGCTGCCAGAGGACCAACCAGAGTGAAACCAGGTAAGCAAGCTCCCCCATTCCTTAGGAAAGTCATGGCTAGGCCAGGCATGATGGCATACTCCTTAAATCCCAGCACTCAGGAGGCAGAGGCAGGAGGATCTCTGTTCAAGACCAGCCTGGTGTACACAGAGAGTTCTAGACTACATAAAGAGACAGATATGCCTCAAAAGAAAGACAGACAGACAGACAGGCAGACAGGGGGAGAGAGAGAGAGAGAGAGAGAGAGAGAGAGAGAGAGAGAGAGAGAGAGAGAGAGAGAGAGAGAGAGAGAGAGAGAGAGAGAGAGAGAGAGAGAGAGCGCAAGAAATCATGGCCAGCCCATTATCAACTATGGGGATGGGGGGAAAGCAGGACTTGGGACAATAGATAAGGCATCAACAGCAGGCATCAAAATGATATTGCCCAGCTAGTCCTTAAGACCCTGCCACACTCTTAAGGATGACTCAGTAAGGATAGTGGTTCATACTTATAACTCCAAAACTCTTCACAATTCCTATAACACCATGCTGAGACAGGATGTAGAATTCCAGGCCAGCCTAGGCTACATAATGAGACCTTGTCTTAAAAACAAACAAAACAAAACCCACAATTCTGAGAGAACAGACCTGAGTGAGACAAAAAGGCATGAGGCTCAGTATTGGTTAGCCTGTGTTGTCCAGGTACCTTACAGTCATATGCAGGCAGCACCACCTTGCCTGGCTGGTAAAGAGTATCTCAAATAAAAGAAACTTCTAAAGACAAGATAACAACCAACCAATAAATGCAATGGCTTTTGAGAGGTATTCTGTACTAGTAGTGTCTTGTAACAAGTGAAATCCTCAGTCACTGCACACACCATCAGGTGTAGGAAACAACCCACACTTCTGAAGAGCCACAGTTATTTCACTTTCTTCAGATACACTCCCCCTATTTGCTTCCTGAGACTCTGGCTGGACCTTCTCGGGACAGTAAGTACAGTTGCAGCAAAAAGGAAACTACATCTCTATGGAAAAGAGCTCACACCTGTCTGTAGCAGGTGCTTCTTGATCACGCCCATCCAGTAACTAAGTGCTGGGAAACACTGTTCTTGTTAAGATTTTTGTCAACTCGACACAAGCTAGAGTAACTTTGGAAAGAACGAACCTCAACTGAGAAAATGACTCCAGCAGACTGGCCTGTAGGCAAGTCTGTAGTGCATATTCTTGTTGGTGACTTATGTGGGAGAGCCCAGTCTAGTGTGGATGGTGTCACCCCTGGGCAGATGGTCCTGGGTTGTATAAGAAAGCAAACTGAGCAACCCATGGGGAGCAGCAAGTAAGCAACATTCTTCCACAGCCTCTGCTTCAGTTCCTGCCTCTAGGTACCTGTCTTGAGTTCCTGTCCTGACTTCCCTCAGAGTATGACCTAGAAACTGTGAGCTGAAATAAACCTTTGTTGGGGAAGTCTTATGCTAATAAAGCACTGTCTGGCCAATAGGAATCTAGATAGGTGGGGCTAGGAGTCCAGGAGGACTCTGGGTAGGAGTAACACCAGGAGTTCGAGATGTAACCGCATGGGGTAGGAAGTCCGGAACTATTCTCCGGTAAGAAACATACTTAGATTAACAATTATGGGGTAATTACTTAAAGCAGAGCTAGCCAGTAAGAGACAAGCAAGGCCAACAGCTTCATAATGAATATAGCCTTCTGTGTGTTTATTTGGGACTGATGCGGCTCTAGAACCAGGCTGGCGCGGCAGAGCCCAGGCGACTGGCGGGGGATAAACCAAAGCGGCTAGCAAAAGGAAAAAGCTTCTCTTAACAACCTTTTCCTCCCAAAGTTGCTTTGGTGATGGTGTTTATTGCAGCAATAGAAATCCTAACTATGATACACTGATAGCCATAAAACAGAGCTCTGGAGAACCACAAAAGATAGCTAAGGGCAGGAAGCTCTGGGCTTCTCCCTAAGCATACAGAGTTCAACAGACACTTCAAATGTGGACACCCCACTACAAGATGTCCAGTGCTCAAGTCACAGTGAAGCAGTTATTACTTACTTTTACTTACTATTCTCACTATTTTCCATTCTACTTCACTAGTCATGTGGTGTACATTGTTTCTCAAACGAAATTTTAAGATTTTGATACCAAGTATAGCAAGCCATACTTGGGCAGCTGAAGCAAGAGAACAGCACGCTCAAAGTCAGCCTGGAGTGCACAGAAAAACGTTAGGCCCTATCAAGAAGTAAGAAAAAAAGTTCACTTTTGATTGTAGTTGATGGTGAGCTACACACAAGTGTGTGATCAAATGTTGAAATCATATCCCACTCAGACAACTGATCACAGCACCCCTAGGCCCTTGGCTGACTTTCATCCTGTACACAGAAGCTTTCTGGCATGCTCCCTCACCATGGAGTAGTTTGCATCTTATAGAATTGTATGTAACTGGCTTGCACAGTATACACCTGTTTGGAGTAGAGTCTGAGTCACTGTGCCTCTTCTGTGTCCCGCTTTTGAACAGTCCTCCACCCGTGGACAGTACAGTCCTGGAGATGCAGGTTCCTAGGGTGGAACTCACACCATTCACCTTGCATTCAGAGATATCTATCACTAATAAAGTTGTGCACTCTCACAAATCAAACTGTGCAGCACACAGGTAAATGAGGGTCTATAGCAGATGTGGATTTTAAAGGCTGTACTGAGGAGTCCCTTGTTTTTTGAAAGTTGTCACTTGCCTAGTGTGCATAAGCCATTCCCCACTCCCAATAGCAGAAGCACACAGAACTCCATCTTAACAAATCAAGTGTGGCCAGCATTCTTCATGTCAGTCTTTCCCATAGGCAAGACCTCTTCCATAGTGCTTTAACACTATGTCCCAGCTATGAGGCTGCTGGCACACCTTTCCACATATGCTCACTACCAGCCAGTCTTTCTTGGTACTCTGTTCAAATCTTTTGTTCATTTATTTTTCTCCTTTTTCCTTTCTCTCTTTCTTTCCCTCATTTTATGTTTGTTTACTCGCTCTGTAGACCAGGCTGGCCTCAAACTCAGAGCGATCCACCTGCCTCTGTCTCCCAAGGGCTGGAATTAAAGGCATACATCACCATTGTCCAGCTGGCAGTATAGCATGTTCTTAGTACTAAGCTCTGATAGGATAGTTCTTTGAAGACTTTGGGTAGCAACTCTTCATGCCCCTTCCTGCCTTATGGCTAGTCCACCCATTCTCTTCAGGCTAGTCTCGATTAAAGGTGTGTGCCACCACCATCTGGCTCTTTCTCTGTTTTCTTCTGGAAGCTTTATAGCTTCTGACTCCCAGCCAGGTCTCTGATCATTTCTGACTTAACACCTGTGAGGGAAGTCTAGGGTGGGTGTCTGTTCCAAGGCAGCCTGTCTTTCTTGAGCCTTTGTCCCCTATGAAGTCTACCAGTTCAGCAGAAAGTATTCCTGTGGTCACGAGGCACTGGTGAGTCACTGGAAAAGCACCAAGCAAGTCTACTCCACCACAGTCACATTGCACCTCTGGGACCTCTGGTGCTTTGTCCTCAGCACACAGTAACAACTACTCCAACCCTCTCTGGTTAGAGTTCCTCCTTCCACAAGAGGTCAGGCAGTAGTAATACCAACACCCACCTCTATGTGGAAAAGCTGTAGGCAGTTCTGGGGACCATGTCACCAAAGCCCCTATTCTCACTGAGGACTAGAGGGATCCAAGTTCACCGTGGCAGACTGGCAGAAGCAAAGCTGGCTCCCAACATCTTGGGAGTACATTCCCTACACACAGTCCCTACTGGGCTGAAAACTTCCTTCTCAGATATACTAGAAAAAGACAGAAAGGAGTGACTTGTGAACACAGCCTCAAATACCATGAGACATCCGTGCTTCCAGGTGTGTAGATGGCTACTGAACCATGTCCAGGGTCCTGTAGAACTTGCTGCCCACACTACATTGAGCACTGGGGCTTGGTGGGTCCAGTGATACCCACCAGTCAACAACCTCCAGAACATATACTCAGAGTTCTTCTTGTGTTCAAGAAAAAACCCCACCTGCAGTACAAAGGATTCTCATCACACAGCACCTCCTGAAAAACAAATCTGGCTCACATGCAGCACTAAGTCACTTCTGAGTGTGCTTCCCAGTACTGCCAGGGCAGATTCTTGTGCTCTGTGCATGCCTGAAGACAGAATCTGAGAAATACCTAACCTGCCATACCAGATGGGTAACAGAACTTTGATACAAGCCAGCAAATACATTTCCCAGTTTCCTTTGCAGACAAGTGAGACCAAGAAACTGAATGTTTGTCAACTGAATACAAGCGGATGCTCTTCCAGCTGCTCCTGGCATGTTCCTCCTCTCTGGTTTGCATTTTGCCCACCAGCAAGTGAGCACTAGAGTCCTAGCTGCCATCTTGACCACAAGCTGAAAGACTATATCCTGAGGACATGCACACAGTAAAAGCTGGTGTCAGTCAAACTGAGTTCTAATGGAGGACTAGGACTGCCTCCCTGAACACCATAGTGGGGAATAAAGGGAACTTTTGGATTGTCTAAGCCTTTGTAATGACAGGCCTCTCTCACACAAGACAGCCCTTTCTTCATGGTGTATCGGTTTGGAGCACATTCCCCTGCATAGACCAAGTGGCCATGGTCAAGTAGTCAGCATGTATGTGTGTCTCATCTAGGGGTACTTACTGCCCTACAGTGCCCAGTGCCATAACCTGGATTTCACTCTCTCCAGAACCAGGGTGAATGCAACCATGTCCCTCCAGTCTTAGTTACAAGTGACAAGCACTGAATTGATGTTCATTAGAACTTAGCTTTTCCCTGAGAAGGTGGCCATCCCCCAACACCCTAGCCCACCCCAAAGACACCTGCCCTTGCCAGGCTCCAGGCCCATCTTACTCAGCACCATTGCTCTGCAAGAAGCACAGCTTTCAATCCTGTACATAAAGTGGCTACTTGTGACAAACGTACCCCTCAATACTTCCAAGGCTAGGGAAAAAACAGCATCTTACCTCAAAGGAACACTCAACACTTCTGTCATTTTTCGTGTGTGATAATCCCTTCAGGTCTATTTTTTCAACACTCACTGTAAAAACAAACAAAATTTTAAGAAAGCAGGAAGACTTTGAGATACAAATAATTACTGGGCATGTGACAAGTAGTTATTCCATACAAGACTGCCAGAACCAATACCTGAGTATCACCTGCACCAGCCTCAGCTGGTATTGGCATTTTGGAAGACTAATATCAACCAAATCCCAAGAAAGGGAATGTAGGAATCTTGAATGGGACAGCACATTTGTGAGCCCTTGTACTGTCCTTCAAGACAGTAAAAAACTGGATCTAATTCCTACGAAACTCATGATCATGTCTCCCATGGTGAATGGTTTGCATGAGGAGGAGCCTGGCACATTCTTTGAGGGTCTTTCTGCAGACCTGTACACCACTGCTCAGCTTTACCACTAAGGCAAAAATGGAAGCTCTGAATGGCAAGGTCTGGGAGGAATCAGAGTGGTTCCCAGACAGTATGACATGATTATCAGGTTGGGGACTGACCATGCTAAAGGAGACTTGCTGTTACCATAGAGCTCTGAAGCCTCACTCTACTTCCTGTTCCAAATCTTTCTCTTCAGAAATGAAATGACACCATTAAACTATAATACTGTTCCTAGGCAAGTTCAAACATGTGCTCACAATCAAGCTCTCTATCTGGGCACACACATCCTCCCCCAGATGACAGTGCTGCTGACTGACCCCATCCAGGGACTCAGCTGCTTCTTCCAGGCAGTCATTTTCCACAGGCATGAGAGTCACATAACCCACTGCATTAAGCAAATGGGGAAGACCACAGCTGAGCAGAACTGTTAGATTGGCTGAGCTTCCAAGAGTCCAGGAAGCCACCTCCATATCCTGCAGAGCTTTCTACACACTCTGAACCCTAATGATGGATGGTGACATACTCACTAGGCTTTACATTCCCTGCAGGTACACTCTTCTGGTCAGCAAAGCCAGAGCCTTCCAGAACGCCAATCCTTTGAGATGTCGAGGGACAACCCAGAAGTTTTATAGACAAAAGATCTAGAGGAGAAAAAAAACCTCAGCAATGGCAACCTGCTTTGTGAGGCTGCACTGGGAGGTTCCTATACCTGTGATGCTCCATGCTGGAGTCACTAACTGAGGTATTCACTTAAATATATTAAAATGGACTAACTCTGGTCTAGGTATTGAACAGACACATGTGTGGGGCCACTACTCTGGATGGTGAAGAATGGACATTTCCAGTATTCAAGTGTCTTTTGTTAGTGCTGTCTGAACTGACTAGCATACAGACCAAACCTCCATAGCTTTCTTGGCAAATGGCTATACAATTTGCTCTAGTACCACTGACAGCTGCTCTCCACACACTACAGTAAAGCTGGGCTCAAGAGCAGAGAAAGACACTACATTAGAACCCCAGTGTGGACGCTGTACCACACCACAGCAGAGCACTTAGTCCCAGAACGTGCCAGTTGCAGGAGAAATGGAGGCAGATCAGGAGTCCACCACAAGATATGCCATCATCTTGATGGCCACTGTGGCACCCTTGTCTCTCCAGCTAGAGGCCAGCAGGAAGCAACCCTCTGCACAGACTCACTTCACTCAGTGACACCATTCTAGACCACCCTCTTTCTCTAAGCAACAAACTATAGGACCAGAGCCCACCCTGCCCAGAGAATCAATCTGAACAAGTGTTCCCAGACCAAAGAGCATCAGAATATGAGAAAGGAAAAACCCATTTGGACAAAGGGAAGTGACTCAGCTGGACAGGAAAACAGGCAAAGTAGATTAATATCGTTTAGCTGTTTGCACATAAAAGCATTTTGGAGCCAGGCCAAGTACTCACAGCCAGCCCACTGCCCATGAAATATGTTTTAAACCTAAGTACAAATCTCACTGCCTCACTGCTGCCAGCCTCAGTACCCAATGGATTGTAGGCTCTTCTTCCAGAACTCTGATGCCAGGGCAGGGCAGTGGCTTAACAGGTAAGGGTTAAGTCTGAATCAGGTCAATGGCCTGATTCAATCCTCAGGACCCAAGTGATAAAGGAGAGAACCAACTTGTGCAAATCCTCTGACTTCCATGGATGTGCCACATCACAGTACACACACTAAGTATATAAATAAATAAATGTAATAGATATGTTTTAAAACACCATGTTTCAGTATACTCTCCAACTTGGAGTCACATGATTACAGGAACTGCATTGGCTTGTTAGCAAAGCACATCCAAAACTCACACAACTAAACAGAGTTGAAGGGTGTATGGGATGCCAGAGGCCAGGCATCTTCTCTGAGCACATCACGCATTGGGAAAATCTCAACTTCCAGGCAACTGCTGGGTTTTCAGGAACTGGAAATTATGACTCTCACACCAATGGCACCTTATACCTGCAGCTGGCTAGAGCAGCAACATATGGGTGCTGCCAACCCCTTCCTTTGGAGAGGAGAGTCAAGAGGCATTCAAACACAATGGGTGCTGCAGCTTTGTAGCTGCCTTCAGGGCAGAACCTTGCCAGAATTCTGCCCACTGGTCTGAAAAACACCCAGGGCTACAGTGTAGGGCAGCTGGTACCTTGGAAGCACCATCAGCAACAGGGAACACCTTTCTCAAACTTTCATTTTTTTTTTTTTAGGATTTCTATATTTATATTTACTTATTTTGGTACACTGTCTATGTAGGCCTGGCTACCCTGGAGAAATTTATTCCCTTTAGTTTTTATTTTTACTCTATATGCACGAGTACCAAGATGGTGAACTGACTTTTCCTGGCTATGACTGTTTCACTGCCTTTTCCTTATTGCTTCATTCTCTCTGATGGCCACTGTTGCCCCAAGAATGGATGGAGGTAGGCTTGTGTTTCAGGACAGGGTTTCTCTGTATTGTTTTGGAGGCTGTCCTGGTTTCAAGACAGGGTTTCTCTGTATTGTTTTGGAGGCTGTCCTGGAACTCGCTCTGTAGACCAGCCTGGCCTGGAACTCAGAATTCCACCTGCCTCTGCCTACTGAGTGCTGGGATTAAAGGCGGGCACCACCAAAGCCCAGCAGGAGGTAGGCTTTAACAGGGCATCACATAGCAGTTCCTCAAAGGATTCTTAATATCTTAATATCAAGACAGGTGCTGGGTGCAGGCCCAGGGACCACACCAACCCAGAAATACATGCTGCCCATGATCAAAACTAGTCTCAATATGTCAGGAGGCTTCTGAGACAGTGGTTTGTGAAGTCTTTTTTTTTTTTAAATTCAAGTGCATTAGTGTTTTGTTCCTGGACCTGGAGTTACAGACACCTGTGAGCTGCCATGTGGGTGCTGGGACTCAGACCCAGGTCCTCTGGAGGAGCAGCCGTACTCTGAGCCATCTCTCTAGCTCAAGTGTAGCCCGTTTTGATGCTCAGCTTCAAAATAAGCCTAATTAAATAATGACAGTCACAGGAAAGCGTTACCAAGGGTTATTCATACTTACTGATGCTGCTCAGCAATCGGGCTATGTAAATATCCTCAGGAATTACAATTTCAATCAAGGAAGCCATTTTTGTCTCCTGCATAATGCACAGATTGGCTTTCACCCCACAGAATGTTTTAACACTTTGGGGGCAAAACTTACACAGAGAAAATGCAGCATCTCAAGTCCAAAGTCAGTCAGTCAAGATGAATATGGACCCTTGAGTCATCAGCCACTGAGTCAGGGTGGGAGTGAGCTGACTGGTGTGCTGGCACCCGAAGCTGAAACAGGGGATACAGATGTACACACCCCTCTGCTCTGTATAGTGTCTTGATCCTTGACCAACTTCTTTTTTTTTTTTTTGCATGTAAAATATGTTTTATTGTTCTTTAAAAGGGTTCAGGGTTTTGTTTTAAATCAGGCTGCACACCTTTCAAAAGTCTGACATCTCTCACCATGCCAAACTGGCTTCCACTAGCAATACTTCATTAAATTCAAAAGAAAAGTTTTAATTTTGAGGGAAAAAAAGTCCAGTTCTGAGAACAACATTAGTCTTATTTAAAACAAAACGAGGGCTGTTTTCTGTAGCTCTGCCCAGGCAGGAACTGATACTGATGGAGACCTGCATGTACACACCCTCACAGCACACGTGCACAATGCACACACACAAATTCTGAGTGTGTCAAGTGAAAAAAGGTTTTGTTAGTATTGACCAAACCCCTGGAGTCAACACTTAATCTAAATTTAGAGGGTAGGATATTCTGATCTTGAATCTATGTTAAAGCAACCTATTGTCATGTTCTGAAATAAGAGAATTTTGGATTGTATCATCATTTTTTACTTTAAAATTTTAGAAACAATATCAAAAAAGTATTATTTTTCATTTATAGGATAAGGCAGGAAGGACTCCACAGATTCAAATGCAGAGCGATTCCAGCAACAGCAAAGAGGTAGCTCACAAAGCTGCCAGCATCTGAGGTATCATCAATGAGATGTCATCCATCCCTATTGGATCCTTGACCAACTTCTGACCAAGGGTATCTATCTCCTGCAATTACTGGGATACACTGCACCATACGTGGGAACTCTAGCAGTGTGTGTATTCTCACAGTTCTGCACTAAACTGTGTAATCTGCATAAATGAAGCTGACAGCAAGTAACCAAGAGAATCATGTGAAGGGCTGGCATCGTGCTGCTTGGATTGTACTCAGTACTAGTGTGGACTAGCCACAGTTGATGCATGTCAGGTTCCAGGGGCAGGATGCTGTTGTTCTCAAGCATCATGAGAGTAATGTCAGATGAGACAAGACCAGGGCCAGGGAAAAGATAGAGGAACATAGGCCACAACCATGATGGTATGTGAAGGAATTCTGAGTTCTCCTATACTTTCAATGGTGAGCTCACAGCTCTGTTCAGATGGCCTGCTGGTGGTATGAGGCTTGCTGCTCATAGCATTGGCAGTTACTGGGTCCCTGTAAACCTCATGTACTCACCTCGACAAAGAAACCCTAATCTAGCTGGGCGTTGGTCCCATGCCTTTAATCCCAGCACTTGGGAGGCAGAGGCAGGAAGATCACTGTGAGTTTGAGGCTAGCCTGGGCTACAGAGCTAGTGCCAGGATAGGCTCCAAAGCTACACAGAGAAATTCTGTCTCAAAGAAAAAAAAAAAAAAAAAGAAACCCTAATCCAGCACAGGAGACCAATGCATACAGCACTGGGACATGGGATGCTGCCGAGCTGTGAGCTAAGACAATGGCCAGTGCCTAGAGGACAAAACCAGAGGGGCAGGAATGGAGGCGAAAGAGCCCAGAATAATTGATGAAGATGCAGAAACAAAGAGAAACTGAGTCCCACAGGTCCAGGTCTGCCAGGTTCACAGGGCTAGAACCATCCTGTAAAAAACAAGATGCCTGACACTTCCTCGTTCTTGAAATTTTTTTCAGATTTTTTTATTTTATGTGTATGATTGTTTTGCCTGTACATATGTATGTATACCACATGTGTGCCTGGTACCTGTGGCAGTCAGAAGAAGGCACAGAACCTCCCAGGACTAGTTACAGTTGGTTTTGAGCCAACATATAGGTTCTGAAAGTCAAATTCTGGTTCTAAGTGGTGGTTTGAATGAGAACATCCTCCATTGTCTGGGGTATTTGGCATTACTTGGGGAGGTTTAGAATGTGTGGCTTTGTTGGAGGAAGTATGTCATTAGAGGTGGGCTTTAAATTTTTTGGTGTTGTTGCTGTTTTGTTTTGGTGGTGGTAGTTTCAAGACAGGGTTTCTCTTTGTGGTCTTGGCTGGCCTCCGATTCATAATGACCCACCTGTCTCTGCCTCCCAAGTGCTGGAATTAAAGGCGTGATACTTTAAGAGACTTATGCCATTTCCAGTTTTATGTCTCTGCTTTGTGCTTGTGGATCAAAAATGTGAGCTTTCAGCATGCTGCTCCATCCACCATGCCTGTATACTGCTGCTAACATAACATTATGAACTCTAACTCTCTGGAACCTTATGTCAAAATAAACTCTTCCTTCTATGAGTTGCCTCGGTCATTGTGTTTTACTTCAGCAACAGAAATGTGGTGGTGGTGGTGGGGGGCTGAAGAGATGGCTCAAGCAGTGATAAACACTTGCTTTTCTTTCAGAAAACCTGGGTTCAGTTCCCAGCACCCATATGATAGCTCGCAATGGTCCAGTTCCAGGGGGATCTGATGCCATCTTATAATTTCTGTGGACACCAGACAGCACATGCCACATATATATTCATGCCAGCAAACACTCATAAAAAAGTAAGAAGGACTGACACCAGCCAGGAGGTAGTGCTGCATACACCTTTAATCCCAGCACTCAGCAGGCTGATCTCTGTCTTTTTTTTTTTTATTTGTTTTTTTTGAGACAGGGTTTCTCTGTGTAGCTTTGGAGCCTGTCCTGGAACTCACTCTGTGGACCAAGCTGGCCTTGAACTCACAGAGATCCGCCTGCCTCTGCCTCCTGAGTGCTGGGATCAAAGGTGTGCGCCACCACCGACTGGCTGAGAAATCTTGTCTTGAAAAGCAAAACAAGAAAACGAACAGCAACAAAAGGGAAAAGAAAAAGAAAAAAGAAAGCTTGGGAACATCTCTAAAAATGTAAGGTTCACTGTAAGATATTTTTCCTTCCCAGAATTCCCACTTCTTAGAGTAGTCCCCATAAGCCACCATGGGGTGTGTTTGCCTGGGTCTGCTCACCTTTCTGGGTCCTGACTTAGAAAGGTGCAATTCTTTTTCTTTCAGATGGCCAGGATCTAACTATGTGCTTAAACTTCCTAACTAACGTTTGAAGCTTTTGTGTTCTTTTCCTGCTGCTATGTGGTTGTGCTCCACGCTAGCTTATCAACTCTATTGTCCTCCAAGCAGCTGTGAGATTTGTAGCTTGCCTGTCTTGGGTTTTCCTTTCAGGTTTTAGTAAATTGTCTTCAAGCTTCCATTCGTGTCCTTTCTTAAATTATTTTATTAATGAGACCAAAAGCACTAAGAGAGGATCCAAGCTCCCTGGTATCGTACAGTGGATCTGCTGGGACTCCTGGGTTCCAGCCCTCATATCTGCTTTTTATCTTACTGTCACTGTTAGTAGAATTTGCCTTTGCAAACTTTCTTTTCTACCTTTTAATTCTGCACTCAGTGGAGAAAACAAACCATCTCTGCACCCCTAATTACCATCAGTACCAAAACCATCAATCTGCTGGGTGTGGTAGACAAACCTTAATCCCAGCATTAGGGAGGTAGGGACAGGGACATTACAAGTCCAGTGCCATCATCAGCTATGGAGTTCAGTTTGAAGCCAGCCTGGGCTATGGGAGATTCCACCTCAAAAAGCAAAGCAAAAACAACCACAAAAAAAGAGAAACACATTATTTGATGCAAATACATCTAGTGGCGGGGGAGGGGTGTCCCAAGTTCAATCCCTAGCAACTGCATGGTGGCTCACAACCATCTGTAATAAGATCTTGTGCCCTCTTCTGATCTACAGGCATACATGTAGACAGAAGACTATATAAATAGTAAGCAAATAATCTTTTAAAAAAAGAAGAAAGAAAGAACATCCAGTGGACAATAGGCTGGGAATAACAAGAGGGGACAGACAAATCTATAGAGCAAAGAAAAGTATCCTGCCTAAAGAGGAGGGAATGAAGGTGAAAATGGTATCCATGGCTTACATGATCTGACATGGTGAGGGCATAGTGCACACAGCCCCTGGAGTGCCAGCTGGAAAGGAGGAGGAGTGAGTTCATAACAGCTGGAAACCCTCTAGACTTGGTACAAGAAGTAAAGGAGCTATAAGAAAAACCACATATAGGGACACTGCAGTCAGATGAATCCCAACCAAAGAAAACTGTAAAACAACCAGAGAAAAATGGCACTGACATAAAGACAGCCAATCACACACTGCAGGAAGACTCTCATTAAAGGAGGCAGGCAGACAGAACACCTCTGGCAAAGCTAAATAGCAAAACCAACCCAGCCAAGCATTCCATGATCAGAAAGAACATCTTCAGGCTAATGAAAACGGGTAGAGTCCACACCCGCAGAGCTGCACACAATCAACCAGCTTTCAGGAAGAAAAAGGGCATCCAGGGGGAAACCAAACAGAGCATTCAAAGACTATCCTTCCCCTTCTCAAAATATATGAAAAAAACCCAAGGTCCTACATGGGGGCACAAGGCACACAACACCTAAGTTGTAATACATGTGGCACCTCTATACAGGGCACATGGAGAACCATGCCAACACTGTAAGTACCCTCATCCACAGCATCTGCCACTCCCAGAGGTGTAAACACTGTTACCAAGAGACATCTGAAAGTTCAGCACTAACTCTCAAGAGTCAGTGTATATACACATAGCTGCAAGAGTCCCCCAGCCTCATTTTCTTTAGGGAAACTGAGGAAGCAGTCACTTGGATAGTTTTTTATGTCCTGGGGTTCAAAGGAGAACTGCTGAGGAAGAGTGTGAGCAGCCTGCTTAGAAATGGGGACAGGCCAGGTGATGGTGGAGCACACCTTTAGTCCCAGCATTGGGAGGCAGAGACAGGCGGATCTCTGTGAGTTCAAGACCAGCATGGTCTACAAGAGCTAGTTCCAAGACAGCCTCCAAAGCCACAGAGAAATCCTGTCTCGAAAAACAAAACAAAACAAAAAGAAATAGGGACAGTACGGACCTAATACACAACATATGCAAGGCCCGAGGATTGGTTTCCAGCACTGCAAACTAGTAACAATGACAATGATAAATTAAAAACCAAAAAATACAGTAAAATAAAACTGTGTGATCTGGGCACTCATTGTAAAACTCTGAACTTTGCTGTCTGTCTGCAGAACCAGGAATGTCCCAAGCACTAAGGCTTCTTATCCCTGCCACACTGCAATCCCAGTGCATCTCAGAAGAGGAAACACATAGTTATGGTCTCATGAGATAGCTTTTATCTTCTATTCCTGTCTTGTTAAAATTCATGCTCATATTTTGAGTTTCCTTTTTATTAAAATCCCAAGAACGAGCTGGGTGCGGTGGCACGTCTTTAATCCCAGCACTCAACAGAGTCAGGCAGATCTCCCTGAGTTTGAGGCCAGTCTGGTCTACAATGAGAGTTCCAGGACAGCCATGGCTACACAGAGAAACCCTGGCTCAGAAAACAAAAAACCAAACAAGGAAAATCCAGGACTTTTGAGGGTCAGTCTTATCATTTGTTTATTTTTGAGACAGGGCTCTCTGTAGCTTTGGATCCTGACCTAGAACTCACTCTGTAGATCAAGGCTGGCCGAACTCACAGAGATTCATTCGCCTGTCTATGCCTCCAATGCTGGGGTTAAAGGTATACATCATTGCCTGGCTCAAGGTTCAGTCTTTAAGCTGCTCTTCATCATGATAATATTACGTAACAAAGTCATAAATAAGCCTCAGTGGTGCTTTGTCTGAAGGTATAAAGTTGCCACAGACAGCACACTTTGTAAACATAAATTCCTTCAAGTCCTTTTTTGTTTTTTGTTTTTCGAGATAGGGTTTCTCTGTATTGTTTTGGAGGCTGTTCTGGAACTTGCTCTGTATACCAGGCTGGCCTCGAATTCACAGAGATCTGCCTGCCTCTGCCTCCCAAGTGCTGGAATTAAAGGCGTGCACCATCAATGCCTGGCAAAGTCCATCATTTTTAAGAGTGCAAAGAACCTGAATTCAGAGATATTTCAGATCTGCAGCTTAATCAAGGTGACAGAACCAGCTCTCCCTCACTGTCTTGCCAGAGTCAGATTCCAGTTCTGGTTGTGAAGGGATAGAATCTCCCACCACACTGGGCATCACTGGGGATGTCTCCTTTTACACCTCCTAATCCTTTGGCACCAGTAACAACTAGGACAGGGACTGGACCCTGAGACAGTTATCTTTTGTACAATGATCCACAACCGAGGGAGGGAGGGAAGGAGGGAGGGAGGAGAGGGAGGGAGGGAGGGAAGAAGGACAACTATTTACCAGTCCTGTGGACTTCCTACACCAAACCAAGACCTCTGCTTCTACATAGTAAGGTAAGAAACAGTACTAGGAAACTGCACTCTGGCACTAATACCTTCACTCCCCTTCCCACTTTCTTCATACCCACAGCACAGGTTTGTGCCTCAGGAGCTTACTTGTGACTTAAATCTCATCAGCAAAGTAGGGTGTATTGCTCCTGGGAATAAGGGTTTCCATTCTATGTTCCCAGGGTCACTGAGAGCACTGTGAGAGAATGGGAACACAAGACGTTTTAGGAATGCTGACCCAAGCCTGATTATTCCATAAGTTCCATCATATTGCTATAAGACTTCTAAGACAACAGAGAAAACTGGATAAAACTTCAGACTACAGTGACCACAGACCAATGCCCAGCACAGGGGAAGGGACCATGAGAAAGGAACCAAAAACTCAGCTAGTTTGCTTGCCTACACTGGAGAGAAGAAACTCCTGGGGTTGGCTAGTGATGAGTGATGGGATACTGGGCTAGCTAAAAGAGGGCAGCATGGTCTTACAGGACAGTCTCCCCAGTATGCTCCACCACAGCTGCTTAGCACTCATTCTCCTCAGCACTAAAGCATATAATCAGAGAACAGCAGACAACAGCCATGTTTTTAAATTATACCCAGAGGCTGGAGAGATTTCTCAGTGCTTAGTGCACTGGCTGCTCTTCCAGAAGACTTGGGTTCAGTTCCTAGCACCCATTGCTCACAATTGTCTGTAACTCCAGTCCCAGGGAACCAATGCTCTCTTCTGGCCTCCACAGACACTACACAGACCTACATGCGGGCAAAACACTCATACACATAAAATATGAACCAGGGAGGGAGAGAGGGCCATACCCTACAACCCAGGGTCTTGGTTATGGCTCAAGAAAAAGCACTGTGGCACAAGGTGGATGCCCTGCTTGGTCTGGAGGGTGCTACACAAAGGAATTAGCACTCACAAGAGGCTCTGTTCTCAGCTGGCTCTCTCCAGCAGGCAGCCCTGCACTCCAAGTACCAACTCCATTCTGTGGTCACATTGCTAGGAAGACCTGGCGGGACAAATAATCAACAGAGGGACATAGTCCCTTGGGAACAACCTGTATCATGTGCACTGTGACTTTACAACTAACGCCAAGTGGGAGACTAGGCTTTCCAAGACTGTGTCTCAAGACACAGATGTGGCACAGAAGCAGACCACCCTGAGCTGCAACCAAGCAGAGCAGACAGCATTCCACGTAGAGTGAGCACAGGCCTTTAAAGCAACAGCACGGAATGCACCTGTGAGATAAAAAGACATAGAGAAGGGCAGAAGGACCAGCTCAAGTTACAGAAGGCACAGATACATCTTCGAGTAGTGAAGCAGAGCAACTCATGAATAGGGATGGGCATCCTCCCAGGAGCCTCAAAATACATGACCAGTCAGGACATACTTCCCTGCCTAACTCTGCTAAGACGTGGTCTCACCAATAACCTCATCCAATTTAAAACAATCACTTTATGCCTGCCCAGGTGATTCCAGAGTTAGTCTGGCAGAAAGCCAGGAGGCCCATGGCCTGTGGTGAGAGGTTTTGTCAGCTGCAGATTCATACTGAGCAAACTCACACTCCAATTACATTTTTAAAAATTGTGCTTGTGCCAGGTGGTGGTGGTGCATAGCTTTAATCCAGCACTTGGAAGGCAGAGACAGGAGGATCTCTGTGAGTTCAAGGCTGGCCTGGTCTACAAAGCAAGTTCCAAGACGGGCTCCAAAGTTACAGAGTAACCTTGTCTCAAGGGGGAAGGAGTGTGTGATAAGATGGCTCCGTGGATGACAGACTATGGACACCCCCACGGAGGGCCTCACCCTCCCTGGGGAAAGGAGGGGATAATGGGGGGGTTGGGGGGAGGGCATGGGAGGAGGGGAGGGAAAGGGAGAGGGACCTGGAACTGACTTGTGAAGCAACCTTGTTTCTTATCTAAATTTAAACTAAAAAAAAAAGAAAAAAGATGGCTCCGTGGTTATGAGCACTGGCTGCTCTTCCAGAGGTCCTGAGTTTCATTCCCAGCAACCACATGGTGGCTCACAGCCATCTATAGTAGGATCTGATGCCTTCTTCTGGCATGCAGGTATACATGCAGAGCACTCATACATAAAATAATAAATAAATGCACTTGTTCAGAGGCATGAACAGTGTGGAACTTCACTGAGGCTGATAGCACTGAGTGAGTGAAGACAGGAGTACCTGTTATAGCATATCACATGGAATAAGTCTCACAAGCCCATTTAGTTGGGAAAGAAGTGTTCTACGCCCAGCTGCTTTAAAGTCTGATGTGAGGAGCAGAGGACATTTAAAACATTTTCTCCCTTAATAAACACCAGCATTTGAAGTTGATATTGCTGAAACGTGGTCATGAGTTCCTTGGGAGAATCAGAAAGACAACAGCTCCCTCTAAGCATGCCTGATTAAAGGGACTCTGGTCAGCTGAAGTATGACAGGCCTTGCCTTTCTTCCTGATTCCCTCTAACTTGCTGAAAAACCATTAGATTACATCCCTAAAGCTAGCCACCAAGGTCTATTCCCTTATTTGGCCTCTTCCTCCTCCTAAGTCGACTACCAAGATCCAGCTATCAAAATATTAAGGTCCAGCAATCAAACGACCCCTCTGGCTCACCTAATTAAAATGCCCAATTAAAATTAAACACCTTATTCTAACACAGTTTCCCCTTTGTACTTTTATAAACTGCCATGCCTGTCTTCCTCTATTCCGAGGCAGTCCTGTTTCCCTCCATGACAAATACCCCTTCCCCTTTTCCCTGATTACCTTCCTCTTCTCTCTCATCCTCTATTTCCCATCTTGGTCTCTTATTCCCTGCCCTCTGTACCTCTGGGGTACATAAGTCTCCTTTGTACTGAAAGAACTTGGTCTTGGGAGTCCTGAGGTGAAACTTTTCCTTTCACTAATGACACTATGTACCAACAGTCTACAGCTCTGTACTGTGGATGCCTTCTCCCTGAACTTGGGATCTCCCAGTAATGTCCAGCATAACTACCCACCTTTGCCGTGTTTCCCCAAAGGCCTCTTGGGCAGGGACTCCTCCGTGGAATGTGCTGATGTGTGCAATGCATTCTCCAGACTGTTGCTGATGCTGCTCACAGGGGTCTCAGTTCTGGGAGCCATCTGAGGAGACAGAATATCACCTTCTTACTTTTTTCTGCACAACTGCCTCTTGTTGAAAGTTATACACACAAACATGACTTCAAGTTTTTCTACCATAACACAATGTTCTTCCAGAGAAAGAAGAAACACCACTATCCACTATTCTCCCCAAACCCACAAACAGTCCTGTGCTTCTGTCTAGGTTAGGTCATTAGACAGAACAGCAGTCTTAGCCATGGTGGTATGCATCATACGCCTTCATCTGAAGCAAACCCTGTTTTTACGTCTTACAATTAGACGCTTTCCTATAACAAACTCCACAGAGCTCTGGAAGCCACCGAAAACAGCACAGGACATTTGACCATGTACAATTTGAACAACAAGAGAATCCCACAGCAATTCCACTTCTAGGGATTGTTGTTTAACACCTTCCTCCAATATTGAAACATTACATCCTTCAGGGAAGCTCCTTGAGCAAGAAGGTAAACAACTCAAGATAGCTTCTGGAAGTCCCTGAAACAGATTAGATTCACTATGCCCTTCCCTGTTAGAATGAAAAATAAAAGCTGAGAGTCCATTCAGATGGAAGGTAGTGAGTAGCTGAAACTGAGCTGCCAAGATGATGGAAGAGAAACTGAAACTGAGCTGCAAAGTTAACTTAGAGAACAGCTGCCAAGAAGACTCTTGAGACCAGGACAGCAGAACAGCTGCCTGGAAGCAGAAACCAGCGAGCTGTGTGGAAGAGGTTTAGACCATTTGGGCATCTGGAATGGGCACTGTCCAAGCTATTGAACTGCCTGCAGGGGTACAGTGTGCTCCAGCTTCCTGGCTTTGTAAGCTGTCACTCATGCTGGGGTTAGCCTTAGGCATACAGCTGTCTTTGAGTCATTTCTGTGCCTGTAAGTAGCCCCTCATCACACTCATGTAAATAACCCCAATAAAACTCAGACCAAGGGGCTGGAGAGATGGCTCAGAGGTTAAGAGCACTGACTGCTCTTCTAGGGGTCCTGAGTTCAATTCCCAGCAACCACATGGTGGCTCACAACCATCTACAATTCAATCTGGTGTCCTCTTCTGGCATGCAGGCAGAACACTGTATATGTAATAAATAAATAAATCTTAAAAAAAAAAAACTCAGACCAAATCCATACTTTGGTCTGTCCTGGGACCCATCTAGGGTGAGTAGCTGTGTGTTGCATCTCCCCAAGTTTTAACACAGGAAGAGACCTGACACTGAACACTTCATTATCTAGAGATGAGGACCTGCTATATAAGTCATGGGACACCACAGTTAGACTGTGACACAGCCATCCTCTGCCCTGGCTGGGTGTAAGAAGAAGGTTCTTTTTTGGGGGGGGGGTTCAACACAGGGTTTCTCTGTGGCCTTGGAGGCTGTCCTGGAACTAGCTCTTGTAGACCAGACTGGTCTTGAACTCACAGAGATCTGCCTGCCTCTGCCTCCCAAGTGCTGGGATTAAAGGCGTGTGCCACCACCTCCCGGCTAAGGAGAAGGTTCTTACTGTATACACACACAGAACTGGGCCCACAAGCCCTGGATGGCTGACTGACCCTTGGGAAGGGAGTGAACTGTAGTATCCTCCATTTCCCTCCTTACCAGTATTGGAAAAATTTACAGCCCAAATAGACTAGATATAAAATAAAAAATAGCAATGCTTTCACTTTAGTCATACCTTAAGATTTCAAATAATAGAAAAGGTCCAAGATTTTAAAATTTGGGAAAAGACTTGTGGGTTCCATGACTGACAGCCTGCTTTATGAACCATGGGAGCAGGAAGTTGAGAAACTAACAGCAACTCTTGGTTCAGTCTTTAACTTGAGTAGTGAACACTTGGGACATGCCTGCTCCTGACATTCTAGCCCTGTGCCCGTGGCTTCCTATTGTTACCAGCCTGGTGGTGGCAGCTATCACTGGCTGTTCAGAGACCTAGCTCAGAGACTGAGGCTCTGCTGGCTACACAGTGAGACCTTGACTCAACAACAACAAAAAATTTACTCAGCATTCCAGTATCCAGTAGAGGACAGCAAATGCCTATAAGCAGTGTGCCACTAGCCGGTTTCTATGGACTTTAACGGAATTCAAGAAAACAAGTCCTAGCCATTCATTCACTTTAGGAAGATAATTCACTGTGGCTAACATTACCAAGAAGTTATCAAGAAAGTTAAATGTGGGTCTAGAATTGGTAGACTACTTGCCTAGCATGCATGAATCCCTAGGTTTGAGCCCCAGGCATGATGTTTCATACATGTAATCCTAGCACCCAGAAGGTAGAGGCAGAGGGATCAAAAAATTTAGGGTTTCCCTAGGCTATACAGCAAGTTCAATGTTAACCTGGGCTGCATGAAATTCTGTCTCAAGAAGGAAGGAAGGGAGGTCAATGAAGAGGGTTGGGTAAAACGGCTCAGGCTCAGTGGATGATAACATTTGACTTACAAGCCTGAGTTCAACTCCTGAAAACAAAGTAAAAAAGTAAGAGAACTGACTTCATAGGGTTGTCTTCTGACTTCCATACACAGAGTGGCATGGAGACATGTACCTCTATCATGCATATACACATAGTAATAATAAAATACATTTATAAAAAAATGAAAGAATGTTAAATTATAAACCTGGTATTTCACATATGCCTATTATCCCTGTACTTGGAAGTCAAAACAGGACCAAACTGGACTAAACAGCAGGCTGCCTTCAGTTTAGCAGCTTTTTTCATTATTTAATAATTGGACATTAAGAACAAGGCACACCCTTACCGGGAGACAAGATTCTCACACAACTTTGTGAGCAGCTCAGATACAATTTGTCAGTATATGGCCGCCAGTCACCAGTAGCCCGTCCTGGTGGCTTGACTCACACAGCTCCTGACTCTACATCCTGGTTCCAAGAAGAGTTGTTCTGACTAGTCACAGGAAACCAGCCATTTTCCATCACCAGAGAGCCACTAGCAAACCCCAGCTTCCTACCCACAGCCTACATGTGAAGGTAGCAAGGGATATGATGACAACAGGCCTCACTAGGGTACCCCTACACATCCAGGCCAGAGTGCTGCAAGGGCCTATACTTGTGTGGTTCCAGAGCTGAGACCCAGGCTGAGGTAAGGACCATTTCTCAAAGAATAGGCTTGCCCACCTGCCGACTTCAGTAAGTAACAACAACAGGAAGCACTTCCTATGTCCATGTAGACTCGGCCCAGAGTTGAGGCTGCTGTCCCCAGGCTGTGAGCTGCCTGATTAAAACATGCAGAGAAAAAAGCTGCTTTAAGAAGTGATGACCCCAAGGCCAAATGTGTCTGCCTGTCTGGTCTCCCTCCTCTCACCTCTTGCTCCCCTGTTTACACTGAATGCTGCCTTCAACTCCAATTCCCAGAAATGTTGTTTTAGGTTATTTTTGGTTAGGTTAATTTGTCCACGTGACCCACAGTTCAACTCAGATAGTCTCTGACTCACTTTCAGCAGAGCTCCAGTGGGCCTGACATTCACATGTTGCCCTCCCATCCTGTGCAAGGCTTGCAGACTAAGCCAAGGCACTCCCTTCCCTGGCTCTTCCTATTCAAATCCTTTCTGAGCAAAGCACCTTACTTTATTTCCAAGAAAGAAAAAAAAAAAACCCACAGGTTTTACTGTCCAACTAACTGTCCTTCCATCATCATAGCCAACCTTTCCAAGACCATCAGGGGCTGCAGTACAGCCCACAGGGACCCAAGTGAGCACCCCCATCTCATTTACCTGGCCCTACACCTCATCCTAGTCTAGGCACAAAGTCCCTTCTATTGGCTCTGTGCTCCTTGTCCATATACAACTTCATTGCCAGCATTCAGTGAGGCATGGTTTTATTTCGCTTTTTGTTGTTACTTGTTTCTTCTCCTTTTGGGCTGTTCTGTTCATGGAGGGATCCTCTGCATGTACAACAGTGCCTTCCATTTAGAAGCACTATTCAGCTACAGCACCAAGTTCCAAGGGCCCCTGTGGCACTGATTTTCCAGGTGATGCTCTGTATTCCCATCTTGTCTGGCTGTAATTGCCAGGATCTCAGCAGCTCTGCTTGGGCACCAACAAGCAATGGCTGCATACAGATCTGATGTTTAGCACCTGCAGGAAGCCCAGGACATACTCCTCTCTCCAAGAACTTCCAAATCATGGTATATGTGTATTCTAACTTGGGTCCAAGGTGGACCTTGAAATTCTGCATTCCTGACTACCAGGACATTTCAAAATAAAGGGTTACACCTGGGTCAGACCAAAGGCTAGGTAGTTCCCACAAGAAAGGACCTGAACATTAGAATCCCAGGTGCCATGTGGACAATCAGACCAGATGGACTTGTATCCCTTCCAGGGAAGTCATAGGGATCAGGTGGCTTGATGACTGATGTTGCTCCTATCATGATAGCTGATAAATGTTCCTCAGACATAGACAATTTTTTAAAAAAAGGTTTTCCTCAGACTGTAATACCCTATGAAAAAGCTCACATTTACAGGCTTCTTTAAACCTATGGACAAATTCACTTTAATATTCATAAATCAGGTACACGATCTTTAAAAATTTAATTTCTAAACACCAATTCCATTTGCAATATACAATCATATTTCTGGAAGCAGAGCTCCCCAAATATAGACTGTAACAGACAAGCCAACTGGAGGGAGCTTGTGTAGGGGTGAGCCCCACAAAGCCATCTGCCCATAAGGGTGGGGATAAGGAAATTTAGCACAGATGAAGATAAAAGGAAGTGAAGGAGAAACAACTCTCTTCTTCTCCTTCTTCCTCTGGAAGACGGATGTGCTTCTAACTACCCATCCTTTGTGTGTTAAGTTCATACTCTGGTAAATAAATATATTGTATTCCCTATTGCATTGACCTTCATCTTTAAGCTTGGGCCTCCCATAGCCCAGTGGCATTGCTCCAATAGGGAATGGTAGTGAGCTGCTGGAGTAGATATACACATCAGTCCCCACAACAGACCAAGTTATCCTCACATTACAAAATAAAGCTGGAGCACAACTCCTAACACTTTGCCCAGGGCCACATGCCCAGATGGCACGAAAAAAGGGAGACACGGTAGCCAATGAAATCAGTGGAATCAGTGGGCTTGGTGGCACACACCTATGATCCCAGTGCTCATGGCGGTGGAGACAGGAGAATCTCAAGTTCCAGATCAGTGTGGGCTATATAATGAGACCCTGTCTCAAAATAAATAGGAGGGAGGGAAGGAAGAAAAGAAAGTGAACAAGAGTATGGGCAGATAACATGGGCACTCAGTGTGCAGACAGCAGCACAGGCCTTGCTAACTGATGAACCTGGTCAGGAGATTTCACCTGGTTCTGTCGCAGCCTCTTTTACTACAACGTGGAAATAATAGCAAGTAGCTCACAGGGCTTTAATGGTAATTAAAATGTATTTATTAAGCTCATCAAACTGGAAGACAGACACTAGATACTATTATTGCCACTATTGTGGCAGACACAGCGAGGCTGCTAAGGCACCTCAATGGCACAGTGAAAAAACAGGGGGTCAGAAGTTATGGGTCTTACAGAGCCTCCCACCCTCCTGGACTTCCTTTGGGCACTGGGCAGAACTCCCAATGGCCACCCAACATCCACATCCCTGCGGTTTGTTTTGTTTTGTTTTTGTTTTTTGAGACAGGGTTTCTCTATGGCTTTGGAGCCCATCCTGGAACTCATTCTGTAGACCAGGCTGGTCTCGAACTCACAAAGATTTGCCTGCCTCTGCCTCTCGAGTGCTGGATTAAAAGTGTGCGCCACCACCGCCCAGCTATCCCTGCGTTTTAATACAGGGGGTCTCTCCTCCTTCAAACATATCCTTCTTATATGCCCATTACAACAGTCCATCACTTCATGTAAAATTAGCAGTGACAGCTTTAGATATCATTTCATCACCCCAAATTCAGTGAAACAAAGTCATCACAGCAGGACAGACAGTATAGCCTTAGTTGGCAAGTACTGACTGGTGTCATTGCTGGACAGCCAATAAGCAGGACACAGCTGAGACAACTCTGTACCTTCTGACCTTCTAAAGCTACCTAGAGGAGTCAACAGATCCCTAAGCTATCACAAATCAGCAATATAGTCAAGGACTTGTGTGTAGAAAGATATAACTAACCTTCACATGATGACAATCAATGACATCAACATGCATCAAAATCACAGGTGACACAAAGTCACAGTCATATGAAGACCACAAGTCCTTTAAACAGAATCAGAGGAGACAAAAGGCATGAGGAATGTTCAAAAGAGGAAAATATGTCTATAAGTGGAGTCTCACTGGAAAGAGACAGAAAAAAAAAACTTGAAAGAGTTCACAGTATTTACATCTAGGTTACTATTATTTACTTAGCAAGGTTTAAGTAGACTTCAGTGTTATGGGGGGGACTCCATCAAGCAGAGTCAATAAATGTGGTCTCAAGTTGTCACCATGGAGACATCAAGATGTCATGATTGCAGAAAAGGTAACTAGAATTGAACCATGATCAGGAAGGGCTGGCAAGAATGCAGGAGACATGATCAGAAAGGGCTGGCAAGAATGGTCTGGTCACAGGATATTGGGAGAACAGCCTCTTCTCTACTGCTTCTTATAGTTCTCCAGATGTGGCAGGACCTAGTCCACAGGCAGGAGGCAACACAGGAAGCAGGAAGTGAGAGACTCCCTCTTGCCCCAGCAGCATCATGGAATGATCCTGGGCATAAACACTGCCAGCCACAGGGTAGAGCCACTAGGACCCTTCAGCAGCAGTGGCATCAGAATAGACACAAAATAACAGGAATTAGCAATCACTGGTCATCATTAATATCCATTAATATAAATGGTCTCAATTCACCTATAAAAAGATACAGGTTAGCCGGGCATTGGTGATACACGCCTTTAATCCCAGCACTGGGGAGGCAGAGGCAGGCAGATCTCTGTGAGTTCGAGGCCAGCCTGGTCTACAAAGCGAATTCCAGGACAGCCTCCAAAGCAATACAGAGAAACCCTGTCTTGAAAAACTAAAAAAAAACTAAAAAAAAAAAAAAAAAAAGAACAGACACAACAGTAGTTTTTGAGATAGCGATCCTTCCGCCTCAGTCTTTTGAGTAGTGAGGTTACAAGCACACACCACCATGTCTAGCTTTATTTTCTGATTTTCTGCTTTCCAACTTTTCTATAAAGAATAGATACTACTTTTAGAAAAAGAAGCTAAAGATCCAGTCTAAATATAGATACCTTCCTACCAGGTACAAGCAGCTCAGAAAGGCGCACACAGCTCTGCTTGCCTTCCACAGCCTCCATACTCATCCCACAAGCCAGGTCCTAGGGAGCTACCCTAGGACTGTGGGATGGGTAGACACCTTATCAAGACCCCTGACCCTTCTCACTGAAAAGATGACAACTTCAGGGTAATCAAGCAGAGAGGATGAAACCGATTAGGAAACCACCATGGAGCCAGGACTAACTGTCAGGAAGAGCTTACCAAACCCTGGGGATGGGCCTTTGGGCGTAAGAACAGGTGTAGAGCCAAGGCAACAGGAGCTGGCACTACAACCCAAACAGTCTAGTCAGCCACCAGCAATGCCTAAGCAAGAAGAATAACATCAGCTATATGCTTTCAAATCAATGTAAAAAATAAAAAGAAAACTGATTTGTAAGCACTTTACTAAAATAGTTGTTTTGTGTCTCTAAACCAGAACAAGAAAATAGTTTAATAGTGAAAGCTATTTGCTGACTGAGGCCAAATGAAAGCCAATGCTAACCAAAAACCATTTTCCACACACACAAAAAAAATTCTTTTAATGTTTCTTACCAGACAGAAAATGAAGAGTAGGAGAGAGAAGACAGACAGCATGATTGTGGCAGAGGTACTGGGAGGGATCCCCAAAGTGGTGGGAGAACAGGCTTCTTCCTTCCAGTCAGTGAGGTCTGCTAGGACACAGCTCTGTAGACCTAGACAGCCTACCACAAGTTAGTTCCACATCCTGCACAGGAAGCTACTCAGCACAGCTACCCCAGGCCTGCTAGACACTGAAAGGAGGCTGGGAACTGTGTAAACAGGCTCTTCCTGGTGACCATGTACAAGTTTATGGTGCTGAAACATCTCCACAGATGTCACTGAGGGCTGAGATGGCACAGAAAATGCCCCTGAAAGTAAAAACCTGCTTCTTTTCCCCATAACCTTTCTGATATGGTCTGAGGCAGGTTCAAGGGACTGTCATTGCTAACAGGGACTGGCTATTACCTAACTGCTTATAGCTTCTGCCTTACTACACATCCATCTGTTGTTTGCATAGTGAGTTCAGACACTAGAGACAGACAGACAGAAGAGGGAACAGGGCGGTGACCCTATCAACCTCCTATAATCAAGAGCCATGGCATGCACTCATGCCCTTAGGAACCCTGGACCATATACTGGTTGGATATGCAGCTAGAGGAAGCAGATGGCATCTCCAACAGCTTGTATCAACCTCAAGACTAAAGTTGCTGGCTCTCAGGAGCAGCCTAGAATGGGGCCTGCTGCCACATAGCCCTGTCAGAAGACACACAGGCAGAAGGAACTCTTGTGCAATACACCCCAATCTCATACTCAGGTTTTGATTTTAGTGTCTCCTCTATGATGGGTGGTGAGGGGCTGCCTGGCTAGGGTGGGGGAAATAGGAAGTGCCAGTTGCCAGAAAAAGGTCCACTATCAGCAGTGAGGTGTGATCATGACCATGAAGGCGAGAGAATGCTCAGAAGCCAAGTTTAAATTTTTTAAATTCTGTGTATGTGTATGGGTATGTACACATGAGTGCAGGTGGCCACAGAGGCCAAAGGAGTCAGAGTTACACCTAGCTGTGAACTGCCTGATATGAATACTGGCAATCAAACTCAGATCCTCTAGAAGGGCAGTGTGTGCTCCTAACCCAAGCCCATAAATTTTGTTGGTTATTGTTTGAAGCAGAATCTTACTATGTAGCCTTGACTGGTTGGGAGCTTTCTATGTAGACCAGGCTGGCACTGAACTCACAGAGATCTACCTGCCTCTGTCTCCTAACTGCTAGAATTAAAGGCGTGCACCACCACACTTGGTGGTTTATTTATTTATTTTTATTTTATGTACCTGCAAGTGGGAGTTAGATCCATGACCCTGCACACAAGAAGCAGCAGGGAGCATTAGTTGTGGGTGTTCATCCCAAGGACTGCTGATAGTAAAAACCACATTACACACGATACTGTTACAATGAATATTCTGGCTAGAAATATGTTTCTTTAACAAATGGGAAGGGGTCTTGCTACCTTGCCCAGGCCAGCCCCAAACTCCCAAGTCCTTAGGCTCAAGCAATGGTCTCATCTCAGGCTCCCAGGTGACCGTGACCACAGATGTGCATCTCTGAGTCTTACTCAGAAGAATGTTTCCTCTCTGGAGTTTTGTGTGAGAAACTGGCCAACTCACAGTAAATCCACTAATAACTCAACTGCCTAAGATGGCACAAGTAGAATGCTAAAGTGACTGTTGTATAGTCTTAGAACATGGGCTCCATACCATCAAAGCAACTGGCACTATCCAGTAGCCAGCCCAAAACTGACAAGCTGAACAGCACCAAGGGCAGCAGCACCAAGGGCAGCAGCACTTGCGAGACTACCACAGGATAGACAAAGGGTCGGTATCTCATCCTGTGAGCAGAGGAATCCCATGAGCTGATCTAGGGTACAGTCTATTGGTACAATTCCAGTACAGCTGCACACAGAGACCCCCCACACACACTTCCAAGAGAGACACTTATACCCTCCCTATTAACTGTGCCACGTTTCAACTAAGTTCTGAGAAACATAGGTAGGAGGCTGGTTCCAAGACACTTCACATGCATAGTGAACACTCAGAATACAAAAATAAAGAAAACAAAGATGGAAGCACTATTGCTCAATGCCCTGCCATCAGAAGCAAGCACTTGGGTGTAACCAGCAAGTTGATTTGGAAGACCAAATGCTGTGAAGGGCTCTAAAAACCAAGTTTCCCAGGAGCTCAGCAGAGGCTGGTCTCCAACATATCTCAACTCAATATACATGAGCCACCTACATACAATAGCAACTAGGGATTCTTTCAGTGACCACGTCTCTTACCAGGATCTCTAGCCTCTGGCTTGGCTCTGACCCTAGTGACTGCTGACAGCAACCTGGCTGACCTGGATAAGTACAACTGAGGCTATAACCAGCTAACCTCTGTCATTCTCAAGCAGCATCTCCTAAAGAGCAGAACACACTCACTTTCCTTTCATATGTGAGTATGGTGGCTTGCTGTGTACTGGTCATTCAGACTTGTGACTGGCCTCTACCCACTGTACATTCAAGAACTCTCCCTCTGGATATTGCAACATCACTCAGCTAGACTGTCAAGTTGTTAGGTTTACTTGCTGTGAGTTGTTTCTCTTTCCCTGTTGTGTCAACAATAAACCATGCATTTGAAAAAGACACCTAGTTAATTGTTCTCTGGGACTCATAAGTTCAAGACAACATAGTGACTAGAATTGCTGAGGGAAATCACAGGTAACTATGGGCTAAGAAGAGAAATGTGTGGCCTGCCCAGCCATCCTGAGCATCCTTATTCTTCAGAACCAATCCACAGGTCCTACAGCATCTCCCTCACAGAATCCAAGAAGCAACCACAGTCAATAAACACCAGAGAAACAAAAAATAGGCCCCTGGCAGAGCAAAAGCTTTCTGGAAATGACTAAGTTGGCCCAGAGTCTCAAGAAGGAACAGCAGGGAAGTATTATTAAATAATACAAAGGGAAGCACAGGCTGAAGAACCAAAGGGCACCAAGAGACAAACAGGTGGTTTGGGGAAAGATTTTGGTTTGGTAGGTTTTTTTCTTAAGATTTATTTATTATGTATACAGTGTTCTGTCTGCATGCGTGCCTGCAGGCCAGACAAGGGCATCAGATCTCATTATAGATGGTTGTGAGCTACCATGTGGGTGCTGGGATTTGAACCTGGGTCCTCTGGAAGAGGAGCCAATGCTCTTAACCGCTGAGCCATCTCTCTAGCCCAGTTTGGTAGGGTTTTAAAGACAGAATCTCACCAATTCTAGCTGGTCTAGAACTCACAGAAATCCATCTGCCTCTGCCTCTGCCTCTGCCTCTGCCTCTGCCTCTGCCTCTTAAGTGCTAAGATTAAGGTGTGCAACCACACCCCTCAAGAAAATGGAGTTTTAAAAGTGAAAATTCAGAACCAGAAAATGCCATTTCTAAACTAAAAACCCACTGGAAGGCTTAGCAGCAGGCTTGAGATAACAAAACAATGCCATCTCAATGGCTTTGAAGATGGATCCCTGGATGGTGTCCCATCAACAGGACAGAAGAGATCTGAGAGGACACCTATGTGAGAACAACAAGCAGGTAAATACCTGTGATTGCATCCCCACAGGAAACAGATGCAAGGACTGGAATGTGTTGCTGAAGCCCCAAATTTAGCAGAAGGCATAAACTTAAAGCTACAAAAGGCTCAGAGTATCCAACAGGCAAGCTTAGGAGAGCCCACAGGCACAGCAGAGACATCAACACAAGAAAATCCTGAGCCCAGCTAGAGGGTGACACAGGCACAAGGCAGGTACAGAGCAGTCAGACAGATCTCCATTTTCCAAAGCGCCAGAAGAGAAAAAAAGCTATTAACTAAAAGTTCTGAATTCAGGGCATCTGTTCCACTATGTTCATAGCAGCATTATTTGTAATAGCCAGAACCTGGAAGCAACCTAGATGCCCCTCAACTGAACAGTGGATAGAGAAAATGTGGTACATTTACACAATGGAGTATTACTCAGCAAAAAAAAAAAAAACAATGGAATCTTGAAATTCGCAGGTAAATGGCTAGCACTGGAAGAAACCATCCTGAGTGAGGTAACCCAGTCACAAAAAGACAAACATGGTATGTACTCACTCATATATGGATTTTAGACACGGATCAGGAGAGTGCCAGTCTGCACTTCCACTGACAGAGAGTCTGGGAAACAGGAAAGAACCTAAAAGATATGCATGGTACCCAAGAGAAGAGAAATGAGGCACGATCCTCTGAACAGATGGGGAACACGGCGAGGGGTGGGAGGGAGGGGGAGCTGGGAAATAGAGAGGGGGAGAAGAGGAAGAGAGAGTAGGTCATAGGGGAACAGGAAGGTTGAGTGGGGGGGTAGGATAGGGGGAAGAGGGAATCATAGGTTAGAAGGCAGATCAGGCACCATTGTGACCTCTAGTGATCTAAAGGGATAACACCAATTGGCAAGCTAAGCAATAGTGTAGAGACCACCTTGAATGCCCATTCCTGATAATGAACTTGATGTCTATAACCATCCTGGAGCCTTCATCCAGTGACTGATGAAAGCAGAGGCAAACACCCACAGTTAAATACTGAACAGAACCCAAGGAACCCAGCGACAGAGAGGAGCGATGAGCAAATTGGCAAAGAATGGGCTGGCAAAACCAGCAGAGACAGCTGATCCGAACAGGGGAGAGCTCTTGGACCCCAGACCGACAGCTGGGAGGCCAGCATGGGACTGATCCAGACCCCCTGAATGTGAGAGTCAGTGAGGAGGCCTGGGCAACCTATGGGGATCCCTCAAATACTAACAGACATCATGTGTCCATAACACAAAAAGGGATGCTCTCTCAGCCTGGACTCTGAGGGGAGTGCCTGGACCCTACCCTGAGTGAAATGACAGACTCTAGATATCCCCTATGTGGAAGGAATGGGCAATAGGGTGGGAGGGTGGGAGGGGATAGTGGGGGGGTGCAGGAGGAGGGGAGGGAGAGGGAACTGGGATTGACATGTAAAACAAGCTATTTAAAATTAAAATAATTTTAAAAATAAAATAAAAGTTCTGAACTCAGTAACAATATCCTCTGGTGAGACAGGGGAAAACAAAGCTGTGTGCTAGCACACACTAATAGGATGCAGTACCAAGCTGGACCTTCTAAGAAAAAAAAAGGTAACTATGTTAGTAAATGGGAAAGACTACATTCAATCACTCATTCACTCACTCAAGACATGGTTTTGTTCTGTAGCCCAAGCTGACCTTGAACTTGTGGTCTTCCTGCAGGTATGTGGCCACCACTTGCTGCCTCTCCCTCTCTTCCCGTATGCTGAACTAAGGTGCAAAGCCTTGTGCACACTAGGTAAGTACTCTGCTCTTGAGCTTCTGCCCAGCATCCATCTTCATCTTGATTAAAAAAAAAAAAAAAAAGGCCAGGCAGCGGTCATGCACGCCTTTAAACCCAGCACCCGGGAGGCAAAAGCAGGAAGATCTCTGTGAGAGAGTAAGTTTCAAGACAGGCTCCAAAGCTACAGAGAAAACCCTGTCTTGAAAAAACAAAACAAAAACACTCTAACAAAAACTCCTCCCACTCAAGCAGACTACTACTATAATGTACTGTGAGGTTTAGGGCCTCTGTTGTTGGCATAGGAACCCCCCCCAGGAGAGAGACAAAGGTAGCCCCCACCATAGGTATGAAGTACTGCACACTCAAAGTGGACTTGAGAGGTAGGACTACACCAAGACCCATCATGAAAGCCCTACAGTGTGAAAGAAGACAGGAGATAAAATGGAATTCCATGACTCTGTTAATGGAGCCTTCAGAGTACACAAAACTAACCAATAATAGAAAAGTTAACAGAATAGAAAAAAAAAGAAAAAGAGCAAAAAAGCCTGAGGAGGACACAGGATGAAGGCAGGAATGGAATAGGAAACAGCAAGGAACTAGAAAATGGTACTTTCTCTACCCTGACAGAGGCTTGTGTCACATGGGCTGTCAAAATACATGGCAAAGGGAAACTAAACTGTATTTTGCCCATTGTAAGTTTTGCCTGTAAACGAATCACAGAGAACTACTGGTGTGTAGGACTGAGCAACACTAGGTCTAAAGGCTCCAGTGCAGTCCTAGGAAAGGACTATGGGTCCCAAGCCAGAGCCCTGCAGGTAGTCCCACTCCCCTAAATGGCCCACCTCTGCAGCCTTCTAAAGCAAAGCTGCCTTCCCATCTCACTCTCCTGCGATTCCTTTTCATTTCTAACAATGAACTAAGACAAATGTCATCATTTGTCTTCACATAATAAAAATAGCCACCAACTGATGCCACCTTTGCAAACTGCTAAGGCTTACCTGTTTTCTTGGTGCCAAAAAAGGAACATGGGTCAACTGCCCTCATGGTGATGATTCCAAAGATTCCTGGGATGCACTGGGGACAGTGCTGAGCACGTGGCAGATGTGAGCTCCCTCCCATCCATCCTTCCTTCTTGGACCCTTTTTCTCTATCTCACATTTCAAATGATCCTGAAGAGGAAGTCAAGGAGTCTGAACCTCCCCATCAAGCCCTGGATGGCTCCTGCTCTCTTTACAGTGCAGACATGCTCTCAGAAGATTGCCCTCCCAATGCACTATGGCTGCCAACCTTCAGCACCCCGCACAGCAGGAAAGTCTCTGCCCCCATCTCAAAAAGCCTGGTGCTTGGCAATACATGGATGTACCAAACCACCTTTCTCACAGCTGACACTAGGCACCTTCAAATGCCCCTTCAACTTTACCAGCAGCATCACGGGACTGCCAAGCACCATCCTCACATATCCAGAGTGATGGGGGAGGGGGTTGGGACTCTGCTTCATAAACTAAATCTTTTTTTAAAGACTTATTTATTATGTATAATAGTGTTCTGTCTGCATGTATCCCTACAGGTCAGAAGAGGGCACCAGATCTCATTACGGATGGTTGTGAGCCACCATGTGGTTGCTGGGAATTGAACTCAGGACCTCTAGAAAAGCAGCCAGCGCTTTTAACCTCTGAGCCATCTCTCCAGCCCCATAAATTAAATCTTAGCTGAAAACTGCTGAATCTCCTGTGGCTGCACTAGGCACATCTAGGACTACCCACCTGCACATGCTTTAATGAGGCTTACTGTGAGTCAGTATGAGGCCTGAGGGCATCCTATTTCCTTTGTAGGAACTCAACTGATACTTCCTGTGGTTCCCAAATAATCAGGAAATGATTCATAGCTCTTCCTTCTAAGGATGAATCTGGTATCACGGGTTGAACTAAGAGAAATGCTGGCTAGACACTGGAGTGACATGGCTGCTCCCTTTATTGCTAATCATTAGCAACCATAGCACCCAGCTTGCCACAAGCCAGAGTTGCATGAACACAAAAGGAACACAGTACACACAAGCCTTTCTCAAGACTAACAGTTACTCTGCAAAAATGAATTAAGCCCTCTAGACTGCCACAGGAAAACAGCCTACTAAAGTGTCCCCAATGCCTCACCACTCAGTGGACTTGCTCAGGATTCTGTGAGTTCTATGTGTTGGCAGTAAAGACAGTACAAAGCCCAATACCACGGCACAGCATTTTTTCCCAAGAGCTGTGCAGTCAGCCCTGGAGAAAGATCAAGTCAAAGACCATTACAGAGGATGAAACTCCCTGGGAACAGCCCATAGTACATGAGAAAACAGTTCCTGCCATGCCACTGAGCTGCACCAGGAACTGGCCACAGCACCAGCCCCTCTCTCCCCCCTCTCACTGGTTGGAACAGATGTTCCTCAGAACAGGCAGTGCAGGGATGCTGAATGATCACCATCCCTGTGCTCCAGTGAGTGAGTCTGGCAACAGAAACACAAAGACATCTATGGTCATACTGGGCAGAAATCTCTAAGGGTGTAATGGAAATATTGGAATATGTGAGTCATTAAGTGGGCAATGGAGCAGTCACACTTGCACAGGATGGTGTGGAGAAGTCAGAGAACAGCAAGGGCTGCAAGAGAAGATGGTATGCAGAGAAGGCATGCCATGCTGAGAACTGCAGGCAGGCAGGCAGGCCGGCAGTCTACAGCACCTTCCCAAGACAGTACCTGCTGTTAGAGACTGGAGTCAGGGCAAGGTCACAAGTTAGGCACACTGCTGTGGTTTCTACTAAGAGTTAAGGCACCAAGTCATCTGGTGATTTAACTAAAAAGAAAAAAAAAAAAAGCGAAGAAGCGGTGAAGTTTTTTCTTGTTCACATTAAACAACAACACCGGCTTTTGAAGAAATTAACCATGTATGTGCCACACTTGTGCCACCTCAGTGTGTGTCATGATAGCACACGCCCCATGTACCATCTGTATCCTGTGCATACATCTTGTCACATATCTGTTCCCATAAGTGTTGCAGGGAACAAGATAGGTTGGAAAGGAGTCAGGGAGAGAGCAGTAGGCATGGATGTGGGGATACTGACCCAGGCTATGATGCTATACGGGACTTGTCAAATAACCCTTAGAGGGGACAAGGATGCCTAGAAGGCCTGGGCATCTGGGTAGGGCAGGTGGAGCAAGCAGCTTGCCTTACCACAGATCAGTTGACCAGGGATGTCCACTTGGAGCTCCAGCCCTGGCTGGCACATAAGATGGGTGGGTGGGAGGGTCATAGTTATCAGCCAGAAGGGTAAAAATCAAAGCTGAAAATGAATTATACAGCAAAAAGAGAGACAAAAACAAAGACAAACCAGCCTCATCACACAACTGCATTGCAGTCAGTCAAGTCCCACCACAAGCCACCATGTGGGAAGCTGTTCAACAGCCGTGTTTACACATAACCAACCCCCCCCCCAAAAACAAAACTGGCATCCCCTGGACAAGGAAGGAGGGACCAGAAGCAAGAAACTTAGACTCCACTGATGGCCACTAAGTGCTCACAGCAGCCAGCCTGGTGGTGTACAGCTACAGTCCTAGCCATAGAGAGGCTGAGGAAGGAGGATCATGAGTTCCAGGCAAACCTGGCTACAGAGTGAGACTCCATCTCAAAATAAGTAAATTAATTAACTAAAATTTTAGCAACTACAACAAAAACCTTCCACGCATCCACAAAACCATCCAGACAGTTCAGAAGCAAATCTAGATAGTGATGGGGTGTGTGATGAGAGCAGTTCCACCCAGGGAGTAAAGGCCATCATCCAATAGACAGTACTGAGAAAGAGACTGCCATGTGCGGTGTCAATGAGCTTTGCACCTCATACCAAATCAGTTCCAGATGGGGTGAGTCAACAGAAAAGAGACTAAACAAGTTCTGGCCAGATGACACAGGGAAGCATCCTCTCCTAAGCTGTGTCATGCTTTCATTCATGTGTAACATATGTTATCTTTTATAGTAGATGTGCTCTATAACAAATTTCTACTTAGATCAAAAGCCATATATGGGCCGGGCGGTGGTGGCACATGCCTTTAATCCCAGCACTGGGAGACAGAGGCAGGCGGATCTCTGTGAGTTCAAGGCTGGGCTGGACCGACAGCCTCCAAAACAATACAGAGAAACCCTGTCTCGTAAAATCAAAAAGAAAAAAAAAAAGCCATATATGGTATAACAAACCAAACTGTGTGGACAAGTCAAAGCTAGGAAAACAAACACAACTCTTTCTAGAGTCAATATCCTCAGAAGTCCAGGTGCTTCTAGAACACAAATACCCATTACCTGGTAGGAAAGAACAGGGGACATGAAGATGCACCAACAATTGGTGACCAGAAAAAATGTTCAACACCACCTGGAGAGGATCCTGAGGGTGGTTCTCTCTGAATGGCAGTGACCAAGGTCTGCCATTGCACTGACAGATGTGGGGACTATTTACTGTTTCTCCCAAAAGTTCTAGAAAGAACTGTTTTACAAAAGGGATTAGGTAGCTTGGGAAAAGGCAAAAACTATGTTTTGGTTTTTTTTAAAGGATACTTTGTTTTGAGTCAGAGTCTTGCTATGTAGCATTTGCCTCTAAAGTGCTGGCTGGAAGGCCTGCAATACCATAGTCAGCAAGCATCTTAAATGCAAAACTAAGTAGCCCAAGCTCCAGGAAAGGAAAGGAAAAACAGCTGGCCTTGGTGAAGAGACTTAAAACTTAAATTAAGAAACTACTGAATTCCCACCAATAAAGAAGCATCTTAGCATGCCAGGCAGTGACGGCATATGCCTTTAATCCCAGCACTCAGGAGAAAGAGTCAGTGAGTTTGAGGCCAGCCTGATCTACAGAGTGAGTTCCAGAACAGCAAGAGCTGTCATACAGAGAAACCCTGTCTCAAAAAAAAAAAAAAAAAAACAATGACAACAACAACAAAAATAAAACAACAACCATCTTAGCCATGAGAGGCCAAAGGGAAGTGACAGACTGGGTGCCTCTGAAGATGAGAGTAGACACCATGGACACAGAGCAGGATAGCCCTGTTCCTAGTTAACACACAGAAGGTGGTTATAACAATGTGTAAATATGTCTCAAGTCCAGAAGAAATGCTGACCTGACAAAGAGGGTGGAGCCATGCTCAGGAGGGACAAAGAAGGGTGGCTAGCTTTGTTCAGAAAGCCAATTAACAAGCTTAGGGACCAAGCAGAAAAACAGTAGAGGTCAAAGGCGGTGAAGGGGAAGAAGGGAAACAGGAAATAGCAAGCAAGTTCAGACACTTGACCCCTCAAAGTCCCTGAGGAAACAGAGGACAGGAGTCAAACAGAGATCTGACTGAGGGAACAGGGATGTTAAGACCAGGAGACCAAGAGAAAACCTCCTATCTGTGGCCAAGGAGAGGTAGGCAAGCTGGCTGGTGCAGGACCAACTCAGGCTCCTCCACACCCTAGCCAACTGCCCTGGAGAGAATTAGAAAACCAACTATGACAAGAGAATATTTGCCTCCATCCTGGCTTCACTTTAAATAACTTCAAGCCTTTCAACCCACAACAAAATCCTATTCAGAGTTGCCTGCTTCATGAGATTCTGATGGTCTCTTTGCTTTTTTGTTTTGAAACAGGGTCTCACTATGTATCCAAGGCTAGCCTCTAGCTCATGACAAGCCTCCTGCCCCAGCCTCTCAAGAGACAAAGGTTAACTTTACCTTTGGCAGGCCATGTTTCTACAGCATTCCTTTTTTCCTTGATGAAACCACCTGCTACTGTCTTGCTAACACTGGCTCAGAAGACACAGCTAAGATTTGAAGTCAAAGCCTGCAACAATTTTGTTGATGTCACCCCTGATGGGTCCCAGCTGAAGTTCTGGGCATGAAGGTTTTTTTTTCTGAAATCTTACCCTATTAAGGGAGGGAGGGACCCCTAATGTAGAAATTATTTCTTCCAGGCAAAAGAAATTTATAAAAATGTGGGGCTGGACCCGGGCCTTGGTGGCACATGCCTTTAATCCCAGCACTCGGGAGGCAGAGACAGGCGGATCACTGTGAGTTCGAGACCAGCCTGGTCTACTGAGTGAGTTCCAGGACAGGCTCCAAAACAATACAGAGAAACCCTGCCTCGAAAAACCAGAAAAAAAAAAAGTGGGGCTGGAGGAGTAATGAGCAAAGGGGGTCAAGACCATGATGATGAAACCCACAAAGACAGCTGACCAGATAAGGGGGAAGCTCTTGAATCCCAGACTGATGGCTGAGAGGCCAACAGGGGACTGATCCAGACTCCATGAATGTAGTGTCAGTGAGGAGGCCACAGAAATCACTGGGGCCTTGGGTAGTAGATCAGTGCTCACCATGGTGTATGAATGATCTTTGGGAGCCCATTCCAAATAGAGGGATGCTCTCTCAGCCTGGACACAGGGGGAAGGGCCTAGGTCCTGCCCTGGATGAAATGACAAACTTTGGAGATCCCCCCCAAGGAGGGCCTTACCCTGCCTGGGGAATGATGTGGGGATTGGGTGGGGATTGGGGGGGCTGGTGGAGGGACAAGGGAGGAGGGGTGGGAGAGGGAGCTGGTATTGACATGTGAAGCATTCATGTTTCTAATTCAAATAAAAACATATATCGAGGAAAAAATATACAAAAAAAAAAAAAAAAGCACAGGCTACTGTTCCAGAGGACCCAGGTTGAATTCTCAACACCCATATGGCAGGTTTCAACCATTTGTGATTCCAGTTCCATGGATGTGATGCCTCTTCTCTCCTTCACAGATACCAGGCAGGTATGTGGTACAGACATACACACAGGCAAAAAACCCATACACAAAATATAAAAATAAATCTTAAAAAAAATTGCTGTGATCTACCCGTAGCCTCCCAGAAGCTAACAGCCATCCAATCTACAGACACAGCATATGTAAGATGGCACCTCTAGCAGTTTGCATGCCAATGTTCTGGAAACTATCCTAAGTATGCTCTTAATCCAAAGGCAAGGTAAATATGGCAACACAGGACTAAGGCACAATGGAGAATGGAACTTCATCAAATAATGGCTTCAGAAAAGCAGCATGACTTGGCACTGTCTGTTCCTGGTCATTTACTAGCTACCTGTACAAACAATGCCACAAAGCTATATATCAGACCCTGCAGTGACAGCTTCCAGGTTCTGAAGCACACAGCTCAGATGGGGCTCAAACGGTGACCAAGGCACACATGGGCTGACTACTATGAAAATAAGAGCCTTGCAGCTCAATGTGAGGGCAAAAGACAGTCACTTCAGAGGCACACAGTCACACCACACTGGGGCAGCAAGCAGACCTGCTACAACTGCAAGACTTGACTAGGTTTTTGCTTGCTGTTAGAGATATGCCACTAAGAAGGTCATTAAAACAGAGTTTGAGGGTATCTAAAAGCCCACACCATGCACTTCACTGTGAACAGGACAATCGCTTTGAGCACGAACTGGAGTATTCCCACCTAGGTAGAAATACATGGAGCAATGTGTACAGACAGTAGACTCAGTACAAGGAACTCAGGGAGACAATACTTGCAGAAAATTGGTATCTCAATCCCAGGTCCACGGAAGACACAATCTACTCTAGCTCTTTAGAATACTAGGGACTTTTGGCAGCCATGTGCAGGGGTCAGAGTTATAAGAGAAATCAAGGGAAGTCATCTACTTCTCACATGATAGCACAGGACGAACAGGCCCAATGCCTAACCTTTGAACTACAATGACTTCCAAGAGCTTACCACAGACAAGCAGCTAAGTGGAAGCGTAGCCTGTCTCAGGTAAGAGCTTACTAGCAATTTTATTTGTAGTCTGTGGAGATTGTTGTAAGTCTACACAAGGCAAACACTAGGGTTCATATGGCCAAAACCGGGGGACACACATCTACCAAAAGCAAGACCAGAACCTCAATACACCCCACATGCAGCACACCATTTTAGACCTTTAAGAGAAAAATACCCCCATGAAGTAGTTATGGCTTCCAGAACTGACACCAGGTCACAGGAGAGAGATTCACAGTCACCTCTACCTGCCAATGTAACTATAGAGCCTAAAGGGCCTGGCAGCTATGCAGAACTGCCCAGCAGTCCCTCAGGTGGCAGCCCATCCCAAGAATGAAGTCCCTTGGGATAGCAATGTACTGACAGAGTGCAAAGGAGCATGTGTTAATGTTGGGCATTCAGGAGTTTTCCATGTTCCTTAGCTGAGAATGATCTTAGCTAAGCATCAATCCAAACCTCTACCCACTGATGAACAGATAATCTATGGCCCATCCACATGATGAATGAATATTACTCAGTCATAAAAAAAGAGCAAAGTGGTGTGCACACTCTCACAAGAGAAGCCTTAAAAGCATGTCACACGAAAGAAGCCCATCACAAAAGGGAAAGTATTTGTGATTCCATTTACATGATATTATCACAGAAGACAAATCCATAGAGACAGAAATTGATCATGAGTGTCTATTGAGGGACTGGTAGGGAGAACAGGAGTGATGGCTCAGAGGTACTGGTGTCTTTAAAGAGTGATCAGATGATCTGAAGTTCAGCCATATTAATGGCCACAAAGCACTGCACAATACCCCTGACCAGCACAATTTTCAGAGTGAATGTTCTCTTACACCAGCTCCCTGCCGCCAACTTGAACAGGGCAGCTTTGAATTCCTTGAACTCCGGATCCTCCTCCTTCAGCCTCCTGAGTGCTGAGACTGAGTGTAGGTCAGTACCTCATAGTCCAGTAAAAGGTCTTAATTTAACCTGCTTCCAAAACCCAGGCAATACAAACAGTTCTTACATAGCACCAAGACCACATCTAAAGGACAGAAAAAGCATTGGCAGCATTTAGGAGATTAAGCCCTGCAGCCTTGCATCCTCCCATACCAGGCTCGATACAACAAATGGTTTTCTGAAGTAAGTCATACCTATTTAATGCCATCCACAGCTGGGCAGGAGGCTGAGGCAGGAGGATAGCGACACTCAGCCCAGGGTGAACAACACATCAAGACCCTGGTCTTTAAAATAAATAAACCACACTTTTAGTTTTTGGGTTTTTGTTTTGTTTTGTTTTGTTTTGCTTTTTGGTTTGGTTTTTCAAGACAGGATTTCTCTGTGTAGCTTTGGAGCCTGCCCTGGAACTCACATAGATTTGCCTGCCTCTGCCTCCCGAGCACTGGGCCACAACCATCCGGCTAAACCACACTTTTAAACTCCTAGAACTGCTCAGAATATTGTGTATTTTTAAGAAAAGTGAGGGCTCAGACAAGTGACTACAAATGAGTTTTTCAGAAAGTTCAGTTAAGAGAAATAAAAATCTAAATCAAAGACATCCAAAAGCAAACCACATCTTTATCTCTGAGAGCAAAGCCTCAAGATCAAGTGCAGCACTTAGGAAAGAATGACGGGCTGCCTTCTGATGACACGGAGGCCCAGGTCTAGTCCAGTGCTAAGCTGGCACTCAGCTGGACTTCACCCTCCAAGGATTTCCCCTCCAAGCACACCATCGGGCTTCAATTTCAAAGCTGCAAGTGAACCCAAAGTCCAGCTAAGGGAGCTAAAGTTCCTTTGGGAGTGACTTAGAGCCAGGGAGAAGAAAAAGAAAAAGGTCTGTTTGGACCTGGGCAAACATGACGCCGCCTTCATTGCTAAGTCAAGAGTCCCTGTTCCAGAATCAAGCAGAGTCCCTAAATTTCCAAAGAGGACCCTAACCCTGTCAGGCTCACAGAATTCCTGAAACAGCTGCAATGCCCAGGGCAAGACAGACATTTAAGCCAGACAATGCATACCTCTGAAAAATGCACTGAAAGCCAGCATGGTAGGGAAGATCACATTGCTGGCACAGCTGCCAGCTGCCCTGTCACCTCTAGAGTACTTTAGCCCAGCCTTCTGCTTTACAAGAGACAAAAGCTGAGGTTACACAGCTGGTGACCAGTGCCCAGGCCCTGAGGACTAGATTAACTCCTTTATCTCTCAATGGACTTTTGCCTGAGACAAAGGCTATCTTATACAAGGCATTCTGAGGGCTGGGTGGAGCTCAGTGGCAGAACACCTGCCTGGCAGACACAAGATTCTAGGCTTCATCCCTAACATTGTTTGGGTGGTAGAGGACCCAAGATACTTGTTCTAGACTAAAAAAAGAGTCACCACCTTCTACCTAGAGTGATACCCCTTCACTCACAGTGGTCTGGCTGCAGCAAGGGTGAGAAATGGCAAGTGCATGGTCTTGAACAAAACTATTTGCAGGTGAGACCACAGCAAGCTAGACTCCCCAGACAGGTGACAGTTTGTTAGCCTGGGGTGCTGAGATTTCCTTGGGCCCTGCCTCTCTTGCTGACAGCTGCCCAACACACAATAGGGAAGTAAGGTGGGAAACTTGGGGGGAGCAAAACCAAACAAAACAGAAAAACCACAACAGTCTCAGAGGCAAATGCCACTGAGAAGATAAAACACCATAGAAACCCATACAGGAACCACAACCACTTCTTAGAGGAAGACATTAAAAAACGAGAAGCCACAACCCAGAGCTCAAAGAGAGCTGAGAGAAAACAGAAAGAAGCTTGCTTTCCTGACCACCCCATCTTGTTCACCTTGGGCAAGGGAAGTGTTTGAAATTTTTAACTTCAGAAAACAAAAAATTCAAAGGCTGTAGAGAAGCTGGGTAGGAGGCCCAATTGTGGCCTCCTGCTGGCAAGGACACCGTGTGGTACTTCAATGGCTCCCTGGCACTGTAGAGCCTTTCTCTTATAGCAAACATGGGCTCCTGGATCCTGCTGAAGGCCTCCAAAGGTCCAAATGCCCACTGACTCCATCATCTACAACTACGGGCTGCAGCTAAGAGTACCGCAGGGGCACGAGTTCCTTCTACTCTTTACCATGGCCTCCAAAATCCCTGCCTTCAGCTTCCACCAGAAGCAGGTGCTGCGCCAGCCCTCAAACACTTGGGCCAAGGCTGGCATTTCTGAACAGACGGCCAGGCTGCCCTTCCCGCCCAGCAAGCTGACTTGTCATCCTAAGACCAGATTCCACCTCAATGGGTTTGGGCTCCCCCGATGGCGGGTAACTGGTGATAACAGGCAGAGGCGCCGAGGCTGCAAAGCCCCTGTCAATGGCCAGGCTCTCCAGACAGACATGCTCACAAGCGCGCACAACCCACACGAACGCACACGCATACACACGTTCGCGTACATCGTACCCCTGCGATGCGCGCGCGCCCTCCCTCCCGCCCGGGGATACCTGTGCCAGGAAGGCAGGGGCAGGGCCCACCTGAGCCAAGGTTCTAGAGCCTTCGCAGAAACACCATATCTGTCCCGAGCAAATCGACATATTGCTGAACTGTTATCTGTCACCTAAGTGCCCGGGTGACAGGACAAAGGCCTTATCACGTCTCCAGCGTGGGCTGTGACACAGAACACACAAAGGGACTGGGCACTGACACCGGCCACTGGATCCCTACTGGGTCCTCTGCAGGCCGGCCTGTGAAGGACCCCAGGCGCGCTAACCCACCGCACGCACGCACGCGCGCGCGCTCACCTTATGGCAGGCCGAGCAGGTGGGCAGAGCGCCACCGGGCCCGGGCGCGCTCTTGCCGCCGCTGCCGCCGCCGCCGCCGTTCAGGCTGCTCTGGATCTGCGTGAGCTCCTGGCGCAGCACCTGCTTCTGATGGAAGCTGAAGGCCGGGTGGTTGGAGGCCATGGTGAAGAGTAGAAGGAACTCATCGCCCGTGCGTCCCTCGTTGAGCTGCAGTCCGTAGTTGTGGATGATGGAGTCGGTGTGCGTGAGTGTGCGGTACAACACGCCCGCTGCCTCGCGCTGCTCCGAGCCCAGCAGCGCCAGCGACACCAGCAGCTTGCTACGCACCACCTCGTCTGTCAGGTTGGTGAGGCTGCCAAGGTCCGCCGGGTTGTTGGCCTTAATCTCCGAGTCGCGCAGCGAATGGTAGTCCTTGCGTGCCAGGTCCTCCAGGCACGAGCCGAGGAAGCGCAACTCGAGAGGGATGCACAGGTCCAGCAGGCCGCAGAGGAACTCCACGCGTTGCGGCGACGGCAGTTCGGAGAACCAGCGGTACACGCCGTCCCTCTGCAACGGGCAGCGCTTCTCCACCATGCTGCCGCCCGCGCCGCGCCCGCCGCCGGGCCCGGGAGCCGCGCGCGGGCGGCCGGGGGGCGCGCAGGGCCGCGGCCGGGCGCCGGGGCCGAGGCCGGGCGAGGCCGCGCGCGCGCGGGCCTGGCGCGGGCGCGGGCCGGGCGCGCGCGGGCCGGGGGAGCCGCCCGCCAGGGGCCCCGAGGCGGCCGGAGCCGGGGCCGCGGCCGGGGCGGCTGGGGGCGGCGAGCGGCCTCGGGGCCGCCGCTCACGGGGAGGCGCCCTGCCCGCGCCCGTCCCCAGCGGCGGCCGGTGCGCGGCAGCGGCGGCGGCCGCTCCTCGTCGTCGTCGTCGTCGCCCGGGAGGCGGCCGCCCCCATCTCCCCGCGCGCCGCAGGGTCTGTCAGTGCGGGCCGCCCCCCGACGGAGCCGCCCCGGCCATGCCGCCTCCTGCGCTTGCGCCCAGGCCGGCCGTTACCCGCTGCGAGGCTAGGCGCGGCGCCCGGACGGGCCTGGCGTGGCGGAGTGATCCAGCCGGACCCGCGGACGGATCGCGGCCCGGGCCGTCGGAGCTGAGCAGAGCGCGCTCGCGAGCACGGGCGGCCGCGGCCAGCGGAGTGGGCGGGGTGGCCGCCTCTCGCGACAGCCCGGGCTGGCCGGGCCCGCCCCCCCACGTCGATTGGCCCTGCCGCCTGTCCGGCGCTCGGGCTCGTCCCAGCAGCTTCGTAGGATTGGTCGGAGCCTAGGCCCCGCCTCCAAGAAGGACTGTCGATCACTCCGGGCCCGCCCTCGCCCGTCCCCTTTCGACCGGCGCTAGCGGATTGGTCCGCGGGAATCGGAGTGGTGGAAAACCCGGGATGGAATTTTGGGCGCTTTTGTTCCCTCAGATTATCCCGGAGCCTTGTTTTTGGGCAAAGACGGGCGTTGGGCCTTGGTGCTTTATTCACGAATGTGATGGCAAGGAGGTATCGATGGGCCTAGAAGAACTACTGGCGCCGGGTTTCCCTCTGATCTGCCCGAACCAAACCGTGTGACCTTGGGCGAGTCCCTATTTCTCGCTAAGCCCTAGGTGCCTCCCGGGGAAAATGCGGGTAATAATACCCTCACGGGGGGGCTGCTGAGAAGGTGGTGAGCTCACAGTGGGCGAGCACCTGCGTTTTTGAGGCGGCAGGCCCGTTTAGGGCGAAGGTGATGGGAAGAACAAGCCTTCTCCCCAACATCTGTCATCCAGGTCTGTCAGCTGGCCAGTCAGCCCGCCCTGTCAGTGGGAACCGAGAAAATGCAAACCCGCGGGCAGGGGCATGGCTCAAGGACTGCCACAACCCTGGCTTTTGATTGGCACCGGGATGCAGTTGGGGGAGGGGGAGACGGGCACCCAGCCCGTCTTGTACAGACAGAGATCTGGGACGAGACTCCCCACTTCCATTCCTGGATGGCATTGTCTGACGCCCTGGGGGTATATGCATGTTGTCCCTTCCTGGGCATAGGATGTCGGGACTTGGATCAAACTGAGCTCCGGTGCAGAGCCTGCAGCCAAGTCTGTGAAGCCAATAAATAGAGCCTTCCCGTCTGGTCCAAGGTGCTGAAACTCTAGGCAGAACATTCCTGGCCTTGCCTCTCCCACCTTGAGCCGAATTGCCAAGAGCCAGGAAACTGTTCCTGGGCCCTGCCCACCACCTCTTGGGCGCATTTCTCTGGTTACCCCCGTGTGCTGGGAGGCTTAGGGTGAAGTAGGTCTCCTGGGGAGTCCACGAGGCCCCCACCTGGTTTCCCAGGACAGACTACTGAATGAATCATAGTTCTCTGTAGTCGTCGAGAAGACATCCATCCCTCAGTCTAGAGCCAGGAAGCAAGGAAACCTAACCTGGAAGACAGCACACCCCTACTTGCTGCAGGAATGCCTCCGACCGAATTCATGAGTACCTGGGTTGTCCCAGCTCTGGCTAGTTGTAAGACCTGAGCCACCTACTTAAGTTTCCTCATCTGTAAAGGCAGCCTAGAGCCCAGCCTGGCAGGTGGCACTGGAGGTCATGGGCGTCTCCTAAAGCTCTTTCTAGCTGGAACCATAGAGTCCCTTGATGGAGCTCCTCTAGTTCAATCTGCCTTCTTGCTGTGTGGTGTGTTATTTAAGGACATGCTGGATTGAATGGCAGCCCCTAAAAGTTCATGTCCACCTAGAGCCTCTAAATGTGGCCTTATTTAGAAATAGGGTCTCTGCACATTTAATGAATGTCAGAATCAAGACACTGTACCAGATTAAAGATAGGTCCCAAATTCAATGAGAATGCCCTAATAGAAAAGCTGTGTCTACCTGGACACAGGAGACAAGGGCAGAAAGTGCATGTAAACATACTCTATAGTCGAGGGATGGCAAGAGGCTGTCTAGATCCTCCTCTGTGCCTTCTGTGGAGACATTGGCCACCACACCTTGATTGAGGTCGGGGCAACCGTAGGAAAGAATGGGAGCATTATCCCCTCCCCCCACTTGCTTCAGCTATAGGACCAGACCTCATTCTGAGATTGGAACTATAGAATGAGTAAGACCCAAGCCCACACATCCAAGTTTTAGAGGTCTTCACTCCCTAGCCTCCCATCTCATGCTTCCCAGCCTCAGCCCAGTCCTGGGCACACCCTGTCCTGGACTGTCCCTGCCACTGTTGCTGTCCCTGCTTCAGCACTCTCCAGGCCTCATATTGCTAAGCCCTGTGTGTGTCTGACAGGTCCAGTCTCCCAGTGCTCAGGGATCCTTCTTTGGCACAACCTTTCCTGTGGGCTCCTGGGCCTTCCACTCCATATTTGCATAGGTTCAAGGGCTTGCAGGCTTTCCCTCTTTTCCTCACTTTGCCTATGTGCCTCCTTCCGGAGTACTGGGGAACTGAATATTGGGGCAGCCCTCGGGACCCCTAGGGGATGCTGAGAACTAACCCTAGGGCTCAGGATGAACCAGAAGGGTTGATGAGCTTCTGTGGGAGCAGCACAGGCGACGGCCCGCAGGGAACAGAAATGGGTATAAATCAAGTCCAAATCCAGCTGGCTGTCATTCAGGTACCAAATCCCTGTGCTTGGAGAGGCAAGGGTGGGGGTGCTCCCAATGCACATGGACCCTGAAGCAGTTCAGAGTGTGATCCAATCTAGGGTAGTTTGGATTGCCTGCCTGTGTTTATGTTTGCTCCAAAATGCCTTCCTTCGGGAGAAAGATTGGGAAGAAAGCTGTCCCTTCCAAAGAACTGAGTAGAGCATAGATTCTTTGAGATGGAAATTTGGTGTTCACACCCAAGTTCCCAGAACAACCACCCAATAGGGTGAAGTGCCTGTAATTGTTTCTGCATGTGTACTAGTAAGCCTGCCCTGCTACCCAAGTGCCCATGCCAGTGCCCTGTTTCTCTTCTGCCTCAGCATCCAGCATGGAGACAAACCAAGACACGGCTCTGATTAGGACAGAGTCCCATGTAAACTGGGTACATGGGCAGCAGGAACAGGCTCTAGCTATGCCTCTGTCCCCTAGGCCAAGCCTGCTTTCTTGTGATTGAGGTGGGTTGGGAACCTTAGACCCCTAAATGGGGCTATACCTCTAGTAGAACCTAACTTGCTTGTGGGGTTATTTTTTAATATTTAATATGTGTATGAATGCTTTGTATGTTCACATGTATGCCTGGTGCTTGCAGATGTCAAAAGAGTACATTGGATCTGCAGGTCCGCTGTAATAGCAACACATGTTCTTAACTTCTGAGCCTTCTTATGTCAGGCCTAGGTTCCCAACACCACCACTTCAACAATGGATCCTAATGCTGCATTTCAAATCATAATTCCCAGATGTGGAGCAGTCCAGACACCAGCCTGGCAGGGCAGTTCAGTCATGTTGGAAGTGGAATCTGACATGTCAATCACCTACCAATGACATCCTTCCCAGGGAAGAATCGTAGGTATCTGCCCCGAGAACCACTGGACATGGAATCTTCACAGGCAAGGTTTGCCCATACCATGACTGTTCTCCCAGGGGTCTGGTGCAGGGCCAGATGTCCCATTTTTCCAGTAGAAACAGAAAAAAATCTGGATTCTTATTTAAAATGCAGAGTTCTTCCAGGTATGATAGTGCACACCTGTCACCCTAGAACTCAAAAGCTGAGGCAGGAGGATAAAAACATAAATGCCAGCCTGAGTTACATGAGCCTTGTCCCCCCTCCCAAAAAAGGTAGACATTAATGAGATGGCTCACTGGGTAAAGAGTGCCATTGTAATCACTCTTATAGGAAGATGATGGAAATAAGAATCTCCCAGAGGCTCAAGAACCAGCTGGTTTGGAATATGTAGCACTACAGAGACCTGTCTTAAAAACAAAGGATCTCCAGCACTTGGGAGGCAGAGGCAGGCAGATCTCTGTGAGTTCACGGCCAGTCTGGTCTATAGAGTGAGTTCCAGGACAGGCTCCAAAGCTACACTGTGAAACCCTGTTTCCAAAAAACAAAAACAAAAAAACAAAGGAGCTGGCAAGGTAGCTCAGTAGTTAGAGGCACCCGCTGCCAAGCCAGACGACCTAAGTTCACTACACAGAACCCTGCCAGTTGTCCTCGACTTCTACAGGTATGCCATGGTGCTTCCAGCCCCCCCCCGCAAAAATAGCAGTTTTAAAGTGGAAGCAGAGAATCAAGTCCTGAAAGTTATGTTTTGACATCTAAACACTTGCCAAGCCACAAGCACACCTGCACTGACTCGCGCACACACACACAACGGAAGCACTCCTGAGTGTGACAAGCACACCTGCACTGGCTCCCACGTGCACACACACACACACAACGGAAGCACTCCTGAGTGTGACAGGCATACCTGCACTGGCACGTGCACACACACACACACACACACACGGAAGCACTCCTGAGTGTGACAGGCATACCTGCACTGGCACGTGCACACACACACACACACACACACACACACACACAGAAGCACTCCTGAGCGTGGTCTCTCTGCTTCCAGGCCCCTAAGGGTTTTTCTTTACTTGTTTTAGTTGTCTCTTCCAAGAAACTTATTTTAAAATAGAAATATGTTTTTATAGTCAATATTTTGAAACATTCAAACCAAAATGAAATTATAAAATCATCTTGTCTATACATTTTCGCATTACCATAAAGTCTTAAGCCTGAGTTAATGGGCAGAAGAAAATGCTGGTGAAACGGTGAAAACAAAAGCCAAGGCACTGAGCTTTCCATTATGCTTAGGTGTTTGGATATACAGATTTTACTTTAAAAATTTGACTTTGTCTTGGTGGCCTTATAAATGAACATGATTAGAGAATTATGAATGAAATGTTTTTTGACAATTTACCATGTACTTTTAAAAACAAAAATCAAAACTGTTTTTCCTTCCCTCGGGGTTTTTCCACATGCAAAATCCTTTGTTGGGTAGAATGTTTCACACATGTTATCAGATTCAGGAGACTTAGGTAAGAGGATTGCTAGCCTGGGCTACATAAAAAGTTCACTGTCAGCTCAGAATGCATGATTTTAAAAAGTGAAAAATCTCAACTAAAATGATGAGTTTTAAATGTATACCACTTGGCAAAGGCATTCCTTGTATTCCAGACAGGGGAACTGAGACTTGGCATGGCAGGTCCCTGAGCTGGGGTCCCACAGCCCATGACTTCAGGGGTCTCTCCCTCTCCTGTGTGTGTGTGTGTGTGTGTGTGTGTGTGTGTTCCTTCCAGGTTTGTGTTTGTGTTTTCCATATTTTCCAACTGTGCTTTAATGCCAGTGCCTAACTCACTACCCTCACAGGGTATTGTGTTCTGCCTGTTTTCACTATATCATGAGACATTTGGGAAATGTCAAAATACCACAAAGTCAGGGGAATAGTGCAGCAACTTCTCATGCCCCTACTTCCTGCTTGCATCTAAAATAGGTTTGTTTTTAAAGATTTTTGTATAGTAAAATTATTTTACCACTTTTATTAAATGTGTAGATATATGTACTTATATATAATATGTTATTAAGGCTACTTTATTTTTAGTTATGTTTACGTGAGGAAATATGTGTCTTGAGCGAGGGTATCCATGGAAGTCAGAGGTTTCATATCCCTTGGAGCTGGAGTTATAGGAGGTTGTGAGCCACCCTACTACATGGGTGCTAACAACCAAACACAGCTTCCTAGGAAGAGCAGTAAGAACTCTTAACCACTGAATCCTTTAATTACATACATATATTTTATTTGTCAGAGACAGGGTTTCACTGTGTAGCTCTGGCTGTCCTGGAACTCCCTCTGTACACTAGCTTCAAACTCACAGAGACCCACCTGCCTCTGCCTCCCAAGTGCTGGAATTAAAGGTGTGCACCACCACTGCCCAGTAATACATATACTTTCTAAATCGGCTCCCTGACATCTCTCCAAACCAGTGGTGCTATTGTCAGTGGTGGTTCAAGGGCAACACAGAGCTTCGCTGTACCTTAACCTATTGGACAAGTCTCCCAGTTCTAGGACTTAAGTCTGTGCTGAGAGAAGCACTGAGGACAGTTTTACTAGTCCTGAACTTTGTTCCCTCTGGGTTGGGCTGGGGTTCATAGAAGGATCACATACCAGAGAAACAGGAAAGATAGAGGAATTGACCTGCCTCCTGGCCACCCAGTCAAGCCTTCCAGTTACCATTGCTGTTCTGTTAGAAGTCTCAGGAGACACACCCAGACTGCACTAGTTGGTTGAGGGAATATACATCTGAAATATCAGAGGCAAAACAGGTGTGGTCATGCACACTTGTAATTCTAGCACTTGCAAGACTGGGGAAGGAGGGTTGTGAGTTTTAGGCCAGTCTGGAATACCTGGCAAGTTCAAGGCCAGCCAGAGCATCATAGGATGACCTTACTTAGAAAATAAATTGGGGGCAGGCAAGATTTCTCAGTGGGTAAAGTCACTTGCTATGCAAGCCAGTCATCTGAGTTTAAATTCCTGGGCCCCGCCGGGCGGTGGTGGCGCACGCCTTTAATCCCAGCACTCGGGAGGCAGAGGCAGGCGGATCTCTGTGAGTTCGAGGCCGGGCTGGACCGACAGCCTCCAAAACAATACAGAGAAACCCTGTCTTGTAAAACCAAAAAAAAATTCCTGGGACCCACATAAAAGTGTAGGAAAGGCCCAATCCCACAAAATTGTCCATCACCTCCACATGGCAGCCCTGTGGAAGACCCTTACCTCCCTACAATAGTAAATCTTAAAGTAAAAAAAAATTTAGGCTGTCCTCAAATTCACTATATACCTAAAAATAACCTTGAACTTCTGGTCTACCTCTACCTTCCAAGGGACAGAATTACTGGTGTGTGTCACTGTGCTGATTTTTGAGATGTTGGGATTCAAACAAAGGGCTTCATGTGTTCTAGACACTCTACAAACTGAGCCATACCACAGCCCCTAATCAAAAATTCATAACATCAGTTTTTAAATTGATTTTAAAGCACTTTTTAAAAAAGATTTATTATTATATATGCAGTGTTCTGTCTACATGTATGCCTGCAGGCCATAAGAGGGCACTAGATCTCATTATAAATGGTTGTGAGCCACCAGGTGGTTGCTGGGAATTGAACTCTAGCCCTCTGGAAGGGCAGCCAGTACTCTTAACCTCTGAGCCATCTCTCCAGCCCTTAAAGCACTTTTAAAAATTATTTAAACTTATTTTTTAATTGTATGTGTATATGAGCACCTTGTGTGTGCCTGGTACTGGAGGAGGTCAGAAGAAGACATCAGATCACCGGAAATTAAGATTACAGACAGTTATGAGCCACCATGTGGGTGCTGGGATCTGAACCAGGTCCTCTGCCAGAACAGCCTTAAGGGCTGAGCCATTTCTCCAGCCCTTTAACATCAGTTTTTAACCCTAGCTTGTTGAGGCAGCTATAAAAGATCACAAGCTTATACTCTCTACTGACTCTGCAGGTCAGAGGTCTACCATTAAAGTATCCCCTCCTGTGGCTCTAGACCCTCAAACTCTTGGTGGTCATGGCCTTTCTATTATCCTTTAACTTGCAAATACATCATCCCTCCAGCCTACATCTCTGCCCTCATCTAGATGACTCCCTTGCAGACCTCTGTCTAATTCACAGCTAGCAGCTGACCCTGGCCTTACTCCTGTCTGTCTTCCTGTGAAACGGAGAAAAGGCACCCAGGCCTTACAGAGTACTGTGAGGACTAGAGATGGCAAAGCTTGGCGGTAGCTTGGTGGACTTGGTTTCCAGGTTCTCACAGTCACAGGCATGTCTCACCTCACTGTGAGTACGTCTGTGTGTGTGTGTGTGTGTGTGTGTGTGTGTGTGTCGACACTCAAACATGAATTGGTAACTTCCTGTGGGCTAACTCTAATGCACCACTGTTCTGCATATCATAATCTTGCAGACAAAAAATAACTGACCACAGAGAGGCTAAGTCACTGCACAGGACACAGCAAACGGCAGAGCTAGGTCTTGAGGCCGGCATCCTTCTCTTGCCTCTTGCCAAGCCTATCAGAGTAAAGGTTTTGGCATCAAGAACAGGAAGGAAAGCAATGCCAGAAGACAGAGCACCTTCATGGCTCATTTCACTCCTGTGGTACACTTTGAAGTCAGTATATCATTGTCCCCACGTGCACAGGAGGTCAGGCAGTGAGGACAGCATGCAGTCCTGATCTATCACGCTGCCCCGTTCTCCAAGAAGGGCTGCAGAGGGAAGCTGGGCTCCAATGGCAGCTCCACTGTGGGAGGGGAGTCCACAGCGACAGTCAGTATCTCAGGTCCTGTGGATGAGCCAGGCTAATGCCTCAGCCCTTGCGGTGGCTTTTCACAGTTTTCCCAGTGTGGCACCCCTTACTCTTACAGCTAGAGACACCACCGAAGCTCAGAGAGGCTAGTTGCCCAGCATCGACAGGAAGCAGATCAGACTGCTGACTACAGTGCTTGTGTTCTCCCCAGGTATGATAGCACTGTCTCCCATGTTGGAGTCCTGGTGTTTCTGGGAGTGTGGGGGGGGTGGGGAAGAGAGAGAGAGAGAGAGGGAGGGAGGAAGGGAGGGAAGGAGAGGAGAAGAGAGGAGAGGAGAGGAGAGATCTAGCCCCATTTGGAAAAGTTTGGGGGTCTACATTTTCTTTTGTGTGTATGTGTTCACCTGCACATGCATGTGCACACTGACGGCTAGTGTCAACTGTCAACTGATATAATCTAAAACCACCTTGGAGGTAGACCTCTGAACATGCCTGTGGGGAATTATCTTGATTATATTAATTAATGTGGGAAGAGCCTTCTTGACTGTAGGCAGGACCGTTCCCTGGACAGGGATGCTGGACTGTATAAAATGGAGGAAGTCATCTGAACAGCATCTCTTTCTGCTTCTTGGCTGTGGATGTGACATGCCCAGCTGCCTCACACCCCTACTACCTTGTCTTCCCCACCATGATAGACTGTACCCTTGACCTGTGAGCCAAAATAAGCCCTTTCTCCCTTAGGTTGCTTTGTTAGGGTAATTTATTACAGCAATAGGAAAACACACACACACACACCACAAACCAACAACAAAACCCTGAGACACAGACATTGTATGGATGGCTACCTCTGACTGACTCACCCAAGGGACCCATGAACTGAGTGAACCAGACGCATCCTCACCCAGTCCCACCGGAGAGGATATCAGGAAGATGTCAAAAGGCCAAGCAGAGACTACAGGACTGGGGCCCACCTGGAGCAGAGTAAGAATTGACTTATGTGGGGGATCTCTTGCCAATGCTCTGTGGTATGGCAGCAGGTGAGGCAAGGCAGACAGTCCCCAAGTCTCATAATGAATCAGGAGAAAAGCACTGGTCCCAGCACAGGGGTGCCCAGCCAGGCTTCTTTTGAGGATGTTAGTTCTTCATGAGGGAGCCTAAGTAGTTACATTCCTGAAGTAAGAGTCCTCTGGCTTCCAAGCCTTAATGCCTCATCATACCCTCCTACTACAAAAAACCTAACATGTGTTAGATAGGGTGGCATATACCTGTGTGTGACAGAGAGAAACACACACACACACACACACACACACACACACACACCAAATAAACCCAAGTTTGTGTGTAGTACCTGTTGAGAAAATCCAAACTAATCACGGACACTCCCAGATGAACTTTGTCACAATACTTCACCACAACATGCCCCTTTAATTCATACAATAAACTGAAAACGGGCCCAACACACTGAATCTGCTAGACAGCTGGGCAAGCGCAGCACATGGGTTTCTTCCACGCGTTGTCCCTGCCCAGCACCACCAGAGAGGATCATCCCATGGCGGGGCACCCACCTGAGAGAGAGTCAAGTGTGAAACTACAAGAACAGCTTCTATGATGTGGGGCTTGCTCTCACAGATCATCCCATGGCAGGGCACCCACCTGAGAGAAAGTCAAGTGTGAAACTACAACAGCTTCTGTGATGTGGGGCTTGCCCTCACATCACAGTGAAGTGGGAGTCACATAAGTTGGGGACCGTGTGCACATAGCATGCAGAGGGGAAGCACACACAGTGGCTGACAAGAGTCCCGGGGCTCTGGATAGATCTTGTGGGTAGACAAGGACTAGTGTTTAGTGCTGGCTTCATTCAGTCTTATGGGTGTGTTACAACACAGAGTGACTCTCTCTCTCTCTCTCTCTCTCTCTCTCTCTCTCTCTCTCTCTCTCTCTCTCTCTCTCTCTCTCTCATCTCCCCCTTCTGGGTAGCTTGCAGGAGTCAAGATAGACTGGAAGGATCTTCAGCTCCCAGTAGCCAGACACTACAGGACAGTCCTGGCTCCTCTGGCCTCCACTTAGAATGCTGGTCCTAAAGGTGCCATACAGCTTCAGGGAAGGTGTGATTCTGGGTCATTTTGGAGAGGGACTGATGGAGAAAAGGTCCTCCCAATGTTCACAGGCCCTGACTGACCCCAGATATAGGGCAAGTGAGTAGTTTTGAGTGGATGATGACATTTCTGATATTGAGATAAAACTTCTTTGGATTTATATACAACTGCACCCAGTGAAGCCACCTGTTCATTGTGTGTGTGTGTGTGTGTGTGTGTGTGTGTGTGCTGTCTGTCTGTCTGTCTGTCTGTCTGTCTGTCTGTCTGCCTGAGCATCTGTGTTCAGCCTGGTACAAGCCAGGTCCCCAGTGCCTCATTCCCCTGAGTCTGTGTGGTAGGGATAGGCCTGCCAGCACATGGCCTGTTTGTTTAGAAGAGCCTAGACTCCAGGAGCCAGCTGCTAGCCACAGAGCCCACAGCCCACAATCCCAGGATCTCGGGAACCACTGACTTCCTCTCCCCCTGCCCCCCACCCCCCACCCCATGGCCGAGCCAGCCTCCCTGACCTCCTGGCCACTGTTTCCCAGCAGCCTTTTGTTTATTTGGACAACGTCTGGGGTCTCCTAGAGAAAGAGGCTCAGCTGAGTTCCAGGAAGTCAGCCCGCACTGCCTGCTCTTGGAAGGCTCCCAGCTGTCCCTCCGTGGCTCCTTTGGGCAAAAGCAGCTCGGCCTAGAGCTAGCACAGGGCCGGCGCTGGCTCTAGTGTGCACTGAGTAACCACACCTCACTTGCCTTGCTCCTCTATAGTGCCTGACCTCTGTGCCCAACACTCGATGCTTGATGTTTCTGTTGACCTGCTCAAGCCAGAGGGGCTGTTTGGTGTCACAAAGCATGTCACAGCATTATGGCTGACAGCAGGCATTTTTCTTGGATGCTCTTTTCACTCCAAGTTGTGGTCTTTAAAAAATACCATTTATATTATTATTTGGCAGGGGGGCACATGTCACGGCACATGTGGAGGTGGAAAGACATCTCTGTGGAGTCAGCTCTCATTCCACGTTTATGTGGGTTTCAGGGATCAAACCAGGGTCACAAGGCTTGAATGGTAAGCACCTTTACCCACTGAACTCTGTCATCGGCCTTCTCTGTTCTTAAGAAACAGCCTCCAGTTAGGCAGTGGTGGTGCACACGCCTTTAATCCCAGCACTCAGGAGGTAGAGGCAGGCAGATCTTTGTGAGTTTGGGGCCAGCCTAGTCTACAGAACTTGTTGTTCTAGGACAGCCAAGGTTACAGAAAGAAACCCTGTCTCAAAAAACAAAGAAAACCAAAAGAAATAGTCTCTTGAGTTATAATCATGGAATGGTTATAACTTCTTCTAGGACTGGAATGCTTCCAGATTTGAATCCTAAAGCTGTCACTGACAGTTGTATGGCTTTGGGGAAATGACTCCATGTTCCACCCTACAAAATAGAAGCTACCAGCACCCCTACTCTGATGGAAGCTTCAATGGGATAGTCTTTACAGAGAAGGGAGAGCTGGTGTGTGGAAAGGAGGAAAGACCAGGTGTGCTTGTTCTAGTGGTCTAATTATGAAATCAGAAGCAGAAAACCACTAAGAGAATCAAAGATAACCATAAGATCTGAAGAAAGCTGGGCACAGTGGCCGCACCTGTAATCCTGGTTCTCAGAGACAGAGGCAGGAAGACCAGTAGTTCCCAGATGTCTAGCTCTGGCCTGCACCCACATGTATGACCATGTCCACATTGACATGTACACACACCACACATAGACCAAAGACAGCTTGCTGAGTATTGAAAAAAGCTAGCATGTGTGTCCAGAGGTAAACTGTACTTACTTATGCAACAACACATGTATGGCTTGTGCACAGGCGCACTCCCACAGCAAGGAAGGCCAGGCTGACCTCAAACTCACAGAGATCCTCCTGCCTCTGCCTCTCGAGTGCTGGCATGAAAAGCGTGTGCCACCACTGCCCAGTGAGACAGGGTCTCTTGCTGAACGTAGACTTCATCAAAATCAGTTGCCTAGAATGTCTGGCCAGTGAGCCCCAGGGATCCTCCTTTCTCTTCCCTGCAGTTGGGATTACAAGCATGAACCACCACCAAGATTGGCTTTCTCCATGAACACTATGGATTTGAACTCTGATTCTCATTCTTGTATGGCAGTTTACCAACTGAGCTATCTCCTCAATATGCTACTTTTTGTAAACTTAAAAAATAGACTCAACTCACCTGGGTGTGGTGGCACATAACTCTAAAACCGAGGCACACTCTGGAGGCAAAGGTATGTGGATCTCTGTGAGTCCAAAGCCAGCCTGGGTGTCTTAGGGCTCCTATTGCTATGAAGAGACATCATGACCACGGCACTCTTACAAAGGAAAACATCTCATTGAGGTGGTGGTCTACAGTTTTAGATGTTTACCCATTATCATCATGGCAGCTGAGATAAGGTAGCTTGCAGGCAGCCATGGTGCTGGAGAAGGAGCTGGGAATTCTGTATCTTGATCTGAAGGCAACAGGAAATGGTCTGAGGCACTAGGTATGAGACCTCAAAATTCACCCCACAGTGATGCACTTCCTCCAAGAAAGCCACACCTCCTAATAGTGCCACTCCCTTTGGGGGCCATTTTCTTTCAAACCACCACACGGTCTGAATAAAATAAAATAAAACAAAACAAAATAAAAGCCGGGCGTTGGTGGCGCACGCCTTTAATCCCAGCACTCAGGAGGCAGAGGCAGGCGGATCTCTGTGAGTTTGAGGCCAGCCTGGTCTATAGAGCGAGTTCCAGGACAGCTTCCAAGACAATACAGAGAAACCCTGTCTCGAAAAACCAAAATAAATAAATAAATAAAATCCTACTCTGTCTCAAACCTCCCTCCCTCCCTCTCTTTCTCTCCTCTCCTCCTCCCTCCTTCTCTTCCTCTCTCTCCCTCTCCCCTACCCCCCTTCAGCATCTGCATGGTGATTCATGACCATTTGTAACTTCTGTAACTCCAGTTTCAGAAAATGGGAGCCCTACTCTGGCCTCTGAGGGCACTAGACACACATGTGGTGCACAGACACGCGCGCCAAAAACTAAAATAATCTTTAAAAATTGTATATGCCCAAGCTACCACATCTTACCACAGCATGTACTTCCCAGTTTGATATTCATGGAACAAAGGTGTCCTTGTTATTGGTAGGTTTTTATCTAGAAATAGAGCCTTGCCATATAGTCAAGGGTGAGCTAGAACTCCTGACCCTTTTGACTGCACCCCTAGGGTGCTGGGATTAACAAGTGAGAGACCTCACCCTGCTTCATCATAGTTTTGTAGGGTTTTTTGTTTGTTTGTTTGAGAGTATGTCCCGGGACTCACCATATAACCCAGACTGACCTCAAACCCATCATCCTCCTGCCTTTGTCTGCCAAGTGCTGGTGTCCAACAACACAGCAGGCTCACAGATGTTCTACAGAATGGACCTCAGAAGATACATTCCGTCCCTTTGAAATGGGGGTTACCAACTCAGTGACATGACTAACACGTGACAACATCTAAGGCAGAGATGAGACGAAAGTGCTTCCAGAGGTCACACAGGGCTCCTCAGTGCTTTGCCACACCCACCACAGCCCACTCTACTTTCCAGTGTCCTTCTGATATATATCAGAGGATATATATCTGTATCTACACTGAACTCGCAGAGGTCTGCCTGTCTCTAACTCCCATGTGCTGAGATTAAAGGTGTGCGCTAGCACGCTCAGCTCTTCTGCCAATTTTTTTCTTAATCTAAATTATTTTGTGTAGCTGAGTGCTTGTCCTGAATTTATGTCTGTGAACTATGAGTGTGCCATACCTTTGGAGATCAGAAAAGGTATAAATCCCCTGGGACTGGAGTTACTGACAGTTGTCAGGCACAACGTGGGTGCCCAGTCCTCTGCAAGGGCAACCAGTGCTCTTAATCACTGAGGCATCATTCCAGCTCCATTTTTGGATATTTTCAATGACGCCAACAAGATGTGATCAGAGGATTCCAGGACCTAGCAGTCATGAAGGTGAGGTAGAGAGGTGCCGGACTACAAGCTCTCTGCCTGGTCATGGCCAATCTCCCTCCTTCTTATCTCAGGCCAAGGCAGAGCCCAGTGGGATATGGAGGGCCTGGAGAGAAACAGGTGTCCATGGAAAGGCGGAAGCAGAGCCAGTGCCCAAGCCATAAGCAGAAGCCTGCGATGGCTTTCCCTCTGTTTAGAGTAGAGGGCGGAGGCAGACCATAAGCTCAGCTTCTGGGTGGACAGCTCATGAATGGCTTGCGCCAAGGCACAAGGGAGAGGCCGCCTCCTCTTGTGGAGTTCCGCCTCAGGCCTACATTTCAGGCAGGCTGCTATTTTTAGGGGGCTGGCACCGTGGATAAGTGCTGGGTAGGGAGCAGAGGGGACCTGACATGCAGGGGCTGGGCATGCTGAAGCAGGGTGGGGCAAAGGAAAGGGGGCCGCTGGGCTGCTGAACAATGGGCTTGAGAGCAGGCAGGCGGGAGGGCTGTCACACACGCTGCAATGTTAATCACATCCTGCCTGGCATCACAGCAGCTCTGACACATGTAGCCCCACCCCACTCAGGGAGCACCCTCCTTGCAGACTGCATAGGGTGCTACCTCCCTTGCTGGATCCCTCCAAGGTGGACTTCTTTCATCTGTACTGACTCCACAGGAGGCAGGGCCCCTCCCACTAAGACCTGAAGGCCCAGGGTGCTGCAGGTTCCTTTAACCTTGGCAGTTGTGGGTTGATGAGCAGGAGCCCCTACTGATCTTCCAGCCAGCACTCTGGGGCTGTAATAACAGAAGCAGACCTTGGCTAGCTGGGATAGCGCTAGGACAGTTGCTTCAGGGATTTGAGGGAGCTTATCAACAGAAAGGTGACAACTAGGTCGCAGGAAGGCTGCAGGGGTGTGGCTCTGGGATTGGGGGATGGGGCATGCAGGCCACAGGGGGATTCTTCTTCCTCCAGACTTTTCAGTTTTACAAAGAACTCAGCCAGATCTCTGTGGATGCAGGGCTCTCCTAATGCTAAGGCCACCAAGATCCTCCCTAGAAAGGACCAGGTTCCCATCCCTAGGCACCCTGGTCGGAGCTCCCTCCCGGATCCTGCAATCTCAGACACATTGTTTCTTTGGATCATGAGACTGAGGACCAGCAGAAGGGGGGCCAAGCAGGCATGGGGAGTGTGACTCACTTGTGGCCACCCAGCCAAGAGACTGGCAGGGGGCGGTCTGCAGCCATTCAGCCCCCTCTCAGCTGGCTAGGCTGAACTTACCAGAAGCCAAGTCCCTCCCTCCTCCCGCTGAGCACCCCTCCTTACTGTACATCACCACCCTTCCCTGTGTTTTTCTTCCCTAACTTCCGTTCCCTATGCCCTTTCAGGCTCCTCGGGCCTGGTAAAAAGGGACTCTGGCCTCCTGCCTGGCTTCACAGCTTCTCAGTTGTTTGTGGCTCTTGGATATGTTGTACCACTTTTATCTGCCTCCATGTTCTGGTTTGATCTGTGACAAAAACCATGACCAAAAGCAACTTGGGGAGGAAAGGGTTTATTTAAGCTTACATACGACAATTCATTATCTAAGGAAGTCAAGGCAGGAATTCAACACAGAAGCTTGAAGCAGAATACACAGAGGACTGCTGCTTACTGGTCTCACTGGCTTGCTCAGCTACTTTTTTTTACACATCTCAAGCTTGCCTGCCTAAGGGTGACATCACCCTCAGTGGGATGAACCCTTCTAGATCAATTAGCAATCAAGAATATGCCTCGATGGGTGGTAGTGGCCCACGCCTTTAATCCCAGCACTTGGGAAGCAGAGGCCAGCTGATCTCTGAGTTTTATGACTCACAGATATGCCCACAGGTCAATCTGAGAGAACCAATTCCTCAATCGAGGGTCCCTCTTTCCAGGTATATCAGGCTGACAACCAAGAGAAGCCACCACCCGTGTGTCCTACTGTGTAACACAGGGATGAGACCTCTTTTGTCGGTCACTAGGTGGATGCCAGGCATGGAATGGATGTCAGCCCTTCAGACTTGTTGCTCCTCCCAGGGAGCAAGGCTGGAGGAATGTTCTAGGGTAGAACTGCCCACCCCTGCACCAGGCAACCTCACAGCACCATCCAGGGGCTGTAGATGGATGTTCTTGTCCTCAGGTCAAGAAGGGGATGCTCTGGGTGTTTAAAACCTCATGAACGGCTAGCAAGATGACTCAGCAGGTAAAGGCACTTGCTTTCAAGCTTGACAGTCTAAGTTCAACCCTTGAAACCTACATGTTGAGAGGAAGGAAACAATACCCTCAAGTTTCCCTTTGACCTCCACATGTACACCGTGGCATGTCCGTGTCACTCCCCACATAACACACAAACAAATAAGTGAATAAATTAAACAATAGTAAATGAAACCTGACTAACTAAAACCTTGCATCCATAGGGAGTGGCAGTGCACATCAGGGAGGCATCTGCCAGTTAGGGACAGAGGAAAACTGTCTCATCAAAAGCACCAGAGAGACTAGTCATGGTGGCACATATCTATAATCAGGAGGCTGAGGCAGATGGATCACAAGTTGGAGGCCAGTCTGGACTGCATAATGAGTTTAAGGCCAACCTGGACTACAACAAATCTATCTCCAAAAGAATCCACAAGCAAAGGAAAGATAATAGCACTAGCCAGAGTCCTGGTACCAAGTGGGCACCATCTGGTCTTACTAAGGACTCTTAAATGTCAATGGCAGAAGGCCAGCTATAACTACTAAGCATACGCGTGCGTGCGTGCGTGCGTGCGTGCGTGTGTGTGTGCGTGCGTGCGTGCGTGTGTGCGTGCGTGTGTGCGTGCGTGTGTGTGCGTGTGTGTGCGTGTGTGCGTGTGTGTGCGTGCGTGCGTGTGTGCGTGCGTGTGTGCGTGTGTGTGTGTGCGTGCGTGCGTGTGTGTGCGTGCGTGCGTGCGTGCGTGTGTGCGTGCGTGTGTGTGTGCGTGCGTGCGTGCGTGTGTGCGTGCGTGTGTGTGTGCGTGTGTGTGTGCGTGTGTGTGCGTGTGTGTGTGCGTGTGTGTGCGTGCGTGCGTGTGTGTGTGCGTGCGTGCGTGCGTGTGTGCGTGCGTGTGTGTGTGCGTGTGTGTGCGTGTGTGTGTGTGCGTGCGTGCGTGCGTGCGTGCGTGCGTGCGTGCGTGCGTGCGTGTGTGCGTGCGTGCGTGCGTGCGTGTGTGTGTGTGTGTGTGTGTGTGTGTGTGTGTGTGTAAGGTGGCAGGCAGTCCTACATGTTATAGCAGATTGTATGTTCTGAATTTGGTCTCTAACTTAATGGCTATCCAAATGTCCTTATAAATGTGAATAAGTGTCTTTCAGACCACTCCTCTTGACTTTGTCTCTGGAAAGGTGGAAGTGGCACATAGCTTCTAAGATTGGGTCTTAAAAGGTAACGTGGCTTCTGCCTGATTCTCTTGCTCTCGTGACATGTAGATTTTGGAATCAGTAGCCCTGTGACATGGATGAGTATGAGGGTAGGGTGTGAGTCCACACTAGGTTCTGCAGTGAAAACACAGGAGAGAGTCTAATGAGACTCCCTGGGGCAGCCAGTACCAACTACGGGGCGCACAGGACACCAGCCCAACTTCAGACAGTCCCAGCCTTAAGGGCTGCACCCCGAGATCCCACCCCATGGTGCAGAGCAGAAAGCTCTAGCTAGATGCCCAGGCTGGGTCACAAGTGGTCCCCTGTTACAACGAAGGGTGGGGGCAAAAAGAGTCCATCTTGTCAGGCTTATGAGGAAATGGCCAGGGTGCTCCTTCTGGGGCAGTGGGGATGTCTATTAGGAGAAGGGAGAAGGCATTAGTCAGGGTCCATTATAGCACAAGAAGGCATGTCTGGGACTGCCTAGCATAGGGGAAATTTTACCTACGGGGGGGGGGGGATGCAGTCCAGTGAGAGTTGTGTTTTTTCCCTGCCCTAGCCAGACAGGGTGCTGGTGTCCAGGCTCTGGACTCAGCCTTGAGTTAGGCACTCGATCCACATCCCTGTTTAGTCAGCCTGCTGCCCTCAGAGAACAGGGACAGCCCCCAGAGCGGCATGGAGCAAAAAGGTGTGGGTTCATCCACATTGCTGCTGGAACAAAGGCCAAACTGACAGCAGCTTATAGACAAGAGCAGATTATTTCCTATGAAACAGCCAAAGATTAAGCAATTCTAGCCAATAGGCCTCTCTGGGCTTTGCTTTGTGTTCATCTTCTTTGTCTGCCAACCCTAACATGTGGTTTCTACCCTAAGACCTATGCTGCATGCTTCTGCTCCTACCAACACATCTACATTCCAGCCACGCAAGGGGAAGGGGAAATGAATGTGAACTTTCTTCCTTGTAAAGGATGATGCCTAGAAGGCCCCCTCTTCTGATTACATCCAGCTGGTTAAAACCTTATCACGTGGCCACTTGTAACTGCAAGGGAGGCTGGGGCACGTAGTTTTTAGTGAGTGATCATGTGCCACACTGAAGCTTAAGGGTTCAAATGTTAAAAGAGGTGGGGAGAACGGGCATTAGATAGTAACAGCTGGCACAGCCTGAGGCATTCTGCGCTGGATAATTGGCAAGCTCCGTAGCAAGGGAGGAGATACAGACAGTGCCAATAGACTCAGGTCTAGAGGTGTCATATTGGCTCTCCCTTGGAACAGCCACATTACTTGAGCCTCAGATTCCTTATCCATGAGTCAGGGTGTTGTTAACATTAGATCCCATAGTGCACTTTAACATCTCTAAAGTTAAGATGTGTTTACAAGCAATGACATGTTTAAATGACAGTTTTGGTCACTCTTTAATAATCTATAATAGTGCACCTTGCAAATTAATGGAATCTGATATTCAGTGACCTACAGTGCAGTTGTTTGGAGGGTAACTTCATCAGTGGAGTTCACATCTCCTATGCATTGATAGTTATTAATGCAGAGGCTTGATAACCAGCTCAGTAGTTAAGAGAGATTCCTGCTCGTCGGGCAGTGGTGGTGCATGCCTTTAATCCCAGCACTCGGGAGGCAGAGGCAGGCGGATCTCTGTGAGTTCGAGGCTGGGCTGGACCGATAGCCTCCAAAACAATACAGAGAAACCCTGTCTCGTAAAAAAAAAAAAAAAGAGAGAGATTCCTGCTCTTGCTGTGGACCAGAGTTCAGTTCTTAGCCCCTCCATCTGGTGGTTCTCAACAAATTGTAACTCCAACTCGGGGATTTGATGCCGCCTTTTGGCTTCTGAGGGCACTGCACTTACATGTGCACATGCACAAATAAAAATAAGTCTTTTTCCCCCAAAGACAGGGCTTCTCTGTGTAACAGCCCTGGTTGTCCTGCAGCTTACTCTGTAGACCAGGCTGGCCTCGAACTCAGAGATCTGTCTGCCTCTGTCTCCCGAGTGTTGGGGCTGGGATTAAAGGCGTGGGCCGCCACTGCCAGATGTACTTCCTTGTTTTCCATCATATGGCTTGGGTGAGCTTCCCATGGCTGCCATGACAGATGACCAAGGAGGAACTGAACAAGAATGTGCCTCCTAAAGTGTCTGACTGAGCAGTCTCAAGTCTAAGTGTGGGAAGCTGCACTCCATCTGACAGCTCAGGAAGAACTTGCCTTGGTTTCCCAGCTCCTGGCAGCTCATGAAGTCTTTGGTGTCCCTTAGCTTTTGACAACACCATTCCAGCCTCTGTTTCTGTCTTCACATGGCTTTCCCTATGTGTCCTTCTGACCTCTGCTGCTCTTACAAAGACACCTCTGTCATGTTATGGTGCCCAGATCCAGCCTGACTTTACCCCAGTTAACTTCACCAACAGAGACCCTATTTCAAAGCAAAACAGCACACTGTGGTTACAGATGCCTGCAGATTTTTGGAGGGCCCCGTGCAGCCCTGAGCACTCCCTCTTCTGCAGTGGACCTGGCTCTACTTAGGCGAATCTTCTTTCCCCGTGCTTGCTTTTTTCCCCTCTTCCCCAGCACATCTGCAGGTTCTGCAAGGCGTCTCTAACACCAGCGGTCGTGAACGGTCTGTTCTGCACTGAGGGAAAGGCAGTGCCCAGCCAGCCCTTGTGGGCTGCTGCTCGAGAGCATGCTAGTAGCGGGAGACGAGCCCAGAGAGCATCAGCAGAGCATGTCACGCGGCTGGAACCGCACGAGCACGTGGGGGATCTGTTACCAGACACTTCCTTGGAGCTCTGGTTCTTCTTATTTTATTTTCCTTCCAGTAAAACAACGAAAAAAACATTCCAGTTAAGCATTTAACTTGTCAAGGCACAGAGATTGCCTAAGAAAGACTTTCGGTTTGGGATATCAGCCTCACTCCTCCTGTTTGAAGGGAAAAGGAAATAAAGGGGCTAAACAAGCTGCTGAAGGTCAAGTGTGAAGTTGTCTTACAAGGCAACCAAGGAGACTTCTCTTGAGTGTTCAGAGGCAGGTGTGACAGTGTTCACCTGTCATCCCAGCACTCCGAAGGTGGAGATGGGGACTGTAGGTTCTATGCCAGCCTGGGCAAATAGAGAGACGCTGTTTTAAAAAAGGACATGGGACCAGGCATAGTGGCACATGCCTTTAATCCCAGCACTCAGGAGGCAGAGACAAGTGGATCTCTGTGAGCTCAAGGACCAGAGACTTCGGTTAGCTGTGAGATACACTTTGCACTTCCAAAGAGTGTATGAGCTTCACGATCACCATACACATTGCTCTATTGGAGTCAAGGAAAATGTTTGTTTGTTTTTGTGATCCAGTTTATTTTTTGAAAGCTGGAAGGAATTAAATTACCTGTCTCAACAGCTCCTACAAACACATTGACCCAATGGCATTAAAACTTTTTAAAATGGCATTTATTTAGAGGGGGGAGGGAGAGAGAGGAGGGGGAGTCTCTTACCATGTGGTTCCCAAAGATCAAACTGAAACTCAGATTATCAGGCTTGGTAGCAAGTGCCTTTACCTGCTGAGCTATCTCACTGGCTCCCAAGTGTCTTTTCAAAACTTATGTGTATGACTACTTGGCCTGCATGTAGGTATGTCCATGCAGCACTTATGTGCAGGGCTTCAGAGGCCAAAAATGAGCACCTGATCCTCTGGGACTGGAGTTACAGACAGTTGTAAGTCATCATATATATGGGTGCTGGGAATTGAACCTGGATTCTCTGGAGTAGCAATCAGTGTTCTTAACCACTGAACCATCTCTCTATCCCTTTGTCTAGTGGCTTTTTAAAAAAGATTTATTTATGTATTTATATTTTTGCCTAGCATAGAGTTGTCCATATTTAATCCCAGCACTTAGGAGACAGAGGTAGGTGGATCTCTGTGATTTGAGGCCAGCCTGATCTACACAGTGAGTTCCAGGACAGCAAGGGCTATGTAGAGAGACCCTGCCTCAAACAAACAAACAAAAGATCTATTATTATTACTTTTAATTATGTGTATACATACATATGTGCATGTGAGTACAAATGCCTGCAGAGACCAGAGGTGTGGAATCCCTCTGTAGTTGCAGTTACAGGTGGTTGTGGACCACTCAGTGTGGGTGCTTGGAATTGAACTTGGGTACCCTGGAAGAGCAACAAGTGCTCTTAACCAACGAACCATCTGCCTAACCCTCTTACCCCACCATGATTTTTAAAAATTCTTCAGGATGGGGCTGGAGAGATGGCTCAGAGGTTAAAGGCTAGGCTCACAACCAAAAAGAATTCTTCAGGATGATGCTTTAATATTTTGAAATGAAATTCACAGAAAATATATCTCTGGGATTAAAGAGACGGCTCATCAGTTAAGAGCACCAACTGCTCATCGGGAAGATGCAGGTTCGATTTCCAGCATCCACATGGTAGCTAACAACAATCTGTAACTCCAGTCCCAGGGGACCCAGTGCCCTCTTCTGACCTCCAAGGATACTGTATGTACATGCAGGCAAAATACCCATGAACATAAAAGTAAATATTATTTAAAAAGTAAACACTTCACTTATACACTAAGAAAGATGCAGTGCCCTGTGTGCACCTTAAAGAACAGTTAATAACAATGAAATAACAGGGCTTTACAGAAATATCTAGGTCTGACCTCCTAGACTACATGCAGATGCCTGTGACCCAGCAAACCACCCTGATGTGTCACATGGACCAGAGACCATGGTAGCCTTGCTGCAGAACAAGACTAGAGGGTCAGTAAACTTCCAGACAGAAAAAAGGAACTCCTGTGATCACATGAAGGCACCAACCTAGAACATCCAAGCTGTGTGACAGCTTTGGAAAAGACAAACAAAAAGCCAAATCCTTAGAGAGGAGCTTATGTGTTTATGCATGTATGTCTGTGTACCATATACGTGCCTGATGCCTAAGGAGGTCAGAAGAGGGTATCAGATCCCCTGGGACTGGAGTTAAAGATGGTTGTGAGTGGCCATGTAGGTGTTGGGAATTGAACCCCAGGTCCTCTGGAAGAGCAGCAAGTGCTCTTAACCATTGAGCCGTCTCTCCAGCCCTGGCCTAGTCTTTTTTTCTTTTCTTCTTTTGGGTTTTCAAAACAGGGTTTCTCTGTAGCCCTGGCTGTCCTGGAACTCACTCTGTAGACCAGGCTGGCCTCTACCTCCCAAATGCGCCACAATTGTCAGGCCATCTGGTAATTTGTTTGTTTTGTTTTTTGAGATGGGGTTTCTCTGTGTAACAGCCCCAGCTGTCCTGGAACTCACTTTTTAGACCAGGCTTGCCTCAAACTCACAGAGATCCGCCTGCCTCTGCCTCAGAAGTGCTGGGACTAAAGGCATGTGCCACCAATGCCCATCCATCTGTTTTTTTTTTTTTAGTTCGGCAAATTGAAGCTGTAAGTGAAATCGAGGCAGAACACACATCACACAGGTGATGCAAGGGACCAGGACACTGCCATCTTAGCACCAGCTCCTTCCCCTTGGTATCTACTTTCTGTTTTCCTGCCAAGGGAAACACAGAACTTCTAGGTTGAGTAGCCTTAGGAACCACCACCCTGGAAGGAGAAAAAGGGACTCCTTCAGGAATCTCCACCCCATTTTACAGAGAAACATTCAGACTTTACTGTGAATCAGATGGGCCAATCTTCATGCCAGCTCTCCAATTGGACGGCTATGTGCCCATGAGTAAGTCATTCAGGCTCTGGACATCTGCAGACTTGGATCTGGGCCCTCACTCCATGTGTCACTGTGCACCGTGACCTCTCTGACTCCAGTTTTCTCTCCTATCACAGATGGTTGTGGGATAGAGACAGCATTTGTGAGTGCCTGGCATTCGGAAGAGTTTTCAGCTTCTCGTATGCTTGAAGCAATCCCTCAATTCCTCAGTCATTCCTAGCCAGGATGTCCTACTCCCTCAGTTCAGAAGACAGTGACTTGGCCAGGGCTGCAGTAGCTTGCTGGTAGGGTTCCTGAGAGCCAACTGCATCCATCCAACTCTCTGTTTGCCGGTCCACACTAGGAGCCTGGAACCAACCAATATATCCAAAGGACCACAGATCTTCAATCACAGCTCACATCAACCTGCCCACTCCAGAAAATCAGGTGTTCAGTGCATTTAAGCACACCACAACTTTTAGTTTTTCTGTCAAGCTGCCCAGAGCCTGAGAGGGTCAGGTGGGACAATCCAGATTAAGCCACATTGAGCCTGCTGCCTCAGGCTCTACCACACTTCAGCTAGCCAGGCTGGCTTCCTCATCCAGTATCTGAGAGCTGTGTGTTTGCTGACCCCTCCTTCTCAACAGAACCTAAGGGAGTCCACATGGTGCAGGGAATGCTGGGGGAACTTGCATCCTAGTGGATGCAGAGAAAGAGACACCTCCTCTTCTCGGACATTCATGTGTATGCGTATGTGGCAGTTATTATGCCACCATGTGGAGAAGAATGTGGGCTAACAGCGGTATCAATGCCCTAATGAGCCTATTCTGGCCTGGGACAGCCTGTGTCTGGGCTGCTTCTGAAATCCAGTAAAGAGTCTCTGCTAGTATAGTAAGCCATTTTTGTATGGATATGGTTTTGTTTGTTGGAGGCAGTTACATATAAGCCTACAGTAGCCTCAAACCAACTATGCAACTGAGGATGACCGTGAGCTTCTGATCCTCCTGCTGCTACCTCCTGTGTGCCTGGATTACAGTCATATACCACCATGTCCTGTTTATGAGTGCTGGGGGTGGTCCATGGCTACATGCTCAGATCATTTCTGAACAAACTGACCTGTTATTTGTAGCTCTGAGGGTACAGACAATAAAGTCAATTTGAGGAGAGGGGAAGAAGAGAGGGATTCCAAGGGAGTAGTGGGAGGCACAGAAGTAGAAAGCAGAAGGTGAGGGCGGACTGTTCCTCAGCAGACAGTGGCAGAGGAATGGGGAGACACTCACAAGTAGAGCCTGCCCAAATCCCCTGATAAAGCAAGCAAGCCTGATAGGACTGAACTAGGATCCTTGAATACAGGTGACAGTGTATGAGTGGGATGAATATGAAGTCACTGGCAGTGGGACCAGGATCTAACTATAATGCATAAACTGACTTTGTGGAGCCCATTCTCTATGGAGAGATACCTTGCTCAGCCTAGACATGAGGTGGGGGAGCCTTAGTCCTGCCTCAGTGAGGTGATGGAACGGACTTAGTTGACATCCTAGGGAAGGTGTTACCTTCTCTGAGGAGCAGATGGGAGGTGAGATGGGGGGAAGGAGAGGAGAGCCTGAGGAGAGAAGGGAGGAGTAACTGGGATTGGAATGAAAAAAAAAAAAAGCAAGCAAGCCTGAGAAGCCTACAGTCCTACAGTCAGTAGTGGAGCGGACTGGTAACGTGAAGTCTTCCCACAGGAAGCCCAGAGCCTTCAAGGCTCACAGCTCCTAACAACATACATCTCAGCCACAGATCTTTCCTCCCAGGATCCAGAAAAGAAGGGCCATTCTCAACTTATCCCCTGAGGCCAGTGTTCCCTGATACCAGAGCCTGACAAGATGGTGTAGGGAGGCAGGGTTATCTGCCCAAAGCACTGCCAAAAGAGACACAAAAGAGGACTGGAGAGCTGACTCAGTTGGCAAGGCACTTGCTACGCAAGTGTGAGAATCAGCTATCAGATCCCCAGAAGCACTCTGATGGTGGAGACAGGAGGATCTCCAGCTGCTGCCAGGCCTAGTCAAATCAGTCTCATAAAACAAGGTGGGGAGGGATTGAGGAAGACACCCAACCTTGACCTCTGCCCTACACACACACACACACACACACACACACACACACACACCTTAAAAACTTGATTGTGGGGCTAGAGAGATGGCTCTGTGGTTAAGAGCACTGACTACTCTTCCAGAGGACCCAGGTCCAATTCCCAGTACCCACATGGCAGCTTGAAACTGTCCCTCCAGTTCAAAGGGACCCACACTCTCATACAAACATAAATTCAGGCAAAACCGTCGATGCGCATGAAATAAAATGCATACATTTAAAAAACCTGATTGTATAGGAGGAAAGCTATTAGAGATTATAAAAGAAATTCACAAGGGTGTGTCCATGTCCAGTGGTTACTAAGCTAGAGCCAGGAGACGAAGATGATTGGAGTAGAGCTGGATGAGTGACCCAATGTACCGCTGCAAGAAGGGAGCTCAAGCCAGGCGTGGCGGTGCAAACCTATCACCCCAACACTTGGGAGGCCGCTTCAGGATTGGTGCGAGTTCAAGGCCAGCCTGGGCTACTGAGGGTGCTCATGGTTTTTGTGTTTTTATTTGTTGCTTTTGTTTTAATGTTGGCAGATTTGCTCTGCTGCTAAAGGTACTCACTGCCAGGCCTGACCATTTGAGTTTGATCCATGGAACCCAAATGGTGGCAGGCCCGGACTGACTCCCACAAGTTGCCTCTGACGTCCACACAAACATTATGGCACACATGCTTACCCATCCACATGTATTACACATACACTAGTAATCCCATTTGTTAAAACAAAAACAAAGTCCCTCTCAGAGCCACATCCCCAGAGTGACATCTACCAAAGGCCAGCACTGGTTCAGGAATGGGGACACTGCATTCCCTGGGCTCTGGTTCAGGAATGGGGACACTGCATGTTCTGGGCTCTGGTTCAGGAATGGGGCCACTGCATGTCCTGGACTCTGGTTTAGGAATGGGGACACTGCATGCCCTGGGTTCTGGTTCAGGAATGGGGACACTGCATGTCCTGGGCTCTGGTTCAGGAATGGGGACACTGCATGCCCTGGACTCTGGTTCAGGAATGGGGACACTGCATGCCCTGGGTTCTGGTTTAGGAATGGGGACACTGCATGCCCTGGACTCTGGTTCAGGAATAGAGGCCACTGCATGCCCTGGGCTCTGGTTCAGGAATAGAGGCCACTGCATGCCCTGGGCTCTGGTTCAGGAATGGGGACACTGCATGTCCTGGGCTCTGGTTCAGGAATGGGGACACTGCATGCCCTGGGTTCTGGTTTAGGAATGGGGACACTGCATGCCCTGGACTCTGGTTCAGGAATAGAGGCCACTGCATGCCCTGGGCTCTGGTTCAGGAATGGGGACACTGCATGTCCTGGGCTCTGGTTCAGGAATGGGGACACTGCATGTCCTGGGCTCTGTTTCAGGAATGGGGACACTGCATGCCTTGGGCTCTGGTTCAGGAATGGGGACACTGCATGCCCTGGGTTCTGGCTGAGTAGAGAGCAGGCTGGAGAGAGTCGGGGAGCCCTTCATGGCTTTACCCCTCTCAGACACTTAGCTGTTCTCTCGCGCCTCCTGAGGTTTCTCATCCTCGGGTGCCGGTCCCGCTCTGGCTCCGGCACGGTGGGAGCCTCAGTGCCGATCCCTCTTCTGCCTCTTGTTGTTTCTCATTTTCAGAAAGCACGGCTCTGATGGAGAGGCCGCTCCTCCCTTGCTCCTCTGCCGTTTTTATTGTGATTGCTGCCAAAGAAACCACTCCAGACCTGGTGACTGGGACATCCCCTCTTAAGACCCATCCTTCAATGCCACATAGAGCCAACTCAGTCAGCCCATCCAGACCCAGCTTTCCAGGCTGGGTTTGTCGGCCTTCAGCAGGGGCAGCTTGCACAGGTTGGTAAGGACCTTCTTGGAGTATTTATGTCTACCTTCACATACATTCCAGAGGAAGAGAAGGAGAGAGCGCCCCCTGGTGTCTTCTGTTACAAGGGCACAAATCTCATCCTGAGGGACCTACCTCATGGCCTCATCTGACCTTTTTGCATCTCAATTCCAAATTTGTATGCACATTTCTATCTAGCACCGGGCATGTGGGCCTAGCAGGGAGTTCTCTAGCCTGGCTGCCTCCCAGCCCGCAAGTTGAATACAGCCTCCTGAACCCCCAGTTGAAACTTGGTACTGGAAGGGGGTTTTCTTGTTTTAGTTTTTGTTGTGATTTTGTTTTGTTATGTTTTTTTTTTTTTCTTGAAGCAGGGCCTCATGTAGCCCAGACTGTCCTCAGACTCATTATGTATCTGAAACCTTGAACTCCTGATCCTTCTGCCTCAGGGATTACAGCTGTGTGCCACCACACTGATTTTTACTTATTGTCTTCATTGTGGGTATGTGTGCATGGTAAGTGAGCATGGGTACATGTGTGCCATGGTGTACATTTTTAGGTTGTTAGGTTTCAAACCAGGGACAGATGGCTAACTGAGGTAACTATTTAGCATACCCAAACGGACCTGGCTGCCAGGTTCTCCCAGCATCCCTCAACCCCTACCCGTTACAGGATATGGCTGGTATATCCCGCCCCCTACCCTAAACTTCTCCAGCCTGGGGGCTGGGCTGCCCTTCCGTATATAATCCAGCCATTTTGGAAGACCAGTCTCTGGGTCTGCTGTGTCTCCCCCTCCTCTTTTCCTGTCCTCCCGTGGTTTGGCTCGGGGTCATGTTCACTCTGGTTGTGCTTTCCATCATAGCTATAATATACCTTCTCCTCCCCCATGCTTAGGAGGAGTCATGTCCTTTTTTATTTCTTCTCTCATTCAGATGTCAGAGGATAACTTTGGAGACTTAGCTGTCTTTCTACCATAGGACCTGAGGATCAAACTCGGGTCATTGGGATGACACAGCAAGTACTGTTACTTACTGAGACATCCGTTGCTGTTTTAAGAAAACATCCCTAGCTGGGCGTTGGTGGTGCACGCCTTTAATCCCAGCACTTGGGAACTCTGTGAGTTCGAGGCCAGCCTGGCCTACCGAGCGAGTTCCAGGACAGGGGTCCAAAACAATACAGATAAACCCTGTCTCAAAGAACCAAAAAAGAAAAAGAAAACATCCCTGATATTTGGGAAACACCAACGGAGGGAAAACCCAGGATTCATAGAGATCCGCCAGCCACAGACACCCCAAAGTTAGAGTCATCTCTGCCGTCTGGGTCTTCTGAGTGCTTGGCTAACAAGACCCCTGTCACCAAGCTGACATCCAAGTGACCCCAGTAGTGTCAGAGTCCCTTCTCAAGACACAAAAACCTTTGAAGTCAAAATCAAGAGCAGTGCCCAGGCTGAGTCTGCTGCTTAAAGAAGGGATGTTTCCTCGGTTAGCAGCCGTGAGTAACTTATGACACTTAACATTTGACCTTATGACACTTGACATTTGACCTTCTCAGGGGTCAGTGTTGATGTAGCCACACTCACCTGCCCAAGCAGAGACAGTAGGTGTTCAGGCCAAACCTTGGTGATTTACCTTCACTTAGTATATGAGAAATATGCAGGTCTTGCCTTATTTTCTTTTACATGTGTGTGGGTGTTTTGTCTGCATGTATGTCTGTATACCACATGTATGTCCTGTGTCCACAGAGCCCAGAAGAGGACATCGGATTCCCTGGAACTGGAGTTACAGACATTTGTGAGTTACTGTGTGTGTACTTGCTGGGAATTGAACTCAGGTTCTCTGGTAGAACAGCCAGTGATCTTTTTTGTTTGTTTGTGTTTGTTTTGTCTTAGACAGGATTTCTCTGTGTAGCCCTGGCTGTCCTGGAACACACTTTATAGACCAGACTGGTCTTGAACTCGCAAGAGATCTGCCTGTCTCTGTCTCCCGAGTGCTGGGATTAAAGGCATGTACCACCACTGCCCAGCTAGACAGGGTTTCTTTATGTACCTTGGCTGTCCTAGACTAGCTTTGTAAATGGACTCATAGAGATCCATCTGTCTCTGCCTTCGAAGTGCTAGGACTAAAGGTGTGAGCCACCGCTGCCTGGCTCAAGAACCAGTGCTTTTAACCACTGAGCCATCTCTCTAATCTCTTGCCTTGTATTTTTATTTATTTACTTATTTATTTTTGAGATGGGGCCAAACTGTGTATTAGAGGATGACCTTGAGCTTCTGATCCCTCTGTCTTGTCCCCCCTCATGCTAGGATATGGTGTGTGCCACCACATCTGTGTGCTGCTGGGGATGGAACCCAGGCCTTTGTGTTTGTTGAGCAAGCACTCTACCTGGAGACCTTCTTTTTCTGCGTTTCCCCAGCTTCTCCTCCCTTTCTCTGAGCCTCCAGCTGTTCCCCCCTTTGCTCTCAGACTCGGCTCTAGGCAGCTCTGCCCTCATCTCCCTGGATCTGATTCCCCAGGTGCCCTTTACAGTCCAGAACATTCCTGAGCTTGCGCTGAGCCACAGGAAGGTCAGCACATTGAGCCTCCAGGTTGGGCTGCAGCACCCATGCACTGCTCCAGGAGGCCGCCACTGATCTGTCAGCTGTATCCCTGAGAACTGACTCTAGCTGCTTCAGGAAGAAAAGGCCCAGCCAGTCAGGGCAGAGCCAGAGCTAATCTCTGAGGCCAAGACCCCACTTCCGCTTCTTCCCTGTGGTGGCAGCGGCCACCAGGAACCTGCCAGCAGAGCCTGCCTCACTCACATCACCCTGGCCCATCGAGAAATTATTTATAGAACCCAACTCCACAGAAACCATTGTCTGCTGTTGCCATGGCAACAGGGAATATGAGAAGCAGCAGGCTCCCAGGAACTGGTGGAGGCCTTGACGATGGTCGATTTCTACCCGGGAGGTCTGAGCTCATAGTCACTGTCAGAGAGGCCTGGAGTGGAACTCCCCCCACACCTCCAGGTACTGAGGGCCTGTTAGTTGTTGGATTTTGTTTAAATCTGTCCATGAAACCATCTAGCACTGAATTAGTCTAGCTAGGCACAGGAAAAACAGGGGGCAGATTCAGCCAGGTGTGGTGGCTCATGCCTGCAATCCCAGCACTCAGGAAGCAGAGGCAGGTAGATCTCTGTGAGTTCCATGCTAGTTTGGTCTACATAGTGAGTTCCAGGCCAGCAAGGGCTACATAGTGAGACCCTGTTTCAGAAAATAAGAAATTAAAAAAGAGGCAAATTAGCCGGGCGGTGGTGGCACACGCCTTTAATCCCAGCACTCGGGAGACAAAGGCAGGCGGATCTCTGTGAGTCCGAGGCCGGGCTGGACCGACAGCCTCCAAAACAATACAGAGAAACCCTGTCTCATAAAAACAAAAACAAAAACAAAAAAGAGGCAAATTTACTTCTCATGGTGGCTTGACATGGACAATGACGAATTGTCAGCAGAGCACCATGCAAACTTCTCAAACAAGAAGGTCACAAGGACATTCAGAAACTGGATGACAATAGCATGGTGGACCAAGATGATTGCTAATTGCTCTCTGCTTCACTAAAAGAGCATCTTCACATGATCAGTCTTACACACTTACCTGTTCTCACCACACATTTGAGGAAGAAAATGAGTAAGCCCCTCCCCCACTTGTCATGAATACCATTCCCTCTGGTAAAGCTATCGGCACTGTGACTTTTCCAGAAGTCCTTGCTCTGTCTTGAGGGTGTGCCTTCACTCTGTGAAGAGATCCCTTGCTTTGTCTCTGATGGCAATGGGACCTGCCCACAGCAGGCAGAGGTCTCAGGTAGCCTGCTCATCTCTAAGACCTTTAGAGCAGTCACCACAGAACAGCATCCAGCCCAAGAGCCTGGATCCAGCCCCTCACCCTGACAAGACAGGAAGACTCCTTAGATAGAGGGCCTGGGAAGATTGGTTCAAATTCACAGGACTTAGTGACCCAGCCATAAAAAGCCTGGGAAGTGACCGCAACAATTGCATCACAGCCTGCTAACAAGGGAGGCTGGAAGCAGAGTACTTAAAACTGCCGTTAGAAGTCAGGGATTCTTTCAGTGAAGGGAATCCATGGTACCTGGCATCTGCATGGCCTCCGTGCTTGGTAAGTAGATGTGTATCTGTGAAGGAGAAAGCCAAGGATAATGATGTAAGCGCAGGATGGTGATGTAAGCACAGGATGATGATGTAAGCGCAGGATGATGATGTAAGCACAGGATGGTGATGTAGGCACAGGATGGTGATATAGCTCAGGATGATGATGTAAGCACAGGATGATGATGTAAGCGCAGGATGGTGATACAGCAGGACAATTGCTCTTGGGTTAGGAGCATCCAGGGTTAAGTGTGCTGCAAATGGACCCTCAAATGCAGAAGTTCAGGACAACACATAGACATCATCTAGGCGCCTTTGAGGGTCCAGAGTCATCCATCTCAGGTCTGCTGTTCAAGGAGGTAGACATAGGAACTATTGGGTTGAGTTTTCACTGCAGGCTTGGCTACTGGAGTGTCTGCTTCCAAGCTCACCAGGCTGTTGGCAAAGTTCTCTTCCTCAGCTGCAGGCTGTAGAGACTGGTTTTGCAGCTGTCTGTCACCTGAGGCTCCTCAGGTGCCTGACCATCCCTGTTCCCTGCTTTGTGACCTTTCCAAAGACTTCCACAGCTTGGCAGGCCCCAAGCTTGCAAACACAGACAGCGATGAAGTCCCAAGTATGCTCATGTGGCTGATTGAAGCATTCTCAATCCTGTTGCCAGTAAGGATGGTGTGACTAACTGTGAGCAGATCAACCCAGCATAAGTCTCCTATGCAATACTGTACCAACACTCAGAGGGCATGATCTGCAGGAATTTTTCTGTTCCTGCTGTGTCACACTGAGCAAGTCCACCACCTTCTCTGGGCCCCAGTGTCCTGCTCTATACAGGTGAGGAGTACAGGTCAGTGAAGCATCACAGTCCCAGCATTCTGCACACACCTAATGTTTTCTCTGAGTTCAGAGGGTGCCTTTAGCTCTGGCTTCACCTAGGAGGCACTGGAAGGATTCTCCATCTCGCTGGGGATGGCTATCGGTTCCCTCAGGCCCAGGCTTTCCTAGGCATCCTGTGGAATCCCATCAACCATTCTGCAGGAGGCTCAGAGAATGAGCGCCTTGCTCCACCCACCCACCCAGAGCCCTGTGTGCGGTCAGCTTCAATTGCATACCCTTCCACAGCAGGCATCATCTCACAAGTGACAGCTGTGCTCCACTGAATTGGAACGTGCTAGCAGACAGGTGTTCCAGGCTAGGAAATGGACTCATGGGACAGAGGCACCAGGTTGGGACAGAGGCACCAGGTTGGGGCTGAGCCTAGATGTTGTCTTTGGTCGTTGTTGTTCATGTAGAAAGGCAGGGTCAGGCCTTGGACCTTGATGGTTCTGCAATGGATTAGGGATGAGGACTCAGAGGAGGAAATGTGACATAAGATGTGACAGAGAGAGAAGGAAGGAACCAGTAAAGGCCAGGAGGGATGGCCTACATGCCCTGCAGGACAGTTTCAAACTAAACAAAGGCATGGAACTTTTGGGGAAAGCCCTGTGATATGCGTGACTCAGGGATGAAGCATGATCTCTCTTTCCAAAACTATTTACTGATTTTGTGTGTGTGCATAAGCCATAGCACACACACTGACGGCAGCTTCCAGGAGTCCGTTCTCTTCCACGATGTGGGTCCTAGGATCAAACCCAGGTCTTAGGCTTGGTGGCAATGCCTTTACCCTCCGAACCAGCTCACCTGCCTGAAAGACTCTTTAACAAGATACAAAGCACAGCTGGTGGGAGAGCTGGGTGTGGTGGCCTGGGCCTGCCATCCCAGCATGCTGGAGGTGAGAGCAGGAGGATCAGGAATTCAAGGACAGCCTTGGCTGTGCAGCAAGTTCAAGGCCAACCTGGACTACATGAGCCCCTGTCTCAAAACAACAAAACCAGACCACGCATAGTGGCACAACCTTTAATCTCAACACCAGGTAGGCAGAGGCAGGCTGATCTCTGTGAGTTTCAGGCCAGTCAGGGCTAAAAAAACAAACAAAAAACTATGCTTTACAGCTTGGGTGTGAAGTGTCTTCCCAGAAGGCTGGTAGGTTGAATCCTTGATGCTCAGCTGGAAGGCTGGAAACTTTAGGTGGCGGGGCCTGTCTAGAGGAAGCAAGTCACTGGGTGATGCCTTTGGGAGTGTATCTCACCCCAGGTCCCTCGGGATTGCTCTCTCTGCTTCTGGTTGGCCAAGAGGTGAGCATCCTCTGCCGCACACTCCCTCTACATTCCAACTCACCTTGGACCAGAATCTTCAAAGCAAAGGATTGTGGTCTGAACTCTGAAACAAAGAGCCCTAAGGAATCTTTCACTCCTAAGTCATTTATGGCAGATGTCTAGTCACAGTGCTGCAGAGCTTATATGGTCTGAGCAATGGAACGCACAGGCATGGGTTAGAAGCTTCCTGAAGTCATTTACAAGGGAAGGAGTGTATCCAGTAAAGAACTAAAAACCTAAGGACACACAAGGGATGGAAAGATGGGTAGAGGGCATGACTTGTCCTCCAAGGACAGGGAACCTCACAGCCGATGACGGTTGTAGGAAAGCGCTCTCATGGATCACAATGGATTCCTCTCTACACCCAACAGACTAGCAAAGAAAGCTTAAGACTACTGGCCACACTGAGGTGTGGCCAGGGGAAGGAATAAAAAGCGGTATCTGATTCTGCCAGAGGGTCACTGCCGTCAGTGTCCAACAGGGGAGAGTTGTCTCCCCCATTGCTGGGGGTCTTTGTGGTGATCCCCTACAATTTTAAACACCCCCTTCTGGAGAGAGGAGAGAGGATCACACGGCTCAGGAAGTAAACAAAACCTACGGGAAATTCCTGAAACACACAAGACTCACGAGGCCCTGCCTAAGCAAGGGTTGTATGTAAGTAGTAACAACTTCTGGGGAGTGGAGTTGCCTGCACGTTGTAGGGAGAGCTACAGGGGTGCAGCTTTCTGTCCTGAGGTGCCATGCTGGAGTGGGCAGTTCAGTGAGGCAGCTGCTGTGAGAGACTCCAGTCAGCACACTGGCTCATTAAGCTGTATGTGTGTGGAGTCTTTCCTTCGGTCTGTGCTCTGCATCTCATCTGACATGAATAGACCTTTGCCGACTTCTCTCCAGGAAAAGCTACACAACCGGCTCACTGAACAGAAACCAATGTCCTGGGACCTGTGTGCATGCTAGTACTAACAGATACTGCTTGCTAACAGGATGAATAAATCTTAGAAGACTCTTGAGACAGTAGATAAACTGAAACTACACAGAGGAACTTCCAAATGTGGCGTGGAGTCAGAAAAACTGAGCAGTGCCTGTCACAGTCCTCTCTACAGGAAGTGTGGGACGATCCCAGAGAAGGGGAGCTGGGTCTTTCCTTCCCTCTTCAGGAGCTCTTGAGTGAGGGTCTCCATACAGTGGAGGCAGGAGATGGTTATGTATGTGTAAGCATACATTCTTGTGTGTGTGTGCGTGTGCGCACGCGTGCCTGTGCTCGCCCGCACACACATGAGCACCCGAGGAGAATGCATATACATGCATCCATCTGTGGGTATCAGCATGTGAGGCAGTGCCTATGAGAATGTGGGTGTGAGCATGCATGTGTGACAGTGTGCGAGTGTACCTGCTGAGCATGGGATCTGGGACTCAGGTATGCACATGTGGCTTCCAAACCAGGTGCCATTGAGCTAGCCTCTAGGCTGGCCCTTCTTTGGGTCCCTCCCTGTCACAGACAGTTGGACCATTCTGTCACCACAGCCTGTGGTACATGAGGGCAGAACCCTCCAGCAGCATTGGAAGGATCATAGGGACTGGGCAACTGAGAGCCTGTCACTCAGGGTAGGCTATGAGCCCTACCTGGGGCAGGCTGCTGCACTACCTAGGATATCCAGCAGGTGGCTCATCCTGGGCAATTTGCAGCAGGCTGTCTGTGGCCTCTATCCCAACTCCTTGGTAATGATGAAGAAACTGAGGCTGGAACTTCTTCTGCCCCTTGTGCATTGGGGAAGGCTCTTGATCTCTGCTGGGGCATGGTAGCCATGATGAGATGAAGCAGCAGGCCTCCTCTCCAAACTGTAGATGCTGAGAGATGAGAGGGTCATACCCTGTGTGGAGTGCCTGACTCCAGACATTGCTCACCCCACACCAGCACAGTGCATCTGTGCTATCCAATGTCCTCCTGGACAGTTGCTGCCATGTGCCTCTCGTTTCTTCCAGCAGATTGGGGAGTCCCTCGGGGCCACCTCCTTTGGGCACAGGCAGCCTGTCCTGGTGGACAGCTTGGGGTGCTATAGGATCAGCTTATGGAGTTCACTCACCTGTATCAGCTTAAGCTGTGTGGCTTTGGTCATGGCTGAATTTCTGAGTCTCTTTTCCTTCACTGCCATGTATGGATCATAACTGTCCCCAACACAGAGGGTCCCAGCAGGACTGACTGGGGGTGTGCCCTCAGAGGCACTGGGGCCTCCACACAGGCACCTGAACATCCTCTCCTGATCTCATTGGAGGATACGGTGGGTTGTGAACATTCATGTTCAGGTCAGTTTCCAGGACCCATGAACAGGAATTTATTTGGAAGTAAGTTATTTACAGTTGTCACCAAGTAAGATAAGGTCACACTGGAGCAGGGTGACCCTAAACATGATGGACATAGGGAAATGCCAGGTTACAGATAAAGCCACGACAGAGGTAGAGATAGGAGTGACATATTTTGTTTTATTTTATTGGGAGGGCGGGGTTGGAGACAGAGTTTCTCTGTATAACAGCTCTAGCTGTCCTGGAACTCACTTTGTAGACCAGACTGACCTCGAACTCACAGATATTCATCTTCCTCTGCCCCCTGAGTGCTGAGATTAAAGGCATGTGACACCACCACCCGGCTGAGAGTGACATGTTTTAAGTGAACCACCAAACACTGCCTCAAAGGTCCTCAGGCCCCTTCTCTGGGCCCCGTGCAATAAGAGCAGGCAGCCAGGATGACTGGAGAGTACAGACATCCCCCTAGCCATGAGGCCCCATAGGAAAGGCTGGAAACAACCTGCTATGGGGTACGTAGCATAAACAATGCTGTTTCCTTTACGTGGAACATCATGGAGTCATCAAAAGTGATGGCTTGACACTGTAAAGTGACTCTTCAGGGACCCAGCAATTTTACTTCCTGGAATTTACCCCAAAGATTTACATGAAGAATGGATAAGGAAATAAGAATGTCAGTTTTCATGACTGTGGGGGAAAAACCCATTGTCACCAGGAAGAGGTGACAACAAAAGGCTGATGAGAGATGCTGCCAGACCTGGGCCAGGGAGCCGAGGTCCTTGGGGAGGATTAGCGCTGCCACCTACAGTGCCTGGGCTGAGGAAGGCCCTGGAATAAACCCCATCTCTCCTGTCTTCTCAGCTTCTCCTGGCCAGGTCCATCTATTAGTCAAGAGGACAGAGGGCTCAGTGGTTTGGGGACAAGTAGGTTACCTAGGGCATGAGGTGGGGAAGACGGGGGAGACATGGGATGTAGGCCAGACAGGGCCTGCAGAGGGCACACTCGGGAGATGGCTGCAGCGCCTAACCACAGACACAGGTGTGTCAAATTCTAAAATGACCTTTGTTTCCTTTTTGAGTCAGGGGTTCATGAGCCCAGGCTGACCTCAAATGTTCTTTGTAGCCCAGGTTGGCCTGAACTCTTCAGCTTCTTGCTTCTACCTCCTGAGTACTGGGATTATAAGTGTGTACCACCATGCACAGTTAAGTGGTGTTGGGTATTGAACCCAGGGCCTTGTTTATGCTAGGTGTGTTATAATTTATTTTAAAATGGTGGGAAGGAGTCATGCCATATAACAGGGCTCACATTGGAGGTTTATTGGAAGAGGAGAGAGAAGGGACAGAAAAAGGGCGGGGGGGGGGCAAGAGAGAGGGGTAGAGACCAGTCCCTGGGGACAAGAGTAACGGGAGAGAGAGGGAGAGGGAGAGGGAGAGGGAAAGAAGGAGAAAGAGAGGGAGAGGGAGGGGAGGGGAAAAGGGAGGGGAGGGGGAGGGGGAGAGTAGGTGGACAAGGCCCATCTTTTGAAAGGGACCGTAGCAAATGTGCACAGGAGTTGTTCTTAGTGGCTGCAGCTGAGGACACACCCTATCAGGACCCTAAGGGCAGGCTGGTACAGATGTCTGAATGCTAACACTCCTCCCTTTTATTTATTATAAAAAAGTGAGGAGCTAGAAAGGGGTAGCAAGTGAGGCGGGAAGATAAGGATGCTGTGTCCTTAAGACTGCTTCTTGCTGACCTGGGGGGGGTGTCACAATCTTTAGAGGACCTGGGAGTGCTGGCCAAGTTCAGGAATAGCTGTATGTTTTACTCCACTGTCCAGGTTCTGTGGGGCCTCCTGGTACCTCTTGGACCTGGCAAGATACTGTTCAAGGCGGATCCAAGTCGACTGCCTGAATCTTAGAAGAACTTTTTGAGTTTGTGAAAAGATAAGTTTTAGACACATCAGCATTCCCACTGTTTGTAATTTGTACTGAAATCCACATTACAGAAAAGGTAGCGTAGTGGTAATACTCTGCCAAATTAATAGTTTATCAGAATTCCACTAATTAGCATAGTGAGAGAGAAATCTGGAACATGTTTCATTCTTTTAAACTTTTCTTTATCACCAATTAAGCTCTCTTATCTTTACATAAACAAACCTTAAAGCACCTGGTCCTTTCCCATCACCAAGGATCACCCGGACACCCTCTTTCTATCCGATTTACCAGGAGACACATGTGGTTGGTTACTGAGGGCAGTCATTGTAGAGTGAGTACCTTTTTAATAAAGGAATGGTAAAGAGTTACATTAAAATCTGTTCTTTGAGTCCCTTTTCTGAATCTGGGGGGATGTGAATACCTCTTGGTTGGCTCTCACCACCTGGACATGTAGTCTTGCCTCTTCAGCTCTGTGGCTGACAGTCGGTAGTCCTGTAACAATAGTTGATTGGTTGTTTGCTAGTCCTGTAACAATAGCTGATTAGCTACGTGACCAGAGATTTCTGAGTGTGTTGTTGGAGATACATAGAGAAGAAACTGCTGAGGCATGGTGTGGTTGTTGAGGATGGGAGAATGAGGAGAGGGGTCGGGAAGGAAAGCATCCACTTTTTTTTTGGTTTCTCCAGACAGGGTTCTTCTGTATTGTTTTGGAGGCTGTCTTGGAACTGGCTCTGTAGACCAGGCTGACCTCAAACTCACAGAGATCCGCCTGCCTCTGCCTCCCGAGTGCTGGGATTAAAGGCGTGCGCCACCAACGCCTGCTGGAAAGCATCCACTTCTATAGGGTTCCCAATCCAGTAGAGCTGAGTGTGGCTGCAGGGTGAAGCCTTATTCTTCTGGAATTGGGGACATGATAGTTGATCTTGTCCTCTGAGGCTTAACGGAGCAGGGTCTCAATCGAGGTGAAGTTCCTGTGACATTTTAACAAGAATTTTTTAAAAGGAGCAGTTAGTTTGTTCTGTCTCCCCTGAGGAGTGTCCATCTCTGACTAGCCAGGACATTTAGAAAGGGAGAACAGACACAAGCAAAGAAAAGGTTAAGTGGAGAATTCTTTCTTGGTTCCCTGACTGTCTGGTCCAAGGAATATTGGGGGCAGATTTGATTTGAAAGGAATGGTCAGTGGGTCTCCAGAAGGCATCCCAAAGGGAGTGAGGGTGTGTGTGGCACAGTTCCCAAGGATGAGGCAGAGGCACAACGATCGAGGTAGAGAAGGAAGATCCAAAGGCCTGAATACGCTGGCGTCCCAGGGATCCAGGGAGGATCAGACCGAGGGGGCACAAGCCGTTTTAGTACGTCATCACACAAGAACAGGGATTGAGGGCTCTGAGCCTGAGACAGACACAGTCACCTGGTACCAGGACTTCGAGAAAAACCAGAAGGGGAGGAGAGGACTGTGCTCAAGAAAGGAAGCCTCACACGCAGGGGAATGGTCAGAGGTGGCTAGCCCCTCCAGAGACCCAGTTGTTGGTAACTGGATGGAAGGCAAAGCCATCAGTGAATGAGAAAGCAGGTTTACTGCAGGTGGAAGAGAGCGGGTCTACTGAGGGTAGGAGAAGTGATTACCTTTTGGTGGGCCCTGCCACTAAGCAAACACGTCGAAAGCGAAGAGTGAAAGGGTGACACCTCCCTCCACCTACTGGATTGCTGGCAGAATGTTGCAAAGGTCCCATAAAATGTCGGGATATAGAGTACCAGGAAGTGGCCGTTTGGATTGGTATCTAAGGGGTATTTGAGACCAGATCTGACTGCAGAGGTAACACATGAGAGAGGCAGAGACGTAAGATCCAAGAATCTGCAATTCTTAGTGTCCCAGGAATTCAGAGAGGATTGGATTAAATAAGCACAGCTGTCCCATGTGTCATCATTGCAAAGAACAGGAGCCAAGAGCTTCAAGCCCGGGAGAGCCATGGTTGTCGCATACCAGGGCTTGACAAGGCCAAAAGGTGAAAAACCATCCTCAAGAGATGAGTCCTCACTAGTGGGAAATGGCCAGGGGTGGAGAAGAGGGAGCTCACCAATCGTGCTGGTGTTGGATGGAGTGATCCACTAGTTAGATCCCTAATGCCTCAGCCTGCTGGCAGGCAGGAGGAAGTGCCAGTAGAGCCACCGAGTCACAGACTCGGTGTTATAATTTATTTAAAAATGGTGGGAAGGAGCCATGCCATACAACATGGTGTTTATTGGGAGAGGAGAGAGAAGGGGCAGAAAAGGGGCAGGGTGGGTAAAGGTAGAGCAGAGACCAGTCCCTGGGAACAAGAGTAACATGGGGAGGGGGGGTGGAGAGACAAGAGGTGGCCAGGCCACCTTTTAAAAGGGAATGCAGCAAACATGCATAGGAGGTGCTCGTAGTGACTGCAACTGAGGACCAGGTACAGATGCCTGAATACTATAAGGCCATGTCCTCAACCTTTACTGCACATTTTATTTCCTGAATATTTTGCAACCTGTGCTGTACTGTACTGTAGTTATTCTGTAATAACTAAAATAATGTTGCAAGGGGAGGCAGTCTAACCGAGATCCCCACACCCTGAGGATTGGCAGGGTAGGGCAGAAGGGGCTCCTCTCTGATCTCTCACATTGGGCCCTGTGTGTCAGGGCCGTGGCCTCACCTTTGCCTAGACTCTGCCTCTGCCTGGGTTGCCCTCATTGCTCCTGTCCATGAGGCAGGAGTGCCTGGGCCAGGCTCCAGGGCCCAGGGCAAACAGTCCAGTGGCAACAGTGTGGACCTTTTGCCAGCCAGCTTCAGGCCCGGCCATGGCTGTGCTTATTCATGGCTGGCTGATGTCTCTACCTCTGGACTAGGCCAGCACGACCTGCCAGGACTTTCAGGAAAACAGCTGGGCAGTGGGTGGCAATAGGGGCCGGACCATCAGAGTCAGAGGTTTTTCTGGCCAGCTGGAACCTAGGGGCACAGCCGGCACAGAACAACCTCCTTGTTCCTTAGCCTCCAGCAGCCTGGTAGGACCTAAGGCCAGGCCTGCTTGCTTCCTTCCAGGTGGGACAGGGGGTGTGGTTTGGCAGAGCACTTGCCTAGTGTGTGCAAGGCCCTGGGTTCAAATCTCAGCTCCACACAAACCAAGTGTCCTGTTATCCTTGTCTGCTCAGAAAGTATAGACTTAAGAATAAGAAGTTCAAAGTCAGCCTCAGCTACATAACAAACAACTATAGGAGAGAGAGAGGAAGGAAAGAGAAGGCAAACCAGCAGCCCACAGGCCTGTGGGGAGCACATTGGGTGGACCAATGCCTGGGACCACGTGGACCAAGAACTTTTCTTCTCTGGAACTCACTCTGTGGGCCAGGCTGATCTCAAACTCATAGAGATCCACTTGCCTCAGCCTCACAAATGCTGGGATTAAAGGCGTGTGCCACCACCGCTAGGCTGAACTTTTATTTTCTTATGATTTATATGCAAGAGTGTTTTGCCTGCATTAATGTATGCACATCACATGTATATCTGGTACACGTGAAGGTCAGAAGAAGGTGTCCAAGCCCCTGGAACTGGAGTTACCAACTGTCGTGAGCCATTATGTGGGAACTGAACCTGGGTCCTCTGCATGAGCAACAAGCGTTCATAATCGTTGAACTGTCTCTCCAGCCCCTGGACCAAGAGTTTTAAAGGTTCCCACAGCTCAGAGGAGGACATGGATGGGCTGGGTCCCTGTCCAGTTGCCACTGGAGCAGATGTTCTCTCAGGGACATGGCTAGAGTGCTGGGGTCTGTGAACCTAAGAGAAAAATCATCCTCTGGTTTTCTCCAGTCCTGAGCTGGTGCCCACAGGCCCTGGGCCCAGGGATTTCCAGCTGTGGCTTTGCCATATACTTATCGTATGGTCATAGTGGCCAAAGTGGAGAAGCACCTATGGTCACACATCCTTCCCTCCAGCTTCCAGGCAGAGGCTACACCATCTCCACTTCTCTGAGACTAAAGCCAAGGGTTGCCAAGTCCCTCACTAGTCCCAGGTCCCCAGCATGTGAACAACAGATCTGGGCTTCCATCCCAGGTCTGCCTTTCCATCCTAGGTCTGTACACCCTGGGACTCTTGCAATCAGAGGCTAGCCTGGGTTACATAGTGATACCCTGTACCAAAACCATCACTAATTTACTCACCCATCTATCCATCCATCCTCCACTCATCTGTTCAGCCATTCACCATCCACCCTTCCACCCATGAATCCACCACCTTCATCTTTCAGTCAGCCACTTATCCATCCTTCATCCTTCACCATCCATCCATCACTCACCCACCCATCAACTATCCAATTCATTAATGTCTTCACTCGATGTTGTAATTACATACCTGACAAAAACAACATAAGGAAGGAAGAGTTTATTTTGGGTCATAGTCTGAGGATACAGACAATCAAGGCATGTGAGGCAGCATCCATCCATCCATCCATCTATTCATTCATCCATTCATTCATCCATCCATCCATCTATTCATCCATCCATCCATCTATTCATCCATCCATCCATCCATTCATTCATCCATCCATCTACTCACTTATCCACCCATGATCTATCTATCCATCCATTCACTACTCATCACCTTTCTCCCCACCCAACCATCTTACTTTTAATGTGTTAGTAGTATTTCCTTCAGTAGCTCAGAATGCATAGCACTAGCACAATTGTAATAAAATTTTGTTTTATTTATTTTTTATCTCTATGGAAGTTTTGCCTGTGTGTATGTCTGTGTACTGTGTGTATGCCTGGTGTCTGGGGAGACTAGAAGAGGGCATTGGATCTTCTGGAACTGAAGTTATAGAAGTTGTGAGCCTCCGTGTTGGTGCTGAAAACTGGACCTGGGTCCTTTGGAAGAACAACCAGTACTCTTAACTACTGGGCCATCTCCCCAGCACCACTAACAAAATTTCAGTGTCTTAGAAGCATAAATTTACTTCTAGAAACAGTGATCAAATCTTGCCTCTCTGGTCTCTCCCATGCTGAACCTGCAGCTCCAGGCTAGGAGATGCCAGGTTGAGCCCCAGCAGGGAAGGCCCTCACCTTCCTCAAGTAGAGACCTGGGATAGAATTGAGTGTCATCTCAGTTCACTGGAGGACTTCCTGGGACAGCCCCTCAGTGGGAGTTGCTTTTCTGACTGAGATCTCTACTACACCTCCCCTGCATGTGCAGCCAACGCTGGTTCTGCTGCCCACCTTACTACCTCAGGCCAGCAGCTCCCAGAGGCGGCATGCTTCCACCACAGGAAGTGGACGAAGACTGAGACAACCCTGTGGGGGTGGCAGAGGCATAACCCAGAGCAGGGACTGAACTGCTTCAGGCCCCGGCCTTGACGTCATCGATATTTTGGGCCAGATAGCTCTTTGTGGTAAGAATGACCCATGCACCAAATTGATGACCTCCAGCCACCACAGAATGTCCCTCAGGAACATGCGCTTCAGCTAAGGACCTCTAAACCAGAGGAAACCCAGGCCCATGTCTGTCTTGGAAGCCTGTGACTTGGCCCCTCCCCAGGGGACCGCCACTTCAGCCCTCACTGTTCACAGAAAGAAGATCCGCTTCTTGGTTCACAGGACTACATCCTTGTTGTTGCTATGGAAACCAGGGATTTTCTTTGCTTCTTCTCTCTGCTTTGCTCGCCTCATTTATGTGTTCTCTTAACCAGTAAGTCCCGGTGTGGATCCCAGGGGAGCGTAATACAAACAGGCTTTGTAACAATGGTCTGACCTAGAACCGGCTGAGAATTAAGTGAGAAGATGGCAGGGAAAGCAGGATTAGGTCCCAGGTCACCGGCTCTGAGAACTGGGTCAGCAGGGATAGCTAGGGCAATGGGGGTAGGTGCAAGGGGATAGGCTGATGCTGGAGGTGACTGTCACTGAGGAAGGGAAGGGGAGGACATCCACCCTTGAGGTCCACACACCCCTCGTAGGAAGGCCTAACCAGAGGTTGAGTAACACACAGTGTGGATGGGAAGGAAGCAGAGTGAGAACCTGGGAGGCCAAGAGTGTGGGACTAAGCAGTCTAGGAGCTGGAGGGCAGAGCCTGACCCAGACACAGGAGGGTTGGAGGAGAAACAGAAGAGCAGGGGTCATGTCTCCTGGGGGAGGAGCAAGGTGTTCAGGAGGTGTGGCCATACCCACTGCAGCGGGGACCAGATTTATAGGGCCAAGCTGGGGGTGTGGACATTGGTCTGGGGAGAGGGCCAAGTTTACAGGGATAAAGCCAGGTCTTCTGGGTACAGGGCTAAATTGAGGGTATGGCCAGACCTCCTGTGATAAGATCTTTCCTAGGGTAGGAGCCAGCCTTCCTAGGGGTTAGGCTAGCCCCAGGTGAGACCAGTGTTGGTAGAAGCCAAGCTCAGGGGCGGGGCCTCTAGAAAGACACCCTGCTGGCCAACCTGCTGGCTTTCCATCTGGTTGCCACTGGGCCACCTCTGTGCACCAGACTCAACTATCTGGCTCAATCCATGGCTGACACATTTGCTAAGACAGAAGAGGGTTGGGGTCCTCTCAGTGGGGGGTTGGACAAGTCTACACAGGCTGTCTTTAAGTACACAGTGAGGGCAGACCCTCAGAGGAAGGCCAAACACCTTATTAGGCAGAAAAGCAAGGAGTAAAGAGTGGCTGCTGGTGCTGGGTTGCCATGTGGGCAAAAAGAGAAACTTCTGAGTCTTTTGCTAGTCCTGCATCTGGAGACTAGTCACATGACCCACCTCTGGGGAGTCTGGGACCCCAGGGTGTCTCAGAGGAGCCTCGTCCTTTATCTTAGCTTTCGTTCTTTGCTAATCGTCTTTCTTTCCTCTCCCACGCCTCTCTCCTTCTTCCGCCCTCCTACTCAGTCCCCTTTTCTTTTCTTCTCTTCTCTTTTTTTTTTTTTTTTTGAGAAAGGGCTTCTCTGTGGCTTTGGAGACTGTCCTGGAACTTGCTCTTGTAGACCAGGCTGGTCTTGAACTCATAGAGATCTGCCTGCCTCTGCCTCCCAAGTGCTGGGACTAAAGGCGTGCGCCACCACCACCTGGCTCCCCTTTTCTTTCTTTCTTTTTTTTTTTTTTAAGATTTGTTTTTCTATCATGTATGCAGTGTTCTGCCTGCATATATTTCTGCAGATCAGAAGAGGGCGCCAGATCTCATGACAGATGTTTGTGAGCCACCATGTGGTTGCTGGGAATCAAACTCAGGTCCTCTGGAAGAGCAGCAAGTGCTCTTTACCTCCGAGCCATCTCTCCAGCCCTCCTCTCTTCTTTTTAAAGCAGGGTCTCCCTATGAAACCTAGACTGGTCTTGAGCTTGCAGCAAATCTCCTGCCTCAGTCTCCTGAGCGAGTGCTGGGATTACAGCTGTGAAACACCACACACACTTACCCCATTTAGATGTGGCCAGCCTGGCCAGGACAGCAAGTCCACAATGGCAAGAGGGACTTCAGCTGGTTCCTGGGCTCAAGGTTGCTGGCGAGCTTCCTCTGCCAAGTCCAGAGGCCCCAGAGGGAATGCAGTCCATGGACCAGGAGCCACTGAGTGGAAAGGGCTTCTCCCAGAAGCCAGCAATGACTGGGGCCTCGTAGAGGAGGGTGGTAAGTGCCTCTAGCTGTGCTTGCCCTGCACGGAACTGAGAATCCATAGAAAGAGCAGAGCTGTGGAAGGGCCTTCAGCACCTATGAATTCTGTCCTCTGTGACTGTTACCTGCTCTTCAACTTGGAGCCCAGGACTGAGGCTAGAAAACAAGCCCTGGGACAGCTAGCTGTCCCTTCCCCCAGTGTGGCCCCTAGTTTGGTCTGTTGCAAGCTAGCCATGGTCTTGGTTGCTCTGAGCCCCCTGTGGGGCAGGATGTAGGCAGAACCAGCAGGAAGGAGGTTCAAGGCAACAGGGCTGTCCCTTCCTGGCAGGAGGACAGGGCTATGCCAGGTGACAGGTGAAGCAGCAGATGGTGACTGACGGGGGGTGTCAGTCTAAGAAGGAATGAGGTAGCCCATTACCAGGCCATGTTAGTGGCTGAGCAGGCCTGGAGACAAGATCAGGGCTTATGGCTGCCTGTGTGATAAACTGGCTAGCCTGGTCTGCATGCTAAATGTCCTTTGATGACCCCTGGAAGCCCAGAGCTGGTCCTCAGACCTGCCTGTTCTTCTTGGTCACCGGGTTTGTTTCCGGTAGAGCTTGAGCTCCATCACCTTGCAGGCCGGGCATCTGCAGAGTCCACACTGCATTTTCAAGCAAACTCCCAGGTGCTAGGTTGCTGGAAGCCCATGGCTGTCTGTATACTCACACCCAGGCACAGTTTGCAGGGTTCTTGCTGTGGTTAAGCCCCATTCTGGATCTTGTCATAAATCACACTCTATTTGGTCCCTAAATGATTACCACTGCTGAGATGACACTGCCAGTACCCTGCCTCACAGTAAGGCAGCTGAAACCCAAGATGAGAAGTCCCCAGTTTGCAGCTGTTCAGGACAGCCCTGGCTACTTTGTTATGTTCAGTTGAGAGACACTTGAAGTCCTGGTGTCATTCCCTGGGGAAGGATGGGGAAGATGAGGCATTAGGAGTTGGGCAGTTTCCTGAGTATCAGATTTCCAGGCCCCATCCCTCTACCACGAACCCTGGGTTTCTGGTTCCAACAAGGTCTCAGAGAACCTGACCTTGGCCAAGTGCCAAGGACTCAGTGATGTTTCTGCTCAAGGGAAGCAGGGTAAATCCTTCCCCATCCTGGGTCTCTGTCTGCCCGTTAGCAGAGAATAGGGTCCAGGGAGCTCCAGCTCTGAGCTCTGGGGAAGCTGGGATGGCTAAAGAGCAATGACCCCATTGTCTCTTTTGAGAATGACTCCTCAGTCCTGCACCCTAATCCTGTGGCTCAACCAGAACTGTGAGGGTGTCTGCATTCTGGAGTCAGGATCCTGGTCCATGGAGACCAGCCATCCTCTCTAAGGATCACAAGGCCTTCCTGAGCCAAGGAAGGGAAGGGATTGTTCTAGAGAAGCCCAGAGGTTAATTTGACTACCATGGGGATTGGCCCAAGTGTCAAAGTTGTATGTCTTTCCATCTGTATACCACTCTTCTCTGAGTTGGATGACTCCCTCTGATGGAAGCTTGCTGCTGGTTATATGCAGACCCCCTCATTCACACAATGTGTTCACACAATGACGGACACTGAGGAATCTTACAGTCAGACACTGCAGCCTGCAGCCACAGCTCTCTCAGTGAGTGAGCTGTTTCAGGATGAGACCCCGAGTTTAATGGCCAGCACCTACATACTTCTCTTTGCCTCCCTTCTGCAAGAACCCTGTGGCGATTTTAGGTTTCATCGGGCATCCAGAATCAATCCCTGTCTCAGGGTCACAACCTTCATAGGCTATGATGTGGGCATCCCAGAGCCATTGTTCATCTGATCAGACCCCGCTCTGCATTGCTCCTTCCATTGGCACATACTGCGGGCAGCCAGAGAATGGTCTGGAAGTAGTCACAGCTTGGTCTACTGACAGTTTTGGAAGAGGCCTGGAAGGGGGATTTGTCTGTGAAGAGTTTTGTATATAATGAGATGAGGCTCCCAGGGGACCAGAAGTGACCTCATGGGCTGGTGGGGCCTGGAGGGTTTCATCCTAGGGGTCCTTGGAATGTACCCTCAGCTGACCCCTGGTCCTGCTTCTGTGAGCCTTGCTGTGTGTGGTTGATATCCTGGTCCCGTCTGACATGAGACTCTCTGATACCGCCAGTGAAGTGGGCTCAGCAGCAAACCTCTGCACAATGAGAGCAGGGAGACCCGGAGCCTGGGAGGGATGTACCTGGAGGACCTCATGGCTCCCAACACTCGGGTGGATGCTCTTCTTCCAGGAGCACCTTTCCTGGGGCACAGACCGGCTGTTCAGGATGACTCACACACAGCAAAAGCCTCAAAGTCAACATCACCTAGCCAGGAGTAGTTCTTGTGTCTGGTCACAGCTGCTTGAGGAGCTAAGACGGGGAAATTCCTCAAGTTCAGGAGTTGGAAGTCAGCAGGGCAACGTGGTATGACAACCCCCCCCAAAAAAAACTCAAAAAAAGGAGAGGGCCTGGGGAGACTTAGTTGGTAAAGGGCTTGCCTTGCAAGTGTGAGGGCATGAATTTGATCCCCTGGACCCGTGTGAAATGAGCCAGGTGTGGTGGTGCACATGTGTAATCCAGATGTTAGAGGAGCAGAGATAGGGGATCCCTGGGGCTTATTGGCTGTCTTAGCCTAATTCACAAGCTCAAGGTCAATAAGAAACACTGTCTCAAAAACCCAAGGTGGTGGCTCCTGAAGAGTGACATGGGGCTGTCTTCTGACCTCCAAATGCATATGCACATATATGCACCCCACACACAGAGGGACTAGGGAGATGGCTCAGAGGGTCACCATATATAAGCATGAGTTCAAATCTCCAGCATCCATGTGAAAATATAGGTGTGGCTAAGTGCATGCCTATAACCCCCAAACTGTCAGGGGCAAGAGACATAAGGATCACTAAGGCACACTGACTATCAGCCTAGCTCCAGCTTCAATGAGAGAACTTTTCTCAAGAAAGAGAGGTGGAATGTGATAAGATAGGGCACCTGGCATCCCCCTGTGACCTCCAAGAACACACACAGGCACTGCAGACACATGTGCATATATACCATATACAATTAACTAACTAATCAGTCAGACAAGCTCTCCGTTCTCTTGCTCATTGGTTTTGTTTCCTCACAAGATTGTAAAAGCATGGGTCCCATGGAGCAGGTCTTCTTGGGGTGGGAGTAGGGAAGCCTCCCGTAAACTAAGTGAGTGCCACCATCCAATAGCAGTCACTTCTTTTGGGGACAGGAGAAATGGTCTTGGGGTGCTCTAGGAGCAGAGACCTTGCCACATCAGACTCTACTCACCCTGACTTCATTTCTCCTCAGTGACACCCTCTGGCCTTACCAAGGTCATTTGCCACTTATCTTCACCTGGTTTTGTGGTTTTGGAAGGAACAACCAGACTTGGGAAGAGGCCTGTTCAATGCCGGGGCAGAGGGATTACATGGGATGGATGAGTCTGGGGCATCAGACATCCTGTGGAGCCTGGATCCAGGACCTTTCTCAGCTGAGCCCCTCAGTGGTGTTTAGCAGGGATGACAGGGGCCTCTCAAACCCACATTCTATGGTTTCGGTTTTAAGGCTGTCTCTGGGTTGTTACCCCAGCAGTTCCAATCTGACCTAGAGTGTGGAGGTCCTCAGAGCCTCCAGCCCAACCTCTGGCTTCCACTGAACCTGTCTGTGGATGAGCCTATGGATGGCCTACGTGTGGCCATTGCACATACGTAGGAGTGTTCAAGCTTTCCAGAGAGACCTGAACATGATCTCAGAAGATGCACTTTTCTAAGAGGGAGGCAGGTGCAGAGTTTGTGTATCTGCACACACACAGACAGGATGAAGCAGGGGACTGGGATTCTGTTACAGCCTTGCTTCCTTGTGGCCATCCAGTCTTCCCGAGGCTGAGGGCTTCCTACCACTCCTGATTCCCCTCTGGCTTCCCTTCCAGGAAGAAGGTCATGTGAAGCTGACTCACATGTCTGAAGACTTGGGGATACTTGTGTCTGCTCTTGAGATGGATCCCAGTCTCGAGCTGAAGCTAAGTCCCCTTGCTGGAGAAATCTGGCTGCTGGGTCGAATTGCCCAGTGCAGTGGTCTGGAGGTGCTGCACCTCCTAGGAGCTTTGTTGGGAGCTTCAGGGATCAAGGGTGTGATGCATCTCACAATAGACACGTGCAAGGCAGGGGTCCTGGGTACCTCACCTTACTGGTATCCTCCACTGTCATCTCACAATGCTGCAGGGTGTGTACACAGGTGGAAGCTGGTTTCTAATTCTGTGTCAGGGACAGAGCTCTCTGACATACAGTATACTTTTACATGTCTCTCTACAGCTGCCAGGCATGCAGGGCTTTGCTAAGGGAGAGGAGCCTGCATTGTGCGTGTTGGGCACATTCTAAGACATTCTTTCTACTCTGGTGGCAAAAGTGAGGGAGAGGGTAGGGTCCTTCACAACCGCATCTGCACCAAGTGCTGTAGATTGACACCCTACTTAAGTGGGAAACAGCAAACTGCTCCATTCAGCCTTCCAGGAGAGGCTGGAAAGCCCCGTATTCTATATTGGGACTTGGTGTGGAGCCAAGTAAGTTTGCTCAGGGTTCCGTGCATGATAGCCCTGGGGAATAAAATTATTTGTTTTTAAGGAGTTTGCTGGGTGGTGGTGGCGCACACCTTTAATCACAGCACTCAGGAGGCAGAGGTAGGTGGACCTCTGTGAGTTCAAGGCTAGCCTGGTCTACAGAGTGAGTTCCAGGAGCCTGTCTCAAAAAACAACAACAACAAAAGCGGGGGTGTTAATGGGCTGGAAAGAAGGCTCAGCAGTTAAGGGCACTGGCTGCTCTTCCAGAGGACCCAGGTTCAATTCCCAGCACCCACATGACAACTCACAATTGTCTATAACTCCAATTCTAGGGGATCTGACACCTTCACACCAGTGCACATAAGATAAAGTTACACAAATTATTTTTTAAAAGAAGGGAGTTAAAGCTGGATCTAGTAGAGCATGTTTATAATCCTAGCAGTTGGAAGACTGATGCAGACTCAAGGCTAGACTAGACTGCAGAGTAAGACTGTCTTAGAAGAAAACAAGACAGGTTTGGCAGCCTCTCTCCTCAGCTAACTAACTCAGTTCCATTCTTGGGAGTGTCCTTTCCTATTTTGATTTATTTTATTGGTATAGGTGCTCTGCCTGTATGTATGCCTGTGTGCCATGTGCATGCCTGGTGTTACATCCACTGGAACTGGAGTTAAAGAGGGATGTGAGCCACCATATGGGGCTGGGAACTGAGCCTGGGTCCTCTGGAAGAGCAGCCAGTGCTCTAACTGCTGAACCATCGCTCCAACCCCACGTTTTCCTTTCTTAATATGCTGTTTATTACTAACTTAAAGGGCATTAGTTCTTCTCCATTCCTCTGGGTGGCAGCTCAGATTTTTCACTTAACCAATGTTATATTTCCTCATAAATTCTCATAACATTGTCCTTGAGCTTCAAAACAAGAAAGAGGGGAGAAAAGGAGGAGGTAGAGGAGGAAGAGGAAGAGAAAGAAGGGGAAGGAAGGGAGGGGAGGGCTGGTCTATTGGACCAGAGCTATTGAGAAAGAAGAGGAGGAAGGGGAGGACTGCTTTATTGTATTAGGAGCCATTGACTGAGTAGAATCTCACTAGCAGCCCTTCAAATACTCTAAAAATTTTATCTTTGCCACTTGCCCTTTAAAAAAATTGACCTTATTGAGGTAAAATTGGTGTACCAAGCCCTGCCTGCATTTAATGTGTGTAGTTTGGTGAGTGTGGTGTGCATATGTTCTTGGACACCCTGAGGTCTCAGTCATATCATTCATGACAAGTCTCTTCACTTGTGGCAAAGTGAAGTCTGCGCATAACACATACCAGAGTGTTGACCTCAGCTCTGCTGACCTCGGCCCTGTGCTGGAACATCCATCCTTTTAAATTAAGTTATACATCAATTCCTTTTTAATTAATTTATTTTTGGTGCTGAGGATAGTGCCTGTACATACCAGGCCAGGTTCATTCCTCACACCAGGAGGTCCTGGAGTTACACTTGGTGGCAGACACCACTGCCAAGTCATCTCACAGGCCCTCAGACAGGTTTAAAGCCGTTCCAGTGGCCGTTACTCTGCTGAAACAGTTCTAGTGTGTTTTCTGACTAATCACTTTTCTTTCTTTTCTTTTTTTTTTGAGACAAGGTTTCTCTGTATCATTTTGGAGGCTGTCTGGAACTCGCTCTGTAGACCAGGTTGGTCAAGAACTCACAGAGATCCTCCTGTCTCTCCCTCCCAAGTGCTGGGATTAAAGGTGTGTGCCACCAACCCCGGCTTTACTTTTTTTCTTTTTGTTTTGTTTTTTATTTTTCAAGACAGGGTTTCTCTGTGTGGCTTTGGAGCCTGTCCTGGAACTTGCTCTGTACAGAAGGCTGACCTTGAACTCACAGAGATCCTCCTGCTTCTGCCTCCTGAGTGCTGGGAGTAAAGGCATGCGCCAGCTCTAATGACTTAACAACCCACATGGCCTCAGCATTCAGGCATTGGAAGCCAGTAGCAACATTTTCATACATGATCCAAGACTCAAAAGTCATGCTCCAATGTCTCCAGCTACCTGATGCTGTTTTCATGGGGTTTCCTTATTGTTAGGATCCAGATAGGCCTCACATCAAGACCTTGTGCTAAGGCTTCTGTCCCTCTCTGCCCTCACTCTGCCCCCTAGCCCACCCACCTGGCTGACTGTGGGAGCAGCTGGCTACCTCTCCTACTTCTCTACCCAGTATCTGTTTTGGGGACACCTGCTGAGGACATGGTGCTGACAATGGCCCTGGGTCCCTGGACAGTAGAGGCCTGGGGGTGGGGGCAGGGATGGGAGGACAGAGTGGCAAGCTGCCCCTTCATCACCTGTGCTATCGAGCATCTCCACCTCCTGTCTCTGCTTCCAGCCTGCCCTCAATTCCTCCCTCTGCCCCATAGGGCCTGCCTGTTAATTACTTCTGCCTCTCTCCAATGCTCTCACAAGTGCTTTGGTCTCCCAGCCCAAAAGAGCTCCTGTTCATTCCAGAATGATATCCCAGTCCACACGGTTCAGCAGGCTGAGCCCCTGGCACAATAACTGTTATTCCAAGCTGGCCTTGATTCAACCCTGTAGGCCAGGCAGGTCTACAACCTGCAATCCTCCTGCCTCAGTTTTCCAATGATCTGGGATTACAGCTTCCTTTCTACCAGGGTACAGCTGATGAATACCTGGATGACTCGGTCCCTTCCCTGTCCCTCCAGACCTGGTTCGAAGGCTCTTTGTTGTTTGAAGGCCCTGGAAGTTGAAGCTGAAGCAAGGTGAACACTGAAGGTGTGAGGACAGGTGAGCCATAGCCAGGTTTGTTCTCAGGCTGAGGCTGGTTCTGTGAGGAAGGTTCTACTGGAGACCCGGTGAAGCTGCAGAGGGCATGGACACAGACCTGTAATCCCAGTCAACTGGGAGACCAAAGGCAGGGTTGCAAGTTCTAGGCCTGCCTAGGCTACAAAATGAGTTTAAGGTCACACCTGTTCGGCTACTGTAGTTCTACCGGGCAGAGCCCAGTGGCTATGACAGAGGCCACATGTATGCAAAGCTGAAAAACATAGGAAAAGTCAGTCAACCCCTGAGCCATCCGTTTCTCTGTTACAAACTGGAGAGGGAAACATCATTCCCTATCCCCAACAATCCAAATCACTTCAGATTTAAACACAAAAAACAGAGGATGATGGCTGTGGTCCACTCTGTGTGGCTCTGACAAGGACCACCTCCACGAGAGGCAGGTGGCAGTACAGTGTCACGGCAAAATACACAAATTTGAGTCTCAAGGCATGGGAACTCCCTGCACAAAATATCATTTCAGTATTCAATAGGGGACAGCAGCAACCTGAATGGGCTCAAGGGTTACAAACTCAGAAGTACAAGAAAAGGAACTGCTTTAGGAACCGAGTCAGAACTTCACCAGACGTGTTTGAAGTGGAAGATCAGGCTCCTGCAGCATCTGAATGGAAGCTTCAGGTGGGGTGTGGTGGGTACCACGGCCTGTGGTCCCAGCATGATGCAGGAGGACTGGCAGGTCCCAGGCTGGCCTGGCCTATGGAAGTGAGCCTCTGATTCTAAGGGGCAAACATGAACCTCAAGAGATGAGAAGAGGAAAGCAACCCTCCTCTTCCTCAATCCCAGTTTCCTTCCTTACAGTTCACATATCCGTGTCTGTGTATTTGTTCATGTGCATGTATGTGCACGCACATATGGACATCAGAGTTGATATTGCTGTCTTTATCAAACATACTCCACTTTTTTTGATGGCTCACTGATCCTGGAGTTTGCTGATTGGCTAACCTGCTGGGATTCAAGCTCAGGTCCCCATGCCTGTGTGCTAGTACTGCACTGACTGACTAACCTCATCTCCCTTGGCCCCACCAGATTCCTTTCTACCAAGACAAAATGAATACATCAAATTTGTGTGGGTGATGATCATGCTCTCACTCTGACACTTGTGTGAATCAAGGCAGTGGACTCCCTTTTTACATAATCTTAACTGGGAGTTTGTGCATTCTCTATTGGATAACCCAGGGGTGCAGGCACCTTATGTGTGGTTGGTCCCCATCATCTGGGGCCTCAGTGTGCGGGGTGAGTTCTGGCTTTTGTCAGAGAAAGGGAGGTCAGGCTCGGAAGCAATGCCCACTATGATTTTTCAGTTCTACTGGACACACTGTTACATGACTGCTCTGACTGCAAGGAATACCGGGAAATGACATCTATCTGTATTTCCAGAAGGGCGAGTTTGTCTATTAGCCAACCTGTCATACGCATTCTGTTTGATCTCATTCTGATTTCTAACTCGATAATGAATTAAACACTAAGTGTTGCATGGCATCTTGAACATTTACATATTCTAGATGAGTCCTAAGCATTTGGGAGGACTTGATTGGGAGTAATCCTATAATTGGGGTTCCCTTATAAATATTTATGCACAAATGCCATTTATTTAGAAAGGGGTTTGTGTTAAGTTGGGTGAAAAACCGTTTGTTGGGTTTTGTTTATTTTGTTGTTTGATTTGGGGTGTTTGAAACAGAGTCTTACATAGTAGCCCAGGCTGGCCTGGAACTCCCAGCAGTCCATCTTGTTTTTGCTTCCTGAAGCTGTGATAAAATACCCTTAGGAGAGAAAAGGTCTATTTGGTTCACAATTCCATATTATAGTTCATCATTGCAAAGAAATCCAGGCAACTGTCACATCAGTGTGAAGAGCAGAGAGAGAAGGTGTGCACACCAGCACTCGGGCGGCTCTCTCCTCTTAGTCAGTCAAAAACCCAAGGCCAGGGGATGATGCTGCCCACAGTGGGCAGTCTTCTCATATAAACTAATGCAACTAAGATAATCCCTTGTAGATATTCTGAGGTCCTTCTCTTAGCTGATACTGGAGTGAGTCAGGTTGACAATGAAAACAAATCCTTAAAGCCCCCCAAGGGCAGGGTGTACAAGAATGATCCCAGTTTAAAGCATGAGAATTCACAGTTATCGAACCCGTGTTTCAGTGGCTCAGGAGGCGTCACTGAGTGGAGGCCTCAGGGAGGACTCTGGAAGTCTGGTTTCAGCATTCACTGGTCCCTCAGCAACTTTGGAGGAAAGTAAGGTAAGTTTTATCTTTCCATGAATTGTGTGTGTGTGTGTGTGTGTGTGTGTGTGTGTGTGTTTGGAAAATCTAAGGAAGCACACTGAAATATTATAGAGGCAATCACTTGGGGACGGAGGGACTGTGATGAAACATTGTTAAGTATTTTATTTAATGTATATGTGGGAGAGCAGCCGAATGAAGAACATAGAGCTGGACAGGTTCTTGCAGAAGGTTGGCATGACTTTAATCCCAGCACTCAGGAGGCAGAGGCAAGAGGATTTCCGTGAGTTCAAGGCCAGCCTGATCTACATAGTGAGTTCTAGGACAGCCAGGGCTCTATGGAAAAACCTTGCTTCAACAAAACAAAATAAAACAAAAAATTTGCAGGCAGAAATCTTCCTTATGTATAATCAGCACCAGGTGAAGCCATAGAACATTCCAGTTCCCCAACTGGCCATGAATCTTCCCCTTAGGGTAACTACCATCCTAGTTCTAAGTCCCTTGTACCCAGTTTGCACTCTAAACAAACAACAGGGCCACCCAGTACCTGGCTTCTTCCCTTCCACACCATGCTTGAGGGAGTTACTGTTTCAGGGGAGATGCAAAGAAATTTTTATTTATCCCAGACAGGGAGGGCCCCCACAGACTGAAGAAAGGATGCCATTCCAAACATGGTGAACCATGAGCTTACTGGAGTTACTCACAGGGGAGGAGAATGGGCATCTTCCAGGCAGACGTGCTATCTGGGAGAGCCCCTGACACATCTCCAAACAACAGCTCACCCCGGAGCCTCTGCCCTCCCTCCTGAAGGAATGTCAGCAGGTCTGACTTTGTGAAGGCTTCCATCAGTGATCACAAATGCTCTGCTTCAGATGTCCTCCAGCAGGGAGGACGTCAACTCTGCTTCTTCCCTCCCCTCCCTCCCCTATGGTGGATATGTATTTCTTACATATTGAGACAATTGTTTAAAGCTCCAGTGGGCAGTCAGGTATGAGAGTGCATGCCTATGACCCCAGTACCAGGGGGCAGAGGCAAGAGGATAGCAGCAAGTTTCAGTCTAGCTCTGTCTACACATCAAGTTTGAGGCCAGGATGCTCTACATAGCAAGTTCCAAGTCAGCTACATAGTGAGATCCTGCCCTCTCCGATGAACAAAATAGAAACAGAAATAGGCTAAGGAAAACCAACTGTATATTAAGGAAAGTTCAAAAGACTAAATGAAGCTTTCTCCTGAGCCTCTGGGGTGGAAAGCTCTTGGGACATATGGCTTCTGCCTGGGACCAGCCTGTGTGGGGATGGCTGTCATGGCAGGATCTCCAGGCAGGACCCATGCTGTGCAAGGGAAGGAGCCTGAAGCTGGCTGACCTTGGTAACTCTGCTCCAGTTTAACACACTGAAAAACTGTTACATGGTGAATCTGCCTGTAAACTTTATCTAAGTGAAAAGGAGTCGGGTTGGGGGTTGCATCTCCAGCCTCTCAGGAGGCCACAGTGTCCATGTGACGGACAAGCCATCAAGGCACAGTGGCTGGGGCTCCTGAGCCTGAGCCTCCCTGCTGCCCCGCAGCTGACTAGGGTTTATGCCATGCATCTCAGGAAAGCAGAGTGCAGCTCCAGGTCATGGGCCTCCCTGAGCTTGGCACAAAGTCTTCTGGTATTGTATCCCACAGATGACCGTGTCTGAGGTGGCCTGGGCACTGGGGGATCTTGTCTGCCTGCTCACACACTCAACCCTCCTCCCTCTGGACCATTTTACAGAGGAGAGAAACAAGGCTCAGGGACAGAAGAGGAGATGGAGGGGGTAGGACGCCCATGTCCCACTAAACCACCCCTGTGGGAAGCTGCTTCTGAGGGACGGGGCTGCTGGAGTTCGGGGAGTGAGTGACACTGACAGGAAAGCTCACACAGACACTGGCTCTGCAGAGCAGAGCTGCCTCTGAGTTCATTTCAGGATTGCAGTGATGGTGGGAATGTATCTGTTATCTACTGCCACATAACAAATAGCTCCAGAGTCTGAGCTTAGCACAATAGCTTATTATCTTGTGGTGTCTGTGGGGTAGGAAGAGGGAACTGCCCTGAGAGGGTCTGGCCCAAGGAAGGAGTCTCTGGCAGAAGAGACAATGGGCAAGGGTGCAGTGGGAAGCTTTAACTGGTTGAGGACTTCACATACAGCCTTTCTCTGTGGGAAGCGTGTTCCCTGCTCCGTGGGAAGCTAACAGCAGGCAGCTGGCTTCTAGAAAAGTAGAGAGAGTTCTCAAAAGAGGAGGAGGGGGAGAGGGAAAGAAGAGAGACAGAAAAGAAGGGAGAAGGGGGGAGCCCCATCTCCTAAGGGGCAGAGTACCCCGGAATTTTCAGACAGGCCTTTAAAGTCTGAGGAGTCTTGACAAGGGATTCCAATTAGTGACCTTGCATGCTTCCTGTAAAAGCAGCAACCACCTTAAGAGTAAGCTGCCAAGAGATGTGATCCAGGTGATGCCCTGTGAGCCCCTTGGGACAGTTTCTGGAGACAGGCAAACAGAGCAGGGACAAGGGTGTGAATGGGAACACCTCACTGTGACTTCAGGGATAGGTTTCCTTGGTCGACCGGAGGCCTGGGGACAGTGCCAATTCTCTGTGAGTTTGCTCTCCTAAAAGAACACTCAAGAACAAATGTGGAACGATGAACATTTGTTCGTTCTGCGCAGTGGTACATGCCATCAGTACATGTTGAACTGTGTGCATGATGGGACATCTTCCCTGTGTTTTGACACGGGCCTCCCTGAGGATGCTTCATGGAGGCGTGGCAGAGAGAGCCTCCCCTCAACACCCACTGACCTCAGCCTCCCCAGTTGATATATATGTCTCAGCATGACAGCAAATGTTCAGCATGCCAGTGTGTTCATCTGGGACCAGGAAGTAGGCATGTCAGATTTAACACCTGGATGCTGGAGAAGGAGCAGCCCAGGCCCTTTCCTGGGATATAGGCAGGAAAGCTCCTTCCCATACATGGGACCCTTACTGGGCCCAGCCACAGTGAAGCTATAGCTGGCCTCCTGTCTTTGATCCCTGGCTTGTATCATTCAAGGAGCAAGTGGGAGGCCAATCTTCCTTCACAAAGCCTTCTATGGAGATGGATTTCTCTCTCCCTGCAACTCCCCATATCTGAGCCCAACTTTGTTTCTCTCTTGTTTGGAGATAAGATTTCATTCTTGCCGGGCGTGGTGGCGCATGCCTTTAATCCCAGCACTCGGCCAGGCTGGTCTGACAGCCTCCAAAACAATACAGAGAAACCCTGTCTCGTAAAAACAAAAAAAAAAAAACTTTTTTTCATTCTTTAGCCTAGGCCAGCCTCATAATAATCTTCCTGCATTGTCCTTCCAAACCATGAGATTACAGGTTTGAGCCACTATGTTTGGCTCTGAGTTCAACTTTGGTAAGAGTTTCCCGTGACCTCAATGTAGTCACTACGCTGGGATGCCTGGACACCAGGTGGGTGGACTACCATCTGCCGGTCTTCTCATCCATCTCTCGTAATCAGCCAAGCTCAGTTCCTCTCCTAGGCTGATGTTCTCCCAGGATTGGAACCCTGGCCTTGTTCTCCTACCTCCAAAACTCTTTCCCAGGACTGACCCTCAGAAATTTTGGAGGGAAAGAAAACTAGGGCCAAAAGGGCGCTCAGTCAGCAAGGCGCTTGCTGCATACATGTGAGGACCCAAGTTCGATCCCTAGACCACCCGGGAAAAAAGCCTGATGTGGGAGTGCATGTCTATAATCCTAGCACTGGGGAGGCAGACACAGGGGACTCTCTGGGGCTCAATGGTCAGCCAGCCTCGCTTACCTGGAAATCTCCTGATCCCAGTGAGAGAACATGTCTTAAAAACAAAGTGGACAGCTCCCTAGGACAACTCCCGAAGCTGCCCTCTGACCGTCACAGGCACATGGACCTGCACACTCGTACACACACACACACACACACACACACACACACACACACACACACACACACTAGTGAAGAGGAGAACACCAAGTCAGCTCTCTCCAGGAGGCAGGGGTTATGTCTTAGTAGCTGTGAGTCCTGCCTGCGTGTGCTGTTGTGTGCAGGAAGCCCACCTCTATGAAGCACTCATTTAGGGTCCTTGCATTGTTCCTCACCCTACCCCAGAGCCCTACCAAGGCTGCCTCACTGTCCAGAGATGAGGGATCCTGAGCCCTCCTGCTGGTGATGTCTTATATTCAGGGGCATGTGGTGGATGCCATCTGTCACAGGAAAGATGTATATGACTGGGTGCAGTTGCATCGGCATCACACCTCCTAGGGATAGGGAGGTCACAGAGCTGCCTCAGAGGTTTGCTGGAAGTTGGGTGTTAATGTTAAACGCTGTGAAATTTCTCTTTCTTTTGGAGACAGAAAATGCCCCAAAGCCAAAAATATCAATGGTTCAAATGGAAAGTTAAAAAAAACCAAGCACTTGCACCCTCTCCCAACTTTAACTTGAACACAAAACCTTCTAAAAACAGAGAATGCAGGGGGAGGTGTAGTCAGGGGCCAACTGGCACAGCACTGGGTAGGCACAGGCTCCCAAGGTATAGCTGTGCCTCCAGGACAGTGATGCTGCAGTTGCAGTGTTACTCCTGGGCCAGAGGGGGTCTCCCTTGAGCTGTGAACCTCTGCGAGCCTGTTGAACAAGCCATCAGAGAACCAGGGCCACCGGCTCCGACGCCTGCTGAGACCTCACCTAGTTAGTTAGATTCTTCTACCACCCAGCGTTAGTCTCTGTCCCTCTCTGGAGCTAGTCAAGTTCAGATACTGGCTACACAAATAGCCAGGCCGGATTGGAAGGTGATGGCAGAGTTTCAGACGCCATGGAGAGGGCAGGAGCTGAGCCGGACATGAACTGGCAACCACATGTCTGGCCTGGCTATTGACATGCTGCTCTGGGTGCTGCCTGTACCAGGCTTCCTGCATGACAGGTGGAGGGAGCGAAGCTGTCCATGTAGGACACGTGGGGTGCAGTCTGTGAATGGACTACAGTAGAGCAGGAGCCTGGGTCTCAGCAGGACCAGAGAGTCTGCGAGGGAGATGCAGGGACTAGCCCACCCTGTTGTGTGCTGGAGGCTGGGCTAGTTTATAGTGAGTGGACCACAGGCAACAGACGGCAGCTGTACAAACTGCTCATGCCCTTTGACCTGGACATTTGTGGTTTAGAACTGGTGGGAGCAGAACTGGCAAGGAAGTTCAGTGGGTAAAAAAAGCTCAGACTTGTCACCAAGACTGATTGATGATCTGAGTTTGACACACCCCCTGCCCCCCCCAACCCACACGGTAGAAGGTGAGAACTGACTCCTCAGGTTGCCCTCTGACCTCCACACTGCCACCTCCCATCAAATCACGTAGAACTGTTGGCAGGGAGCAACTGGATGTGTATGTGGAAGCCTTCGGGACAGTAACTTGGTGCAATGGAGCTCTGTCCTCTATAAACACAGAGGACATTCTCACTTCATGTGGAAAGGTGGCTGCCTCGATATCAGAGACACAGAAGCTCTGACTTGGCAGAGTTTGGAGTTAATTGTTTCCATGTCTCCTGTCATCACCAACTATCTCCACTGTCTCCCTAGACAGCATGCCCAATGCAGTACAGGTGAGCATGTGAACAAGCATCATCATTTTACACACACACACACACACACACACACACACACACACACACACATGCACGCACGCACACGCACACACTCCACTCGCTTGAGCACCTTTCCTATGCAGCAGCTTGAAGACTAGCCCGGCCCCCTGAAGACTAACCCTGCCCCTGAAGTCTAGCCCTTCCCCCTGAGATCCTGGAAAGAGGGAGACACCTGCTCTGCCCATAGAGGTTGCCCTGCATCTTGGGCCACTGCTGTCTCTCCTGAATAGCACATTCTGTGCCAATCTACTCTGGCATTATGAGCAGCTGGGAGATACTCATTCCAGACCTTGGTGCTTGGGACCAAAGGGGTGAGGAACTGAGAGCAGAGGAGGATGTGTGTCTCTGCAGATACAAAGACTTTGAGCTTATTGGATGCCCTATGTGTCCCTTGGATGCACATGTCCACACAGAGAGGCATGGCCACCACCACCCTCACCTCCATGCCCACCCCATCCCTAGCCCTGGAACTGTGGTGGCTAGTATGCATACCCCAAAGCTGGCTAGCCGCTTTCTGACTCTGCCCACCAGAGCTCCAAGGTAGAAGAGGTCTGTCTGCTTCAGAGCTGCCCACCTCAGTGTAGCTCCTTCCTATGCTGTCCCTTCCACTTTGCCCAAAGTGAGACTGCGTGGACTCCAGAGGCCAGGTGCCCAGGTTCAAGTCCCTGCTCAAGTCTTAGCTGTGCGACTCTGGGTAAATGCCTCAGCGTCTTTCTCCACAAGGAAGTCAGTAGTTAACTACTTCACATTCTGGTGCTGAAATCGAAGTGGACTAGTGAACATATGGAAAGCGGTTTAACAATGTAAGCATGATGTACCTAAGTCACTCATAAATTCAGTTGAAGACGATTTGATGAACTAAGGAACTTTCCAGGAGAGTTTGCAAAGCAAAGTAAGTGAATACCCAGGAAGCCTGTGCAGTGTGTTCCTAACTTCATGAGGTGTAGCTATGCTAGCAACACCCTGGAGGTTCTGGAAGGAATGGTGATCATATTCTTTTTGGTGGCTTGTTTTGTTTTGTTGTTTTTGCACAAGTTCTGTAATGATTGGGTTGATTATAACACGAACCAAGCATGTTTTTAAAAAGCTGTCGTCTGGGCAGGAAGAAGGGCCCACAGGGTCCCCACCTCTTGTCATAAGGGAGCTGCCTTCACCTTCCCAGGCCTATTGGAGGGACAAGGTGGTGGGAGCAGGGAGCCATAGGACAAGGAGTGCGTACACGCCATGAGCACACAACAGCCATCGTGAAGGAGTGGGCATATAGGGGTTCTCTGGGAGCCCCAGGTGAAAACCAGTACCTCGCTTTTTGGCAAAGTAAAAACCTGGGCTATAGAGCAGTGATGGCTCGAAGGTAAAGGCGCTTGCAGATAAGCCCGACAACCTGAGTCGCTCCTCAGAATTGACACAGTGGAAGGAAAGAACCAAGCTCTGCAAGCTGTCCTCGGATTTACACATGGATGCCAAGGCACATGCACAGGGGCCCCCTCCAGCAAATGAATAAAATGTAATTTAAAAACTCCTTCAAGAAAAGAAAAAACTCGTGTTGCAAATAATGTCATGAAGAAAGCAGAAGGCCAGGTGCTGTGTGCCTGTGTGTGATTCCAGCAGAGGCGAGGCTGAAGCAGGAGGGTTGCCATGACTTCCAGGCCACCCTGGGATACAAACCGAGATCCCAGGTTAAAAAAAAAACAAGAAGAAGGAAAGAAAAGGGAGGGAAGGGAGGGTCAAGACAGCTCGCAAATAGGTTTTTGCGATCACAAATCCAGTGAGTCTTATATACAGAAGGTGCAAAGGACACACAGAAATGCAAAGGAACGCATTTCAGTGGGAGAGGGACCTGAACAGACATTTCCCCAGCGAGGACACACAGATGGCCAGGAAGCACAGGAGGAGATGCTCAGTGGCTGATTGCCAGGGAAACACAAATCATAGTCTCCCAGAGGTACTGCTGCATGCTTCAGGGGCAGCCGTCATCAAAGGGACCAGCAAAGAGTATGGAAGGTACTGGAGACACGGACCCCCCCCGCTCTCTTGACCTGCTGGTGAAATGCAACATGCGACCACTACAGTGGAAACTGCTGAGAAGTATCTCAAAAGTCAGAAAAGCACAAGACTGCCATGGGGTCAGCAACTCCTCTCCCAGGTCTAAGACACTGAAGTCCTGTGTCCATGCAGAAACATATGCACATCCCTGCAGAGAACTTCAAAGCGCAAACAGCCAAATGTTCCACCTCCGAGGGATGGACAAACAACAGACAGAAAATGCACAGTGTCCACATGACTGGCAATCGGCACATTCTAGCAGCATGAAGGAGAGACAGTGCGACCTGTCCACACGACAGGAGGTTGTGCAGCTATGGAAAAGAGTGAAGCATGGACACATGCACAGTGTAGACAAAGCTCAACAACACCGTGCTGAGAGAAAGAAGCCAGGCATCCAGGGCCAAGTGCCACCCGATGCCACCCATGTGAAGTGTTCAGAAGCCCAGAAACAGAAAAGAGTGGTGGGTTCCAGGAAGTTGGAGGGAAGGGCACAGGGAAGGACTCTCATGGAGACAGGGTTTCTGTCTAGGGCCATAGAAGGGCTAAGCACTGTGCATGGTGGCTCACACTGGTTGAATCAGCCATAAACACCAACAGCATCCTCTAAATGGGCAATGGATGCAGCATGCGACTCACACCCACCTTAGGTAGGGCTTTTTATTGTGATAAACAGCGTGTGCAAAAGCAACTTGGGGAGGAAAGACTGTATTCAGCTTTCACATGTGCATCACAGTCCTTCACTGAAGGGAGTCAGGGCAGGAACGCACGGCAGGAGCGCACAGGCAGGAACGCACAGGCAGGAGCGCACAGGCAGGAGCGCACAGGCAGGAACGCACAGGCAGGAGCGCACAGGCAGGAGCGCACAGGCAGGAAGGCAAGGCAGGAACACACAGGCAGGAACGCAAGGCAGGAACACACAGGCAGGAACGCAAGACAGGAACGCAAGGAAGGAACGCACAGGCAGGAGCGCAAGGCAGGAACACACAGGCAGGAACGCACAGGCAGGACTGAAGCAGAAGCCACGGGAGAACACTGCTTTCTGGCTTGCTCCCCACGGCTTGCTCAGCCTGCCGTCTTATACAGTCCAGGACAACCTGCATCACCCATGGCAGTCTGGGCCCATCCCACATTAACCAAGAAAATCCCCCACAGACCTGCCCACAGGCCATCTTAAGCAGGCATTTTCTCAGTTAAGATTTTTCTCTTTTCAGGTATGTCTAGTTTGTCAAGTTGACAAAAAGCCAACAGCACAACCTCTCCATGAAGCATTCCCCCAAATATCCTTTTAACAGGCACGGGCCCCCAGGAACTAAAGCATGAGAAGCTACTGGTGTTGATTGCAGTTTGGGGTGTACTTTCAGAGGTCCATTGACTCTGGGTACTGATGGATCCAGGATCTGAAACATGGGTAAAGCCCACCCAAGCTATGAGCTGAGGGGGAAGAGTCTGAATGAGTCGTCTTTGCCTAAGGGGCTTGGGTCCCAGCCCTCTTTGTGTCCCTGGCGAATGGCACAAGAAAGGTAGAGGGGGTGCCTTCCTTGATGCGTAGGCAGAAGGCAAGGTGGGAAGGGGTGCGGAACAGGAAGGGGGTGTCCCCAGCTCCTCGTTCCCTCTCAGTAGCTCTGCTGTCACCCACTCGGAGGCTCAAACACAGCCATTAAACATCTGGTATGTATGGACACTAAGTTGGAGACAGATGTAAACATGGGGACTCAGGCTGGGTCTTAAGTCTCTCACAGCAAATGCTGATGGTGACCTAACTAGGCCATGCCGAGAACCCTCTACTGTGAGATGGAGACACTGGGCAGGAAGAATGGAGTGGTGGGCAGGCTTCCTGGGGGGGGAGAGGGCTACAAGCTGGGACCCAAAAGGAAATACCAGCAGAAGGAGGGGAATACAGGAGTTGAAATGTGGAGGAATGGGGACGAGGATGGGGGGTGGGGTGGGGGGTGTCATGTTGAGAGTGCTAGATGTCATCTGGAATTCAGGGAGTGGTGGGCCCTTCCCTGAAATGTATAGCTGTGAGTGAGCTCCTCTGGGTGCCTGTATGTCTGATGGAGCTGGTCCATACCAGCCAGGCCCCAGTCCGCTATTGTGATTTCTAAGTCTTGAATCCACCTTGCAACCTGCAGCAGCCCCGTCTCCTGAAGTCCTTTCGCAGACCAGTCTTTCCACATGTGTGATGTACCTTTAGGCTCCTCAGTCTTTTCCTTCTGGTCTGCCTTTCCAGATGGATCCGATTCACGGTGGACAGGAGAGTGGGATGCAGACCCTCTGGCCACTGGTCCTCATGAGGTCTGATCACACTGATGAGCCGTGGGAGCAGGGAACGGGGAGTATGTAAAAGTAACATGTTTGAGAGCAATGGCAGGGAGGCGGTTCCTCAGATGGCTTATATGTCCCCCACACCATCTGCTGAGCAGGAGGGGTGAGCAGGGCCCCCATAGTCTCCCCACAGTCCATACGCTGTGTCCCCAAGTGTCCTGTTGGTGATACCAGCTGGAGTCTACCAAGTATGAAACGTGGGTCAGAAGGAGCCTGCAAAACACCTTGAGCCGGGCCCTTCCCTGTACGACAAGCTTCAGTTCAGCCTGTGTTCAGAGATACAGGCTGCCTGCTTGTTTGTTGTTCATCTACCACTTAGTCTAAGCCATCTGTGCCAGGCGTGGAGCTCAGTGCCATGTGACAGGTCCACTTGGCCATGCTCTCCATTCCCTGTGTGAGTGGATGAGACCGCGACTTAAAAGAAAGTCACAGGACACAGTGATACACCTGGTTCAATGTGCTGATCCAGCTCAGAAAAGAGAGACCGGCTTGGCCTGGATCCTCCTTGGCACTAGAGGTGAACTTCAGTGTGTGATGTGTACCTAGGTGCAGAGCGCTTGGGCAAGATTAGGGGAGTGGTTTGAGAAGAACAGCTGTGGCTTGAGTGTGTGTCTCCCTAGGGGTTCTTGTGCCTGGACTGAATCTGTTGGGAAGTGGTAGAACCTTTGGCAGGTGAGGTCTAGTGGTTGGTCCTTGATCACCAGAAATGTGCTCTCTGGAGGGTAATTATGGGGCCAGTCTCTCTGATTCCACATCTGGTAATGTGAACTCCTCAATGCATATCCATGTACCTCTGCTGTGATATGATGGCTGAGAGAAAAGGTCCTCCCCAAAACTGGGCAGAAGAAGGCACTATGCTCCTGAACCTCTAGCACCTAGAGCTAAATAAACCTTTTTACTTGATAATGTTAACTGCCTCAGGTATTATGCTAGTGGGTTTTTAAAAAGTTGAGTAGTACAGCCTGAAAAACTGGAAACAAATATCTATACATGGCAGAATGGGGAATCAAGAGGTACAGCTGTGCAAATTAATCTTAAGCACAGTGCTGTGCAAAAAAAGAATGGATATGACAAGATTCCACACACATGAAGTCCAGAAGCAAGTGAGACAAAGTCAAATAGCACATGTTGTTGAATGATAAAGAAAAGCAAAGGTCACTAACTTAGGTTCATGGTTTCGTCTGAGAGGAGAACATAGATTATGAAAGTAGGTTATATGGGGCTTGGGATCCTGAAATTAAGGTTCAATTCCAAAACCTGGTGATCCTCCCATGGGCATTCACTATACAACAATTCACTAGTTATACAAATATGCACTTGACCAAGGGCAACACCCACCTCTCCAGGGAGTAGCCACATAAGGCTGAGGAAAGTGATGAATGCAAAACTGTGCTGTGATGCCCATTGTTCATGTCTACCTTGGGCCAAGGACTTGACCTGTCTAAACCTCAAGATTCTTCATCTATAAAGGAGAAAATAACAACAATAATAATGATAATAATAATACCTGCTTCATAAAGTTATTTTAGGATTAAATATGACAGCAAATGTAAAGTGCTGACTACAGCCAAGTACATAAGCTTAATTTTTCATCATCACCATCCTCATCACCACCATCATAATTACTATCACCACCATCACCACCACCATCACCATCATCACCATCATAATAATCACTATCATCATCATCATAATCATCACTACCATCACAGTCATCATCATCATCGCCATCACCACCATTATCACCATCATCATAATCACTGTCACCATCATTACCACCATCACAGTCATCACCACCATCACCATCATCATCGTCATCATAATAATCACTATCATCATCATCATCACTACAATCACAGTCATCGTTATCATCACCATCACCACCATCATCACCATCATCATAATCACTATCATCATTACCACCATCACAGTCATCACCACCATCACCATCATAATCACCATCATCATCACTACCATCACCACCACTGTCAACTTGAAATCAACCGTGTCATCCACAGAACACCCATCCTGACTTGGTCCCGTACTTCCTCCAGGCTCACTAAAGGAGCAGTCACACTTTCTTCCTGCTATCACAAGGCAAGACACTATTGACTGGGGCTCCCGGGCCAGGAATAGACATCTGGCTTTAGTTGACCCAAGCTGAATCTGTCTCACATGATTCCATCCAGGAGTCCACATAAGCAATGCTCCTAATGGAGAGAGAAGACTGCAGCAGAGAAAGCAAGGCCATAGGGAGCAAGAACTGACTGCAGGACTCAGGAGAAAGTATGCTCAAGCTCCAACACAGTGAGAAGGTAGCCATAACTGCAACTAGGGGGAGAGCCTTGGGAGAAACTGAGTCAGCTGGGACTTTGACCTTGAGTTTTCAGACTCTGAGTTTCCAGACCTAGAACTTTGAACACTGGATACCATTGCTTAAGCCCCCTGGTCTGTAATCATTAGTTATGGCTGACCCACAGCCCAGTCACAGGGTTTGGCAAGCTGTTATATAAGTAGGTGGCAGGGATGAGGCTTCATTAGCAGAGTGTTTGCCTTGCATTCAAGAAGGCCTGGGTTAAGTCCCCTGTAGCACATAACCTAAGCATGTGCAAACCTGTAATACCAGCACTCATTAGAATCAGAAGTTCAAGGTCACCCTCGGCTACATGAGATCTTGTCTGAAACAAACAAGCAAAAAAGTCACTCAAGTGGCAAATGACCTCAGTTTTGTGAGCTATCTGTTGTCTAATAGAACTGCTCAATTAGCCTGTTAGAGTGTCTGTGTTGATACAGAGTTATGGATACTCTAAGTGGATGACCATAGCTGTGTTACCAGAAAAACAAAACAAAACAGTAAAAAGCTAGAGTTTTCATAACCCTTGGCTTAAAACAATAGTTCATTTTATTCAGAGACTAAGAATACAAAAAGATTGGAATAGGAAGATTCCCTTTCAGGATGGTGTGTGTTCTCTCTCAGGGCAGTGTGTATGGCTCTTCCTAGATACTGGCTGCTTCTGGGAGTGCCCCCCCCACGCCAGCTCCACCTATACACTGTCTGGGCTTTCTCACAGCAATGGCAACCGTCCCAAGCCCCAGCAGCTTCCCAAGAGTTCCAGGCTGCCACTCACTGCTCATGAACTAATTTCTGTTGCACTAGCAAGGCCAGTCAGGGTTCAGAGGACAGGAAGGAGATGGGAGGAGGGTTGACCACATACCAAAGAAGAATCCATATGGGAGATTTTGCTTCGGGGGTGCAGAGTATGGGCATGATAAATACAGGTGACACCAGAGGGTGGCTACATCCTTTTCTAAAGTATTTATGGTTTTATTTTGTGTGCGTGCATATTCATCTGAGTGTCTGTATGTGTTTATGTATGCCATATGTGTGCAGGGCCTGGGCAACCAGAAGAGGGTGTCTGATTCCCTGGAACTGGGGTTGCAGGTGGTATGTGCCATCCAATAAGGATACTGGGAACTCAACCTGAGTGTTCTGCAGGAGCAGCAAGTGATCCTAACCTCTGAGACATTTCTCCATGCCCTAAATATTGTACTTTATAGGCATTTTCTTGACAACTTGAAATAATTTTCAGTTCTACCTTAATCGACCTCTCCTTCTTGGGATGAGCAGGTAACAGGGATTGAATCCAGGACCTCCTGCATCCTGGACAAACATTCTACCACTAAGCTAACTCCTCAGTCCCTTGGCTGAGTTCTTTCAAGGAGACATACAGGCTCATGTGGACATGAAAAGGGACTTACACAGAGAAGCCAGAGCACCCACCACCATCACCAAGTTACAACTGGAAAGCATCCTGAGTATGGGCAGAGACTAGAAAACAAATAGCGATGCCTGAGGGTAGAGAGGGCTGGGACCTCAGCTGTCATTATTGTCCCATTAGCAAAGCTCTCACCCAGAGGGTCAGGCAGTCTTCTGGACAAGGAGAGTGTGTGACTCCACTTGAAGTCACTGAGGCAAGGTTTCCAGCCAAGCTCAGCACCCAAAGAGTCCATGGAGGACTAAGGCTGCAGCTTAGTGGTAGAGCACTTGCCTAGCACAAATATACAAGGCCCTGGCTTCATCCCCAATAAGAGGCTGCAGCAGCCTGCTTGCAAGGGTAGCTTTGCCTCTTCCTTGGCTCTTGCTTAAGTTGCTGGGTGGTACTGTGTTTAAATCACTTTGGCAAAATTCCTCTTAAATGCAATCAATACCTCCAGCCCTACTTTATGGGGCAAACAGTTCCAAACTGCACAAATATGCCTTAAATATCTGCACTCCGGAGACTAGAGCAGGTCACTGTCTGAGCGACCCTGGGAGTGGGAGATGAGAGGGGGAGCGCAGGGAAGGGTGGACAGGATGGCAGGGAGTGAGTGAAAGGCATGCATGACTGGGGGAGCAGTGCCCTGTATCTGGCTTGAGGCCATCACCACTTCCCAGAGGGAATGTGTTTGCCATGCAGTGCTGTGCAAGCAAAGGCTGCCGAGTCAGCAAAAGAGGGCAGGAAATAAAATGGAAGGAGATGCAGTGTATTGTCAGAGTGATGGCATGGTTTCTGCCTACAGTGTAGGGGAAGGGGGCAGGTTGAGAGCTAGGCATCCCCATCACTACATCCCAGTGACAGTCCTACTCCCTCATACTTACTAGATGCTGGACTCCTGATCCCTGGATCCTCACAGGGACCCTATTGGAGCTGATGCTAGCCCCACTTAACAGGTTAGGCAACTAACGGTGCACAGAGACATGAAGTGGCTACCAAAAGTCACACAGCCTGGAAACCGGAATCAGAATTTGAACCTGAGCCTTAAAAAGATGAGTCTGTGGCCCATTTGACCACACATTCATAACCGATGATTTCTCATTTACACCTAACAGACTCAATATACTGTTTCCTAGCCTTTTAGATTAACAAATTAAAATACACAGAAGCAAAGCTAAGCCTGAGGATAGAAGTGCTGTCTGGAAGAATGGCAATTCCGTGCCCCCACCATGTGTATGGCAGACCGTTGCCAACTTCCAGTAAAGTCCAAGATGTGCCACACCAGCAGTCCACCATAGGCATTCAGAGGACCACCTGAGGGGGAACCTTGCTTCAGAGACCAGAGTGACAGTAAACCGTGGACGAGGGCTGGACTCCTTGGGAAGATGAGAGACTGACACCGGGCTGGTCTTTAAGGAGAGGGTGTTGTGCCTAAAGCAAGGGGTTGAGGTTGAGGTTGAAATCTGGGGATCTGGAAGCGCCTCTATGATCCTGAGAACTCCTTTAGAGACCCTGGCTAGCTGCAGGTGCCACTCCATACTACTGGTTCTTAGCCTAGAAGATTTCACCGCCTGGGCCGCGATTCTGGGCTTACTGGGCTGTCTGTCACCACTAGCCCCCATTAGCCCCCGCCCTTGTGCAGTTGTGAAGCCATACAACCCCTCTCCTCAGTCCATTGCACCACCCTCTGCCATTCCCTGTACGCATTCAGGGAGGGCAGGGGATGTGGGCTCTTGTCTTTGGATTGATGATCCAGGAAATGCATTTTCAATTAGTCCCAGGATGCTGAGGACCAAGAATCACATCATCCTTTGGTGGGGGTGGGTAATGAGTGGAGAGAGACCTAGTAACCGCGGAGTAGGGACCCCAACGAGCGACCGCTTCTAGAGTGGGGGGATACCTGTTGGTCAGGGCGCAGGACCCAGGGCGCAGGGTGCACAGGATTTGGGTGGCTTTGCTCCAAGATGTAAACGTGTGGCCCAACTTTCTATTAATCTTTGGAGGGGGCTAAACGCTATTCGCTAAAGGCGTGTTTTCCGAGATGAGCGCCTCCCCGGGGACCCTCAGTGGCCCTGAAGGAGAAAGGAGAGAGTGTGTGTCACAGGAAGAAACCACCTGTGGTTTGCAGGAGCCTCGCAGTCAAGTCGTGGTCGGCGCGGGCCGCGGTGCTGGCATCCCCTGAGCTGTCGGGGTGGGGACCGCACGGCCCTTCACTGCCTGCGGCGCCCGAGACTCCTCCCGGCTCCCGGTCGCGGCGTGCGCTCGCGGTGCCCAGTTCCTTCCCGTTACGCAGTTCCTGTCCCTTTAAATCCCAGACCCTGTCAGGGGCGGTTGGGGCGCGCCGGCCAGACCCCGAGCCGGGGGAGGGGCAGGGCGCCCCGGGGTCCCCGCGTGCGCGCGCGCGCGGCCGCCAGCGCCCCTCTCTAGGCGGCCGCGCGCCTGCCGGAGCCCGGAGCGCACGCCGCCGCCGCAGTGCCGCCGCCCGGCCCGGCCGGGATCCGTGCAGCCGCGCGCGCCGCCGCCCGCGGGCCCCGCCGCCCGGGCCTGAGCCGCGCCCCGCGCCCTCCCGCTCCCGGGGCGCGCGGCGAGGGGCCCTGGCGGCGAGGTGGAGCCGCGGGCACCAGCCGCTCCCCCGCCCTGCGCCGCCCCTCCCCCGCCTCTTCCCGGTCCTGTCTCCAGCGGGAGCGCGAGACGCTGGTCAGGCTCCGGCGCAGCTCGAAAATGAACAATCGCCGCGGGCGGACCTAGACGCCGCCGCCGGTCCGCGCGCGGGGTCGCGGGCGTGATCCATCCCTCCCCCCCCCCGAAAAGAGCATCGCAACAAAAAGCCAGCCAGCCAACCAAGACTCCGGTTTGTTGATAGCCTTGTTTTTTATTTTTTTTTTCTTTCACCGCTTGCGGGATTCGCAAACCGCGTTACATGCATGTCCAGTGGGGGTAGGTTTAATTTTGACGATGGAGGGTCCTACTGCGGAGGCTGGGAGGACGGCAAGGCGCACGGCCATGGCGTCTGCACCGGCCCGAAGGGCCAGGGCGAATACACCGGCTCGTGGAGCCACGGCTTTGAGGTCCTGGGTGTCTACACCTGGCCCAGCGGCAACACGTACCAAGGCACCTGGGCGCAGGGCAAGCGCCACGGCATCGGCCTGGAGAGCAAGGGGAAGTGGGTGTACAAGGGCGAGTGGACGCACGGATTTAAGGGGCGCTACGGTGTGCGGGAGTGCACGGGCAACGGGGCCAAATATGAAGGGACCTGGAGCAACGGACTGCAGGATGGCTACGGCACGGAGACCTACTCGGATGGAGGTAGGTGCGGGCAGCGGGGGCGGGGGAGGAATGGGGACCGGCCCCTCTTTCTCCTTCTGTTTATCTTCCGGGAAGTTGAACCTCGCCCTCCAATTGGGCTATGGGTTCCTGGGGCATCTCCTAGGTTCCCAGGAGGCCTCAGCGGGCCCCTGGCCACAGGTTGCCCCATGCTTGATGGGGACCGCGGCCCGTGCCAACCCAAAGGTTGGGGGCTCTCCAGCAGCAGGGCCAGGCCTCTGCTGCAGCAGCTGAGCCAAAGTCTCAGCATATCCTGAGGAGCAGGCGAGAGATTTGCACCTGCCAGAAGGCCAGGCCGGGTCCTCTGCTACCTCCGGGACCTCCAAGGCAGGAGGGGCCTGAAAATGGACCCTTCCCCTCCCTTCATGTTGCTCGCCTGGTGTCCCCAGAGTCAGGCCCCGGTTAGCTTCTTGTTTTCCTGCGGTGCCCAGGGCCTCCCTCAGTCCTAAAGCAACCCAAGCCAATGGAGAGGGAGCGCTGGGAGCGCCAGAGGCGGGGGACGCCGACCAAACCAAACAGCAAGGCAATAAACTTCTAGGTGGTTGGACACAGGCTGTCGAAGCAGGCTGCTGGAGAGAGAGGGAGGGAGGGAGGGAGGAGGCCCATCTGTTTAGCGGGAGCCCAGGAATCTGGCCGCTCAGTGGCTGAATCATTTTCACCTTTAGTTTAGGGAATCGCTCTGCGCCTCCGGTGTAAGATGCCACCACAGTCCGGGCAGAGCCTGTTCCGGAAGCCAGGGAACTGCCAGTGTGATGGTTTCTGTTCAGAAGTCCTGGCTGACTTAGCAGCGGCCACCTTACCTGGACACTCCAGTGCCCACTCCTCAGCGGTGCTGAGACCTCGGGAATAGTTCTAGATCCTGGGAAACAGACCCCAAGGCCGACTCTGCCTGGAGGCCCCCTCCCCCTCCAGGCGCTCATCCCAAGAGGCTGTTCTTTTGCCTCCCTCTGGGCCTGGGCGGCTTCTGATTTTTAGGGCATGGATGCAGCAATGACTTGGGCTTCTTCCGGGGACAGAGAGCTTGATGGAGCCTGTGTGTGTTCTCTGTGCCTGAAGCCAGCTCCTGCCCGAAGCCAGCACCTGCTCCTGACCACATCTAAGAGTGATCAGGGCTTGAAAGTAATTATTATTTTGGCTTATGCAACTGAAAGACAGGGTTCGTTATTACCCGAAGAGGAGGCGGAGTCTGGGCAGTTAATTATATAATGCTCCTGCCTGTCTGTGCCTTGCCCAGCCATGGTCCCAGGCGGCCTTTTCTGTGCTGTTGTTTTCGTGGGTAAAGCTGCAGAGTTTCCCTGACCCTGGGGCATTGAGCCCTCCTGAGATTCCAGGAGCATGCACGTGGTGTGTGTGTGTGTGTGTGTGTGTGTGTGTGTGTGTGTGTACACGTGTACTCACACACTCAGTCTTGGTTAGGTCCTCACAGCAGGTGTGGGTGGTCAAGCAGCCTGGTGTTCCCAGCAGGGATCCTTAGCAGGCAGTTGTGGCCCAGGACAGTCATCACTCGGGATTCTGGATAGACTGGTCTGCAAAACTGCTTTCTAGAGGTGCCTGCTCTGGAACAGCTATGGTGACTCCTGGGGTGACTGAACCTATCAGAAGGGGAGAATCCCAGAACACTTGAGGGTGGGGCCCTGCACTCAGCCTGCCCACACCCCAGACATCTATCTTCATTGGCCTAAGGAGTTCTTACCTCCCCATCAACAAATGTTTATTGAACACTTACTATGACCAGATGCTGAAGCTCTGGGAACTCAGAAGCAGGCAAAGCAGACATGATCTTTCCAGAGTGTTCACTTAGGAAGATGGTAGCAATTCTCCTTGGGGAGGTGGGAGCAGGCACTGGGTCTGCCAGGGACTAGGGGCCCGGTGTGCAGCTACCACCCTCTAGATGACTTTCTGAGGATCTTGGCCCTCTACTTGGAGCTTTCCAGGCCATCGGCCTCCTGTAGTGCTTCAAAGTCTGCTTTGAAGGTGAAGTCAATCAGATCAGGGGTGTGTGTGAGCAGAGATTCAGAGCCTAGCCTTGTGGTAGAGCCCCCACGTGTCTGGGGCCATGACCCCTTGCTCCTCACTTCCTGACTTTGCCAGGGGTGCTCTTTTTGCCCTGAACCCCTCAAGGGGATTGCAGTTCTTACCACTTTCCCTGGAGTGCATGGTAGAGAGAGAGGTAGGCATGTGGATCTGGACTTCAGGGCCCTCTCTGATTATTGGATGTTGAATTATTGGATGCTGAAATTAAGCTGGCCCTGCTTGCTCTGGACATTCAGGTACAGGTGTCCAGATCCGTTTTCCTGATCATGACTACCTTTTGTTAGGAAGGGTAACCTCTGAGAACCCAGACCCTGGGGAAATTGATCTATGAACTTGGGTGGGGTGTGGTCAGCTGCAAGAGCATACCTGGTGGGCTCCCGGTCCTCCGTGGAGGGTGATTGGCTCTCTTGAGTGAGTAGTCCCAGCTCAGCACACCTTTGACTTTATACAGAGATGGGAATTTGGGGCAGACGGCAGCAGAACTCCACAACTTTTGCTCAGCGTCCAAGACTGACTTAGAGAAGCAGTGGTTGTCATGAACAGAAAATGTATTCTGCATTCAGCTGCAATTGGTACAGAATCCGTTTCGGCTAGGGACTCTTTTGCCAAGTCCTCCTCCAGCTTGCCCTCCCCCAGGCACAGTCAGGCATTGCTCCTGATGTGAGCCCAGTAAGCAACTCTTGAAGTCTTCGTGAGGCCCCAGGGATGGGGTGGGTGCCACTGTAGTACAAGGTTTTGGGGGCATTGACCACCTGGCCTTGAGTCCTGGCCTTGCCAGGGATCTGCTTTGTGACTTTGGGCAAGTGGCTTCACCTCTCTGAGCTTCTGTCCCTTTGTCTTTGCAAAAGGATAGCACCATGGAGTGGGCGAGGATGAGCGGAGGGTGGCGTCCCAGGCTCTGCCAGGAACCAAGTGGGCACTCTTTTCATCCTTACAGTTCACGTGCAGAGAACATAACTGCTAGCAGATCCCAGGAGAACTAACAGACAAGCAGGGCCAAGGTGGCCACACAGGTGACAGAGGCGACAGAGGATATTTGCTGTGTCTCTTACACTTCCCATGTCACACACCGGACAGCTGAGACGTTGAGCCGGGAGACTTGGGAAGGGCTGGGATTCTAAGTTAGCTTTCGTTTGCTTTGCCTTTTATAAACTCCCTTTGTGATCTGCCTGTTATCTCTTCCACATGCTCTGTCCCCTTGCCGGGGGCAGCACCCCAGGTACAGGCAGATGCACGCTCTAGCAGCCATCATTGTCATCGCATTGAGACCCTGGGACCACCTTGCTTTCTGAAGATAAACAAGGCTTCTTCTGGATGCCTTGGACCAGAAAGTCACCCCCCCAGATAAACCCTCCCACACTCTGAGAGATGAGTCATCATACGCCCCGGCCTCCCCACTCCCCATACAAGCAGGTCCCGTTCACCGGCCCAGATTCCACAGCCCACACACATCACACACACCCACAGTAAGAATTCAGATCCACCCAGGCGCCTGCGCATACACACTCGCACAATACACCTGCCACCCTCGGATCTTCCACCCTGTCCCCTGAAGCAGCCACATGTATCTCCTGGCTTTGTTTGCTCTGCCATAGCTGAGGGCCGGGCGTCCTTGCCACCCTGTAAATTCAGGGTTCTGATGAAAAGGTGGTGCAGCCGTTTCTATTTTAATGTGGCATTGCTGCCCCTTGTGAAGAGAAACTGCTATCAGACAATACAAACTGAGTTTTTCTTTTTGTCAGCACCGGGGTTTGAACCTAGAACCTTTCTGTGCTAGGTAGACACTCTGCCATTGAGCTATATCCCCATTCTTCTTCACTTTTTTATTTTACATTTTATTTTGGATAGGGTCTTGCTAAGCTATTTAGGCTGACTTTGAACTGGTGATCCTCTAACCCCAGTCTCCTGAGTGCTGGTGATTCCAGGTCTGTGCTACCATGCCTAGCTACTTAAACTACCGTCCATGCTCAACTGTGAGGAAATCTTTGACTGAAAAAATCCAGGTGCCTGGGTTACGGAGGCACAACCAACCCAGCCATCCACACAGATATTCCACCCAGAGAAGCTCAGTTCTGAAGGAGGCACACACTCTGTCTTGGAAGAGAAAGACATTTCCCCTGTCTCTTTCTACCACTGAGGGAGGGGGATGCTGACAGGCTCCATCAGGTGAAAGGAGAAAGAGAGCAAATGACTAGTTCTTTGTTCCAATTATAGCTGAGAAAGAAGGGTTGGTGAGAAGTGTTCCCTCCCCCACCTCAGCCTCAACTGCCTGCATTTGGGACCTGATGTGAGCCTTTCCAGTCATCATTTCCCTTGAGAGTGGTTTCTGAGAGCACCTAGTGTGGAGTCCTGGGTGACCTGAGGTAAGGGGACTCTGCCCTGTCCTCGATGAGGACCTGGGCTAGAGGGAGGATGACTCTGGAAGAGATAGTGCCAGTGTCCTGGGTGGGGGCACGTCTTCCTCAGCACCCTACGACTCCACAATTCTCAGCGTAACTAGTGGACTGCGCCTGCAGATATGCTCCGTAATAACCCCTCCATGCTGGCCATGGAGGACATGACACTCACTGCATAGGATTCTGGTCTTTTGGGCATAGTTGTTATATTTTATTTCTTTTGAGACAGGAACTTAATGTGTAGCCCACATTGGTCTAATATTCACCCTATAGCCGAGGCTGGCCTGAACCTTGTAGAAATTCTTCTGCTTCAGCTCCTAAGTGGAGATCCTCTTTTTAACACTTAACAGGGTTTTGATTTGTCATTATTGTGTGTTATGAAGTGTGGGCAAGTGTGGGTTTGCACATGCCACAGCATGTGTGTAGAGGTCAGAGGACAACCTCCTTCCATCTTTATGTGGGCTCTGGGGATTGAACTCAGGTCATTGGGCTCACACAGAAAGTGCCTTTGCCCACTGAGCTATCTCACTGGTCCTTGTGTTTTATCGTTGTTTGAGACAGGGTCTTATGTAGCCCAAGCAGGCCTTGAACTATCTGTGTTCTTGAGGATGACCCTTTGAGTGCTGGGAGTACAAGTATGGGTCACCACACCCACTTTATGTATTTTTGGGGATCAAATCCAGGACTTCTTGTGTGCTTGTCAAGCATTTTGCCAGCTGAGGTACATCCTCAGCCCTGGGGTCCATTTCTTTTAAGTATTATTTGTGTGTGTGTTTGTTTGGGCCCCTGTGTACCAGGCTGCGTGTGTAGAGATCAGAGGACAACTTTCACCATGTGGGTCCACAGGATGAGCACAAATCATCATGCTTGTCAGCAGGCATGTTTACCTAATGAGCCATCCCTGTCCTGGGTTTCAGATTGAGCTGGGTGGCTCCTTGGGAGGCTGGTTCCTAAGGAGGTGAGCCTTGAGGACCTTCAGCACCTTGGAGAGCGCCCACGCCAATTGCTCTGAATTTAGATGCCAAACAGGTCACTTTCTGGGGCCAAACCCAGTGGGGCCTCAAAAGTAAAACCTTGGCCCCGAGCCCTCCTGTATGCTGTGTACCTAGTCAGTGTGTCTACCACTCTGTCTACTGCTCACATTCCAAGAAACATGGCCAGTCCTGGGCTGTCTCACCCTGTGCTACACCCTGCTCACCTTGTAGTGCTGTTGAGATGGGTTTGGGTGAAGCTTCAGGAAGACTGGCTGCCCTAAGTGTAGTCCAAGGTTTGCTACCATCTTAGGCCGTGTGCTGGCTTCATGGAATGTGGCTGGGTCGCAGCTGAAGGCAGATGGAAGAATGGTCCTTCTGTGATGGCTGATGAGAGAGCATCTTGCGCTTTCTCTTTAGATCGGCCTTAATGGATTAATCACCTAGACCAGTCCTGCCCACCCCACTGGCCTTGGCCTCTAGCCACGTGCAACCATTTGCATTTAAATCTAATTAAATGCAATACAATATAGGGAGTCAGCTCCTTGGTGCACCAGCCACATCTCAAATGCTCTATGGTTTGTGGAGTAGTGGCTGCTGTGGTGTACAGCACAGAGAGAAACTATTATTGTTACTGCAGAAGGGCCTGTAGGATATGATGGCCTGTAGTGTACCCCTCTTGCAGGAAGGAGCATTGCTGGTGGTCACTGCCATGTGGCCAGGGACTAGATATTGCCAGTATATAGTGGTCATTCATTTATTATTGGAAATAAAGGTAATGTTTAGTTTCACTATTGATGTCCATTTCCTCTGGACAGCTGGATGGTCCAGATGGAAACAGCTCCTTAAGATGTGTGTCTGTGGTCAGTCTCACATTTGTGTACCATATCCCTGTTACAGTGTTTTGTACTGTACCTGGACAACCAGTATTTGAGACAAGTCAGTGGTACTGGGTGAACAAATAATGGTGATAATAGTCTAACAGTGAGATGCACTCATGTCTGGAGATGGTTCTGGGCCTCCGCTGAGCAGGCACATTCCTTGTAGGGTGCTGGAAAGAGGAGGTCCTCTCCTGTCTACGTGAGAACCGCCTCTCTGCTGCTACCCTCCTCAGCTGGAAGCATCCAGGACATCAAGAGGTTCTCACAGAGGTCCTACTGTGTTCAGGACACAGCGCAGCAACGGGACCTGCCTTGTTGACTGGGTCTGGCTGTGTACAGCGGCTGGCTTGCAGGAGCAGAGGAGACTAGATAAAAGAAAGAGAAACGAGAAATAGAATGACATAATCTCCTGGAAAAGCAAACTGTTTGGATACAAGTGCAAAAATATGTGATATAACTTAGGGTCTGTCCTGCCAGATTTAGGGAATTTCATGTGCATCCTGAAGGCACAGCAAAGACCTCCCAGGGCAGGGAGGCTCCATTGGTGTTTGGAAGCCCACCCCAGGTTCCTGTCTTCATGAGAATCCTCTGATCCTTCCTCTCCTTCAGTTTCCTAGATTCTGTGGGAGGACACTGACCTCCTTCTGCTGAGCAGGTGCTGTCTCCCCACTTCCCAGCAATGTCGCAGGTTGTCACCTGAATCTAGGAGGTACTCAGAAGTGCAAACCTGGTGCTTCATGCCAGCTAGGGAAGCATGGTCTGCCTCTCTGAGTCTAGGCCAGCACGTGTGACAGAATCACACGTAAGGAGTGCCTGAACACAGATGGTCAGCTTTCTTGAATTTCTGGGCTGGGATATCACTCAGGATATCACATTTTACAGGGCTCAGTTGAGAACCACAGCTTGGCCAGGTGCCTCCCAGCCCTGCTGCATACTAGAATCACTATGTGTGGTCCTGGTGTACCCATATCTCAGATGAATACGAAGTCTGTCTGGAGTGCTTTGTGGAATACCATTGCCTGGGCTCACCCAGAAGTGCAGGTGAAGGGACAGCTGAGCCCTGGGATGCTCTATGAGTTTCCAGGTGAGGCTGATGTCTGCCTTTAGGGAAGCCCTGTTGATCCAGAACACTGCAACTTGCATCAGAATCCTGAGAGTGCATCCATCCCTGGTGGTGCCATGATCTTATTTCCAGGGAGGGTTATTGGAAGAGGGAAGATGCCCTGATGTGGAGCCATCATCTCATACTGAATAAAGAGGGAGATGGAACTGAGCCTTCCTCTCTGTCTCTGTCTCTGTCTCTGTCTCTGTCTCTGTCTCTGTCTCTGTCTCTCTGTCTCTCTGTCTCTCTCTCTCTCTCTCTCTCTCTCTCTCTCTCTCTCTCTCTCTCTCTCTCCTGTGAGCAAGCAGCTTCCCTCTCCTGCTGCCACAGTCATGATCTCCTTCTCACAGACCTATGACCATATGCACTGCCTCACCCAAAGTGGGGCAGAGCTGACAGCCACACCCTGGAGCCCCCAAATTGCAAGTCAGAATGTATAGCCAGCATACTGCTCCCTTCAAAGAGATTAGAAAAGTGAGGGTCACGGAGGTGTGGCTTACTGAGGTCTCATGGTTGGTGGACAGCAGAAGTCAACTGGTTTCCACACTATCTCCACCATCCCCTGGCTTCCTGATGGAGGACCATGTGCCAGCCTCCCCCTTCATTTATAGATAAGGGACCAGAGTGGTGAGGACCTGTGGCTATGGTCTCAGCTTAGCAGCAGCAGTCTAGTCTCTGGTGGGGCTTGGCCCTGTAAATGCTAAGACCCTTGACAAAACCACTCATTCTGGAAGAAAACATGCAGACTTCTGCAGATTTGAGATGCTGTGTGCCCTTGTAGGTGTTCACAGAACCCCAGAGAGGAACGCTGTGCTCTCCAAAATGCCTGGACCTGCTCTGCTGGGTCTCATCTTGCACAGTGAGGACAAGAACAGGTAGATGGCCAGAGCTAGAAGGCACCTCCAGGAGAGTAAATCTGAAATAGAGACTGAGGCCACGTGGCAGAGGCAGATTTTGCTACCCCTTGCACCTGCCAGCTCCACCAGACACCCCACTCCCCCACAGCATAGGGCACCCAGAATCTTTCTTGGGCCTGCACCTGGCCCCCAGCTCAGAAGCATGGACTTGAATGTTCCTTTGGGTTACATCAGCAACATCCCAGACCTTGGCTGCTTAGTCTCCAGGCAGGGAAAGCAGGGCACCCCCCACTCCATTTTGTAAATGAGCAGCTGATGCTCCAGGAAGATGTAGAAGTGAGGTAGGCTGGGTCAGGGACACAGCCCTGCTCATTTGGGGGTGGGGGTTGGACAGACTGCTTGTACTATGTGCAGGGTCAGGCCGTGGAGCCCCTCTACTCCTGCTGTGCTGAGGTCCCAAGGACTATCGCCCCTCAAGACGCACCTGTCTCCTGCGTATTGCCCCTGGGAATGGAAGTGTTCATTTCAGGAGAGGCCATGGCCAGCTTCCCCAGGAAGGGTTTCTTTCAAACACAGAGGAAGACTCAGGGAAACCTCATGGGAGCTCTGGGTGGAACTTCCTCTGGGGCAAGCATCATGGTTAGTTTTTTGTCGACTCTAACTAGAGCTCCGTGACAAGAAGGAACCTCAGTTGGGGACTTGTCTTGAGAGCAAGTCTGTGGGGCAGCTTCTTGATTAATGACTGATATGGGAGGGCCTAGCCCACTGTGGGCGGTGCCAGCCCTGAGCAGGTGGTTCAGGGCTCTGTAAGAAGGCAGGCTGAGCAAGTCATGTAGAGCCAGCCAGTAAATGGTGTTCCTCTGTGGACTCTGCCCTGACTTGCCTTAGTGATAGATGTGACAAGGAAGTGTAAGCCAAATGAACCCTTCCTTTCCCCAAGCCACTCTTGGTCAGTGTGTCACTACAGTAACAGAATGGAACCCAAGACAGTAGGTATCACAGCCCCAAGGGCGTGCTCGAGTGTGTTGGGTTTGCACCCCAAAAGAGAGAAAACAGCATTTAGATAACATTTTTGGTGCTAACTTTTTTGAGATATAATTCACATAAAAATTCATTCTCTTCCAATGCACATTGTAGTGTTTAGTTTTTTTGCTTTTTTTAAAGTGTATTCACAGTTGGGTTCTCATCACTAGTCTCTTCTTCTTCTTCTTCCTCTTCTTCCTCCTCCTCTTCCTCCACCACCTCCTCCTCTTTTCTTCTTCTTCTTCTTCTTCTTCTTCTTCTTCTTCTTCTTCTTCTTCTTCTTCTTTTTCTTCTTCTTTTCTTCTCTCCCTCTCCTCCTCCTCCTCCTCCTCTTCTTCTTCCTCATGCCTCAGTATGTATATGTGGTAGTCAACCCCAGGTGTCCCTCCTTGTTTTATATGAGACAGGGTCTCACTGGCCTGGGCCTTGTGGCTAGGCTAGGTAGATGGCCAGTGAACTCTGAAGATCTGCCTGTCTCCACCTCCCACAGTGGGCATCACGAGTGGATGCTGCCATGCCTGGATTTTCTATGTGGATTCTGGGGATTGAACCCTGGCCCTAACAACTGAGCAGGGTCTCACAGTAGCTCAGGCTGACTTAGGCAGTCTTGCCTCAGCCTCCTCAGTTCTGGGGTCACAGGTCTGCACCACCTGTCCAGAACGCTTTGCATCTCCAATCGTCTCTGCACCCTGGTTCACACCTGCTGGTCATTTGTCTGCCTCCTGTCCCCAGATTCACCTGCTTTGGCTATTTCAGACGTGTGGGATCATACCTGTGTGCCCCTGTGTGACTGGCCCTTTCACTGAGCATGGCATTCCAAGTCCTTAGTATCATGCTTCCTTTTTTTGTCTGAGTAGCACTCCATTGTTTGGTCTTCCTCTGTTGGGCCTTCCATTGGGCCCCTGGCAGCAGTGAGTGGTGTTTCAGTGAGTCTCTCAGTATGTGTATTTTCAGTTCTCTCGGGGATGCCAGAAGTGGGCTCTCAGGGTCCTGTGAGGTGACTGGATCTTACCTTTTGAGGAACTGGCTGACCAGCTGCACAGCTGCTGCTCTCTCCCATTCCTGCCTGCAGTGTGTTGAGAGCTTCAGTTCCCCCCAGCCTCACCCCAGGCTCATCCATACCTGTTACTACTGCCCTTCTGGTGGCAGCCACCCCGACCCCACAGTGTCCTGCTGTGGTCTTGTTTATGCTTCCTGCACTGCTGGATGTCTCTTCACATGCAGTTTGGGCTACTGCCTGAATGTCTGTCCCTCTGTGCTGTCTGCTTAGTTCTATGCCTGTCCTTAAACCACATTACTTGTTTTATTATTGGCTTCTAGGGTTTTCTTCAGACTGTATCTGAGTGCTGGTTGCGGGGGTGGGGAGGTAGGACTGCCAGAGATCTCCTCAGGGTCGATTTCTTTCTCCCAGAGCTCCCAGTACTATGCCAGGCACACAGTTGGTACCTAGAAAGTGCTTACAGTGACAGGCTTGGGATCACTGCTCAGGGTTGGTGTCATTAGAGGCTGTGACACACAACCAGCTGGCTCTGGGGATGGGTGGACAGAGCTCAGTACTGTTTGGCTGTTAGTTGCTCTGGAGCTCATGTTGGTTCCTTGAATGGCGTTGGTGGAGCAGAGGACACTGGAGACAGAATGGTGTCTGTAACCTGGAGAAAGCCATCTGGGGAAGTAGCTTTGGATGGAGAATCGGGGTGAGAGGGGCAGGGATGGTGGGCTTCCTAGCCTGCAGACGGAGCCTCTGCCACCTCAGGGAGGGTTTTATGGCCCACTTGTTGGACCACACCAGTCAGGGCTCCTACTTGACCATCTCTGTGAAGGTCCCAAGGGACTGCACCATGTCCAGGGCCCTGGGCTTATGTGTCTCTGAGAAAGTGCAGCAAAGAAGCCACAGGCAGGGGTTGATTGGGTTGGAGCTGGCTTCAGCAGCACCAGTCCAACCATGAGGTAGCTTGCAGGAACGGCATTCTGTCCTTCTAGCTGCAGGAGCAAAGAGAAGAGATGTGTGAGCCCTGGGGAGTGAGTAGCAAGTCGGGGAGCAAGAGTTACGGGGGGAGACAGGTGGGGGAGACAGGTGGGTGACGCAGTCCTGTCAGGACCCAACTTGGAGTCTCTCACTCCACTCTATGTCTTCTGGTGCAACTGTGCCTGGGAGCCTAGGAATATCTCAGCCTCCTGTGGAGGAGCAAGACAGAGGTTGGGAGATGAAGCCGTGGTCCAGAGTATCATGGGGCATAGGTACAGCTTAGGAACCTAGGGCTATGTGTTGCGTGTTCCATGGCTTCAGAAAATTGCCTGTCTGCCTCAGTTTCCAGCCCCTGGAAGGGCTCATCAGGACTATTAGCACTTGGTGGAAACTGTGTCTCCCAGTACCATGGAATGCAGCCAACTCCCCCGACCCCGGGCCATCTCCAATCCTCTAAAGTGGACTTCCATCTGCTGGTGCCCTGGGGAGATGCCTACCCTGAGGCAGAATGAAGTAGGGAAACTGAGGTAGCCCCTCAGGGACAGGCCTGACATGGGTTCTTGGCTTCTATGAGTCAGAAGCTAGTAGGCTAAAGTCTGTAATGCAGTTCCATGACCCACCCTTGGGCAGGTCTACTGACCTGCCCCAGGCCTTCCTCTCCACTAACTGTCTCTGACAAATGGTCAACCCTCCCATAGCCCCCAAGAGCCCTCCATAGAAAACCTCAGAACCCACCCTGGCCCCTGCCTTGCAGACACCACCTTGGGTGAAGATTTGGGCTGATTCCTGGAGTGAGGATGTGTTGTAAGGAGCCCCTGAAGGCCTTGGTTTTGGGGGGCAGGTGTTGGGGAGGCCCTAAGCCATTAGAGCTCACTCCATACTGGTGCTATCTGAAAAAGAGGCTGCCATCTAGAGCAGGGCTGTGATTGGCTGGGAAGTTGGGAAGTATTTAGCCCTTTTTTCTTCTTTTTTTCTGGAGAGGGATTGTTGGTGTTTGTGGGTGGCACAGTGACCTGCTTTTGCTCATTATCCTGATCTTGGGGTGGCTTTGTCTGCAGCTGACACTCTAGAAAGCAGTTCATATCAACAGACATTGATGGAGGTCAGGGGTACGGGGGTGAGGGTGCCACAGGTGCTTAGGTGGCAGTTATTTCTTCTGATGGCGTTAGGGCCACCTCAGACCAGCACTCTGCCCCCCCCTCTATCTCCTTGATCCCTCTTCCTTAGCCATTTTCTGGTATCCTCAGTTTCTGTGTGCCCTGATTTCATAACTGAGAGAAGCTTCCAGAAAGTCCACTTGTCTCTTTCTCTTTTCCTGGCCTGAGGCTGAGCTCAGCTGCCCAATGAGCACTCAGCCTCCATGCCTCCCAGGCAGTAGCCAGAGAGAACCTCTGCACCCAGAGACCTCTGGGGGACGCAAGAAGGCTAACCTGGGCTTCCTGAGTGCTAGGATTTCTTCTGACTCCCCTCATCGAAGCTGCCCTGTCCCTCAGCTTCCCCACCCGAATGTCCCTTTCCCAGGCTGGTGACCATGGGGACTGCAGGGGCAGATGTAGGGTACGGCCTCTGCTGTCCTTGACTCTGTGCCTCCTTGGCTGGTCACTCCAATGTCCGGCATGGTGGGTGTGAGGCTGATCCCCAACTTCATAGCCAGAGCAGGCCACCTGTGCAGTGCTGACCAGGGTTGTTAGTGTTCCTTGGGACTGGATGTGCCATCTCCATGGAGGACAGTCACAGACCTGTGACAACAGAATGTGATCTTTATCCACTTCATTTGATTCTCTCTCTCTCTGGGGACCCCACATCCACCCCTGCCCACCCCACCCTGCCTGACTAAAGGCCAGGTCTGGAATCAGAGACCAATGCTGGCCTTGGCTTCACCTTTGTCTCTGCATAGGGCACATGGATCCTCTGGCTGGGTTTTGGGTGTTCTTTGGAGGTTTAGGGATACAGCTGTGCCACACCCTTGGGCTGCAACACAGCTTTCTGGAAAGTCCTTACCCTGGGTGGTCGCCACAGAGCCCCAGAACAGGGACTGAGTAGTTACGAGCACAACGATAATATGAGGTCCCTGTTTGTTCCCACTTCTAGAATGGATGTGTGTGGGGCTTTGATGACCAGCAGCAGAAGGGAGCAGGACCCCTCCACCCAATGGTCAAGGAAAAGGAAGGCTGTTGCTGCTTCACCAAATTTGATGAAGCCCACCCGAGGCCCAGAATTCCTCTGGGTGCAGAAGAAGGTTTTCCACTAACCCATGGCTTAGAACCAAACCAAAACAACAACAAAAACAAAACAACTTTGGCACTGGAGAGAGGGCTCAATGGTGAAGAGCACTTGTTTTTGCAAAGGATCCAGGTTCAGTTCCTGGCACCCATGTGGCAGCTCATAACCATTTGTAACTCCAGTGCCAGAGAGTCTGACACCTTTTCTGGCTTCCACACACATACGGTGCACAGACAGACATGCAGGAAAAACACCCGTGTGCATAAAATAAATTAATCTAAAAAATAAGCTCAGTTTTATTGACATAAAGTCGACACCTTGCTCAGTTCACTGGGCAGTGGTGGGACACATCTTTAAACCCAGCACTCAGGAGGCAGAACTCTGTGAGTTCGAGGCCAGCCTGGCCTACAAAGTGAAAACAAAACAAGAGCTGAAATAAGATACACAGTTTGATGGTTTCTGCAATGTTCCTGGAGTCATGAGCCATCAGCACATGTAGTTGGTTGTCAGGCAGCTTCACCATCTCCGGAAGACATTTGTACCTAAGGATCATTTCTCTGCTTTTCAGTCTCAGCACCCATTCCCCACCAAAGGCCACCTGCTCTCTGTTCTGTGGATCTGCCCAAGCTGGGGGTGGCATTGAACAGCTGGTTTCTGTCACTAACTTTCATGTGTCCAAGCTTCATCCACATGGTAGCATGTGCCAGAGTGTTGTTTCTTTTCATAGCTGAGTAATATTCTGTTGCCAAGATGGACCTCACTGTCTGTCCTTCCTTCAGTGGTGGACATGTGGGTGGTTTCTGTCTTTGGGCTGTTGTGGACACCATTGCTGTGAACATGCATGTACAAGATATGTGTGAATTGTGCTTTCTTTTCTCTCGAGTAGGTCTCCAAGTGTGGTGGTTTACTTCCTGTGACTGTGATGAATGAATATCTGAGATTAATCAAGGTACACAGAGAGAAGGCTTGGAGATCCTAGGCCATGTTTGGCCTCCATGCCTTTGGACTTGTGGGAAGGCACATAACATGGTGGGAATACCATTTGCCTCATAGTGGACACACAGGAGGAAGAGGCAGGTGGGCCCCATTACAGCCTGCAAGGGCACACCCCAGTGCCTTAAAGATCCTGCCACCTCCCTATAGCTCTCTGTTAGGGATTCGACCTTTAACATCTGACCCTGGTGACATCTGACCCAGACCGTGGCACTGGAGTGGCAATGCTTATACCAGGATGATAAGGTTGAATTATTTCAGGAACTTCTCTAGTCACACCTCATGTTCTGGAAGCTGAGCCCACACCAGGACCACGTTTGGAAGAAGTTGTAAGGTGATGGGCAGTATGGGGTTGCCAAACACGTGGTGCAGGGTAAGGAAACTCATGCTGAGTGCTTAGCTCCCTCCTCCTGGCACAGGCCTCTTCCTGTTCTCCCTCCATGCCCTATAGCCCAGCCTTGAGCCATGCAGCTACCCACTGAGAGGCCCTGGGCCCTGGGTGCTGAGGATCACAGCCTACCATGTGCACAGTTAGCAGAGCCAAGGTCACTGTGGGTCATGCCTCCATCCCTGAGGTTCTGAACTGACAGCAACCCCTGCTCTCCATCAGATAGAGGGAAGCTGGGGGAAGGGTGATGAGAATACAGGGCACATGGAGTCTCTAGGGACCTCCACAGGGACATGCAGAGACCCTGGAACCTCCATGGGGGCCAACACACAGAGACCCTGGAACCTCCGTGAGGGGCACACAAAGACCCTTGTGACTTCTGCAAGGACATGCAGAGACCCCAGGAACCTCTGTGGAGACACAGTGAGACCCTGGGGACCACCAGAGGAAACACTGTACTTCTCTAAACCTGAAACTGCTGTGAAAGTCACGATAGTCATTTTACTAGGACAGCGAAGAGCATCTCCATACTGCTCCAGTATGGACAGTGGTCAGCCAAGCGGAGTGTTACTAATGAAGCCCGCATGCTCAGGCCACTAGGATGTAGCCTGTCATTCAGAAGGCTAACTGCATCAGGCTTGTCCCTCCCCAGGCTGAGGTGGACCGCAAAGGTGTCCTCAAGCGGCATTGACCCTGTGTTGTCATGGCGCCTCTCATTCAGGCAGGGTGTGCAGTGAGTGTGGGGTTGTGTTCACGGCTCCACGGGGCTCTGGTTTTGCCCTTGGCCTGTTCTGACTCTATGTTTGTGCTATGCAAACATGATGCATTTGTCCTCCAAAGTGGCCACCTTCTGGTCACCTTCCTTTGCTGTCTGACTCTTCCCTGGTGGCTCCTTTCCCTCTGGTCCCTAATCCCTTCTGAGATACACCCCCAGTTCACGATGACTGTAAGCAGTAGACTCGGGACAGTGCTATGAGTCCCGGCAAGCCATGACGCCCAGTTATGACACATTCCACAGCTAGATAGCACATTCCCTCAGAGGCTGACCTGTCTTTGTAAGTATGTGGTTGGTGTCAAACTTCCAACATCCTACCCCAGAAGACAGAGCTTCAGAGTCTTGCCCCACCCCTGGCCAGCATTATAGCACAACTTAAAAGCTGAATCCATACTCGGTGTTTTTGATCCTTGCCACTGCAAGTCTGTTTACTGCTGAGCCAAGCAATGTTCCCCAATGTACATTTTCCATGCACAAAAGAGTTAGCAATTGACTCTTTTTTTAAATTGCATTGTTTTATTTAAATCATTGGTCAGTTTTCCCCCACCCTCCAGATGCTCAATCAGAAAACCTCTCACTGCAGCTTTTCTCTCACACCTGTCAGAGTCTCTGCTGTAACCATAAGGCCAGGTCTGTTTGTGAGTCCCCTCAGCGCCCTCACCCTGGAGTGCCCCCTCCATCACTGATCACCATGTCGTCCTCTTTCTCAGGTTCCTTTCTTCTACATTAGCCTTCTGAGAAAGGATGCCTAGAAGGTCAAGTTCCTGTGGCTTGATCACTTGTTTGGCATGTTGGTGTGGACTGCAGATGAAAGATCATTTTATTTCAGAATTTGTGCCATGTGGGGGGCGCAGTTTCACACCAGGAAAGCCTTACAGCTGTGCAGCCCTGTGTCATTCTGTCTGTTGGACAGTGTATCTTTTGTTTCACTTTAGGTTTTCAAGACAGAGTGTCTCTGTGTAGTCCTGGATGTCCTAGAACTCTCTATGTAGACCAGGCTAGCCTTGAACTCAGAGATCCACCTGTTTCTGCCTCCCAAGTTTTGGGATGAAAGGTATGTGCCACTGGCATGTGTACCTTGTATGCTTCATTTTTGTGTCTTTCTAGAAACTTCCTGCTGCTATGTCCTTCCCTTCACTGTGCAGTGATATGGGTCCTCCCTCAGTCAGGACACACAGAGCCTTCATGTTCTGGAAGGCTGTCGTGTCTGTATTTGGTCCTTTCTTTTTGAGCTTTCTTGGGACTTCAGCTTGGGGATTCCTGGGTAAAACCTTTGGTTCCTGCCTCATTGTCTTGCCCACTCTTTTTCCAGCCTCATCTCCTTAAAGAGTGTATATGCACACAGCTCCATTCCTGGGTTTCAGGGTTCAGACTTCTCCTAGGGATCAGGTGAGCACACATCACTCCACAGCTAACTCCAGTAGCCATAGCTCTCCAGAGCTGCACAAGGCTTTGGAGTGTCACTCAGTGGCTGGTGATGACAAGGATGTGGTCATTCTTGTGGCCTTTTCTAAGGATAACTTTACAAAGACCTTGAGAAAAACCTTCCTTATGACCATGCTAGGGATGTGTCCTAAGGATGAAGTTTGATATTATGTATGAATACCAGTCATTATAAATAGGTAACGAGTGGGTGAGGGTTTAACTCAGTGTGTAGCCTGTGTGTGATGTGTGTGAGGCCATGGATTCGGTCCTTAGCACCATAAATAAATAAATATAAAGTAAGTAAAACAAAAAATAAGGTAGGACCTACAGGTCAAACCTGGTAGTGATTTCTGCAATAGAAGACATCCATGCAGTGGACTATTACACAGCCATTATTAATGGTGGGAAGAGGTCCACTGTAAGGGAAAGAAGATTCTAGAACATTGTGTTACTATGTATGCTATGCTAGGCACAGTTCCTCTACCCCCCATATCCTGCCTTTATCCCTAACACACTGGCTGTACTTCTCTTACAGTAGGAATCACCCCATCTCCTCTGAAATCCTGACTGCATGGTTGAGGCCCTGGAGTGTTGTGCTTCTTTTCTCAAGGACAAGCTCAGCAAGTGATTTCCATCCTTGGGGATAGCACCACTGTGTTCATAATGGTCACTTGAGAGGCCTGCCTGGCACAGTCCCCTGCTGTGACAGTGCCCTGGTATCTTCTTTACTCCGGGGTGACATGGACTCAACCTTTTCCCAAGAATGGTTGGGAAAATCACTTCTTGGCTGAAGCCCACAAGGCACAGCTTGAACCCTCGGTGCCATGCACTCGCTGGCCAAGACAGCTGACACCCTATCCTTCCAGCCTCCTAGAGCATCCCATTGGTCACTGTTGGCAAAGGGCTGTCAGGCAGCCTGGTACCTGCCCTTTATGGATGACAATGGCTACAGATCAAGTTGGAGGCCCTTGTAGGGTGACTGCAGGAGGGATGTCCATATAGCCTTATCCTCAGGCTCCCAAACATCTGAGGAGGGTGCCCACCGTGGTCCTCAAACCAATGGCTTCCAACCCTTGTGGCAGTGGACTGAGGGACTGGTCCCTAGGTCAGCTGCCTTCCCTGCAGGCTGCCATCCCAACCCAGATCTGCGGATACATACATGCATACATACATACATATATATATATATATACAATAACCCATGCAGGAATACAGATGTCTGTCCCTGCTTCTAGGTGGGGAGGATTCCAAGGTACTCTCAGTAGTACTGTTTGCATCCTGTCCCTTCTCTATGATCCCACCCTGTCTGTGTGACCATCATGAATAGCCAAATCTCAGGCTCTGCTCTGGAGAAGTCAACCTTGCTATGTTGCTGACCGCTTTTTCTTGTCTTCCTTTCTCCTTGTATTTTGTTTGTTTTTGTGATAGTGTCTCACTTTGTAGTCCAGCTGGCCTCATGTGTGTGACAATCCTCCTGCCTTAGCCTCACAAGGCATGAGACATCGTGCCTGACTTTTTCTTTTTCTTTCTGTGTAATACTGGGGATGGATCCCAGGCCCTCACATGTGCTAAGCATGTGTTCTGTCACTGGGTTGAGCTGTCAGCCACCATTTGTGTTTCACTGAGGACACCACAGCTGTGGGCAGATTTGTCCAAGGCCCTGAGCAGATGGGCACTTTATGGACATCTGTACTCTGCTGAGAAACACACATCAATAGAGAGCTAGGTGCCTGCAGTGTGGACTTGGTGCCTGGGTAGCCAGGAAGGTACATTCTGGGCCATTCAGGAACCTGATGCTGTCCTGGACCAGTGCAGTATGTGGACAGTTGGTCCAAATGACTGGTGTCTGTTGCCAGTGGCTAGGGAGACATGAGCTGGGTTGACCTGGAGGGTTGAGTGGGAGCAGTTGTATTAAGGAGACGTGCTGTGAACTCAGCCTCAATTAACCCGTCTCCTTAAGCCTGGTGAGGTCAGGATCACTTGATTTGGGGGCTGTCAGGAGAGAAGGGCTGGGAGTGATGGTGGTTCATGGGGCCTGGGTGGTGCTGCCTGGCTCATACCTGATAATGCATGCTTTTATCTCTGAGGTCTGTAAAGGAGGAAGGAGTCCTGGGTGATGGGCCGGGGAGGGGGGGGATGGTGGGTGATGGTGAGGGACCAGAGGAGGCAGCTGCTGTGGACTTGCTGTGGACTTCCAGTTATTTCACATCTGAAAAGAAAGATCCTAGGCTGCTTTGTCTTTGGAATACACGAGAGAAACAACGTTGTGCTGAAATCATTGGTTTGACACCTGATGCCTCAGAATGATACCAGTGTCTGCCTTGGGGTATCTGCTGCAGTGGGCTGGGTCCAGTTCGGTCTACACTGTGAGTACAACTGGCCTGCTCTGCAGATAGGGGTCCAGGAACTTGCCTTGAGTCATGTATTAATAGCAGAGCACGATGAGAGCAGGGGTCTGAATGTCCCCTTGTTATTTTTAGTGCCTTATAACATCTTGGGGCTTGGGAGGTTGTCCAGTCAGTACAATGCTTGCTGCACAAATGTGAGGACCTGAGTTCAATCCTAGCACCCATGTAAAAAACCAGGTGTATAGTACATGCCTGTAATTGCAGCATTGCGGGAGTAGATCCCCGATGCTTGCTGGCCAACCAGTATACCTGAATTGGTGAGCTCCAGGGTTAGTAAGAGACCTTGTCTCAAAAGAGAAGGTGGAACATCTGGAGAGAAGGCTCAGTGGTTAAGTGTATGCACTGCTCTTCCAGAGGCCTCAAGTTCAGCTCCCATCACTCACATTAAGAGGCTTACAACCTCCTGTAACTCCAGTTCTGGGACATCTGATGCCCTCTTCTGGCCTCCTCGGGAACCGCGTGCATGTGGCACACAGATGTATATGCAGGGAAACACACATAAAGTGAAGCTAAAAACTAAATCCTTTAGGACATTTTAGTTAAAACTTTTAGTGAAAATTTTTAAATGTTAACGAAGTGGAGAACAGCAGTCGAGGAAGACAGCCATCACCAACTCACCTCTCTGCACAGATGTGCACAAACACACATTCTCATAATTTTATGTTACAATTCTAACCACCATTTCTTATTTGGAGAAAGAATTTGTCTGTGATTCCCAGGCTGACTCTGAATTTCTGGGCTCAAGTGATCCTCCTGCCTCAGCCTGCGAGGCGCACACCAGGAGCTTGCCAGCATGGTATTCAGTGGTGTCGAGCTTACCACCATGTCGTTCCGATCTACTCTAGAACTTCTCCATCACCTAAATGGGAACATGGTCCCCAGTAAGGGGCATTAGCCATGAACTCCCGTCTCAGCCCCTCGGGCCTCACCCTCTATGTGGAACCGGGAGGTTTTGTCCTTTGGTGCCTGGCTATTTTTACTTTTGTGGTGTCAAGGTTGTGCCCTGGTATGGTGACATCAGTACGTCTAACTTTTCTTGGCTATTTTTCCATGTCACTGTTTTTCCACGTGTCTAATCATTATTGACATAGGGTTGTGTTGTTCTCTTATGAACAGAGCAGTGTACAGGGGCATGCTTCTTTGCTCCTGATTCTACTGACTGTGGTCTGCTAATTTTAATGTCCCTTCCCCATGCACTTGATGCTCTTCTGGGGTGTCCCACTGAGTGGGCTGACTAAACTTCTGGGGCACCTCCAGTAGCAGCAGCGGGGACCTCACTCTCCCTAAGGTGTGCCCTTAACAGTCTCACAGCCTTCAGCATCCTACAGGCCATGCTCCCTCCCCTTCTTCACCTCTTTCTGAAGGCTCCCCAGAGTCACTCTGGACTCTGACTCTCTGTATCCAACCCTACTGCAGTCTTAGAATCCGGCCATGGGAAACAGGACAGGGGTGCCTTCGAACATGACCATCAGTGAGGTCAATTTACAGCCTCACTGTGACCCCTCTGCCTCTGTGCCCAGGTAAACCCACCTGCGCTTCACTTCCATGGAGAGGCCCTGAGGGGCGTGCAAATGCGGATGTTCCACACACCTCCTGCCCCAGGAGCTCACCCTTCTCTCCTTTGTCTCCCCAGGCACGTACCAGGGCCAGTGGGTCGGTGGCATGCGCCAGGGTTACGGTGTGCGGCAGAGCGTCCCCTATGGCATGGCCGCAGTCATCCGCTCGCCCCTGAGGACGTCCATCAACTCTCTACGCAGCGAGCACACCAACGGTGCAGCGCTGCACCCGGATGCCTCCCCGGCAGTGGCCGGCAGCCCAGCTGTGTCCCGTGGTGGCTTCGTGCTGGTGGCCCACAGTGACTCAGAGATCCTGAAGAGCAAGAAGAAGGGGCTCTTCCGGCGCTCCCTGCTGAGCGGCCTGAAGCTTCGCAAGTCTGAGTCAAAGAGCAGCCTGGCCAGTCAGCGAAGCAAGCAGAGCTCCTTCCGCAGCGAGGCGGGCATGAGCACTGTGAGCTCCACGGCCAGTGACATCCACTCCACCATCAGCCTGGGTGAGGCCGAGGCCGAGCTGGCTGTCATCGAGGACGACATCGACGCCACCACCACTGAGACCTATGTGGGCGAGTGGAAGAATGACAAACGCTCGGGCTTCGGTGTGAGCCAGCGCTCCGACGGGCTCAAGTATGAGGGCGAGTGGGTCAGCAACCGGCGGCATGGCTACGGGTGCATGACCTTCCCCGACGGCACCAAGGAGGAGGGGAAATACAAGCAGAATGTGCTTGTGAGTGGCAAGCGCAAGAACCTCATCCCACTTCGTGCCAGTAAGATCCGGGAGAAGGTGGACCGGGCCGTGGAGGCGGCCGAGCGGGCAGCCACCATCGCTAAGCAGAAGGCCGAGATTGCGGCATCCAGGTAGGGTTGGGCAGAGTGTCCTGCAGGACCAGAAGGCATTCATGACCTGCTCTGCTAGTCTGTGTGGTGCCCCGTGTGAGCCTGTGCAGTGTTCCTCTATCTGTTCCCCAGAGTCTTGGTGTTCCTTGGACATCCTCAGAAGGTGATTGCAGACAGAGGTGGGGCCAGGAAATGATCTGAGGGGCCTTGGGGACACCTGCAGCTTCCTCTTAAACAGGGCAGGAGGGAGTCGGGAGACTGCAGAGCAGGGGAGATAGATGCCTTTCGTCTTTGGTATGTGTCTAAGCGTGTTTTTATACACCACTGATGGACAGAGACGGCTGCTGTTCTGTTGGTATGATGTGTAGGACACCTGCTGGCTGGTGCCCTCGGCCTCAGGGACTTGGGAAGAGACTGAAAGCTACTTCAGTGGCTCAGATCTGTGACTGAGGCCCCCACATGGCCCCCACGAGACATCTCTTCTGAACAGAACAGCTGTGGGTGGCAGGGAGGGCCCACATGAGACTTGGTATTTTGAGTCAATAGCTGCCCCCACTCAGGCTATAGGGCATTAAACTTGAGGTTCAGAGGGACCACTGGGCCCCAGAGAACAGTGATAGAGGTGGCTGTGGGTGAGCATTGCATGTGTTTTTCCTCTAGGTGTCAGTGCAGTGTGCAAGCCTCAGGCCTAGAGAAGGTGTCCCAGGCTGGGAAACCATGTAGGCAAGTGTGGGAGCCTGGGCTGGTGTCAGCCAGTCTGTGAGAGTCAGGAGACTGCAGACAGGGGAACCACAGGAGTCACATTCTCGGGCTTAAGGATGCTGCCCTGTAGGAAGCCCAGAGCTTGCCTGTGTGTGCCTCTGGCTGCGCTGTGATGCACCTATTAAATAGCTTTATGGAGATATTGTACAGGATTATCCTCTGAGCCAATCCACCACCGTATTTACCAGAACACCTGTGCCCGCTTGCAAAAGATGGTCACGACTCAGCTTATTGGTTGTTGACGTTCCCTTAGAAGTGGGGTGGGGAGGGACCCTCACCTGAGTAGCCAGTTCCCCCATCCCAAACAGCTACATGCTCTCCTGCCCTGATTGCACCAGGTCTCTAGGCCTTGGGGGAAGGACTGGAGTATACAGGTGGGGAATGGTTGGGGCAGTGGCTCCATCTATGTGGCTATGGGGAAGCCAACACCTATGCTGGGTAAAGACTTTCCAGAGTGACCTTTTAGGGAGAGCACCCACATTCCTCTCAGTAGCCCCTGCCCAGGCTCTGTAAGGAAGTCCCATAGCTTGCTGGTTTCCGCAGGTTAACTTTGGTGGTATGTGACTTGGTTTGTTGTTGGGACCTTCAGAGAAGTGGTTATTGTTTGTCTCCCACCTCAGCTACAGAAGGTGTTAGAAGCTGAAAGTCTCTATCATTCCTTCTAGAGAGCCCAGGGCTGGGAGATACTGCATATGCCTTGGACTCCTGGGCTAGCGGCCTCAGGAGGACATATGTCTGTAGACGGAAGTTACTGTCCCGCCTGGTCCCACAGCCGTCAGTCCAAATAAACACACAGAGGCTCATATTAATTATAAACTTTTGACTGATGGCTCAGGCTTCTTATTGGAGAGCTCTTAATTATTAACCCATTCCTATCAATCTGTGTATCTCCACGTAGTCTTGGCTTACCAGTGATGTCTGGGCCTCCTGTTTCCTCGGCAGCTGCATGGCATCTCTCACTACCTTTCTCTATCCCTGTTTGGATTTCCCACCTGGCTAAATCCTGCCTGTCCATTGACTGAAACAGCTGTATTCATCAACCAATAAGAGAAACATATATGCACAGCATACAGAAGGACATCCCCCATCCTGTGTCCATCTGGAAGATTCTGGAAGGTGGTGATGGCCAGCTGAGCATCCAGCACCACTCAGCCTTTAGCCTGTGGCGACTGAAGATTCGCTCACTCTGGGCGACCTTTATCATAGTACAGAGCGCGGGTATCAGCTGGTGGGACTCCTGTCTCCTGTAGTGTCTGTGGTCTAGAAGGGAGCACAATAGCTCCAAGAGGCTGAAAGAAAGAATTCCGACCTCAGTACTGAGGTCTGACACTGCCCAGGCTTGGCCTCTCATGCTGCTCCCACCACAACCTGGAAGTGACTGTGAGTGACAAGTATGGCTGCTCACCTGGGATTTTAGGAACCTGCTGAGCTCTAGGTGTTCTTATCGTGGTAAACATAAACGTAGCCCTTACCTCATACAGAAAGTAATGGCCAGAAGACGTGTGTATCTTTGTGCACCTGGGCACCAACAGACCCCACACACACACCCATGGGCTCCAACCTAGTCTGTTGAAACCCTGAAGCACACCCATGTGCCTCCCTCCCATTGGCTGCCTGACCCCAGGCTTGTTTTCTGCATATTTGAGTTCACAGAGAGGACCCAGTCCTGTTACCTTATCAGTGACATGGCCTTGAGATTAAATAGCCCTGATTCTGCCTTTACACAGCTGGGATTTCAGAGTCTGTTGAGAAAGAGGCCAATTGATGGACGTGTCCCACAATGTGTAACATGTACAGGTATGCCAATTCCCTTGGTATCCTCCAGGGAAGTCTTAGGTTACTGGCATGTGGCTAGTTGTGGGGTCTGGCCTCGATGTGGCTGGCAGGAAAGACAGGAGGCATCAGACCCTTATTAGCCGTCAGGAACCAGCTTCTTAGACTCTGGCCTTGAAAACAGCAGGGACCTATGTGCAATCTACTGTCACTGCCAAATGGCCAGGGCTGGCTGCTCTATAAGAAAGGGTTCCCACTGGAGCAGTGATTCTCAACCTGTGGATCCTGACCCCTTTTGGGTCACATATCAGATATCTGGCCTATCAAATACAACAGGAGGAACTGTACTAAAGGGTCACAACATTAGGAAGGCTGAGAACCACTGCACTGAAGGATGGTGGAGCCCCTGATGTGGGGCCCAGTCTCTGGTTGAGCCCATCATTAGTGCTGGTGTCACCCCAGCACTGCTCTGAATGCTGATCCCTGGTGCCCAGAGTGTCCTGTTGGAGGTGGGGAGGTAGTGCAGTGTCATCCAGGAGATGAGCCACCACCGCAGGCTGTAAGCATGAATCTGTGTCTCCTGCTTCTTCCTAACGGGTTTAGAATGTGGGGACCAAGGCAGGTAACCAGAGGCCTGTGTTGAAAGGGTAGAGATGGCAAGTAACTGACAGACCTTGGGTCCAGCAAGAGCCCCAAGCAGCTGTGCTGCCACTGAAGCGCACTCATCCCTGGAGGGCATCACTGTCACCATCAAGATGACAGAGACTCGGGGTCATGCATGTTGCTTCATCCTCAGCTGCAGGTCAGGGCTCACCCACCAGAGCAGAGTGAGTGAGACACTGCCCATGGCATCCTTGTCAGACATTCCAGGCCATCTTGGAGATGACTCCAGCAAGGCTGGGGACAGGCACAAGGAGAGTAACTCTGGGGTGCCATAACTCTTGGGGAACCCCTTCTGAGGCCCCTCTTGGTGGAGGCAAAGGAGCACTGGCACTTTGAAGTACCTTTTAAACACAGCACGGGGACTGCTTAGTGGCTAAGAGGACTCGAGTTCAGTTCCCAGCACCCACATCAGGCAGCTTACAACCACCTGTAAGTCCAGCTCCAGGGGAGCAGACACCCTCCTCTGGTCTCCATTGGCACTGCACACACCCATGTACATTAACACATGGACACAAACATATAAGGGAGAAATAAATGTGAGTCTTTAAATGCATCCCTGCTCCTGCGATGGGAAGGTGGGTGTGTGCATCCGGGAAGAGGCCCATTCAGGAGAGTGTCCGACCCCCTGCTGTCCCCATTAAGGTGGTCAAATAGCACGCAAGCCCTAGTTAAAGGGATAAGAAGGCACTGTGCAACATCTTGAGCTACGCCTGTCCCCTCAGTGGTGCATGAAAATACCATGGTCCTTCTCATCCACGCATTTTCCAGTGGTCGGCTGTGGTCTGTCTGAAGGAAAATTCCGTAAGTAAATAATTGATGAGTTTTTTCCCCACTTTGGGACAAGCCTCTCCCTATGTCTTCCATTGTGCACCATCCTGAGGTGTGTGATGGTGTCTGGCACCATCCCACTCTATCCTTCCTAGGCTGTGACTCATCCTATGACTTGTTCTTGTCCAGTATATCCACACCATGCGTGATACTCACCCGTGAGCCACTGAGTAGCTGTCTTCAAATGACCCGTTTGATTAGTAGGGTGACTGTTAGTTATTGTCAGGCCCGCGTGGGTGCCTGGAATAATGTACAGAACAGGTTTAGGGCTGGGACCTAAGACCTCAGCCTTCCCTGCGACAAGGGAACTGCTGTACACACGCCACGCTTTCATCACTTGCCTTGGGAGGCTGGCATTGCACTGTGTCCTGTTCTCTGAGATCCTCCTCTCCCCGGTCCAGGGGTCTCTCCACTGGTGCAGCTGGGTGTGCACATTTCTCCGCCATCTGTGACGCGGGTGTCCATGTTGCTGGAGCCCTCCTCTGTTAGAGTGTTCTGGGCACTTCTGATCTTGCAGTCTGGAAGTGGGGCTGCAGAGGCAGGCCATCCTGCTACCCATCCCATTTCTGCACCACCCTCCCCTGTAGCATTGTGATCTGAGGAAAGATACATGCTTGTGAGCCTGTGGTAGACGCAGCAGCTCCGAGGAGGAGGTGATGGGGTCCTGGGTTTGTTCCACGGTGCTGAATCAGGCCCCTGAAGTGCATTCACATCTCAAGCCCAGAACCTGCAGCTGTGTCACCTCTCATGACAAAAGGACTTTACAGATGTGGCTGAGGATGTGGAAATGGGTGATTATCTTGCCCCCCTCCCCAGGTGGCCCAATGTCATCACAGGGTCTTCACTCGAGGGAGGTGGTGAAGGCACAAGTTAGAGCTGTGAAGTACAAAAGGAGTCTGGGACCCAAGGAATGCAAGCAACTTCTAGACACAGGGGAAGTTAAGGGAAGGGGTCTTCCTGGAGCTGATCTGCAGGGGACCCACACAGGCCACACCCTGATTTCAGCTCTTGCATGTTTTGGAGGATCTGCATAGCAGGTGAGTTTTGTCACAGTAGTTTCAGGAGGCATACATGCTTACTGTTCTGGCCACAGGCCCTGCCTGCCTCTGAGCACCTGAGAGAATGCTCAAGCTCCCCTCTTCCCACTGGCTGCACTGCCCCACAGTATCACTTCTTGGTCCAGGGTTGGGCTTCTGCCCCCGTGGGAGGCCTGTCACACCTCTGGTGGGCAGAGACCCATCTGTTTGGGCTCAGCCTTGTAACTTGAAACTGAACAGGGTGGGTGGGGACGGGTTTTAGGATCCTGGGAAGTGACTAGACTCAGGACCAGCCGAGGGGATACTGGAGGCAAATGGCTGGTGTATACCATCCAAGCTTCTGGGTTTACCCAGCAGCCTCAGTTCTGTCTTGGTGAGCTGGGAGATCGTGACCTTGGCTGTCTGGCACCTTCTGTGGCACTTCTCATAGACTCATAAACTGGGGAATGTGGGCAGCCTCTGCCCATGCCAGCACTGCCCCCGGTCCCTGCCCCACGGGCTCTCACCTTGCTGCAGACAGTCAGACACTGTGGTTGGAAACCGCAGTTAGGACAGCTGTCACATGCCCTTTCTATGGAACTGCTGGTCACATGGTAGTCTAGGATCTCTGCGCAGTCTGAAGCAGCTGTCACCTGGATTCACAGAGGCTCAGAAGGAGGCAGGAAAGAAAGCAGTCATCTGAGGCCTGCTGGGCCCACAGGCTCACTGGGTACAAGAGTTCTGCAGTCCTGGGCATGTGAAAGGGCTGTGGGGCCCAGGCCCCTGGGAGTCCCCTGTCCCCCAAGTAAGCCTGTTGATGTTTAGAAGTCCTCTTGGTGGGCCTCCATGGGATCTCAGTGGCCTGTCCCAGCATTTGGTGACAACATGGTGTCTCTTCTGAATCCAGCCTGACCCTCCCACTGAATACCCTTTTCCCATCTGTCTCACAGAAGTGCCGAGTGGCTCTGCTGTCTGTAACCTCGGCAGGCGTCTAACCTCCTGGGCCTTGCTTTCCACTCTGTAGGATGACAAGTGGAGTGCCTGCCACATGCCACACGCCACGTCGCTAGTGTGTCAGCGTGGACACCCCAGGGGTCAAGCCGACCCCAGTGGACTCAGCATGGGATGTCCAGGCATATTATCATGGCCTTGGCTCCTGTGCCCCTTGCTCCTATCGGTGGACACATGTACACAGTTTCTGCATCTTTTAGGGACAGCTTGTCATCGCAGCAGACTGTCTTTGTTCTTTGCCCCCTGCCTTCCTTAGGCCCACTTGTGTCTTTTGCAGGGAGCTTGCAATGAATGCCCCTGCTTGGTCAGGTTGTTCACATGACTAAGGAAAGGGCTGTGCAGAGCCTCCTGCTGCAGCCTGAGTCTCTGGGATGATTGACAGGTGTGCACTGCCAGGCTTGGCTCACCCATAGATAGCTTCTGCGCTAGTTCTTCATGGAGGTCTGTGACATCTGACATAGCTGACCGGTCCTGTGGTCTTCCCACACACCATGGCTCCTGCCACACTGACTCTTATGGGACCCTCTCCATCCTTCTAAAAGGCCTCATGGCTGCTATGACAAAGTGCCCCAGACTGTGCAGTCACAGCAACAGGAACCTGTCCAGCATGGGGTTCTGGAGGCTGCAGTGGGTGGAGCCATGGTCTCCTCCACAGGACCAGGCTAAGGCTTTCTGTCCCTATTGGGTACTCATAGGGTTTCTTGGGAGTCTAAGGTTCCATGCCTTGTGGCTCCATCACTCTGACCTCTGCCTCTGTCCCTTTGTGTTTACTTTCTTCCCTTCCTTCCTTTTTAAAAACAGTTTTATTTATTTTTTACATTCCAATTCCAATTCCCCTTCCCTCCTCTCCTATGGCTCCCCCTCCCCTCACCTGCCATTAACTCCTCAGGGAAGGTAAGACCTCCAAGTCTGTCCCATCATCTCATTGAGGCAGGACCAGGGCACCTCCCCATCCTCCACACACCTGTGTCTAGGCTGGGCAAGGTATCTCTCCATATAGAATGGGCTCCACTAAGTCAGTTTGTGCATTAGAGTTAGATCTTGGACCCAATGTCAGTGGCCTCACATATTGTCCCAGTCACACCATTGTCACCTATATTAAGGGAGTCTAGCTCTGTCTTATGCAGGTTCCCCATGTGTCAGACCTGAGTCAGTGATCTCTCACTAGCTCAGGTCAGCTGATTCTGTGGGTTTCCCCATCATGGTCTTGACTCCTTTGTTCATATTATCGCTCCTCCCTCACTTTGATTGTACTACAGGAGCTCAGCCCAATGGTTAGTTGTACATTTCTGCATCTGCTTCCATCTGTTTCTGTAAGAGGGTTCTAGCTTCTCTGGGTTTGTGGTTTATAGGCTGAGTATCTTTTGCTTTATGTCTGGTATCCACTTATGGGTGAGTACATACTATATTTGTCTTTCTGGATCTGGTTTACCTTACTCAGGATGGTTATTTCTAGTTCTGTCCATTTGCTTTCAAATTTTAGGATGTCATTGTTTCTTACCACTGAGTAGTACTCCATTGTGTAAGTATACTACATTTTCTTTATCCACTCTTCAGTTGAGGGGCATCTAGGTTGTTTCCAAGATCTGGCTATTATGAATAATGTTGCTATGAGCATAGTTGAGCAAATGTCCTTGTGGTGTGAATATGCCTTCTTTGGGTGTATGCCCACCAGTAGTATTGCAGGCTCTCGAGCTAGGCTGATCCCTAATTTTTTGAGAAATCACCACACTGATTTCCACAGAGGCTGTACAAGTTTGCACTCCTACCAGCAATGGAGGAGTGTTCTCGCTTTTCCACGTTCTCTCCAGCATAAGCTGTCCTTGGTGTTTTCGGTCTTAGCCATTCTGATCAGTGTAAGATGGACTCTCAGAGTGGTTTTGAGTTACATTTCCCAGAAGACTAAAGACGTTGAGCATTTCCTTAAGTGTCTTTCCGTCATTTGAGATTGTTCTGTTCAGAATTCTCTCTTTTGAGCTGTACCCCACTTTATAATCGGATTATTTTACAGTTTGATGTCTAGTTTCTTGAGTTCTTTGTATATTTTGGAGATCAGCCCTCTGTCAGATGTGGGGTTGGTGAAGATCTTTTCCCATTCTGTAGGGAGCCATCTTGTCTTCTTGACCATGTTCTTTGCTTTACAGAAGTTTTCTCAGTTTCAGGAGGCCCCAATAACTAATTGTTGCTCTCAGAGTCTGCTACTGGTTTTCTATTTAGGAAGTGGTCTCCTGTGCCTATGCGCTCAAGTGTATTTCCCATTTTCTCTTCTATGAGGTTCAGTGTGGATGGATTTATATTGAGGTTTTTGATCTATTTGCACTTGAGTTTTGTGCATGGTGATAGATATGGATTCTTCTACATGTTGACAGCCATTTATACCAACACCATTTGTTGAATATGATTTCTTTTTCCATTTTATATTTTTAGCTTCTTTATCAAAAGTTAGGTGTCCATAGGTGCTTTTTAGTGGAGAGTGTCCATGGTGCTTGTATGAAGGTCAGGGGCCACTTTCTGGAGTCAGTTCTCTCCTCTGCATGAGTTCTGGGGATTGAACTCAGGACACTAGGCTCATATGACAAGTGCCTTCACCTGCTGAGCCATCTTGATAAAAGAAAAGTAAGGGCCCATTGGAGTCCATAGTGGCCTCATCTTAATCACTTCTGCAATGACCTGAACCTTGAGGCTGCAGATTGGCAGGAAGTAGGACACTATTGGGCCTGCCCAACTGCCTGCTACTCTTCCCCAGCCCAGGCTGCCCCTCTGTACAGAGAGCCATCCCTCCACCATTTGGTTTGACTCCTTCTGGCCTAGGTGCCTGCTGCAGTGGTGTGTCCCATGGGTCCCATAACCAGGTGCTGGCCCAGGCCTTTCACTCCGCATGCAGCGATGTTTGTGTTCTCAGCGTGGGCTCTGGTGCTCCCTAAAGACACAGATGGGCACTGTGAAAGACCAGGACCAGAGGCACTGGTGCGAAATTCCAGGGGCTAAGTTGAGCATGCCTCTCACCCCCATTGAACCATCTGTAGAGCTGCACAAAGGCACACATACATGCGCTGCACACACACACACACACACACACACACACACACACACACCTTCCGTGGGTAGATTTTCATGGAATTCTTTGGGCTTTTTGCTGATTGAATTCCATACCCTCTGTGTCTTTAGTGTTCTCACTCCCCTCTAGGCTAGGGCCTGTGTTGTCATTCATAGACGAGGATGGGCTCTATTCCCTATGGGATGTCTGCTGCCACCTGTTGCCTTGAGAATCACCACAGCCAAGCTTAGGCTTCACCCTCCCATTATGGAGGCAGAAAGGAGAAACAGATGAAACACACAGGATGTGGGAACAGCTCGCCGACCTTGGTCTCCAAGGCTTAGAGCTGTGTGTGTGTGTGTGTGTGTGTTGTGTAACTGAGCTCAGAAATGCATGATTCTGGGGTATTTTTAAAGTATAACTGATATTTCTCCAGTCTGTGTGGAGACTGGAGACAATGCTGTTAAGATGTGGTTGCAAGGACAGAATCCCAGTGCAGTTAGCTTAAGCAAAATGGCACTGGGTTAGTTCCCACTCCCGGAATGGAATTCAGACACAGCGGGACCCGGGGCTGCAGACTACATGGTCTTGCTTTCCTCTGTACTCAGTGTCACTATCCAGAAAGTTCTCAGCATGAGGTAGGGAAGACTAGCAGGTGTGTTTGCTCACACACTCCGGAGTTCTCAGCCTTTGCAGGAAGGAGATGCCCTTTCACTCCCAGCAGCCTTAGAGACATCCGCCTTAAAGCTCCCATGCTCCACTACAGCATAGAATTCGTTGCTTTTCCCAGTGTTCCAGGGAAGAAGGGTTGGTTGTAGCTCAGTCTGTCATGGTGGCGAGATGGTGGTAAGAACCGGAGGCCTCCAGGGGAAGTGGGCTGACTTATCACCAGTGACTCACTTCCCCAGGCCAGGCTCTATCTTCTGAAGGTTCCACTGCCTTCCAAAACAACACAAGCAGCGGGCATACGTGTCAGGAGGAGGAGCCCAACGGGTGGACATGGGTGTCCTGTCCAGGGTGCTGAAGGAAGCCTAGCGGCTCAGCCAGCCCTGAGATAGAGCCAAGGCCGTCAGCCCGCCTGCTCAGTGTCCCATCGATGGTGTCGGCGTGTCCTCCCCCCATTGTCCACTCGCAGAACACCCTCATAACCTCAGATACTCCAACCTCATCACCATTCCCTCAGTGTCCCCACTCCTCAGTGCAGAACTGGAGCCTGCTTCCTGCCGCTGTGGCCTTCTCACATCACCAGCATCCCACCCCACGAGGCCTTTCGTTCCTGTTTAAGCTTTCAGTTCATATTGAGTTCTCAGTGGTTTTTCCTGTTGACAACTAGGCAATGTTCCATGTGCTCACTTACCCACTCATTATCCTGTGGACTCGTGTCTGTACTGTGGACAAGGCTGGCTTGGTTGTCCATGGACATGTGTGCCATTTTCCTGATTCCTGTGGTGACTTTGCTGATCTGTTTCTACAGCTGCTGAGGTGACGTGGTGTGGCTCTCGCCACTCCTTGCCTTGCGTTGGCTGTCTCCTCTATTCCATCATTCAGGTGGGTGGGAAGTGGTGTCCCTCTGTGGGTTTGCAGCTCAGACTGGCCTTGAACTTGTGATCCTCACCCCTCAGCTTCCCTCTCTCATCCCTGCTTTGACCTGCACTTCCCTGATGACCGATGGTGCTGTCTTTCCATGTGTTTATGGATCACTTTATACCTTCCTCTGAAGAAACTGTTCAGTTTGACTTTTCAGTAAATATTTGCATCCTTTGAACGTTGAAATCCATGTAAGTTGCAACCAGGCTTCCTGGCATGCAACTGAGCTCCTCGAGAGCATAATGCTGCCAAGACTAACCTGGAGCACACAGGCAGACATTGCAGGAGGGCGCCTTCAGAGACAGAGCCATGCACCTGGTTCCAGATGTTGGCTCACCTAACTCTGAGCCCTCCCTGCAGGCCTGTGTTAAGTGACCTCTAAGACACGAGGCAAGGGGAATGAGGCAGGTGCCCCAGCAGGCAGAGCCATTCCTACTCCAGTTCCATGGAGGATGAAGCAGGCCCAAGGCTGCTTCACCTCAGGACCTGGGTGTGCATGCTGGGCAGAGCTGCTCAGTGAGGTCAAGTGCCCAGGTCTCCAGTAGCCACTACTGAGCCTGACCCCAGCTCATACCATGATCTCAAGAGGGAGGAGAGATAAGGTACAGTCACCCAGTTGCAAGGGAGACAGGGAAACATGGTCCGAATGTGGGCCATGGGGCCCACATAAGTGTTGGTGGCTGTAGTACAACCAGAAGGAAGGGCCAGCAGCAATGGGGAACCGACAGCCACACTTGCCACCCTGACCGGGGGCAGTTACTCTCAGGGCCTATGTCCCTCAATCCACAGCCTTCCCTGGGCCCCTGGATGCCCACCTCTGCAAGGTAGCTGCCCCTGCAGAGTCCTCTTGTTCTCTGAGCACAGAGACTCTGCCCATGTGTCTGTCACCTGGGACCTCCAGGGCTGGACCAGACCAGTTCAGGGTAGATGTTTCACAGTGAGATGTGAGTGTGGGTGGCCGTGTTAGATTTCTCTGAACCACAGAACTAAGGGACAGCCAAGCCATGCTGTCCCCAAAGCCAGGGTAGATGACCAGCTAGGGCCTTCTGTACTCTGTCTTTTCCTTCTGAGGATGGAGGTGAGGCTATTTCACCATGCCTCTGTTGCTGTCTCTCCATGTCCGCCTCCGCCTTTCCTTTTATCCTGCTCCCTCCCTGCTCCCCTCCCTCCCTTGCTCTTCATCCCTGCTTTCTTTGTTGACCCGGTCCCTCCAGTCTCTCTCCATACCTCCCTTTCTTCACCTGTGGATTCCTGCTATGGAACCAGGATGGCCACAGTGAGTGAGCCGGGCCCTTTGCCACCCAGCTGACAGTCACATGTGGGGCGTTTACAAGGCACTGGCTCCCAGCAGGTGGAGGCAAGTGTCCCTGTATTGGCTGGGAGGTCGCCTCACGCCCCCAGCCCCCAAGCTGAGACCCATTGACGGGACTGGGCTGCTGTGGGGGCCTCTACCTTGCACAGCCCAGAGGCCTCCCCTTTCCAGCCCCTGGGCTCTGATAGTGATTTTCCCAGCAGGGCGGCCCGATGGCTGGTGCCTTGAGAAGCAATTATGTGAAGTGGCTGGGCAAGGGAGCTATTACCGGCAGGGCGCCACAGTTGCTGTGACCTCAGTTGCCACTTATCTGTACCCAGCTGGAGCACCCACGGCAGGCCCAGACACCCCGCCCTGACTGGCGTCGCAGCCTGCCTCTTGTGGAGACCAGCTGTTGGGGAGGCTAGGGTGATGGGCTCAAGGCTATCACTGATTGAATGGTAGTGGCTGCCTACAGTGTTGGGTTGAGAAGGATTAGAAGGCCAGACCTGGGTGGGAGGTGGGCCTTGTTGAGTAATAACTTCTCTTATAGGCTCACTTGTTGTTGTCTCTGGGCTTTGTCAGCTTAAAGTTCTGTAGGTGAGTTTTCCCAGATGCCCCAGCATGGTGTGTGTGCGTGTGTGTGTGTGTGTGTGTGTGATGCATGTGTGTTCACATGTGTATGTAAGTGTGCTCACCCATGCCTCTGTGTGTGCGCATGTGTGTGTTCAGGTGTCTGTGTGCTCACTCATGCCTCTGTGTGTGTGTGTGTGTGCACATGTGTGTATGTTCAGGTGTCAGTATGTTCTCCCATGACTGTGTGTTCACATATGTGTGTGAGTGTTCTCACTCATGCCTCTGTGTATTGGAGGCCATAGGTCAATGGTATCTTCCTCCATTATTCTTGGAATGGTCCTGAATCATCTCCCTAGCCCTGTGGCATTTTATTTGCAGTTTTAAAAATTTGTGATAAAGGCGGCCCAAGAGATGACTCAGCTGGCAAAGTGCTTACTTTACAAGCATGAGAACCTGAGTTCAATCCCTAGAAACTGCATTAAAAAGGCAGGTGTGATGGTTCACACTTGTTCCCAGCACTGGGTTCGTGAAGGCTGGGATCCCTGCAGCTCACTGGCCAGCAAGCCTAGTTTAATCACCAGTCTTGGGCCAGTGAGAGAACCTGTTCAAAAAACAATGTGGCTGGGCAGTGGTGGTGGCACATGCCTTTAATCTCAGCACTCAGAGGCCAGTGGATCTCTGTGAGTTTGGGGACAGCCTGGTCTGCATAACTAGTTCCAGAACAACCAGGACAACACAGAGAACCCTGTCTCGAAACAAACAAATCCAAGGTGGATAGTAACTGAGGGAGAGGCCCAGGGTTAACCTTTGGCCTCCACATGCATGAACACATGTATAAATACATAAATATTTTTTTGTTTTATGAGACAGGGTTTCTCTGTATTGTTTTGGAGGCTGTCGGTCCAGCCTGGCCTCGAACTCACAGAGATCCGCCTGCCTCTGCCTCCCGAGTGCTGGGATTAAAGGCGTGCGCCACCACCGCCCGGCACACATAAATATTTTTATAAAATCCACTCAACATAATTATCATCTTAGCTACTGCTAATTCATAATGTCAAATACCTGCAACCATCACCAGCGTCTTCCTTTAGAATGAAGCCTCTGTGCCCTTTTAACATGGCTCCCTCTCACTCCCCAGCCTGCTGGCCACCATAAAAGCTGGTTCCTGAGGGATGGTAGGGATGAGGAAAACGTGCCCCCCTTAATCATGGCTGGTAGGATGCCTGCTCAGACAGGAGAGAATCGGGCCTGCCCAGTGTCAGAGTTCCATCAGGCCTGGCCTGAGTAAGATGAGCATACACTCCCATGGGAATGCATTCACTAGCCTTTTGTTTGGGGTCTTCATGCAAGGTCTCCTATATACACCAGGTACGTCTTGAGCTTGCTGTGACCTGTGGTGACTCTCTCTCCACTTAAAGCTCTTCAGGGGCTCCTTTTGCGGCAAGAACCCATGGACCTGGTACCACCAGCCTCACCTGCCCTAGCATTCACAGCCCTTAGTTTCCCCTCTCCTATGATCATAAAATGCTGATGTGGGGGGACAAAAAAGGGCTAATGTGGGGTTGACATTTGGGGATAGCACTGAAGCTTCAGTATTAATTCCTTGTTACTGTCTTGGGGTTGCCAGTGATACAGCCCAGGTCGTGTGCATGCTGGACAGACTTTCCAGCACTGAGCCCCGCCCTGCAATAATGGCAGCTGTGCAGTCAGTTCCAATGCAATGCTTGTTTGAAAGACAAGAATTTGCTTCACGAAGAGATTGAGGACTGGTCCGAGTGCCGCGAAGCTCTTGTGTTTCCCACGCCACCCATGTCAGAAGGCACAGCATGCACTCCTGCACCCTGGCTTCCTGCCCACCCAGCCCAGCTGCCCTCATGCCCCTTCACAGCAGCTCCCTAGCAGCCCCCACAAATCCAGGTTCAGGGGTGCTTTTGTGGGTGTGTCTGACCCTGCTGGATTCGGTTTTGTTTTGTCTTTCCAAACAGGGTTTCTGTGTGTAGCCCTGGCTATCCTGGAACTTACTCTGTAGACCAGGCCAGCCTTGAACTCACAGAGATCCGCCTGCCTCTGCCTCCAAGTGCTGGGATTAAAGGCGTGCACCACCACCTAGCTGACCCTGCTGTGTTTTTATCAGCTTCTTGCCCTCCTGTGTCTCTCCAACCCCGTCCACACAGCCCTGTAATTGGGTGGAGCGGTTCACCTGCCTATACCGTGATGTTCAGTTCATGCATCTGTTTTAGCAGTATCCCTGCTCTGTGGTATGTGTGGGAATGGCCTGGTGTTGTGAAGTTGCATGAAAGTGTCCAGAGGTTGAAAATAAATGCCTCCCACAGGGACCTGAACTCTGGGTGCTGGCCAGACCTGTACTCCTTCCAAGTCTCCGGGCACTTGAGGGATACAATGAGGAGCTGGAGACAGGTGGAGGCATGCTGATGAGGCAGGGAGGTGAGGGCTTGTCACTAGGCTCACCCTAGGCATACACCCCATGGAGAGGGTGTTTCTATAGCCTGGCTGGGCTTGCCCACATACTGGGGGGGTGGTGAAGCCTAAACTTGGGGTGAAGGTCCAGGCCTTGTCTGACACTCTAAGAAAAGGCCTTCCCCACACCCCCAGGACCTCCCCTCTGAGGCTCATTTGAAGCATTTATCCACTCACTTATTTAGTTAGCTTGTTAGGCTTTGATACAGACTTTTGCCATGTAGATCTGGCCAGCCTCAAACTGACAGTAATCCTCCTGCCTCAGCTTCCTGAATGCCTGACTGTCAAAATCAATCTTTTTCTTCTTCTTCCCGGATTCTCTACTCTTTAATATAATATAAAATATAACCAGAGGATAAAGGCAGCCTCCCTGCCTGTTCAGTAGCGCCCCCACCTGGCGAGTCCTATGCTGCTTCTCCAGTTTAACAAGGATAACGGTGAGATGTCGAGGGCAGCTGGCAGGACCCCAGCCGCCACTGATCTAACTGGACTACATGTCTCCTCCACTGCACCAGGAACCCCGCAGGACCCCAGCCACCACTGATCTAGCTGGACTGCGTGTCTCCTCCACCGCACCAGGAGCCCCGCAGGACCCCAGGTTCTGACACAGATGCCCCACCTGTGTCACCCCTACCCCCACGGGCCTGGAGGGTCTCTAAGACCCTTCTCAGGAAAGCACTCACTCTCCCCACTCCTCCGTGTGTGTCCTGCATCCTGTGTAGATGAAGAGGCAGCCACACAGTTAGTGCACAAAGGTGGCTTGAGTCTTGGTTGCTCAGGGTTACAGCCATGTCCTCTTCATCTTCTGTTCCTCACCAGGTGTGCAGCTTGGTGGGTACCTGCAGACTGCTCAAGTTGGGAAAGAAGGGTCCCTTAAAGGCAGGGTGAGGAATGGAGCCTGGTCAGTAATCTTGAGAGTGTTGGATGTGACAGAGTAAGTTGACAGTCGCCTTTTGGCCAGCCGGCTGCGAGAGAGGAGTTCAGTGCAGCACCCCTAAGTTCTGTTCACTCCCATTTCTCTCCCCCATCACACATGGGGAAGCCAGGACTCCTGGGGCACGTGTGTGACTTATACAGGCTCCCAGCTCCTCGCTGGCATAACTGGACCCCTGCCTGGTGTCTCTGTGAGCTCTGTAGGATCCAGCTGAGTGCCGTGTGTGCAGGGTCTTAGTCCAGAGCTGCACCTATGCTCACACATCAGCACCTCTGGCCTTCTGCCTTGCTGGCCCTGGCAAGCAGGTGGTATTCGATGGCCACTCCCCTCAGGGAGACACCCAGCGCTCACTGCTGTTTCCCTTTCTGGCCCTCATCTCATCCCCCACAGAGTGGACCGATTGGAACCTTCGTCCCCAGGGTAGCACTTGGCCCATCCAGGACACCTGCGTCAACTAGCTGCATGAGGTTGCAGAGCTCCCTGCCTGGATGACTTTGTCTGGTGGCCACACAAGGTCCAAGGAGGCTTTGGCTGGTCCCACACATAAGGTCTCAGGGCAGGTGGGCAAAGCCAGGGCCCCTTGGAGTCCCTTCTGCTTTCTGGGTGCTGCCCCAACAGCCAGGTCAGCTCACCGGGTTCTGAGACACTTCTTTGAGCTCCCTTTGTCCCTGACTTTGCAGGTGACCCCACCTTGCCAATGCTGACACAGCCAGAAAGGCAGAACCCAGCCAGCCCTCTTTCCTCAGCCTTCACATGCAGGGACAGGGCCTGCAAGAACTGGACATGGCTCAGTGACCGGGCCTGATGCCCCTCCCCCGTCACAGTGAGCCCACGCCTGCTCTTACCCCCGTGGACTCCAGGCCCAAATCCCATCCCTGTCAATGGATGTGGATTTTGACTGTCGTGCGGTTATCCTCAGCTTTGACATGAGATCTCGGTACTGACTCGCTCCTGTCCCCAGCTCCGCTCATCCTCAGGTGCCCAACACAGATCTGCAGAGGCAGAGGCAGTGTCTACAGACATGGAACGCCAGATGATTTGATTTCTGATGAACGCAGGTAATCGTGTGAATGTGTAGAAGAAACCCTAATTCCACTGTACCCACAAGGCCTTGTGAGGTAGGCGGTAGTCATCTACCTTTCACATCGGCTAGAAGGCTGAGGTATCCACCTGGTCCCCCAGCAGCAACCTGGCAAAGGCAGTGCAAACGGCAGCAGCCGGTGTGAGCCCTCCGTCTCCAGGGCTAGCCCAGTAGTTTTCTGAGGGTTGTAACAAGGGCTCCGTGCAAACAGGAGCTATTCTCTCTCAGGCTGGACAGTCTACAGGCCTGAAGTGGGCAATGCAGGTCCGCACTCACCCTCAGGCTTCGGGGAGTCCTTTCTGCTTCTTCCAGATGGGTCCAGAGCATCCTTGGCATTCCTTGGCTTATGGCCACATCCATCCTGTCTCTGCCTCTGTCTTTACATGGCTTCTCTCTGAAAGGTACCCTCTTCCTCCTCCCCTCTTCTTTTCTTCTGTTTGTTTTGAGTCAAGATCCCATGTAGACCAGGCTAGCCTGGAATCTTCTGTGTAGCTGAGATGACATTGAACTCCCAATCTTCTTGTATCTGCCTCCCAAGTGCTGGGATTGCAGGTGTGTGTCGCCATGCCTAGTACGAAATCTGCCTCTTAAGCACACTGGTGGTGACAGCTAAGGTTTAAGTCACCTGGATGAACTCATCTCAAGGTCCTCCTTTTTTCTTTTTACATTTACTCTGTGTGTGTGTGTGTGTGCATATGCGTGTGCGTGTGCGCGTGCGTGTGTGTATGTGTCCGTCAGTGTCAGTATGCATGTTCCATGGTGTGCGTGTGGAGGCTGGGGGACAACTTGGAGGACTTGGTTCTCTCCTCCCACCATGTGGGCTCCGGGAATGGAACTTGGGTCCTCAGGCTTGGCAGCAAGCCCCTTTTACCTACTGAGCCATCTTGATGGCCTCTCAAGGTTCTCACTTAAGTTATATATACAAAATGTCTTCTGGATACTACAGGCCATTCTTTACAGGAACTGGGGGAAGAGGAGGGCATTATCTTTTAGGGGACCACCATGTCTAGTGTCACATAGGAAATGATGAGGAGATTGAGCGTGGAGTGACACCTATTGATGCTGGAGTAGCTCATAGCCAGGGTCCCCAGCTCTGACTTTGGCACAGTGGACTGGGACAGGCTGTGGCTGGGCCTCCCAGCCCTGTTTCCACACCCCACTCCCTCCACTCCTTGGATGTCAAGTTCAGCTCTGCCGCTAGCTCCAGTGTGCTCTGAGATCTCGTCTCCAGAGACCTGGTGAACATTACAAACACCTCATTAATCCTCTCCGAGGCCCCTGGAGGCCAAGCTGCCACAGCTTTGCCTTTGGAGAATTAAAAAAAATCACGAAATAATGGTTCCTGGCAGCCCCTATTTCCTCTTGCAGGAAGACCATGTGAGAAGCTTGGGGGTTGAGTGCCTACCTGCTGAGTGGGGTGGGCAGTGAGCTGAGGTCCTACACAGAAGGCTCAGTGGCCTCCATGCCCAGCTGGAAGAAGCCAACGAGGAAGGGGTCTTGGTCACATTTGAACTTCAACTCAGGCTCACACCCATGCTGTGGCAGCAGGGATTTGGGACTTCGGACCCCAGCCCCTGTCCCCTTCTGGCTACTTGCCTCCCATCTGAGTCATTGCTGATCTCCCCTAGTTCTCGGGGCTGACCCAGACACAGTACACAGGTTGACACCACTGGAGGTGCCAGTGTTGGCAGCTTGCAGGGAGAGCTCTGTCCCTGCTCCATGCTGCTCCTGCGGTGGAAGGACTTGGTGGCATTCGGGACTGAGTGCCTGACAAGCCCTATTCAGGACATTAGATTTTCCCAAGAAGCCTGGGCACAGAGTAAAGGCTTCGATCGACGTCCCTGCTGTGACCTGAGGTCCCCTGCGGTCCAGCCTGTCCTTGTTTCCCTCTCTTGTGTCAGCAGTTGTGGCGCCTGGGGCAGGCACAGGCTTTCCAGTCCTGCTCAGGCACTGCCTTCCTTTCCCCGCCCCCTCCTGTCCCACTCTCTCCTCCTTCTTTCCCTCTCCCTTCCTCCTCCTCCTCTCCCCTCTCTTCTTCCCTTCCTCCTCCCTTTCTTCTCTTTCTGCCCCTCCCCTCTCCTCCCTATCAGACTGGGATCAGTGGCCCTACTGTGTGAGATGCCGCTGACAGGACTCTATCTTTGGTAGCTGGCTGACTGTGCAGACAGCACCCTGGAGAGCGGCCCTCATCTGTTGCCCAAGTTCCACCAGTGCCTGAGGGGTTGCCCTGGACCTTCCCTGCCCTTAGCTTATGGGGGTGCATCCTGCTGCCATCGGTGCAATCTAGGGACTCCAGCAGGGCTGGCAGGACACGGTCTCAAAGGTGTCAGTAGGTGAGGCTGCAATATTGGTGTCAGGCCTGTGCTGTGAGGTCACCTTGGCCTGTGTGCAGTATGGCATGTCATACAGAGACTACTCATGGTTACCACCTTGAGTTCCCAGTAGTTTTATCTGGGTGAGGGAGCCAGCCGGGGCGGGGAAACCAGCTGACGACTTGAATACAGCTCACTCCCAGGCAAGCTTTCTGTTCTCCATTCCCAAGCCTCGGTGCTCAGGCCCCACATGGCCTCACTGAACTCCTACAATGGTGCCGATGGAGAAGGCTGGCTCCATCTTTGCCCTCTGCCCCGTGGGGATGTGGGACCTGGTGGCCAGGCAGTGCCGTACTGGACATGCCCTCCTGGCATGGGGGCTGCTGTTCTTTTGCCTGTTGACTGTGGGCTGGTGCTGAGGCCCAGAGGTAGAGGGAGAAGCAGGTTCATCACACATGATCCCCTTGGACAGTCCCTGGGGATGAGGTGGCCCTGCTTGAGACTCTGTGTCTGAGGCCTCCCCTCCCCCTGGTGTTGCCTCACTACCCGAAGTTTGAGGTTTATGTCCGTGAATGTACCTTCTGCTGTGGGGGTCAGGTCTCCAGATACTGATTCCACTTTTAACTGAGTAGAGCAGAGTTACCCAAAGATTAGATTTAAACTAAGCACAAAAACAAGAGGCCATAAACAGGTTTCAGGTTACTGTGACTCTGTCCACACATGTGAGGCCTCTGCTTTTATGTAAGTCCATGCCTGACCCTCTCCTGCTGTGATCCTCTGTCCAGGACCCACCTAGCCACCCCTGGGAAAAAAAGACCCTGAGCTCAGCCTGGTGGGTGGACTGCCCTCCTCAGTGGGTCCCTAGGCTATTCCTTGTACTGTGTGCAGGTGTGCATGGTTCACCTGCTATTCCGGGGCTGTAGGGTGAGGAAAAAGAGGGGGTGCTAGATCTAAAGATAGATAGGAGGCCTGAAGGTGAGGGGAGGCACCGGAAAGAGGGTGAAAGAATGCTTTAAAAATCGACCTGCCTTTGCACTTCTCAGGCTTCCCGAGCTCCTGGGGTTGTCATGACAACTGAGATACATCCTCTCCATCCTTCCCCACACACAGAAACTGGTTGATGTGGGTGGGACCTTTTTCTCTGACTGGCCAAGAGCTCTCTGACCCAGGCAGACTCAGCACTGGAGGCAATAAGCCTCAGCCAAGTTTCCCCTCCTAAGCAACTGTTTCTCTGCCTGTGTTGCGGGGTGAGCCCTGCAGCCTGTGTGTTATGACAGCAATATTCTGAGCAGAGCCTTGCGCACGGGGAACCTCGTAGTCCCCAACTGCCATTTCTGCCAGTAAATCCTTGCCCTTCTCTTGTTGGACTCTGACTTAATAAAATTGGCTAACCCCCACCTCGGAAGCCAGCGCTGGTGTTCCTCATCTCACAAAAGACAGCAAAGAGGTACCCACAGGAGGAGGGTGCTAACACGGGAAAAGAGAGGCCTTGGGGGACACAACTTTCAGGTGGTAGCATTTAGTTGATGCCTATTGTGGGTGTTGCTCATTGACTAGGCCAATTTGAGCTCCGTTGGGGAACAGGAAAATGGGAATCTGCCTCACACCTCACTCAGAAGTGAGCTCCAGGCGTACAAAATGCTTGTGTATGAAGCATAGAGTTTGATTATTTGCTGCTTGGAGCATAGCTGTGAAGTCAAGCTCTGCCGACCATGGCAGTGCTCTCTTGTCCTCTAAGCACTGGGGAGGCTGAGGCGCAGGACTGCAAGTTTGAGACCAGCGAGATGCTCACCACAGCTCCTGTTTCAGGCGAGGATACAGCTCACCAGTAGAGCACATGCCTACATGTACAAAGCCCTGGGTTGAAACATCAGCACATTGACAGTCCAACTTTCTACCATGCACCAAGCCCTGGGTTCAGTCTCTAGCACCACATAAAAAGAGGTGTAGGTGTTAAGAGATGGCTCAGTGGCTAAGAGCACTTCCTGCTCAATCATAAGGGCCACAGTTCAGACTGGGCAGCTCACAAACACCTGGGACTCTAGCTGCAAGAGGTCCAAAGCCCTCTTCTAGATCCCAAAAGGTCTTCCATGTATACACATATACCCACACAGAGACACACCCCCAAGAATAATAACAACACAACAACAAATAATACAGACATGATGGTACATGCCTCTCACCCTAGCACTAAGAAGTAGAGAGAAAAGCATACGTTCAAGATCATCCTCAGGCCGGGCAGTAGTGGCGCACGCCTTTAATTCCAGCACTCAGGAGGCAGAGGCAGGCGGATCTCTGTGAGTTCGAGGCCGGGCTGGTCAGACAGCCTCCAAAACAATACAGAGAAACCCTGTCTCGTGTAAAAAAAAAAAAAAAAGATCATCCTCAGTTACATACTAAGCTGGAGGTCAGCCTGGGCTACATGAGACCCTGTCTCAATAATGTTAACAAAGGAAAACAAAAAGAGAAATGCAAATTAAAGCCACGCTGCAGTGATACTGTCTTGCTTGTCAGATTAGGAGAGATGGGTAAGCTTTACTGACGCACTGAGCAGGAGAGCTGTGGACTGGCCTCCCAGGGGAGCTGCGCCTTAACTCAGAGACCACTTCCTGTTGTAGCTCCTTCTCTCCTCTCAGCTCTCCCTCCAGCACCGTGTCTGCCTGCATGCTACTGTGTCCTACCATGATGATAATGGACTAACACTCTGAAACTGTAAACCACCCAGTTAAATGTTTTCCTCTATAAGAAAAAAAAAACTTCAAGTACCATGTTGAAAAGGTATGGAGACAGTGGACAGCCTTGTTTTGTTCCTGATTTTAGAGGAATTGCGTTGAGTTTCTGTCCATTTAGTTTGATGTTGGCTGTTGGCTTACTGTATATAGCTTTTATTATGTTTAAGTATGTCCCTGTTATCCCAGATCTCTCCAAGACCTTTATCATGAAGGGGTGTTGGATTTTGTCAAAGGCTTTTTCAGCATCTAGTGAGATGATCATGTGATTTTTGTTTTTCAGCTTTTTTATATGGTGGATTACGTTGATGGATTTTCGTATGTTGAACCATCCCTGCATCCCTGGGATGAAACCTACTTGATCGTGGTGAATGATTGTTTTGATGTGTTCTTGGATCCGATTTGCCAGTATTTTATTGAGTATTTTTGCATCAATGTTCATGAGGGATATTGGTCTGAAGTTCTCTTTCTTAGTTGTATCTTTGTGTGGCTTGGGGATCAAGGTTATTGAAGCCTCATAGAAAGAGTTTGGCAAAGACCCTTCTGCTTCTATTGTGTGGAACACTTTGAGAAGAATTGGTATAAGCTGTTCTTTGAATTTCTGGTAGAATTCTGCACTGAGGCCATCTGGACCTGGACTTTTTTTGGTTGGGAGACTTTTGATGACTGCTTCTATTTCCATAGCGGTTATAGGTCTATTTAAATTGCTTATCTGTTCTTGATTTAGTTTTGGCAAGTGATAGCTATCCAGGAAGTCATCCATTTCCTTTAAATATTCGAATTTTGTGGAGTACAGGTTTTCAAAGTATGACCTAATGATTCTCTGGATTTCCTCAGAGTCTGTTGTTATGTCCCCCTTTTCATTTCTGATTTTGTTAATTTCCTTGTTCACTCTCTGCTGTTTGGTAAGTTTGGACAAAGGTTTGTCTATCTTGTTGATTTTCTCAAAAGTAGCTATTGCCATACGACAATAAAGGGGGATCAAGGGGATACAAATTGGGAAGGAAGAGGTCAAACTTTCACTGTTTGCAGACGATATGATAGTTTACATCAATGACCCAAAGAACTCTACCAGGGAACTCTTACAGCTGATTAACACCTTCAGCAAAGTGGCAGGCTACAAGATCAACTCAAGAAAATCAGTAGTCCTACTATATACAGATGATAAAAGGGCTGAAAGAGAAATCAGAGGAACATCACCCTTTACAATTGCCACAAACAACATAAAATACCTTGGGGTAAGGCTAACCAAACAAGTGAAAGACCTGTATCGTAAGAACTTTGAATCTTTAAAGAAAGAAATTAAAGAAGCCCTCAGAAAATGGAAAGATCTCCCATGCTCTTGGATAGGTAGGATCAATGTAGTAAAAATGGCAATCCTGCCAAAAGCAATCTACAGATTCAATGCAATCCCCATTAAAATCCCAGCACAATTCTTCACAGACCTTGAAAGAACAATAATCAATTTTGTATGGAAAAACAAAAGACCCAGGATAGCCAAAACAACACTGTTCAACAAGGCAACGTCCGGAGGCATCACCATCCCTGACCTCAAGCTCTATTATAGAGCTATAGTCCTGAAAACAGCTTGGTATTGGCACAAAAATAGACAGGTAGACCAATGGAATCGAATTGAAAACCCAGGTATTAACCCACACACGTACGAACATCTGATCTTTGACAAAGAAGCTAAAAATATACAATGGAATAAAGAAAGCATCTTCAACAAATGGTGCTGGCATAACTGGAGACTGGCATGTAGAAGAATGCGGATCGATCCATGTTTATTGCCATGCACAAAACTTAAGTCCAAATGGATCAAAGACCTCAATATAAATCCAGCCACACTGAACCTCTTAGAAGAGAAAGTGGGTGGTACCCTTGAACAAATTGGTACAAGAGACAGCTTCCTGAACATAACACCAGTAGCACAGACAGTGAGATCAACAATTAATAAATGGGACCTACTGAAACTGAGAAGTTTCTGTAAGGCAAAGGACACAGTCAGCAAGACAAAAAGGCAGCCCACAGAATGGGAAAAAATATTCACTAATCCCACATCTGACAGAGGGTTGGTCTCCAAAATTTACAAAGAACTCAAGAAGCAAGTCTCCAAAACATCAAAGGACCCAATTAAAAAGTGGGCTGCAGAACTAAATAGAGAGTTTTCAATAGAGGAGTCTAAAATGGCTGAGAGACACTTGAGAAAGTGCTCAACATCCTTAGCCATCCGGGAAATGCAAATCAAAACAACTCTGAGATACCATCTCACTCCTGTCAGAATGGCTAAAATCAAAAACACCAATGACAATTTATGCTGGAGAGGATGTGGTGAAAGGGGGACACTCCTCCATTGCTGGTGGGAGTGCCAACTGGTTCAGCCACTTTGGAAATCAGTATGGAGATTCCTCAGAAAAATGGGAATAAACCTACCACAAGACCCAGCAACTCCACTCTTAGGCATATATCCAAAAGATGCCCATTCATACAACAAAGATGTCTGTTCCACTATGTTCATAGCAGCTTTATTTGTAATAGCCAGAACTTGGAAGCAACCTAGATGTCCCTCAACTGAAGAGTGGATAGAGAAAATGTGGTACATCTACACAATGGAGTACTATTCAGCAGAAAAAGTAATGGAATCATGAGATTCGCAGGCAAATGGATGACACTAGAAGAAACCATCCTGAGTGAGGTAACCCAGTCACAAAAAGAGAAACATGGCATGTACTCTCTCATATATGGATTTTAGACATAGATCTAGGGAGTGCCAGCCTACAATCCTATGGCCAGAGAGTCTGGGAAACAGAAACTTCATGTAGTGGCTGATCGAAGAAGAGGCAGACTCCCTTGGTTAAGTACTGAGCTGAACTCAAGAAAGCCAGTAACAGAGAGGGAGGACTGATGATCAAAGGGATTAAGTCTGGGCTGGTTTAACCCCCAGAAACAGCTGACCAGACAAAGGTTAACTCTTGAATCCCAGGCATCAGCCTGGGAATCCAGCATGGGACTGATCAAGACCCCCTGAATCTGGGTGTCAGTGAGGAGGCCTAGGGAATCTATTGAGCCTTGGGCAGCAGATCAGTACCCATCCCAAGTATACACACGGACTTTGGACTCCCATAGAACAATGTGAGGTGCACTCTCACCCTGAACTCTTGGGGAAGGGTCTAGGCCCTGCCCTATATGAAATGACAGACTATGGACACCCCCATGGAGGGCCTCACCCTCCCTGGGGGAATGAGGGGATAAGGGGGGGTAGGGGGAGGGCACGGGAGGAGGGGAGGGAAAGGGAGAGGGACCTGGAACTGACTTGTGAAGCAACCTTGTTTCTTATCTAAATTTAAACTGAAAAATAAAATAAAAGAAAAAAAAGGAAATACTTCTTAGGGATAGAAGTATTTCATTTATGTTCCCAGTGTGCTGTCTACGTGGCTTGAGAGTGACCGTATACATGTCGTTACTGTGTCTGCTCTTTGACCTGGACATGCTCCTCTGTGCAGCCTTCAACACTGCCAGCTTCCTGCTAGCCCTTCCCTCACAGAGCAGACCCTGCTCTGGGCCTGGGCCCCAGCACCTGCCTGTGTCAGCCCTGCACAAGCTAGTTCAGTGGACATTGCTGCTGTGGGGAACCAGAGACTCCAGTGACAGAGTAGAGACGGGGAACCAGAGACTCCAGTGACAGAGTAGAGACGGGGCCTTTGCTCCACTTGCCACACATGACTGCGCGCGTATACATACATACATACATATCAGAAAGTTTCTTCCCACATAGAGAGGAACCTTCGAGGCAGGTGAAGGTGATGGTCTCTAGTACTGTGCGGGACAGGTGGGGGACAGGTGCTGTATTGGCCCTGTTCTCTGAGTCGCTGCTGACCTTGGAGAGGCTGGTATGCCGCTGGTCTATCCCTGAATTTCTGCACTCTGTGCTGCCCCTTCCTCTCCCTACCCCAGCCTACCTCACCTCATACAGATGCAGCCAGCGCCAGCTGTGCCCTGGCTCCTTAATTTCTCCAGAAAGACTTAAAACAAACACAGCCAAAGGAAGCAGGCCGGCTGCTGCTGGAAGCTGAAGCTGGGCATGTCTGACTGTTTGGGGGGCATCAAGAGAAGGTGAGACTGAACTGTTGGGAGCACTGCACACCCCGGAATGTGCCTGGCACCTTTGAAGTTGATTGCTGAACCAGACATGTCAGGGCAAATAGGCCAGGACTCTATGGAGTCATCCCAAAGTGAACCCACAGAGCATCCTCAGTGAAACAGCAGGTCCCACTCCAGGCTCTGATCTCGCAGAGACCCCTCTCTATACCCATTCTATAGCAGAGGACACAAATCCTAGAAATTGTGGCACCTTCCACAGTGAGTAGCCATGAAAGAGGAGGCCATGTGCTGACCTCAGCCTGTCAGTGTAACACTGTGGAGGGCCATGGTCAGGGTGACTGTGAGTGTACACACGGAGGCCATGGTCAGGGTGACTGTGTGAGTGTACACATGGAGACTGTGTGAGTGTACACACAGAGACTGTGTGAGTGTACACACGGAGGCCGTGGTCAAGGTGACTGTGTGAGTGTACACATGGAGACTGTGGTCAGGGTGACTGTGTGAATGTACACATGGAGACTGTGGTCAGGGTGACTTGTGAATGTACACATGGAGACTGTGGTCAAGGTGACTGTGTGAGTGTACACATGGAGACTGTGGTCAGGGTGACTGTGTGAGTGTACACACGGAGGCTGTGGTCAGGGTGACTGTATGAATGTACACATGGAGACTGTGGTCAGGGTGACTGTGTGAATGTACACATGGAGACTGTGGTCAGGGTGACTGTGTGAGTGTACACACAGAGACTGTGTGAGTGTACACACGGAGGCCGTGGTCAGGATGACTGTGTGAATGTACACATGGAGACTGTGGTCAGGGTGACTGTGTGAATGTACACATGGAGACTGTGGTCAGGGTGACTGTGTGAGTGTACACACGGAGGCCATGGTCAGGGTGACTGTGTGAGTGTACACACGGAGGCCGTGGTCAGGGTGACTGTGTGAATGTACACACAGAGGCCGTGGTCAGGGTGACTGTGTGAATGTACACATGGAGACTGTGGTCAGGGTGACTGTGTGAATGTACACATGGAGACTGTGGTCAGGGTGACTGTGTGAGTGTACACACAGAGACTGTGTGAGTGTACACACGGAGGCCGTGGTCAGGATGACTGTGTGAATGTACACATGGAGACTGTGGTCAGGGTGACTGTGTGAATGTACACATGGAGACTGTGGTCAGGGTGACTGTGTGAGTGTACACACGGAGGCCATGGTCAGGGTGACTGTGTGAGTGTACACACGGAGGCTGTGGTCAGGGTGACTGTGTGAATGTACACACAGAGGCCGTGGTCAGGGTGACTGTGTGAGTGTACACACGGAGGCTGTGGTCAGGGTGACTGTGTGAATGTACACATGGAGACTCTGGTCAGGGTGACTGTATGAGTGTACACATGGAGGCCGTGGTCAGGGTGACTGTGTGAGTGTACACATGGAGGCTGTGGTCAGGGTGACTGTGTGAATGTACACATGGAGACTGTGGTCAGGGTGACTGTGTGAGTGTACACATGGAGACTGTGGTCAGGGTGACTGTGTGAGTGTACACACGGAGACTGTGTGAGTGTACACACGGAGACTGTGTGAATGTACACACAGAGGCCGTGGTCAGGGTGACTGTGTGAGTGTACACACAGAGACTGTGTGAGTGTACACACGGAGGCCGTGGTCAGGATGACTGTGTGAATGTACACATGGAGACTGTGGTCAGGGTGACTGTGTGAATGTACACATGGAGACTGTGGTCAGGGTGACTGTGTGAATGTACACACAGAGGCCGTGGTCAGGGTGACTGTGTGAGTGTACACACGGAGGCCATGGTCAGGGTGACTGTGTGAGTGTACACACGGAGGCTGTGGTCAGGGTGACTGTGTGAATGTACACACAGAGGCCGTGGTCAGGGTGACTATGAGTGTACACATGGAGGCCGTGGTCAGGGTGACTGTGTGAGTGTACACACAGAGACTGTGTGAGTGTACACACGGAGGCCGTGGTCAGGATGACTGTGTGAATGTACACATGGAGACTGTGGTCAGGGTGACTGTGTGAGTGTACACACGGAGACTGTGGTCAGGGTGACTGTGTGAGTGTACACACGGAGACTGTGGTCAGGATGACTGTGAATGTACACACGGAGACTGTGGTCAGGGAGACTGTGTGAGTGTACACACGGAGGCTGTGGTCAGGGTGACTGTGTGAGGGTACACACAGAGACTGTGTGAGTGTACACACGGAGGCCGTGGTCAGGATGACTGTGTGAATGTACACATGGAGACTGTGGTCAGGGTGACTGTGTGAGTGTACACACGGAGGCTGTGGTCAGGGTGACTGTGTGAGTGTACACACGGAGACTGTGGTCAGGATGACTGTGAATGTACACACGGAGACTGTGGTCAGGGAGACTGTGTGAGTGTACACACGGAGGCCGTGGTCAGGGTGACTGTGTGAATGTACACATGGAGACTGTGGTCAGGGTGACTGTATGAGTGTACACACGGAGACTGTGGTCAGGGAGACTGTGTGAGTGTACACACGGAGGCTGTGGTCAGGATGACTGAGTGTACACACAGAGACTGTGGTCAGGGAGACTGTGTAAGTGTACACACGGAGGCTGTGGTCAGGATGACTGTGAGTGTACACACAGAGACTGTGGTCAGGATGACTGTGAGTGTACACACGGAGGCTGTGGTCAGGATGACTGTGAGTGTACACACAGAGGCCGTGGTCAGGGTGACTGTGAGTGTACACACGGAGGCCGTGGTCAGGGTGACTGTGTGAGTGTACACACAGAGGCCATGGTCAGGTTGACTGTGTGAGTGTACACACGGAGGCCGTGGTCAGGATAGCTTGTAAGTGTGGCACACTGTGGAGAGCCCAACATCTCCCCTGGAATTGTAGCAAGCGCCTGGCTGGAACAGTGACTCAGGCACTGCGGCTGCCTTACGTTGAAGGCTTCCTTTGCTGTGAGGAAAGCCCCTGGGCACCTTGGTGACCATACTCTGACCTTCGCATGAGCACTTGGTGGCTATGGTGGGGCATGGTGCACAGGCTCACAGTTTGGAAGCTTTAGCCAGGAAGACCATGTTTAAGGCCTGGAAAGGCATCTTAGCAAGGCTATGTCCAAAAGATAAATTCAAACAAGCCACCGTACCCTGTGACTGTCACAAAGTGAGGGAGAGGAGGGACAGTGCTGTGATCTGGGGATGTCTAGGAACCTTCCAGCCTCTGGGGGGGTGCCAGTGGGTCTGTATCAACCTCTTCTTGTGTCCCTGGCAGGCAGGCTGCAGGAGCCCTTCCTTCCAGTTCTCATGCATGAACACCATGAGCAGTCAGTTCCTGAGGAAGCATGGTTAGAGTGGGTGTGCCACCTGGTCCTACACCTGGCCCTGAAAATACCCCAAGGCTTGTGTCTAGGAGTACCACAGCAGTTTGCAGCACCCACTGGCAGAGTAACTGAGTCTCCTTGGCTATGACATAAGAACCTCGCCATTATTCCTATACACAGTGCCTGGCGTCAGGGCTGCCCAGAGTCTCCGTACTTGTCAGGATAAACACCAAGAGTTATTGGCCTATTCACAGGGCCTGGCAAGCCCTGGTCCAGTCTCTGAGGGCTGACCTGAGACTTAGATGCTCAAGACTATGGGTCTAGTCCCCAGGGTCTAGTCCCCAGTGGGTACCTGTGTGGGGGCAGGGCCTGCAAGCACCCTGCCTGGGCACAGTTCTTCCCCATCAGCCTCCCTGGAGGAGGTGGGGTTGTCTTGACAACAACAGCCCAAGGAGAGAAACTTGCTGTGGGGCTGGGCATTCCCAGTAGAATCTCTAGGAGCCTGGATTCCGGAGAAGGGGTGGGATTCTCTTCTTGGCTAAGCATCTCTGAGCCATCAGGACCACGTGTTACTTTAAGTGGACCATGTGTGGATACAGCTCTGTCACACACTGCTTCCTGGGGCTGTCATCTTGTAGCGCTACCATCTTGGGCCTTGACTCTGCTATCATGCTGGGAACAGGAATCCAAGATGAAGGCGATAGAGCTGACTCCATGACAGGCTGTGAGGGAGAGCCTGGTCCTGCCTCTATCCCTTTCTAGATGGTGGCAGGCCTGTTGTTTTCATGGAGCTCTCCCTCTGTCTATGTTCAAGTTTTCTCTTTAGACCAGTGTGCGGGATTAGGGCCCATTCTGATAGCCTTACCTTCCCTGAATAAGGTCACAGCCATAAATACCTGGGTCAAGACCATGGTTGTCTACTAAGGCAGCCTGTTCTCACACACCTGACCTTTGTAGTTTAAGGTTATTCTTAGAAAAAGCCACATCTCTGTAAGTTTGAGGCCAGCCTGGTCCATGGAGCAGATTCCAGGACAGGCTCCAAAGCTACAGAGAAACACTGTCTCGAAAAAACAAAACAAACAAAAAACCACAGAGGGAAAGCTCAGGATGACACATCGTAGCACTAGGGAAGCTGAGGCAGGAGAATTATGAATTCAAGATCTGCCTGAGCTACAGAGTGACACCTGCCTTAAGAAACAAAACAAAGCAAATCATGGGGGTGGCAGGGTAGGCTAAGAGAACCATCGAGCTTAGGTAGCCTTATGAGGGATGGGGTCTGCACCAGTGTCCCTGCCTGCATCCTGGTGTTCATCTAGGCCAACGCTGCTCTTGCTGGTTTGTGAAGACAGCCATTCTGAGAGCAGCTGCTCCGTGTGTGTTCTGCAGCATGTGAGGCAGTGCACAGAGGCCTGTATCTCAGCTGTGGGGTGCTAAAGGCCTTGGGTTGTAGGAGGAGACCTGACGGTAGTTTTCATGAGAGGGGCAATAAGCCGGGCTAGCGGGACACATGCTAGTGGGTGATGGAGCGACCTTCCAGGAAGAAGAGCCAGAGCCTAGCAGGCACAAACCTATCTTGTTGAAACAGGCCCTCCCTGAGATCCATATCTGGAGGAACCCCAGCATCTGTTGCTGAGAATAAACCAAGGGCATGTGAGCTCCTGAGTCAAGTAGACATAAGCAGTGCTGCTGTGGGCAGTGGGGGGGTGGGGCGCAGAAGCATACACGGTTGTAGCATCCTGTGGTTCAAGCAAACACTTGCCACCCAGTACCATCCTGTGAGATCCCAGAGGGGTGAAGGGACAGAGGAGGGGAGCTGGGGAGCCTATGACCCTTTACCCTCCCTCTCCTGCCAGCCCAGACCAGGAGCCGATACAGAATAAGAGATAGGGAGACACTGGCCAGACACAATTCAGTTCCTATGGTCGGGGGAGGAGGCACTTCCTACAAACACAGAGAAGCAGAAGAGGGAAGATGGAAGACTGGAGCTGGAGTTCCTTTCCCAGAGACCTGCTCTGACTCCTGACCTTCAGGGACCAGGAGACCTGAGCTTTCCTGTCTCCTTGGTGTCCCTCTCCACCATGCTTCTGTAACACCAGCTCTAGGCAAGTAGCAGGAACAAGAGGGATTCTGTCTCAGGGTATGGCAGTGTACCCCTGTAAACCCAGCAGGCAGCACACCCCTGTAATCCCAGCATGGCAGTGTACCCCTGTAAACCCAGCAGTTGTAACACTGGGGTAGGAGGATTATGAATTTGGAGTAAGATCCTGTCCTCCTGCCTTCCCACATAAAAATCCCCCCTATGGTCCCCAAAGGCCTGCCTGGGCCTCCCAGGGTCTGACTCCAGTGTCCAGGCATCCATGGTGAATCTGGCCAGAGGAGAGGAAAGGCACAAGGCAAGAAGATGGGAAACTGTCCTGGAGAGCCAGGGAGTCTAGGAGAAACCACTGTCCCAGGCTCTGGGCCTTGCTGGTGAACGAAGCTGGTGAAGGGGATGGGGGTGGATTGGCGAGGGAGAGTCTCCTTGTGGATTTGCTACTAGTGCCTTGGCTCTGAGAGTCTCATAGCTGCCTGTCCCATGGAAGAGTGACTTGGGCTCAAAGAGGGGCCAGGAAAGCCAAGATGCAGACTGACTTCCTGTGGCTCCTGAAAAAGTGCCACACGTGCTCAGCCGCTTAAACAAGACATTTGCACTCACAATCTGCAGCAGTCAGAGTGGACTCCTCAGGATGTGACGAGGTGGGTGGGCTGGCCCCTCCCAGAAGGTTCCAGGAAGGGTCTGCACCTTTGCTCCCCAGTCCCTAGACCCAGCTTCTCAGGAACGGGAGAAACACAGGTGTCAGGTGACCTGAGGACTTGGAACTGATCCACCTGGCTGTTTAGTGGCAACTTGAGTTTTAGCACACCCTGGGAATCTTAGCCCCCCACTCCAGACAATGCCACAAACTGTCAGCACTAAGCTGTGTCCCCCACCTCAAGCATCATTTTCTGCCCAGAACCCATTTGGTCTTGTGTTACCAGTGCTGGCAACCAAAGGCATAGTTGTTTCTCCCATAACACTGGATGGTGTCCTTTGTAGTCTCCATAACCAGCAGTACTCTGATCGGTCACATGTCCGAGGTGCATCCTGGGCACCCAGCACATGCTCCAAGGATGCCTTTAGGGGAGGATCAGAGGCCTTATTCCACACGTGCTGTGGAGTCAGTCAAAGGGTGCTGTGAGACATGGGAACCCGGCTGCTGGGCAGAAACTGTGCCCGAGAGCTGCGTGATGAAACGCGGTCTTCCATGTGTTTGTTCTGGGAGCCCATCTCTGGGAGATGATAAGATTATTGGAGTGGGTGGGGCCATCAAGAATAGCATTAGTGCCCTTTAGGACCATCTCTTCCTTCATGGACACAGCCAGAAGGAACCATCTGTGTGGGTCTTCCCCAGATGGCATCCTAACTTTGGGCATCCATCCTCAGAACTGAGAAGAAGATAACTTTGATTGAAAGCTACTGTCACCCTATTGCTTGCTCTGTGGTTACCTCAACCACAGGCAGGAGACCTGTTAGGAGAGTGCCACCTTGATCTCAGGGGCTGGGGACCACTGTTTCCAGCGTTGGGGAGGTGGTATTCATGTGTGGCATGACCCGGTCCTAGAATCAGCATGCCAGGAGGAAGGAGGAGCCCATGAGGAGCACTGCGTTCTGCCTTGGAATTCCAGCCTCTGCACAAGCCGACCTAGAGGAGTAGATACAGGTCCCGGCCCATCCATCACCAAGCAGTGTCCCGTGTCCTCTGCCAGAGCAGGAACCTCCTCACCCCCACTCAGGGCTGGTTGAAGCCTGGGGGACAGCTCATGTAGCATGGATTCACTGGTGACCTGCCATCATTTCCACAGCTTAGGTTTCCACAGCGTGGGGTGTTTGTTGATAAAAATACATATTCTAGGACTGCCTAAGAGTGTGTACTGCCCACCAGTGGACCTGAGTTCTGCTCCCAGCACCTACGTCCAGGAGCTCACAGCCACCTGCATCTCCAGCTCCAGGGGATCTGACACCCTGTTCTCCCCAATATGTAACCCCTGACTCTCCCTCCCTCCCTCCCTCTCTCCTTCCCTCCCCCCTCTCTCTCATGCACATACACACCTAAAAATACAATATTTAAAAACAAACAAACCAGGGAGCTGCGCAGTGGTTACACACACCTTTAATGCCAACACTTGGGAGGAAGAGGCAGGTGGATCTCTGTGAGTTTGAGGCCAGCCTGGTCTACAGAGCAAGTTCCAGGACAACCAGGGCTACACAAAAAAGCCCTGTCTCGAAAAACAAGCAAAAAACATCAGGATGTCTCAGTGGTTAGAACACTGGCTGCCCTTTGCAAAGGAACCAGGCCCAGTCCCCAGAACCCACGTGATGATTTGCAATTGCCGGCAACTCCGATTGGCCTCTATTGGCACTGCATGCACACCATGTACAGACACATGCAGGTAAGGCACCCATATACAGAAAGGAAAAAGAAAAAGAAATACACCACACTTTCTCCAGAGGCTGCTGTACTAAGGCTTGTTGGTTGGTCCAGGAATGTTTGTTGAGTGACTAAATGAATGAACAGTATCTGGGGTTAGACACCCAGGATGCTCACTGCAGAGGGTCCCTTCTGGGTCTGCACTCAGCGCTCTCACCCTTTGCCTCCTGTCTCCCCCAGGACCTCTCACTCGCGGGCCAAGGCTGAGGCAGCACTCACGGCCGCTCAAAAAGCCCAGGAGGAAGCTCGGATCGCCAGGATCACTGCCAAAGAGTTCTCGCCTTCCTTCCAGCACAGGGAAAACGGTGAGTTCTGCCTGAGCTGGTGGCTCTGAGGGGCAGGGCCCTGGCTGAGTGGGAGCCATGAGGGGCAGGGCTCTGGGCAGTGGCTCCTGATGCCACCTGGGCCTGGTTGTCACCCAGAGCTAATGCCTTCCCAGTGATGTGCCTTGTTGAAGCCGATTCAGCAAGCACATGTGGGTGTGCATGGGCTTCTGTGTCTGTTTGCAAGTGCTCTGTGTGTGTGGACGCTGCTGCTCCTCTTCTGGGCTTCTGATGCGATTCTACAGCCATCTGCAGTGGTGGCTCAGTCGCCGGAGGGCTGAAGATAGTCTCATTCAGTAATTTCTGTTCCTTGTTTCTAGTACAAGAGCTTATTCTGTAGCCCAGGCTAGCCCATTCCAATCCTCCTGCCTCAACCTCCTCTGTGCTGAGTTGTATTTAACCTTAAGGCACACTCGATGAACTGCAGACAGCCATGTACGACCAGTGGCTGCCAGATTGGAGAACCTCTAATGAGCAGATTGTGCCGTGTCCTGTAAAAGTCATTGCCCTTTCCCTCCAGTGTGGGACAGTCCAGTGTAGTAGGGTTGTGCTGTGTGCACCCAACCTCAGCACACCCAGCTTTACCTTGCATCCACCCAGCCTCACTGGGAAGCATCCCGGTCCCACAGAGCCTGGAGGCAGAGTGGAGGTCACAGCCCCTCCTGTCTGCTCCCAGCTCCTGTATACAAGGGTAAGAATAGATGACTGAATGAAGCTACAGGACTAGGGTGTGCCACGTCCAATCTGTGTTCTCACATGGTGATAAAGCAGCTTCTGGGTCCAGGCTGAGGAGCAAAGTTCACGAAGCTGGTGCTGGGCCTAGCTAGGTCAAATGAGTCTTGCTGTCTCCTTCTAACGCTCTGCCTGGGACCCATTCTGGTGTCTCTCTGTGACCACCAGCACCTCCTTCAGGTGTTTCTGATATAAGGGGGAGGCCCACTAACTCTCACCCAGCCTCTCCCAGCTTAAAAAGAAAGTCAGAAAAGATCATGGTCCCCAGTGGAGGACCTGACTGCCTGAGACTGAGGTGGCCACAGGCCATCTGCCCCACATTCAGACTGCTAGGCACCTGACTGACCCCAAGCCAGGTGAGCCACGTGTAGAATATGTAGATGGACAAACATGCTAATAATCCCCCGGGGTCCCCAGGCTCCAGCCCTGAATGCTGGTCCTACCGAGGAGCTTTGGTTGGAGGGGACACAATTACTGTCTGAGGCACTTGTGTGTGGAATGATGACCAGCGGATTTGTCCACCAGATGCTCTGAGGAGCCTGGGCAAAACCCATAGGAGCCATCCCTGGCCCCAGCTCGACTTTGGACCTCTGACTACCAGACATCGAGAGACCAGATGTGTTGCTTTACGCCCCGTGTATGTAGGTCTTGAGCAATCAGCTGACTGGTCCAGGGTACTGCTTCTGCCAGGGAAGCCTCAGCTAATGTCTGCTTTCTGTTCAGAGTTGCCTCCTTGAGAAACATCTACGAGGGAGGCCTTCAATTCACAGTACCTCAGCTGCCCCTCACTGGGATGGGGCGAGACCATGGGACTTGGCTGATGCAGGGGCCCTTCCTGGCTGTTGCTCCCTGTGGTCTCTGGCCACGTCTGCTGCCTGGGAGGCTGCATTGTTACTACCAGGCGCCCTTAAATCCCTTCTGGGATTCACTTCCCCACATCAGGGCATTTCCTAGAATGCATTAGTAGCCAGTGGGTCCATGCTGTAAGGGGACTGAGTGCTAAGTGTCCCCCTCCCTGGTCCGCAAACGCTAGCAGTTGTTGTGTTCTCTTAGCAAAATAAACCTCCTGTTAAGACGGTGGCAGGACTGACATTTAGAATGGGCCTTGGCTCACAAGCCCTGCCTCTAAAAACATTACCAAAGTGTTTCAGCTGGGGCAGAAGGTTATCTTCCTGTGGTCTGGCTGCTCGGGGAAGACCCCAGCCGTCAGTTCCTCTGAGAATGTCTGAGGCCACAGGGATGGAAAGAGGGGATGCAGGATGAGTCCGAGAAGAACCCAGGATACTCAAGCTGACACCCATCCCTAAAGCCTGCACATCCATGTACCTAGGACACCAGGCGAGATGACAGCCCTGGGATTATGTTGCGGTTGCCGCAGGTTCCTTCGTGGTCTTCATAATGGTCTTCCAGGACAGCATATGCTTTGCAGCCAATTTTAGCCGGGAATGGCCCCCGTGGCAGTGGCAGCCAGGCACAAGCTTCCCTCCAAGGTGCAGGGCTAATGGGCAAGCGGCCTCACCCTTGTGAGGAAGGCCACAGGGCCACCTGCAGGCTCATGCCCTGACTTTCCAGGTCCCTGATGTTCAGCCAAGAAACTCTAGTGACAAGAAGTGCCCAGGCTCTAAAGCCCTGCCAATTATCCTTGCTGGGTGACCCATTCCACACTGGCATAAGGTCTCTCTGCAACGGGCTCCATGTAACCCATGTGCTCTTGTTTCCCACCCAAGGGCTTGAGTACCAGAGGCCAAAGCACCAGATGTCCTGCGATGACATCGAGGTGCTCTCCACCGGGACACCCCTGCAGCAGGAGAGCCCGGAGCTGTACCGCAAGGGCACTACCCCTTCAGATCTGACCCCCGATGACAGCCCCCTGCAGAGCTTTCCCGCCAGCCCCACGGCCACCCCTCCGCCAGCTCCTGCCTCCAGGAACAAGATGGCCCACTTCTCCAGGCAGGTCTCAGTGGATGAGGAGCGAAGCGGGGACATCCAGATGCTCCTTGAGGGCCGCGGAGGGGACTATGCCCGCAACAGCTGGGGCGAGGAGAAGGCTGGGGCCTCTAGGGGCGTCCGCAGTGTTGCCCTGCGCAGCGGTCAGCCCACTGAAGACTTCCGCACCCGGGGCTCGGGCCACAAGCAGCCTGGGAACCCCAAACCCCGGGAGCGGCGGACGGAGTCCCCCACCACATTCTCGTGGACTTCTCACCACCGGGCAGGCAATTCCTGTGCTGGGGGCGCCAAGCTGTCAGAGCCTGATGAGGAGCAGATGAGCAACTACAAGCTGGAGATGAAGCCCTTGCTAAGGATGGATGCCTGTCCACAGGACACACACCCCCAGAGACGGCGTCACAGTCGGGGTGCTGGGGGAGACCGACGCTCGGAGGACCGGGGCTTTGGGCTGCAGAGACTGAGGTCCAAGTCCCAGAATAAGGAGAACCTCAGGCCAGCCTCCTGTGCAGAGCCCACGGTGCAGAAACTAGAGAGCCTGCGGCTGGGGGACCGGCCTGAGCCCCGTCTGCTGCGTTGGGACTTGACCTTCTCCCCACCCCAGAAGTCCCTGCCTGTTGCACTGGAGTCTGATGAGGAGACTGGGGACGAGCTCAAGTCCAGTACGGTAAGTGCTGGCCACCCTTACAGGGCAGAGGTGGTAGGGCCCAGGGCTACCTCCTGGTTACTTTGCTTTCTGTGTATTTCCTCTCTAGGGATTGGGGTACAGCTAGTGTGGGTGTGTACAGGAAGTGGAGGTACTGTGCCATGGGGGGTCACACTTGCTCTAGATTGATCCTTGAGAAGGCTCCCCATGGGCTCAACCCTTTAGAAGCAGTGTGTGTCCATGAAAGCTCCTGGAGGGGAACCAGGCTGCCTGTGATGGCACCCTGCCCCTGACGAGCACACCTGTTGCTGTCAGGGGCTTGTGTTCCGGATCTGGGCTAGAGCAAGGCTGAGGCCCCTCTGTCCAGACAGTCTTTCTCCCGGGAGCATCTTTCACTTGTGCCAGATGCCAAAACTGGTAAGGGACCAGCTCCTGAGAAGGTGATGCTCTACACATGGAACAATGGGGAGGACCCCTGCACGCCTGCCCTGCAGCCTCTAAGGTTTCCCTTCCAAGCAGTGGGAATTGGTTAGGAATCTATAGCATTGAGGTTTCTGGGCCCCATGGTCTTAGGGGGTTATCATGTCCCAAGGGGTATAGGTCAGACTCCCACATGAAATCCCTTCACTGGACCCCAAGAGTAACTCTTTGCCTGCCCACACACCCCCTAGTTTTCTCGCCCTGCCCCAGGATAGGCCTTTTAAAGCCTCCCCTGGGCCAGAAACATTTAAAGGACTTCCTGGGACCTCTAAGCCCACAGCTAGCTCCATGACAGAAGGTATGGGAGGGATTCTGGCAACACAGAAGCCTGATGCCCTGTGTACCTGTGGCCTCAGCAGACAGGCTCCCATTTACCTGCTGTGGTACAGAATACCACCCACCAGTACCTGGGCTATATGTGACACGGGATTTCTGAGCATCTAGCTGGGTGTGTGGAGGTTGCCAGGAGCTCTCCACAGGAGTGCTCTGTGGTAGTGATTTGTATGGGTCACATACCTGTGCCAGGCCCACAGGGACCCTCTGCAGGGTTCTAGTTGCCGCTGTAGCAGGGGTCAATGTCCATTCAGCAGTCACTTGCCCTAGGTGAGATGTTTCCTGTGGCCCTTGATTCTCCTCAAAGCCACTGATCATCTGTCTTTCTCACTGCTGCAATTCTAAAATGTCTCCTCTGCTCTGGTTGCTGCTGGGACCACAGCGCTAGCTTAGGCCTCACCCTGCCAGCACACAGCCTGCTGTGCAGTTGTGCGCATGCAGAGTGTTGTGGCTATTTCAGGAGCGGCACAGCAGTGGGCAGGGGTGGGAGGTTCAGGAGTAGTTCTATATTTAGCCCACTTCACCGTGTTGGCTTTTTTGGGTGCCTTAAGACGAAGCTTCTAGCTTTGAACGTATCTCAATGGTAGAGTGCACTTGCCCAGTCTACAGACGGCCTAGGTTCAGCCCCTAGCACCGCTGAAAAGGAGAAGCAATGTTTTAGCATAACCCCAGCACTCCAGAGCTTAATACAGGAGGAGCACCATGAGGTCAGCCCAGCCTGCACTACATAATAAGGCTATCTTCTGAGAGAGAATAGTGTGTAAATTGATTGCTGTATGAACCTGAGGACATGAATTTGATCCCTGGACCATGGTTAAAAAAAAATCAGCCACATTGATACGTGCTTAAAACCCCAGCACTGGGAACAGGGACAGGCAGAGTCTCTGTGGCCAGTCAGACTAGCCCACTTGGTGAGCTCCAGGCCAGTGAGACATCTATGTCCAAATGAAACAGGGTGGGAGGCTCCTGAAGAAACCTTGGATTGCCCTGACTTCCATATGCATGTGCATGCATATGCACCCATGTTTACCCATACATGCACACACATGAACATCCACACAACGCACAAACACATGCACAACCAAAACAAATACCCAGAGTTCCCTAGGGTAGATGTGCAAAGCATGAGTAGTAGCCACAGGCTGGTCTTAAGTGTCAGGTGGGAGAGACAGCGGCCTACAGTGCAGGCTCGCTGTACCCTAGGGCTTCCAGTCGGGGTGAGTGATCTGGAACACTCTGCAACTGCCCAAGGTCACTCACACTCTGAGGACAGAAACTGAAGAAAGAAACTCCAGCCCCACCCTGTGGTCCCAACTACCTGATAAAGTAGACAGGGTCTCTGTAAGTGCCGCGCTGTCCTGGGGAGAGGTTAGGCGAGGCAAGGAGTAAAGCCAGCTTAGCAGCAGATGGAAGGCAAATGCACCCTGCCTGTTTTCAGTGGTGACCATGAGTGCCTCCGGGAGGTTGGCTGCCAAGCATCTAAGACCTATGTGTTCCCTCCCAGTGCAGGGCTCTGCACAGTATGGCCCGTCCTGTGTCCTAGTCAGGGAAGGTGGTTCCTGGCTGGTAACATCACCACTTCCTCCAAGTTGTCTGGCTCATAAATCCTGGCCATGGTGAACTCTGGTCCTCTCTAGCCTTCCAAGACTTCAGAAGGCTCACACCTCTCTGAAGCGGTGGGCAGAGCAGGAGTTGCCTGCTCTAGACTTTCCATACCTTGTAGCAACTGCAGATGACCTCTGACGGTAAAGTTACTTTGGTGGTAGGTGAGCTCTTGATAAGGGGCTGGTCCCAAAGCTATCCCTGCTCCTCTGGCCTTTCTCAAACCTATAGGCCTGGGGCTGGACAGAACAGCCCAGAAGGGTGTGGAGCTTTACTCCAGGGCTGGCATCAGAGGGCAGGACCTGCTCTTGACCAACCAGCTGTTAAGGCCCTTTATACCCCAAAGTCCACACCATAAAAGCACAACAGTTCAACGGTGACTGCCCTGGTGAAATCAAGGCCTGGAGGCAAGCCTCCTTGTCCCCTCCTGCCATGCAGAGCCTGGGTCTCCATCCACTCTTGAGCAAGGTGGTTTAGAAAAATGTTGGAATGCTGGACTCAGGCAAAACTGGCTACTTGGATCTTTCTTGGCTAGTCCCCAGGGGATTTTTCTTTTTTTAAGCTTTGGCTCTGAGCCGGGTGTTGGTGGCGCACGCCTTTAATCCCAGTACTCGGGAGGTAGAGGCAGGCAGATCTCTGTGAGTTTGAGGCCAGCCTGGTCTACAAGAGCTAGTTCCAGGACAGCCTCCAAAGCAATTCAGAGAAGCCCTGTCTCAAAAAACAAAACAAAAAAAAAAAAAAAAAAAAAAGAAAAAAAAAAAGCTTTGGCTGTGGTGCACACCTTTAATCCCAGCACTCAGGAGGCAGAGGCAGGCGGATCTCTGTGAGTTCAAAGCCAGGCAGGTCTACAGGGCGAGTTCCAGGACAGGCTCCAAAAGCTACAGAGAGACTCTGTCTCAAAAAAAAAACAAAAGCTTTGGCTGTGAAGGTAGCTTAGTAGTACAAAGCACTTGTCCAATGTAATAATTAGCATCACAAAATAAATATATCTATTTAAGGAGCCCTCTGCTTAGCAAGGCATGTGGCACACACCTATAACCCCAGCATTCAAAAGGTTGAGCCAGGAGACTCAAGTTTGAGTACATTCTGGGGTGTCTAGTAAGAAATAAGGGGGGGGGGAAGCTCCCTGAAGCCTAGCCTAGCTGAGCAAACTTCTTAGTCTACTTAATGTCTCTGGCAGACCCCCTTTATGTAGCATCTCTTGGGTCTGGGACATGAGCAAGAAGGTGCATGCGTGTGGTCAGGAGGTCGGGTACCATGTCTACTCAGAGGATGCAGGGGGCTGTGGGGCGGAGTCAGATGTGTTCACTCCGCACACATGGGGCCTGGCTGAGACATCTGCAGTGCTGTCTGTCAAGGGCAGATGCAAAGCCCTCACCATGATGGGACTGTGGCGCTTCCTCCCTCTACACGCGTGCAAAGTCTGTCCCCAGGAGCTGTGACAAGGCAAGGTGCAGGAGCAGGCAGCCAGCCAGGCAGGTGTCTTGGGGCCCTCAGGGCAATGGTTGTGAGCCACACTGAGAAAGACAGAGCTAAGGGCTTCAGAAAGTGCTGGAAGACCTGGATCCAAGAAAGCAGCCTGTAGGCAGTCAGTAGGTCTACAAGCAGGAAGGAGAGGGAGCATGGGAGATTCCAGGTGACCAATTGAATAGCTTCCCATCAGGTTCACAGTAAAGATTAGTGTAGAGGGCCCCCAGGGAGACCAATGAGTGGTCCTGCACGAGGGCACGCTTTCTCTGCCTAGGGTGTGGGCTACTCCCATCTAGGCACCGGTGTGTCATGAGGTCCTGCATTGGTGTCACTCACCTGTCCTCTGTTCCAGGGCTCAGCTCCCATCTTGGTCGTCATGGTGATCCTGCTCAACATTGGAGTCGCCATTTTGTTTATTAACTTTTTCATTTGACAAGATTGTTGTGACCACGGAAGCAATGATGTACAAAAGGGACGTTAAAAGCAAAACAAAAGGGAAATCCTGACTCGGACAGCCCCACGACTCCCGTCTTTCCACGGAAGAACAACATGATTGGGTATCACTCACAGTTTGCCTTTTTTTCTGGGTAATGTTTTTTGGATCTTAGCCAAAACTCTTTGCTTGTATAACATGATGCTGTGTGGCATGGCAGGAGGAGGCCGGCATGCCACCCCTCCAGCTTGGTGTGAAAGGGTCCCGGCGAACCAGCGGCCAAATGATCGGGATCTTCTTCGCGTTTCCTGCCGGGTGTGGAAGGTGGCCAGGAGAGGAGGCACCTTCACAAGGGTGCTGGTCTAGCCGGGGGGGGGCAGCTAGGTAGTACAGCTATGGAAGGCGAGTGCCTATGCCCTCCTGTCTGGAGTAGCTGCTGGGAGTGCGGGCCCAGGGACAGAGCCAGGGACCAGGTGTCCTGGCCTGTGTCTCCATGGAGTCTGTGCTGCATACCTGTGGAGGGAAAGTCCCTGCTCTTCTTCCCACAACAGACCATGATCCCTCTTCTCGGCACTGCCCCAATGCCCTCCTAAGGAGGCTGCCTCCCCACACTGAGTCTTACAGCAAAGTCTGTCCCCTCTGCTGCCCTCTGCTCACTCATTGTTGGCCCTGTCCAGCCATCCTCCCTCCAGACCCAGGGAGGCCATGCTGCAGACGTCCAGGGCTAACCCCAATCTGGCCAGGCACATCTGAGCCCTGATGCCAAGGGGCTATGGCCCACATGCCCCGGACAGCCTGACAGCACGCCTGGGCTGAGCATGTGGCGTTTTGCACCTAGTATGCAGGATGTATATTCAGGCTTCCGTGTCCCTGGCCGTGACGCCCCATGGAGGACGTCACCTCTCACTGACCTCCACGGGGTCTCACATCTTTGCACTGTGCCTGCCTCAACTACCCCTAACAGATATGCATATTCCCTCCAGATGCCTCAGTGCTACTCCAGAGCGAGTCTGGTCCCGGGACAGGAATGTGGTTGAAGCCAGTGGCTTGAATGTCCTGGAGACTGTTGCATACCCAGCACTCCCCGGATGTACAATGTAACTTGTTTCAGTCAAACAACAGGTTCCTCATGTCTCTGCCTTCTCTACCAGGGTTGTTCCCTCATCCAAACAAACGAACAAGGGATGCCAGCTCGGCTGGTACCCATGGCTCCGTCAGTCTTCTTGGGTGCAGCCCGTCTGTCTTATGGACTCTGCCTTGCTTTGCTCGTGTTCAGCTGTTCTCTGCTACCTTTCGAGCAGATTTCTTTACTACAGTGCACTGGATTGCTATATTTTTAACCAGAAATAAACTACAGATTAGAGCATGTTCCAGCGACACTCAGCTTTATTGTTTCCGTTACCCACCCTGTTCCCTATCCACTGCCTGTCCCTTCTCCCAGGCTGGTTTGGATTAGGGGTCGAGGTGGGGGAGAGGCTCAGCAGGTGCCCTGATGCGTTTCTGGTGTTTCTAAAGGGTTCCATCTTTTTGTACAGCTTACTTTTCCATTCACTTTTTTTAATATCAAGAGGTTGCTACAGATCTGGCGTGAACCAAATAAAGATTCCTGCTCTTTGCAGCCATGAGAGCCGTCCATACTGGGCTATGTGGATTGTAATTCTGTCTGCAGAGATAAGGGACTCAGTGTGCATCCCAGGAGCTGCATGGTTCAGAACAGTGCCTGCTCATGTAGGTGGCAAGTTTACTCACATCACCTTGACATACGCACTAGGCACAGCCGGATGTGCCTAAAAGGTTCTCATGGGGGACAGCGTTCATCCACTCATTCACTATGAGTGATGTTAACCATAGAACCAAATCCAGCCTGGCACTCCACTGGCAGCCTGCAGTACATGCAGCATGAAGTCACTTCTCTAGCCCTGGTGGATTCCAGGTAGAGGTGCTGGAGACTGGGATGCACACTGGGTCTTGGGCTCTAACAAGCTGTCCTGCAGTGAAAGAGACACCTTGCTGCAGCCTGTGGCTACTCTTCTCTCTGCAGAGCCCACCTCCTCCCTGCAGGCAGAGTAGATGTAGCATGTTGAGCAAGAGGAGGATGTGCTCATAGGTAGAGACATAACAGTGTGTCACTCTGGCTCCCCACTCTGGCATTGTGATGAGTTTCAACTAAGATTCATTCCCATCTCAAAAGACAGACACACTTTCTTCCAGAATGAAGAGCAATCCTTTCTGGAGGAGGTGGGAGACACCTCAGGTCCTTGGCGCCTGCCTGCAGCATGGCTGTACCACTGCTGAGCACTGAGTCCTGCACTGCGCACTGGAGGCTCATGCCAGCACATATGGGATGCACGTATGAGTCAGCACCATAATGCCAAGTCTGAGGAGTCCCAGTGTCACAGACCAGACAGCAGCAGAGCCCAGGATACTGGTCATGACGGTGGTGGTCAGAAAGTCCACACAGTTCCCACCATGCAAGGGTCATGCACAGGATCTCAGGGAGCACAGAGAGCAGAGTGCTTTCCATCAGTTTCTGCTTTGAGCGGAACTACTGACAAATACCCGCACCAGGCTCCTCCTCCCCCACACTAATCCCAGAAACCACAGCCCATGGCTACCTCAGGTCAGTACCCAGGGAAAACAGAGGGCAGCCACATATTCCAGTTCCAGCATGTTCCTGCTCACTGGACAAACCGGCTCAGCTTAAGACAAACCACAGGGCCACCCTCGGGGAGACTGAAGACACTGCTGGGAGCCAGAGAGTGCTCAGAGGCCCAGTCGCAAGCATAGGTGATGAACACTCAGGGAGACGAGGTTCTGGGGTGCTGTCCTTTCTGGTTTGAGTCTTGGTTGCTCTGCACAGACCTCCAAAGCCCTTGAATGGCTGGTAGTTCTAGGCAGATACCCCAACAGATATCAGGCATGTCTATCATATATCTGTACCTACCCTGCTCCAAAAGTCTCTTGGCTGTTTGTTTTATCCCCTCTGTAACCTTCCTCAAGTGGATGTGGGATGCCGTCTTCCAGCTTAAGCTCATTTATTCTTCCTGCTGGTCCTCCCACTATTGCAGCCTCTGGTCCCAGGAGCTCAGGCCAAAGTACCTACTAGATTCCAACACATCTCCACACTCCTCGATCTACTGACAGCTACAGGCCACTTGACACCACATAGCTCTGAACCATTACTTCACCATTACAATGAGTTAGCTCCCTTAGCTCCACTGTCTCACTGAGGTTCAGCTGCAAGTCAAACAACCACCAGGACAATTAAATGTCTCCCAAATACCAAGAACCGTCTGTCTTATGTACCTTGGCCTTTAAAGAAGAAAAAGTATAGCTGTTTTGTTGAAATTAACAAACAAAAACAGCTAAGCTGCATTCCAGTGTGAATTCTGGGACCCCAAGACCCAACCCCACTCCTGAGGAGCTAGACAAGGCCTTCATGGCAGCGTGAGAACAAGGGCAGCACAATTCTCAGATGGCTTAGCACTCTCCAGACCCCAGCAGATGCTCCTCCTGGAGTCTGCTTCTTCACCCCTCCCCAATGTGGCCAGGCCGAAATGTATATTGGGCAGTCTCCTTTGGCTCAGTTCCTTCCTAAACCTCAGAGTACTACATCAAATTGGAGAGTGGGTACATTACACAGGAGCTGGGCTGCAGGGACACAGGTCAAGGGTTTCCAAGGTTGCCCAAATAGGCACACACAACTACCTCACTTCTGGGCTGGCCTACAGCCCACCCACCCCTTACTGCAGTTCAAGATGCAAACACCCAAGTATAGGGTAAGCATTTGAGACTGACTCATCTTGCCCTTTGTCCTAACCCGCCTAGTGCAGATGGGTCTCAGCTAGACGCTGGTCCACTTCCCTGTTGACAATGCCAGCTAGCATGCTGCTTTCTGTCTACTTTGGTGAAGGTCAGTCCACTAACAGAGCTGTACAGCTCTCTAAAGGTAATGCCTGAGGCTATTGAGGGTCTTATGTCCTAAGGGCACAGCCACCTTCACGTTGGTTGCAGCCTCCCCTGAACTATGGAGAAATAGAAACAAGTGCAGACTGTGGAGCACACAGTTCAACCTTGCCTACCAAAGGGTTCTCTCCTTCTTGGGGCCAACATCCACTCTAAGTAGGGATACCCCAATTTACCTCCAACAGATGGCTCTCCCAGACCATTCTGAGTTCACAAGGCAGACACTTGGGTACAGGCTGAAGACTCAGGGTGCAAAGGGTAGCATCGGGTAGCATCATTCCTCCATCATGAGACCCAGTATCTAGCAAACACTGCTTACAAGACCCACCAGCCTGAGCACTGCCCCACTGGGAGCAGCTGTAGCTACACAAGCCCAGGTGGCTGTAACTGTCAGGGCCTAGAGCAGGAAATAGGTCCACAGACAGCACTCTCATGCTCAGTGGCTCTCTGGACTGGCACTCCTGAGTCTGTTGCTATCCACAAGTCAGCCCTCCTCGCAGGCCAACCCTGAATGCTCTAGCTGGAGCCTGCTGATTGCCCCATTCAGCACTCCCCAAAGAAAAGCCACCAGATGACCCGAGGACTGTGTGCTGAGCTTCACGTGGCCACAACACTGGTGTAGACGCCTTCTTGTGACTGAGTCAACAGTCTTCATCTGCTTTATCTTTTTCTGATCCTTTTCTCTTGGTGCATGTAAAACACCCGTTAATGCAACTGCTTTGCAGAGGACAAGGTGAGGATGTCAACTGAGTTTTCTCACTGGCACAGTGGCTGCTCTTGCCTTGGCCTCATTAGTTGGAAGCAGCTTGATTAATCAAAAACTGGAAACGATTCCTCTCTAATGAATGTAACTTTAAATCAGATTTCACACCTGAAGCAAGGGACACTCAAGATTCAAATTCTCTGCTCCTTTACTTAATAAACTCATTTGAAACCACAGGAAGCTCGTCTCATTTCATTACAGACCACCTTCCCGAAGCCTCCATTGCCACAGGTGCAGGGTGGGTGGAGCCTCTACCACCCAGTCCCTCCCAGTCTGGAACAGGAGCCCAAGTAGAACACCCTGCCCGAATGTTTCCCTACAGCTAACTCCTTGTTCCATCCGGCACCAGGTGGGAACACAGGATGCTTGCATCTCTCACGACACACTCATCTTTGGGGGCAGGAGGGTATGGAACAGGGATGAGCCCTCATACAGTCTAAGCCCCCCTTCCAATCAGAGAGAGTCACCCCCATCTCCCTCCTCTTTGACATGTCCTAGTGTTTCTGAGTCCTGCCTCTAGGCAGACTGTCAAGCTCTGGCAACTGAGATCAGGATGCAAGCTCAAAGATCTAGCTGTCTCCAGTCCCTCACTGTGGCTACCTGCTGTGCTGACAGCAGGACATGACTATCAGGAACACTGGGCCACACCAGGGTGACCATATGCTGAGTACTGTGGACAAACTAGTGAGTCCCTTGGGAAGCGCTTTGCTCTGCGGTACTAACCAGCCCATGACATCAGCAGCACTTAGTTCATCTGGCACATGAATCTGGGTGACAGTGGGCACACTGACCTCACACTCACTCCTTGGCTGGAGCCCCACCGTTCCTTCACATAAAGGAGCAGCTATCCCTCCCTAAAACTCATATCTCCTCTATGGCATACTAGAAAGAGGTTTCTGAATGCAAGGCTGTCACTTCTGACTGGAACCAGTTCCTCTGGCAGGAAGGCTTCTTCTAGCCTTGGCACCTTTGTGTGTTTCTGTTTCATCATCTGGCCACTGACTTGCTACCTGTAGCAATTCATTCTTAAAAACCATTTAAAAAAAAAAAGTCACATTTAGGTAAGGGTTTCCAGTCAAGTGTAGTGGCATGCACCTTTAATTCCAGCACTAGGGAGGCAGAGTTAGGTAGATCTGTATGAGTCCAGCCTGGTCTACAGAGTAAGTTCTAGGACAGCCAGAGCTACATAGTGAGAACCTGTGTTCAAAACAAAACAAAAAAAGAATAAGGATTTCCAACCTGCTTGGTGTTTCCCTTTGTTATGATTCAACTGTACAAACCCCAAGAGATCCAGGGCCTTTAAGCAACCCCTCAGCCTCAGCTAATGGCATGAACTGGGTGGCTAGCTCAGCTGCTCCTGGGAGTACTAGTCTCAAACCCCACACACCCACCTGGGGCCACAGACCGCTACCAGAAGTGGGCAAAAAAGCACAGGTAGCATGGACTCCTAGTGACCCTGCTCCAGCAGCCCAGGCCGCACACACCCTGACTCTGTTTTGGTTACAACAGCCCACAGTAATATTGGACATCCTCAACTGATGGTGGCAATGGCTGTGAAGCCATGGCCATCTTGAGGTCTGCCTGGCCTCATTGTCCCATGGTTAAGGTCTGTCTTCTTGCACTCAGCCTTGTGCCCAGTTAGGTAGCCACCCATTCACCCTGTGAAGCCCACAGCCCAGGACAGGCAGCAGACACTTTGCAACAAGGAGCTGGTTCCTTGGAGCTTTTCTATTTCTCTTGCTTTAGTTTAGAATCAGAGTCTCACCTGGCCTAGTCTCGCTTTCTGCCTCGGCTGTGGAGTAGGCACTGGCAGCGTGTTGGGGTACTAGATCCATGGCCAGGTGACAAAAGGCTGATGCCATGGGGGCTGGTTTCTTGCCCTGCAACTTTCCTATCATCTCACAGAAGACAGCCCTGCATCCAAAGAGGAAGAGAGAAGAGAAGGTGTCACCACTTCCTACTCAAAAAGACTGCAATGCAGGGGCTGGAGTGAGGGACAACTCAGCACTAGCTGCCTTTCCATAAGATCCAGGTTTAGTTCCCAGTCTCATGTCACATGTCTTACAGGGCTCCGATACCCTCTCCTAGCCTCTATGAGCACTGACATACACATTCACATGAATAAAGTGGAAATACATGTCTAAGACAGGCAGTGGTGGTACACACTTTTGATCCCAGCACTTGAGACGCAGAGGCAGGCAAATCTAAGTTTAAAGTCAGCTTAGACTACAGATCGAGTTCCAAGGCAGCCAAGGCTACAAAGAAAAAACCCTGTCTCAAACCCCACCACAACCCTAAAAATATACGCCTAAAAGGAGGATAATATTCTATCATGAGACCCACAACACAAAGCCAATGGCAGAGGGAAGGCCAACTGGCACAAGAGATGTATGTAAGCACTCCACGGCAGCTTCAGGTGACTGCTGGGCTGTTGGTGACCTTCTGTTTGATGACGCATAGCTTATCTCCATGTTCTGTAGAAGAAGGAAAACCTTAGAGCACACAGCCAGCTTTATTAGGACAAGAACACATATCCTACAGGTCCCTCACATTCCCATCTCACTAACTTCCTCAGAGTGGACAAAAGCTGCTGTGAAGACAGTGAATTCCTCATCAGGCTGCCGACACCTAAGGCTGCACAGAAGACAACCTCTGCAGGGGCCTCCTCATGCGTGGCTTAAGGACACCAGTGATGTTGCAGCCATCACTCATCTAATGTTTGGCCTGTGCAATGTCTTGAACTGCATCATCAACGAATGTTTTTGCCATGGCATGGGCTACTTTCAGCACTTTCTTCTCCTTTGCATCAGGCCCCACGTGGTTCCGGGCAAGCTTCAGCCAGTACTGCTCAGTGCGGGACAGGTACTCTTCGTACTGCTCCCCAGGAGCCACCTCTGGGTGCTGTGGATCTTTCCATCCCAGAAGGAAGAATGAAACAGAGCATGCTCAGTCAGGCAGTTCAGAGGGATGGGGGCAATGCTGCACTGGATGGCAATGTGCCCAGACCCACTCTAGACACAAGCACTGTTAAAACAGAATCCCACAGAAGCACTGCGCAACAGTCACATCTAAGTAGGGTTCTCACCTGCTCCCTCCTCGGCACTGTCCTCTGAACTGTCCTCTTCCTGGTCCTCGTCGCCCCCCTCTGCACCCTCTTCATCTGAGCTGCTGTCCTCTTCTGAGTCCGTCTCCTCCAGCCACTCTTGAGATTCTGACAAAACAAAACCAACACAGGGTTCTGGCTATAGCCTAGGGGCCAGGAAACGTACACAAGGGGGGAGCTGGCACTGCCTCACAAAACCCCTTCCACTTGGGGGCTGGGGCAGGAAACCCAGCTCTCCTGCCCTAAAGCCTGGGTGGAATCACCAGGACAGCACAGAGCAGCCTGGGAGTGATACTGTGGTGGGCACCAACTCCAGCCACACTGCTATCCTAGCTGTAGGCAGCTTAGTGGAGGCTGCCTCTTCCTGGGCCCCTACAGCCCCACTGGCTCCCAGAAGATGGTGACAGACCCTGCACTATGGGCAGTGCCTTTCCCTGGACATGCAGGTTTAGTTTCGAATCTCAAAAGTGAATGATGGAACTGGGTCTGGAAAGGCACACCTTTAATTCCAGAACTCAAGGCAATGTGGTTTATATAGTAAGTTCCAGGTCAACCAAGAATATAGTTAGACTGTCAAAAAAAAAAAAAGGATTTGGGACCAACAGCAGTCTAGGATAAAATGGGGATGTCATGATTTCTGAGCAGTGATGGATGAAGAGAGCTACCACTTCAGTGTGCCAGCCTACCAAAGGCAGACTCAAGTCCTCTCTGGTCTGGAAGATGGGAGGCACATGTAGCAGGTCTGACCCAGGTACCAGGGACTTGTGCTGGTACCCAGGCTGCTCCTGCTAGCACCCAGAGCACACAGGAGTGTGCCAGGTGAGCCCCCTTCTATACCCAAGTTCTTCTGAGGGAAACCTGGCCCAGGGTCAAGAGCAGGGCTCCCTGCAAGATGGGACAGAGGCGTTCAGAAATTCTTACTCCATATGGGAGTCTCACCCAACCCAGCTTACTTGGATCCATCTCTACCAAGGTTCTCCATTCTTCCATCTTGTGAAGATCAAGGCAGTAGAGGTCACTAAGGGTCACCTGGCGGTCACCAGCTTCAAACATGCCGCCATAGACATAGAGCAGTCCATGCTTGACAGCCAGCATGGCATTTGAACGTGGACACGGCTCCTGCCCGGTGCTGCTTGCCTCCACGGCACTGTCTTCAGCCTTAGGTGGGGCTCGTAGTCCAGAGGGAGCGAGCACTTGTTTGATGGTGACCACAGTCCCATCTTCAGCCACCACCTCTTTTATCACCTCCAGCGGCTCCGGGGCACCAGTCCTCCCATCCTCCTGTTCCGTGGCTCCTTCATGTTCCTCTACTTTGCCCCGCCTCCGTTTCCTCTTGTCGGACTTCGGGCCCTGTTAACACAACTCAAGCTGCACAGCAAGGCAGTGACAGCCCTCCCTCTAACATGCTACTCCTGGGAGGAGGAGTAGCGCAGTGCAGGAGGGAGCACAGACACTCCAGCCAGCAAGATGGCAGGCTAGGAATGGACTCCTGGCCATCACTGTAATGAGGGACACTGGGACCAGGTCTGGTTGAAGTGTATGTCTGAGGCTTATCTTGGGAAATCCTATCCATTCACAAAAGGGATGCAGACTTCCACTCCCTGCCAACAACAGGAGGGGATGACTAGAGGGTCAGCACTCCACACTGATCTTTAAGACCATGTAGGACCCTCCCACTGGGTTCTCCTGCAGGACATGTACTCTGTCTCCCTGGCCATTCTGCAGAGTACAGCTGAGTGGCTCTGTAGCAGCCTCTGTCATCTGGCAGAGCGCCATGCTCACAAGATGCCATTAATTCCAGCTATGACTACCTCTAGCCAACCTGGGTCCTGTTCTACACACAAGACCCACTTCATCCTGAGGAGGTGGGGGTGGGGGTGTCTCACACAGAACAGCTCCTGAAGAGCATCACGGGATCTGAGGACCAAATAATCTGAAAATATGAGGCTAACCTTAACACTGGTTCAATGCTCTTGGCAATGTCAGAGATCCTGAGTGACTATGCCTGGTGCAGCTTCTCACAGCAGGGGCCTACATGTGCAAGGCTGTTTTCTATCAGAGACCCCACCACAAGGCCCACAGCAGGTACTAGTGCCTCTTGTACAGCAGCAGTTCACTTGTGCAGGTGTGGGGGCCGCCTGGGGCCCTCCAGGGACTGTCACCTGCTAGTCTGTCTGCTCCAGGCAGGTCCTGGCAGCAGCTGCACTGACAAGGACAATAGAGAGGGTGATGGAAACCAGGGCTGAGCTCAAGTAACAGATATTAACTGTCACAGAGAGCCTGACTTGCTCTCAACAGCTCAGCTCTGCCAAGGAGAGGTGGGTGACACAAGAAGAACAGGGGCCACCAAAACCAAGGGGGCCACAAGCCTAGTCCCTCAGAACCCACACAGAAGAGTACTCGGGCCTTAAAGGGAGGAAACAGACAAGTAATGTGGAGGACTCTCAGGAGTCTAGGCTACCTTCAGCTGTGCTGTGAACCAGCGACTCTTGGCAGCATCATAGATGTACAGGTCACTAAAGAACGAGCCCTCCAGGCTCTCCTCCTCCTCCTCATCACACACACCCCCAAAGACTAGTATCTGATGATTTGGAGCCACGGCCACAGAAAAGCCAGACCTTGGAGTAGGCTTGACCCCTGAAGGGTTAATCCGGGTCCAAGTCCATTTGCCTGTCAAAGAGAACAGAGGAAGGGATAAGAGGGGACACTAAGAGCCAACTGAGAACACACAGAGAGCCCGGGACCCCCAGGATGAGGACAATTGCAAGCATTTGAAACTGTTTACGCATGGAGCCTTACTTTGTTCCCCTTGCAGAAATAGGGGATGTCAGTCAACAACCCTCCAGGTCCATCCTCCTCAAAGTTCAGCTGTGTGACACTACCTACACCCCAGACCCTTCCTTCTAAGGGAACCTGGTATCAACTGCTGAGAGGCTGAGAGACAGATGTGGAGGTTCCATCTTGCTTGGAGGACCATGGCCTAAAATACACCTCACTGGGGTCCTAAGCCAGCCCACCCAATCCTGGACCACACCACCTCTCCTCTGGAGACAGCTGCTCTAAGTTTCTCAACAGGTGCCAAATTCATCTGACAGTGCTGGCTATGTGGCCTGGTACAACAGATGGAAAATGTCTTCCCATTACTTCTGGAAGAAAGAGCTGAGATTGTCCCCTCACTAAACACTAAAAAGTGCTGCAGCAGCCCAGGGACCATAGCCAAGCCTCAGTCCCAAGCTATGCACCCCAAAGCCCAGACCATATTTCCCAGTAAAACAGGACAAACCCTAATGGAGAAGTCCTGTATATATGTAAATAAAGCACTGTTGGCCAATAGGAAAGCAAGATAGGTGGGACTAGGAGTCTAGGAGGATTCTGGGAAATGTAGTGAAGGGAGCCGTCGCCATGTGATTCCCAGGAAGAGGGGTCGCAAGTCTGCATTCTCGGAAAGATAAGTCCTTATAAAAATATATACTGGTGATTATGGGTCAATAATTAACTCAGAGCTAGCCAATGAGAAACAATAGCAAATAGCCAACAGTTTCATAATTAATACAGTGTCCTGTGTGCTATTTGGGGGTTCAGACAGCTTGGCAGGGCCCAGGCAGCAGGCCAGAAAACTGTTACAAAGCCTCACAGAATTCCATATCCTAATAATGTTTGCGCATTCTTCTTCTTCTTCTTTTTTTGTTTTTTGTTTTTTGTTTTTCGAGACAGGGTTTCTCTGAGGCTTTGCAGCCTGTCTGTCCTGGAACTCGCTCTGTAGACCAGGCTGGTCTTGAACTCACAGGAATCTGCCTGCCTCTGCCTCCCGAGTGCTGGGATTAAAGGCGTGTATGCGGCCACCACCGCCCGGCTGTTTGTGTGCTCTTGAGTAAGCACACATTCTTTAAAATGTCAAGAAAGAACAGGAAAACAGCAGCTCCTTCCTTTCCATCTCTCACACATCTACCCACACATGGCTTTCATGCCTTGGGGCCCTGAGAATGCACGCACAGAAAGCCCACCCCAGTGCCCTCCCCAATACCTCTAAGCATGAAGGCTATACCTGAGAATAACATCAATATAACACATGGCTTTTGAGGGGGACACAAACAGCTGAATGACCTGGGCTCCTGCTGGGTTCCAGGGCACACTAAGAGCTCACCCATGTCACATAAGGCACTATGGCCCAACCACTCTAGAGAAAGGTGGCCTGGTCCTTAAGCTCTAGATAGGCAACAGGGAACTCAATGGAGTTCCCATTTTGATAAGAGGGACACATAGGCTATGCTTCTGTCCAGAAGCTAAATACAACCCACCCCAAGGTCACACAGCCAAGCCACAGTCCTCAAGGCACAGCAGTACCTTCTCCTCCTTCCTCAGGCTTCAGCAGGAACATGTCTGAGTGCTGGGTGCCTTTGTCCACGTCCTTCTTGACTCTCTGCAAAACAAAGAACTCTTGAGAACCAGCCAGGCTGCAGCAGCACTTCAGGAGAGCCCAGACATGGCTGACAGACTTTAAAGCCACCACCAATGGCCAGGCATGCTGGAGCACTGCAGTATGCTCTGCCACAGAATTCCTGTCCATCCAAGGTCTGTACCATGTGGACGGATCCACACATGGCACAGTTCAGTCATACCTCACTCCAGTTCCTGTGTGCCCTTTCAGGTGACACAACTACATTGGCACTGTGTGGAAAGAAACATGCCAACACCTTTTACAGACCTCCTAGAGTCTTCAACCCCAAAGATCCCCAGTCCTTATCCTTGAGCGTCAAACAGTGATGCCGACCAGCTGTCAGCCCTGAGGCCACAGCACACACATCTCCTACTCAGCACCCCAGGGCCCAGACAGCTGCTTGCCAAGATCATCACCCTGAGAAAGCTGTCAGTCCACTTAAATGTCTCCCTGTATTGTCTGTGCTCAAATGATCAATTTCAATACTTGTCTTTACAGTTACCAAAAAACTAAGAGGCAGCACAGAACCCCTGTCCTGGCATCCCACCCAGGTACATGCTGAAGCTACACTGAGCAGAACCAACGAAGCCACACATTCCTCATTTTCCCTATTGTTGCTTCTCTCCCCCAGGGTGCCACTCAGGTCCTCCGTGTCCTGCAGGCTGGCTAAGCTCTGTCCTAGGGAACCACTAGTTCCCCTTTCTATCTGTCCTGTCCAGAAGGATGTGGCAGGAATGATGGGTGGGATGTAAGTGGGTACACGGTGACATTGTCTTTTGAGACCAAGTGCTGGTCTCAGGGTATTTTTGTGTCAAGTTGTAATGAAATAGCAAGTCTGACCCTCTGGTTTCTGGCTCCCTAAGCTCCCCCTCTCACATATGCTCCACCACTGTGATACCATCTGCCATGAGCCATCCATGTCCAATCCTAGATTTGCAGCCCCAAGCTCATTTTATAGCCAAGAGTGCCCTCATAGTCTGAGAGGCCTGAAATAAATAATCTCTCTTCTTTTAAGTCCTTAGCCTGTAGTATCTTATTAGACTCTCAGAAATAGGGCCACTATGTGTACCACAGGACAGCTAGACTTGCTCATCTAAATGAGACCTGATGTGCACGAGTGTGCTGAACTCTGCTGAAAATAAAACCATAAGAACACTAGCTATAAGCATGGGGACTGCAGAGGTCCAGTAACATACTCCACCATGCAGCACTCAGAGCAGACCTAAGGAAGCCAGAACATGGAGGGAGAGGCGGGCAAACACTGGGGGTTGAAATGTTTAAGCATGGCCTCGGGAAGAACAGGGGAGAGGAGGTGGTAAGTGTAGTTCACCCAAAACTCAGGGCGTGTGAAAACCCTTACAGAGACCCACTACTTTTTAGCTAAATTTTAAAATATAATTTAAATAAAATAAAAGGAGTTTGACTGGGCGTGGAGGAACACACCTTTAATCCCAGCACTTGGGAGGCAGAGGCAGGCAGATCTCTGAGTTTGAGGCCAGCCTGGACTACAGAGCGAGTTCCAGAACATCCAGGGCTGTTACACAGAGCTTTTGAATACAGTTTCGAATACAGAACTTTTGGTTCACAAGGTTTTGAATAAACAAAAACAAATAAATAAATGAAAGAAGTTTGAACACAGGTGCCCTATATGTTTGGACAGTGACTGCCCCAGAAGATACAGGTTTTTAAATGAAAATCTGAGCCAGGTATGAGTTATTGGTCAAGTAGGTCGCAGAAACAGCCAAACAATACAAGCTATTGCCATTGCTCTTGGCTGCCCACCAGATCTAGATGGTGAAACCATTCTGCTGATACCATTTCATGCTTTGCTTGGAAGACAATAATAAGCATAGAACTGACCTGAAAACTTCCTCTCTGGCTGGCTAGCTTTCACAGTGTCTGAAGACACAATGCAGGTCATGAGGACAAAAAAGTCATCAGCAGTATTACCAAAAAGTAAACCCTGAATTCCAGACAAGATGTGTCCACTGGGGAAATAGTGGCATTAAGGTTATGGAGACAAGTAACCATTGACTGGATCTGCCTGTTACTGTAAACCTGGTCAAAGTCCCATGACTCAGGAGGTCATAGACCCTAGGTAGAAACCTACTACTGTTGCTCTGCTAAACAGACACACTGCCAATCTGTCTTTGCTTCTACCCACAGATCAATGCTGCCCTCTACCGTGGTCAGAGAAGTGTCTCTCTGCAGTGGACAGCAGTAAACACAGAGAAACTCATAACTGATCAAAGGGCTGAAAATAAGTGGCTATTGAGTACTCTGCCCTACAAGGGACATTGAAATCAACCCCCACCTCCTAAGGCTCAGAGAACATCACTGAAGAGGGGACAGAGAGAATGTAAGAGCTGCCGTTACACTCATGAAACTCACACCAGCTGTCATCACCTGCACAAGACCTACGTAAGACCAAGCCAACAAGATCTATCCCCATTCTGGCTGGCTGTGTTAACTGGACTCAGTGGGTTACAAAACAAAAAGAGAGTGCATTAAGGTGGGAAGGGGCATGCTGGGAGATGTCTGGGAGAATGGGATGGGGACTGGAAGAGCTGGGTTTAATCTAGATGCACTAGATGAAATTGTCAAAACAACAAATAAAAGATATTCTTAGGAATAAAAGATATTCTAGGAAGGAAGGAAGGAAGGAAGGAAGGAAGGAAGGAAGGAAGGAAGGAAGGAAGGAAGGAAGGAAGGAAGGAAGGAAGGAACTGGAAGGACTATGTGGGAGCCTGGCAGAAAGAACGGCCACACTACATGACTGCCACAGTTGGGTGGACTCACTGCACTGCGAGTAAATCATGTAACAGTCAACACTGACCTCTACCTGACTCCCCACACGCGGGCACACACACCTGCACGCACACAAACTCACATTCAGGGATGACCCTGCACCTTTCTTTGAACTACACACAAGATAACAGAGAAGACAGGGACACAGATGTGTGAACCCACGTGATCAGACAAGCATGCTGAAACAGGAAGGGCATGCGGGTGCTCACTAAAAAAATTCAGGTTAACTGTGTTTGAGAATGTTTGAAATACAAAGGATTTTTAAAGAAAACAGATATGAGATAGTTTGTTTCTAAGCTCTGATTTATGGCAATATCAGAGATGACAAAGTACCAATGAGGAGTAGGGCAAGTGGGTGGCCAGCACTTGCAGATACACGCATTCCATAAGGGAGCAAGAGACTCTTGAGCACTGGCTTGGGAACACTGCTACAACACTGTCCGCAGACACAGGGAGAGGGATACCATGCAGTTATTAAAATGATTACAGTGTAAATACATTGTTCACATGGCAGTGCGCTTGGGAGGTTGGCATGACACAACCTAAGTTTGAATCCCCAGCATACACACAAAAGCTGGGCTTGGTGGCCAGCATCTATAAGCCTAGACCTGGAAGATAAAAGATGCACAACCAACTGGCCAGGACCATGTTAAATGTGAGACCTGTTTTAAACAGGTGGAGAGCAACTGAGAAAGATGCATGATCTTAACCTCTGGCCTAAACACACACATCCACATGAGCACACACACACACACACACACAACCTCATAACTATATACACCCACATTAACACACAAATGCATGCACACATCCATCTCTGTATGTTTACAGAGGAGCAGAGCCATGCCATTGCAGCTTATAGCTCAGGGTAAGCCTGCTCACAGCTCACTGGAAGCCCCTCTTAATTCTAAACACAGGGGCCCTTACCTGCTTTGAGTAGCCCCCATATATGGCAATGCTGCCCTGGGGGGTGACAGCCATCAGGCAGCCTGACCTGGGTGTGGGCCCGGAGCCTGAAGGGGACAGCTTGCTCCACAGGAAGGTATCCAGGCTAAAGGTGTACACATCACTGTAGTAGATGTAGTCCCTGTGAGAGAAAAGGACATAGGTCACCACAGAGACAACAGGAAAAGGGAGGGTCATTAGAGTGCACCATTTATACTGAAGGCAAACTTGTGTTTCACCTAGTCATTTGCTTCAACGCTAAATCAAATGAAAGTCTCCGGATCCTGAATGTACAAAGGAATCAAAAACAACTCCAGCCACAATCACAAGGTAGTTTACTATGAAAGTTGTTCATTTCCTACCCAAGTGACAACTGCAATCTTCAGGCACATTTGCTACTCCGTGTGACCGTAAGACTGACAATGAGTCTAACTGATCACAAGGCTGGAGACTTCTGTTTTGGTAAGAACTGTGGCAGGGATGAGCAGGGGCAGAGCACCCACCCCACACAGTCAAAGGACAGGAACAGAGCCTTTGCACAGTACCAAGCAGGACTGGGAGGTTCCACCTAATATCCCTCTGCTCAGAGTCAGGGACTCGGATACCAAAGCATGCAGTACACAGAGGGGGTCTTAGAGACAAAAAGGGAGGCTTGCATCATGGGGGCGATTATCACAGAATACAAACTGTCCTCCAGCTATTAAGAATAGCTAAAGTGGGGGGGCTGGAGAGATGGCTCAGGGGTTAAGAGCACTGGCTGCTCTTCCAGAGGTCCTGAGTTCAATTCCCAGCAACCACATGGTGGCTCACAACCATCTGTAACGAGATCTGGTGCCCTCTTCTGGTGTGCAGGCAGAACACTGTATACTTAAATAAAATAATAATAATAATAATAATAATAATAATAATAATAATAATAATAATAATAAAAGAATAGCTAAAGTGTCCACAAAAGAGAGGCATGTGGAGGCTGGGACAACCATTGCTCCACACAGTGTATCTGAATAATCCAAGCCTGGAGGTCTGTAGTGGGAGAGCTGGCACAGGCGGGCTCTGTCCCCTCATATACACAAGGTAGACTGCTGAAGCTACAGGGGCAGAGCTGTCACAAGGCTGTCTGCCTCTTCTGCCCTGGAGAAATGTTAAGAAGTCATGGGTACTGCTGGCTGTCCCTCAAACCCACAAAGCCCTCTTGAAGAACACAGGAAGGATGGGAGACTCCAAGTTTCTAGAAGACTTACTATAATCCAGTTTTCTCTGGTTTCAAACTCCACTTTCAGAAAAAAAGAAAAAGTCTACTCTGAATTGAAGATAAATAACAACTGTCTCAAGGAAAACTCAGAATGGTGATATTTAAAAGTCAAGCTAATTTAATACAGATGGTGACTGCATTCACTGTAGGACTGTCATTTTTGTCTGTATGCCTAAGTGCTTCCTAAATGGGTTTGTACTTAAAAAAAAAAAAAGATTTATTTTCATTTATGTGTACATGTCTGTGTGGGTGTGCAGAGCTGGTGAGGGCACTAGACATCTTGGATGTGAAGTTATAGGCAGTTCTGAGTTACAGACATGAGCGCTGGAAGCTGAACCAGGTCCTCTAGAGGAACAGCAAGTGCTCTTACCTACTGAGCCAGCTCTCCAGACCCCTAAAGAGTCTTAAATAAAATAAGTTTTGAAAAAAGTTCTAATTTTAAAATGACTGCCTCCCTAAAATCACGTGAGATGGTGATCAGCATCTGTAAGATCAGGTCTGTAAGAGGAAAGGGCTCTGCTGGTTTCACACACAATCACACACACACAGTAGGTGCTGACTTAATGTAAGCACAAGCCCATGATTTTCTCACGATAATGGCTGTCATGCACGGTAGCCACCAAGCTGTATGCGCAGGAAGTTAGTGAGCGATCAGTGCTTCTACAGAGATCAGAATGTTTGGCCCCACACAACCTCTACCCTGTGCTCCACAAGAGGCCCAATCTGCTGGGAGTACCAACCTTGTGCTTTCATGGAAGCCACCAAAAAGAATTAACTGTCTCTTCCAGGCCACCATCCGATGTCCACTACGACCTGAAGGACCCCCTGTTGACCTAAAATGAAGAGGAGAAAAAAAAAACACTATTAAGTTAGATATTTTTATGAGTTGTTTTTTAAGGTTTACCCATTGATTTCTTTTTTACAAAATATTTATTTATTTGTATTTTATGTGTGTGAGTATTTAGTTTATATGTACGCTAGTGTATTATGTGGGCACAATCAAGAGGCCAGAAGAGGACATCAGATCTCCTGGAACTGGAGTTATAGCAAGTGCAAGCTGCCATGTAGGTGCTGGGAACTGAACCCTGGTGCTCTGGAGAGCAGTCAGCAATCTTGACTACTGAGCTATATCTTCAGCTCTTGATTTCCATTTTCAATACACTCAGTAAGTTCTCTTCATTTATCTATTCAAATTACCAGAATCAGCCTGACTGCCCTGACCAATTGCAAGCTTAGGTGGAAATTCCACTTTATTCTATCAGAGTTTTTTTTTAAGAATCAGATTAAAATATTTCCTGTCATAGAAAAATGTTCATAAGAATGGAAGACAACGGCAGGTTACAAAACACATTACATAAGGTTCTAATCCAGGGCTTTGAACAGTTTTATTACTGTCTGTCTTCTACATCCCCAAGCTTTCCCCAGCGAACACACATCACTCTGGTAAGTAGAAGGGGAAGACAGAGAGGAGAGTGGGGAAGGAGGGAAGCAGGAAGGAGCACCTGTCACTGTAAAAAAGCTGCTGGCTGCCAAAGGAAGGCCACAGCACAGAAGCAAGGTTCTCTGCAGCCTGCTCTCTAAGACCCTCCCGGGTTAAGAGTCTCCCCTCCTACTTAAGAGTCAGTGCCCCAGCCCTCTGCAGCCTGCTCTCTAAGACCCTCCCGGGTTAAGAGCCTCCCCTCCTACTTAAGAGTCAGTGCTCCAGCCCCTCAGTGCAGTGTTCTCATCAGGCCTTCCCACTGCTCCCAAGTGGAATGCAGGAAAGTCAGGTTGCCAAGGGTGGTTACATAGGGTTTATGTAAAAATCCCACAAGGTGGGGGCTGGCTCAGTGGAGAGATGGCTCAGAAGTTAAAAGCATTTGTTGCTCCTCTAGAAGATCAGAGTTCAGTTTCTAGCATCCACACTGGGTGGCTCACAGCTATCTGTAACTCCGGTCACCTGAGGATCCAACGCCTGCTTCTGGCTTCCACAGGCACTGAACTCCACATTCCGGCTCCCCACACACAACAAATAACATAAAACTTTAGATGGTACATGTCTTTAATCCCAGCACTCAGGAGGAAGAGGTAGGTGGATCTCTATGAGTTGGAGGCCAGCCTAGTGTACAGAGTGAGTTCCAGGACAGCCAGGGCTACACAAAGAAACCCTGTCTTGAAAAATTAAAAAAAAAAAAAAGGTTCCACAAATAGCAAGATTCCCAACAAATGCATCCACACAGAAGCTCAACACTGAAAGGACCCTGCCCCAAAGTCACCCTTCACAAGCGTTCAGATGCAGCATTTGAAGCACACCACAAGAATGCTTGCTGACAGCTTCCCTAGCTCAATCCAGCATGAAGACTGTTCTCAAATGTTCTACTATATCTATCACATTACCTGTTAAAAGTCACTCAGGACTACCAGCACACTTGCCTACAGAAAGTCAACCAGAAGTGACCAATACCTTCTCCTAGACACCATGCTCTAGTGACCCATCCTCTAGGCACCCTTATGGGTGGTCTCATGCCAATGCACCTGCTACCCTATCAAGAAGGGCAGCTTTAGAGCCAAGTCTCCTTCACCCTTATTTACAATCCTGTACGGGAAATCTCATTAGATTGGAGAATACACAATTTGTCAACCAATTTATTTGCCTTCTCCTAGCTCTGTTTTACATAATTTGGTAAGAATGTTCTAGTGCCAAAATTCATGATTAAAAACAGCAAACATCAGTTTCTGGGCTCAAAAGAGCCAGTCTGGGGTACAACAACATACAACACACAGGCTTCCTGAGACCAAGAGGGCCATACTGCAAAGGGGCCTTGAAAGGGCCTTCTTGGGAAGCAGACCACATTCCAGGGTGAGCAGACAGCACAGCCATGATCTGCACAGGTACGAGGACAAGAAAGAAACTGACTGCTCTGGTCAGAAGCTAGCTCCCACTAAGAGTTCCAGCCACACTGCTCTATGAGGAGTTCAGAGACGGTGCTCACTGCACAACTGTAACAGCACACTTACACATCTAATTCACAACACAGACACAGAAGAGACTGGGCATTCCCAGTGCCACTCAGTAACAGAAGTCAAGGCCACTAGCAAGCTGATTGGTTACGTATGACCCCAGAACCATGGAGGCGTAGGCCAGGCTCCCAACAACTTTCTGAACAGGAGCCCTACCAGGTCATCCTGGTTGAGTCAGATGCCAAGGACACAACTCCCTTGTGGCAGCAGCAGTGAAACACCATTATTCTAAAAATAAAGGGAGGGGGCTATAAAAAGGTTCCACGTCCCCTCTAGAAAAATGAAGCCAGCCTCCCAACAGTCCATTTATACTAGAATCTCCAATAGGTTTTTTAATTGCCGTCAATCCTAAATAAGGAGTTTTTAAAAATTTAGCCTGCCCCACTCATCCAGAAGCCTATGTATAGCACAAAGACACACACGAAATGGTGTGGGCGCCAGGCTCTTCGCTCTTCTGGGCTGTGCACAGAATGGCATTCCCATAGGGCATGCTGCCAGCCAGCATCACCAACTCCACCACCCGGCTGCTGTGAGATATTCATAGAGAATGTCCATGCATCAAACAACAGTGCAGGATTAAGACAGAGTGAACAGCCAAGCACTCAACACTAGTGCTCTCAGTTATGTTCATGTTTATACTTACAACATGATACAGTATCCACTGTCCAAGGCCATGCCATGCTTAGCACAGGACTGAATTCTACTGGAATTCTGAATTCAAGGTCACAGGGCACATCACAGAACAGAAACACTCCCTGCTCCAAGGGTATGGTCACAGCATAGCCTGAATACAGCTATGTGCAGCATGTCCTCTCTTTCACAGAGCCTTCAGCCACCTTAACCATACTTAGCTGTCAGTCCTAAGGAAACCAGAGTCAGGTTAGAAGCCAACCTCAAACATACCAGATCACCCTCTTAGCTTTCCTACAAATCAGACACACTTCACCCACACGGCTTGCTCATTCCTAGGACTCACTGGTACAGCATGGGTTCACAGCTGACTTCTTTTGAATCAGGTTCTCAGGACCACTCCAGGAAAACCTTACAGTGCTAAGGGCCAGGAGGTAAGTCTTCAGGCATGCAGCCTACCCTCCCCCCCCCCGCCCAGTGAAAAGAAAGGGTCAAAGGGCTTCCATTCCTGGGAACAGGGTGTTCAGACCCAAACTGCAACAAAGGACAGCTCCTTGGAGGTACAACTGGTATAACTCTCATGAGAGAACACCAATAAGTGCAAGCCAGACAGAATATCCAGCCTGTTGCTGCCCGCTATCTATTGTGAAAAGAAACAGATTTCTCAGGAAAAGTCATGCAACACCACAACTCTGAGACTTGCCATAATCACTGAAGTGCATGGTTTCAGCCAGCTCCTTCTCCACACAGGCCTAAGCACACTTCCTCTCTAGACAACAAATAGGCCTGGGTACAGACTAAATCCAGGGTCCCTCCTCAATCAGGAGACAAACAACACATATAGACCACACACTTTTATACTTCTAACCAATTTTCTTATCTACTGAAGGCATTAATGCATATGAAAATGTAGAAATAACCCAAGTGCCCCTCAACAGATGAATGGATCGGTGGTCTGTGGAATAAAACTCTGGCACACGCTCCAGCATGGTGAACTTGAAAATCTTACACTGAGTAATACAGCCAGACACTGAAGGCTACATATTTCAGGACTCCATTTACAGCCAGAAAAGGCAAGCTCAAGGACAAAGTGGGACCTGGGTAACTGAGGAGTAGAGTGCTTTCTTTTTTAGGGGGCTAGAAATCCTTTAGACTGAGACAGTAGTATTGCTTTTACAACTGAACATGCCATGAAGCAATCATACACTTTATGTGTGTAGTGTTACATGTGTGCTCACATGGATCAATGATGGCATCTTCCTCGTCTCTCTCCATTTATCTACTTAGTCTCTCACTATTTCAGCTGGTCTTGCTGGATGGCAAGCCCCTAGAACTCTCATCTCCCCTGCATGCTCCTTCCAGTGTATAGGCTAAAGTGTGGGCCTGGCTTTTATATGAATGGTGAGGATCTGCACTCAGGTTCTCATGCTTGGGCAATGTGAATGCGATTCTTGCTTATCAACTTGACTATATCTGGAATTAACTAAAACCCAAGCTGTGAGGGATTTTTAATTGGATCATTTGAGATGGGAAGGCCCACCCTAAATCTGGGTCACTCGTCCTGGAGGCAGCCTAGACAAAAGGACATGGAAGAAGGAAGCTTTTTCTCTCTGCCTGGTCACCATCCCTCTCACTGGCAAGATCATTCTTTTGCTGGTATTAGAGCTGCTTCTTAGGGCTCTGACAAATACTGAAGACCATCTGAGACATCCAGACTTGTAGACCAAACAACTATTAGATCCTTAGACTTTCCAACAAGAAAGAGCCATTGTTGGAATAGTCAGACCACAGATTAGGCCTGTTTTTATGTGGAGATTCATTCTATCAGCTCTTTTTCTAGAGAACCCTGACTAACATAGGCACAAAGCACTTTACCTACTAAGCCCATGAATTTTGCAATGTTTAAAGGGTGATTATAGCTTATATAAGTCACTCTGCAATAAAAGCTACCATAAAGCTACACCAGGCAATGGTGGCACATGCCTTTAATTCCAGCACTCAGGAGGCAGAGGCAGGTGGATCTCTTCAAGTTCAAGGCTAGCCTGGTCTACAGAGTAGGACAGCTAGGGCTGTTACACTGAGAAACCCTGTCTCAAACCAACCCCCCACCCCGCAAAAAAAAAAAAAAAGCCTATTTCAATGGGCATTAATGCTCATATTTTGCAATATCACCATCAGGAGGCTGAAGCATGAGGACTGCCCTGAGTTCGGCCTAGAGAGTGAAATTCTGTCTCAGAAAATCAAACAAACCAAACAAAAAGATTAAAACAAGCAACAACAAACTATCAAGAGCGCTCTACGACGGCATGGCCTCAGCCCTCCCCAAGCTGTACACATGCCCAACAAGGGACACGGTTTCTTGCTGTCCTGGGCTTTGTCAGCTTCAAGTTCTGTAGGTGAGTTTTCCCAGATGCCCCAGCATGGTGTGTGTGCGTGCGTGTGCGTGCGGTGGGGCATTTCACATGAACTGGTGATATATCACAGACCATGGTTGAGTCAGCCACTTGCTGGTGAACAGAGGGAAGAGGCCACTCTCCCAGCCCTCCCCATATCCCTCTACTGCAGGGGAGTTTAGTCCTGCTTTGGTGCCTGCCTACCTTTCTTCAGATTCACATAAGTGCACACAGGCCAGAGGAAATCACAGAATCTCCACTGCCAAATCAGGATCAGGCCAGCTCTATGTACATCAGGCACTCTGCAGGCACCTCTCACTCAAGACAAAGCCTGAGGAATCTCCAAAGAGTCCTTACAACTAATGTGTCCCCGGTACCTGATGGACAATGGAGCTTGTCTTCCTGGGAGACAGCAATGCTATTTCTCTTCTAACTTCAATTGCTATGGCATAAGTGTCATATATCTGCTGACTGCCAACATCTACAGAAACATGCCCTAATGTAGGAAAGCAGACTAGAGACACTACACTGCCCTTGATGCAACAATGAGTCTCTCCTGAGCTGTTGGGTAATGTCAATTAGCATTGGAGGTAGGAATATGCTTGCCAGCCAAGCTAAAGAAGTATAAACATATGGCTTAACAGTAGTAGCCAAATATCCGCCTGGTTCTGTCTCCCAAGTGCTAGCATTAATGCTGTGCACTACCACCACCCAGCATGATTTTTTTGTATTTTTATTTATTTTATTTTAGGAGTGTCCATAGCATACATGTGGGAGTCAGAGGAGGACAGCTTGAGGAAGTCAACTCTCTCCTTCCACTGTGTAGGTCTCAAGGATTGAACTCAGGTACTCAGGCTTGGCAGCAGTCAACTTTATCTATTGAGTATCTTGACCACCCTGCCCCCTTTCTTTGACACTCTTTATAGACACTCTTTGTTTGTTTTTTGAGACAGGGTTTCTCTGTGAAGCAGTCCTGGCTTTCCTGGAACTCACTCTGTAGATCATACTGGCCTTGAACTCAGAGATCTGCCTGCCTGACTCCTGTGAGATTAAAGGTGTGTGCAATCACCACTGGCTTATGAACACTTTTATATGAAATCTTATGAACTTGTACAGATTTCTAACAGAAATAAACAAGTAAATAATAAGCTAAGCATAGTAACATGTGCCTAAACCTCAGTCCTTTTGGGAGATGCAAACAGGACCATCTCAAGATCAGCTACACAGTAAAATCCCAAGCCAGCCTGTGCTACACAGCAAGATCAATCTGTCTCAGGGGGCGGGGGGAGAGACCAAGGAGATAGCTCAGTGAGAAAGAGAACTTGCTGTGCAAGCACAAGGACCTGCATTTAACCCTCCAACACCCATGAAAAGAGAGAGAGTGGCCACATAAGTTTGTAAACCAAGTTGTGTGGGAGGTAGGGGCAGGAGAATGGCTTGGAAATGTTGGCAGACAACTTAGCTCCAGGTTCAGTGAGAGACCCCATCTCAAAAGAACTAAAGTAAAAGAGAATAGAGCAGGACACTCAAAATACTCCTCTGGCCTGCGTGTGTATACACACACACACCCCAAGACCCAACATATTAAACACACCGAGATCAGAGGGTAACCTCAGATCCATCTCATATCCAAATAGAGGATTCCATCTGAACTGACTGGTGTCTGGGTGCCTCCCTGCATAGTGCAGACCCAACACTGTGGCAAGTCTCCCCTGGCTAACTGCCATCCTAGACTAGGTGCCATGCACTCCTGTTGGACAAATCCTCCACAGTTCTGGAAGGCTCATTCCAAGCACCACCAAGGCCAGAATCAGAAACACTGACTCTGTACTGTGACTGGCTTCTAGATCTTTCTATCAAGTCAGACAAGAAAACTGCTCACTCAATAAGACTGTCACAGCTGTGGTGTCTGTCACAGTCATGAGGTCAGGGGGGCGGCCAGAACATGGGAAAGTCCCAAAGCAGGCATGGTGACCCATGACTTTAATCCCGGTAGAGGTAATGAGTCCAAGGCTAGCCTGGTCTACAAAGAAAATTCCAGTCTAGCCAGAGCTGCCAGAAGGATCTAGCCAGATCCTTCAGGAAAGAAAAAGGAATGGGGAAGAAAAGCCCTGAAACACTCCAAACCAAAAGGGTGTAAGGCTTTGGAGCCTGTCCTGGCACTCGGCTGTATAGACCAGGCTGGCCTGGAACTGACAGTGCTCTGCCTGCCTCTGTCTCCTGAGTGCGGGTTAAAGGCATGCGCCACCACCACCTAGCAACAATGTACATTTCACTTAGGCACTTAGGACTTTGGGCTTCCTAAGGGGGCCAAGAATGACTTGTGAAACATGCATTACACCTGGTTGTGAGACAAATTTCTCAAAGCACATTCCACTGGGTCTTTATCAGCACTCTCTCCCCTGATAATGCCAGAGGCCATGCTGAGTCTGAAACTGTTGGCAGAGAACTTGTCAAACAAACCAACAAAAAAAGGTGCAGCCGTAAAGCATATAAACAATCACCTTTCTACCTGCATGAGTCTGCAGATGAAACTGAGGGTGAAAAAAGGCAGTTAAGCCATGGGTAATGGTGTGTGGCTGTAATGCCTGCTCTCAGGAGATGCAGGCAAGAGGATCACGAGTTAAAGGCTCCTGAACATTCTCTCCAGTGACAGACACACCCCTTCCAGTGAGAGTCCTGGACTCTGGTTAACTGCTTTAACAGCAAAGAGGACAGTACCCTTACACTGTGGCACGCACATCCCTGGCAACAGGGCTTGGCAGCACCAAAGAAGATGGAATCAGTAAGTCTGCTGGCAACTGGCCATTCTGCCAGGCTCCTCTCTACAGCAATCCTTCCAGATACAGTAAGACAGACACACAGCAGAGGTTCCCAGCAGAGAGAATCAGGTAACAGCACAGCAAGCCTGGCTTCCTGGGAGTCATGAAGGTTCCTCCCTCCTCTGACCAGTTCTGCTATTTCTACAACTGTCTGACACAGGACCATCTCCTGGTCTTATAATGACAGATCCATCTGCAGCAGGCCTGAACCCACACTGGAGGAGCTGCATGGAAAGGGTGACTCAGGTCTAACACAAAGCTCGCTGCTCACCACCCCAGACAACACCTCCAGCAAAGTTCTTGCCCCACCATACAGGAAAGCACCCTATACCCTCCCTGCCTACCCACAACTCAAACTCAATCAAGAAGGCAAACTGAGGCCAGGGCTCAGGCTCCCATCCAGAATCTTACCGTATCTGTTCCCAGGTCTTGGTGGCCAAGTGCAGGACCCAGAGGTCCTTGTAATGGTAGAACTGCTCACCATCAGGAGATGCAAACTCTCCACCGAAGACCCACAGCTGCCCTCCACCCTGGGGTACCACCACAGCCTGTTAAAAGAAAGCAGACAGATTAGGTGAGCCATGGGACACCACAGATGGCCCCAGCATGACGAGAAGCATCAGCACCATCCACCCACAATCTCAGGGACTCCCTTAGCCATTGCCTCCTGCCTCCAAGGAGAAGGTTCTAGAACAAACTTCCCTAGGCATATTAATTACACTCAAAGTCCTAACACATCCATGTTTTCCTAGACTGCAAGACAGACATCTACTTACATTCAGACAATGTACTGTCCTGAGCAGTTACTACAACTTCATATGTTTTCAATGAGCAAATACCATTTGTTTATTAAATTACCACAAGGAAGCACTTCAGAGCTGTGTTTATTGTTAGTTATATGTATACGAGGTATATGCCTGTGTGAGAGTGTAGGATATAAACATGTGTGAGTTGTATGCACATGTGTATGTAAAGCATATGCACTTGTGTGATGAATATTCAGAGGTGGAAAGTATATGGACGTGTATCTGTGATGCATATGCCTGTGTGTGGATGTGAAGTATGTGGATACATATGTGAGGCATATACATCTATGTGAGGTGTATGCACATGTGTATGAGTATATGAGATGTATCCACATGTGTATGAGGTGTGTGTAAGACATGCACATGTGTGTGTGAGTGAGTTATATGCAACTGTGTGAGGAATATACACAAGGGTGTATGTAAGGTGTATGCACATATATGTGAATGTGTAAGGTATATGTACAGGTGTACGAGGTGTATACACATGTGGAGATGCACTTGCCTGTGTGTGGGTGCAGAGGCAGAACCAGGGTGCTGAGTGTCCTGTCTATTGGTCTCTACCTTAGTCTCCGTAAGACAGGGTCTTTCACTGAGCCTGGAGATGGGCTTGCGTAACAAGTTCCAGTGATCCTCCCGTCTCTGTCCCTGACAACACTGGAGTTACAAGTACATATGCAACCACACCCATACTTTTACATGGATGCTCGGATCCTAACTCAAGTCTTCATGTTTGTGCAACAAGAGAGCATTCTTACCCTCAGAGTCATTTCCCCAGTCTGTTTCTGTCCACTCAACCCACTCCTAGGTTCTACCACACATCTAAAAGTGCTTCACAAGAAAGCAAATCACATGACATGAAGTGTTTGCAGAACGTTAATGTTTATTTTTAAAGATCTAACGGTTGTTTGTCTACAAAACTCACTTTTTAAAAATAAAAATGAAACCTCACGTAGCCCAAGCTAGCTTCAAACTCATTATGTATCCAAGGATGGCCTTGAGCTTCTAATCCTCCTACCTCTACCTCCTGAATGCTGGGATGGGAGACATGCACACCTGCCCACCGCACCCCATACACCACTAAGATGCTAGTACATGGGTATTAGGCTTCCTGCCTCCCAACCTCTGAATAAACTGCTCTAACATGGTACCGTGTTAGCTACAGCAGCACAAATACCCAGTAAATACACAAATACACAGACAAAAGCCATGAAGGTAGGGCCTCTGCAGGAAGTTTACTGTCCCAACCAGTCCAGTTGGAGGACCCGTGGAGAGCAGAGCAATGCCACACAAGCACCTCAGCCCCAAAGTATCAAAGCTGAAGCTTCCACCACTGTTCATCACAGATTGCCAACCAAAAGAATGAAGCATGGGCCACAGCACCAAGGTCATGGGATGAGCTCCCCTGAAGACTCTGGGGCACAGCTCCTGGGACTGGGGTAACATCTCTGCAAAGAATGGACCCATCTATTGCCAGGCAGTGCTGTACACCTTTAATAACAGCACTTGGGAAGCAGAGGCAGGCTGATCTATCTCTATGAGTTCAAGAGCCAAGGCTACACAGTGAGACCCAGTCTCAAAAAGAAAAGAACAGACAGCCAGCTACTTAGCAGGTTCTTTTCTCAGGCCTGCAATCTGAGAACTCAAGACCAGAACAAGACCAAGGCTCGCATATGCAGGAAAGCACTGCCAGGTCCAGCTCTGCCTCCCTAAGGCGCAAACAGAACAGAGAGCAGAAGACAGCCTGAGAGGTTTCTTATTACCTTCTGAAGCAACCATTCCAGACGCATGTACTTGGAAGGTTTTACATTCAGTAACTGGGATTGGCCTCTAGGGAGTAGGGACAGACACATATCTTTAGAAGGTACATTTCTCCTGTAAGCATCCCTCCATTGTTGGCCCCATGCTCAAAGTCCTCCTCAAGTCAGAAACACTCTCAGGAATGTGAAACACATGTGGGTCCTCTGGAAGAACGGCTAGCACTCTTAACCACAGAGCCATTCCTCTAGCCCCATAGCATGACTCTTAAGGAAAGTACCTTAAGTAGCCACTAAGGAGGCTGGGCAGGGTGTTAGGATCTACCATATAAACCTAAGTCCTAACAAGAGAGGTGGGCTACCTAAGCACAGACAGTGAACTCCAGAACACGGGTCATCAGGGATACATCAGTGAGTTCATGGAAGACCTGAATGCTAGTCAGGCAATGCAGCTGGAGGACACAGTCTTTTTCACCATGCGATCACATGGGGACACAAGGTAACTCTCAATAGTCTGAATCACAAAGGCTTCATTGCAACAGAATAAGACTCAAGCAACAAAAAGATATCTGAAAACAATTCCAAAGTATTTATAGATTAAATAACTGCTAAATTCTGTACCCCACAGTTCAAATAACATATCCAAATACATCAGTATAATCTAGATTCATTCCAACCACATGAAAACACAAAGCACCAAGTGTGTGCAAGACAGAGCTGTAGCCACATCTAGAGGGGATTTGCAGCTTTAAATGCTTCTAGTAGCCAGGCGGTAGTAGTGGTGTACACCTGAAATCCCAGCACTTGGGTGACAGAGACAGGTGGATCTTTGAGTTCTGGTCTACAGAGCAAGTTACAGGACTGGCACCATCTCAAAAAACAAAAACAAACAAAAAAATGCTTCTAGTAAGAAGAAATAAGAGATAAGCCTCCATCAAAGGAGTAGAACAAGGGAAACCATCAAGTACTGAAATTACTGAAAAGAAAAAGCAGCTTTCTGTAGATGGCACAGCAGGTAAAGGTGCTTGTCACCAAACCTGATGCCCTGAGTTCAATCTCAGGAAGCCACATGCTGCAAGGAGAGTTGACTCCCCAAAAGCTGTCCGCAGACCTCCAAATGCGTGCCATGGTAAATACACACACACAACACACACACAATAAATAATGCAAAACAACTTTTTAAGTTAAAAAATACATATACAAGACTGGAAACGGCTCAGCAGTTAAGGGCACTGACTTCTCTTCCAGAGGATGCAGGTTCAATTCCTAGCACCCACAGGGCATCGCCCAACTGTCTGTAACTCCAGTTTCAGAGGATCTGACATCCTCACACAGACATACATGCAGGCAAAACACTAATGCACATGAAATATAAATAAAAAATTTTAAATACATATACAAATAGGAAAAAAACTATGAACTACACATTTAAAAAATATATAAAACAAAACAACCCAGGAACCCAAGCAACCAACTTTCTATTTGGGATTCAATGCTGACATGTTTAACCCTGTGGGACTTCTGCTGTTTCAAAACCATTCCTTAACAGCTTCAAAACTGATACATCTTTTCTTTTCTTCTTTTCAGTGAGTCACACTATACAGCCCTAATTGGCCTAGATGAAGCTGGTCTCAAGCTCAAAGATACACCTGCCCCCTGCCTTCTGAGTGCTGGAATTAAAGACACGCACCTAGCTAAGATTCATTTTTTGAAGATGTAAATATAGAAGAACTTGGTCACTTAGTGATCCAGTCCAAACAAAAGCTCAAGAGTTAGCAGGAGAGTTCAGGGGGCAAAAGTACTTAGTGCACAACTGATGGCCTGAATTCCATCCCAGAACACATAGCAGAAGGAGAGAACTGACTCCTGAGAGTTGTCCTCTGGTCTCCTACAAGTGCCATGCCATGCACTTGGCCACACACAGGAGGAGGTTGAGCTTACGGCCAAGGAGCACCATGAAACCAAACCCAGGGGTGTGTGCTTTCCACTTGCCATCTATACAAAACAACACCCCGGAAACTTTTAAGTGTGTACACATTATAAATAAACCATAATAGGCTAGAGATGACTAAGTTGGTAAAGTACTTGCTGTGCAAGCTTGAGGACCTGTGCTCAATCCCCTAGAACCCACATTAAAAAAAAAAGCAAGCTGGACATGATGGCCTGTGCTGGAATCCTAGTGCTGAGGAGGCAGACACCAGAGAATCCCTGGGGCTTGTAGGTCGTCCAGCCAATCAGCAAGTCCCAGGTTCAATAAGAAACCATCTCAATAAATAAATAAATAAGGATTAAGGAAATCACCAGATGTCAAACTCTGTCCTCCACACTACCTCCGTAGTGCTGGGATTAAAGGCATGCACCACCACACCAAGCTGCTGTTGAATACAGTCCAAGCACCCTGACTCAACTGAGTCCTACAACAGCCTCCCAAGTTAGAACAACCTCCTGGAATCAGAGCACAGGCCAAGGCTACTGTGTACTCAGGACAATCCCACCCACTCTCAAGAGACTAGGAGTCCTGGGCTGGACGGGCTGGAAGTCACTTCCCTGTCATTGTCTGCTGCCTCCATCTGTAACTGAAAGACATCAGGCAGCTTCACCTGTACCCTCACTACTGGACTTGGTTGGAAATGAACCCATCACCCCCCCCCCCAAAAAAGCATGCAAACTGGTGGCAACCACCTTTCCCTCTAGATCCAACAGAAGCAGAACATGGCCATGTGACCAGGTATAGGCTGGTACACACCTATATATAAGGTTTAGAGCAAGGATAGTCCTACCAACCTGCCCCGCCAGGATATGTGCCAACAGGTATTTGGGTTCACTTGTCACTGCACTGGAACACAGGGAAAAACCTTAAGTGTCAAAAAATCAAAACAAAACCAAGACCATTGGCACAAACACTCAGCATGTGTCAGATTCTGTATCCCATTTCATTCCAACACCACTAAAGCACAACACAACAAAGGTTTCTGGTATCAGCCTCACCCAGGCCCTAACCAAGCCAGATACCCTCAGGACCAAACAAGGCATAAAACAGGGAACTCCGTTGGGAAGGCCAAGTCTCACTGCAGCATCCCAGCACCCAGAGGGCACCCAGCAGACAAAGGAGGCTCTAACCAGGACCCAGGTGTCGTAGGTGGTGCTCTTTCACAGGCAATCACAGTGTAGACTAGTCTTTCCATCCATAACTCACTGCCGCACTGCCACCAATGAAAGCACAGCTGTCACTGCAGCCAACACAACTCGTCCTTCCTTACTCTCCATGAGTGTTGCAGTCTGTGTTCTCTTGCTGTGATGAAACAGAGAGCAAGCCAACCTGAAGGAAAGCTTACATTTTGTATTATACATCACTGAGGGCAGCCAGGGCAGGAACCTGGAGGCAGGAACTCAAGCAAGGGCCACTGAAGAATGCTGCTTACTGCTTTTCTCCCCGAGACTTGCTCAGCCTGCTTTCTTTCACCCGCCAGGACCACCTGCCCAGGACCAGCACCAGCCATAGTGAGCTGGGCTCTCCCACATCAATCATTAATCAAGAAAATGCCCCACAGATGTACCCACAGGATAATCTGATGGAGGCAATTCCTCAACTGAGGTTCCCTCTTTCCAAGTGACCCTAGCTTTTGGCAAGCCGACGAAAATCTACCAGCACAATGAAAAACGGAGCCGGGCAGTGGTGGTGCACACCTTTAATCCCAGCACTCGGGAGGCAGAGGCAGACGGATCTCTGTGAGTTCGAGACCAGCCTGGTCTACACAGCGAGTTCCAGGACAACCTCCAAAGCCACAGAGAAACCCTGTCTCGGGGGAAAAAAATGCTCCTGACTGTTACTTTGGGGGAAAACTGTCAAGTGAACAGACAGACCCAGCCTTCCCTCCTCTGTTCTTGATATCAAACCTCACAGGCAGCTGCCTGCAGTCTCCAGAGTCAACACAGAAGAGTTGTCCCTTGTGTCTACACCCATCCTTCTCCCGGGAAAAGAGAGCAAACTGTTCTGAGAAGGAACTGAGGTCTGGATGAAGACGAGGACTATACTGCAGAACTCAGGGAACACCTGACACTGGGGCACATGGGATGCCCTAAACCAATAGGTGCTGTTTTCCGCTGCCATAACATGCAGCACTACATTCAATCATCACATCATTTGGAGCCGGGGCTCGCTCCTTTCTCACAGGTAAAGAGACTAGTGCAATGAAACTCAGTAAGGTGTCCAGGGAAGATGGCAGAGGCCAGGCTGGTGGCTCCAGTTTCTCATTCCAGCATGCAGGAGGCTAAAGGCAGGAGGATGCCATGAGTCCAAGACTAGCCTGAGCCACAGAGTGAGATCCTGTCTCAAAGACCCAGAAGGATGTAGCAGGAGAGAAGCAGGAGGCGACCTGTCATCTGTAGATGACTCTGTGACAGTTAGCTGTGGCATTACCTGATGAGCACAGCGCCTTGGAGGTGGACCAGGGATGTCAACTTTCGTCCAGGTGTCCTTTCTGATACTGTAGATGTAGAGTTCATTATACATGAAGGTCTGCAGGAAGGAAGCGTTATCATCAAGGCCACAAAGACATGCAGACAGCAATGACAACAACAGCAGTGAGTATGCACCAGGAAGCTTACATACTAATCACACCAGTGCAGACAGGCCATGTGTAAGCCCAAGATTGTGTGCGAGGTCATGACAGATGCTCCTGGCTTGCCACAGGCTTAAGTCTCAATGAACTTATAAACAGGTAAAAATACTAAATGGAAGATGCAGTGTGCATGCCTAACCCATCAAACCTCCCGTCTCCTTCCAGCCCACCTTAACATGGGCTCAGAACAATAGCCTCAAAATGGCTGGTGGGCATCTAACACGCCACCTGGTTTTTAAAAAAGCACTGCCACATCACAAACAATGTTCTGACATGACAAACACAATGGCTGCATCAGTATCCTTTCAGCAGTCTAAATTTAAAGTTGACATGCAAAACCCTTACAATTTAGAGACCACATGTCATTATGCCAATTGATTCCTCAGGCCCCAAGAGCCTCTGCTGCATAGCAAGAGGCATCACTCTCTGAATTTAAGCCAGTTCTTAAGTGCATGAAAACACAGAGTAAGCTGGGGAAATGAAGACCTGGAGCTTGTCACAGGACACTGGAGGAGCCCACATTTTCAACTACTTTCCCTCCACACTCCAAAACTCAGCGGGTTTTGGCCCCACAGTTCACTAAGATGTTCTCTATTCAAAACACCCCTGTGCACACATATGGCCCGGTGGACTAGAAGAAACCAGGACCCCTGCAGCACTGAAGCTCCTGCTGCCGGTCCCTAAGGGATGCTGGTGACTGGCCAAGCACAGCCCACATCAGGCCTGACACTTAGAATGTGGGGAGTACAAGAGGGAAGTGACAGGACAGTGGCATGTTTCTATCACCAATCTAAATTTACTTCAAATGAGCACTGAAAGAGCTGGGAGAAAAAGAAAAACATATATACTTTACTTTTTGGCCATTGAAATATTCACCTCCGAAAAGGATTAATTCATCTTTCTCAGGATGAGCAGACAGGGAAGCATTTAACCTGCAAGACAAAAGCCACAGAGGAGCAACATCAGAGAACATGACACCAGGCTAAGCACACTCCCCTTCTCTTCCTCGACCTCCCCAGAGAAGCACGCTGCCACCTCCAGCCCATATATGTGTGTGTATACATGAATTAAATCACAACCAAAACTCTACCAAGTCCAAGGTTAGTGAGATGATTCCATAGATAATGGCTCTTGCAGCTAAACCTAATGCCCTGAGCTCCATTCCTGGTATAACCCACATACCCACATGATAGGTAGGGAAGGACTAATTCTCACAAGCTGTCCTATCACCTCTACATGTATACAGTGATATATGTGTATGTACATACTTACACAAATAAGTAAAATAACAAAAATCCAAGTTTGCTACTGAAATATTTCAGTATGTAGCCCAATACCATCTACAGAAATCATCAACACTCCCTACTTACTCACACAGGATAACAGAACAGCTGTGGGGAATGTGTGTACATCTGAGTATTGAAGTGGAAAGCTGGAGCAAATGCAGTGGCCATAGGAGCAACACTGCAGAAGCCCAGCTCTCAGACTCCTGCAGTGATGTGCCCCAGCATGTGACACAACATTCACTCTAGAAGATGCTTCTCAGAAGAAAAAATGGGTATTAAGGTCAAGTTGTGCCTGGGGAATCAGAACCAGCTGGGGGATTTACTATGCACAGATCATTCAAGGAAGAAACCAGCATTGAAAATGCAGCTGCACAGAGCAGCTGACAGTCCCTCAAAAGCGAGATCCAGAATTATGACATGGATCTGAAGTGCCACTGCAGGCTGGACTGTGTGGACCAGTCAAATGTGACACAGAGCAATATGTGGCCTAGACAGTGCTAGGAAGAAATGGGGTTCTGCGTCACACTATGCTGTAGAAGAGCCTCTGAGACACAGAGTGAAGGAAGCCTGGCCCCAAACACAAATGCCACACTACTCTCTGTGTGAGAAATCTCTACACAGGCAGATGCACAGTAACAGGAGCAAGCTGGCTCTTAGCAGGGAACAAGGAGCAAGTGCTTCATGGAGACAGAACATTTTAAAGCTGGAGAGTGTAGGAAACTGCACAGCACAGCAGTGTAAACATAAGCAATCCCACTGAACTCAGGTCACATGTATAAGACTGGGGATGTGGGGAGCATAATCAGAATCAAATGCATCTATGACATGGTCCAAGAAGACGCTAAATAATAATATAAAGAACAGTGTCCCAAACTCCTGTCACTCCAAATCGTCTCATCGAGCATGTAAATGTCCTGAGCTGCAAGCACCAACCACACAGACCTTACACAACCCAGTGCCAGGTCCTTTCTTGCTATTAAGCCACCTGGACCTACATACTTTCTTGTTATGGTTTGGACATAAAAATTTCCCAAAGGCTCAGAGGCTAAGGCTTGCTCCCCATCAGGTAGCCCTACTGAGAGGTAATGGATGGGGAAGAGGCTGACGCATTAGCCACTGCTGGAGGAGTAAATCACTGTGTGGACTTGTGAAGATGCATCTTTCCTGAACCCTTCTTCTATCCTGTTCCCTGTTTCATGAGGTGAGAAGCTTTGCTCCTTCACATCATTCTGTTCTGACTTTCCAAGGGGCCAAAACCATGAGCTCTGGTAACCCTCTCCTCCCTTAAGCTGACTCTCAGACATTTTGTGAAAGCAAAAGAAAGCATCAGTAACATGGTTTTAAAACAAAACTGAGGGCTGGAGAGATGGCTCAGAGGTTAACAACACTGGCTGGCTGTTCTTCCAGAGGTCCTGAGTTCAATTCCCAGCACCCACACAGTGACTCACAACCATCTGTAATGGGATCTGGTGCCCTCTTCTGGCATGCAGGCATACATGCAGACAGAACACTGTATACATAATAAATAAATAAATCTTTACCAAAAGCAAACAAACAAACAAACAAAAAACAAGGTGGGAGGTCAGTAAACATTTAGGTCATCAAGGAAGATGTAATCTCACGACCTCAGTTCCTCCTCCCACCAGGAAGCATTCTCTGAGGGCATTTTAAACTATACCCTGACATTAAACCTAGCTTTGGGTTAATGTTGCTTCAGAAAAGTACCAAATCATCATCAAAAAATAAAAATCCTCATTCAGAGTGAAAAACGAACCATCTGCACTCAGAGAGGATTCCTGAGTGAAGGTGTCGGGCCTGCTTCAACCACCAGATGGTTTCAGCATACCAACTGAAAAGTAAAAGCTGGTCCCAGCACAATTTACCACCACCACTTCACTCCAGGGTTCAACACTGACTCCCCCCACACCCTAGACAGCTAAAGCCCATGTGTGAATCAGAGAGGTTCAGGCTCTAGAGCCATCACTGTATGTAATTATCACATCCCAAAGAGCTCCCCTTCATCTTGGGCTTCCACCCTGGCAAGTTATGGTAGGACAAGCTCAATCCCAGTCTGGAAAAATGAACCACTCACACATCAACTAACAAAATGGGGCAAGAGGCAGAGAGGCTTACATACTTTCCCTACCTGAACAATACGGCTTATTACACACTTTCCCCGCCTGAACAATACGGCTTATTACACCCTTCCCTTCCCCAAATAACAGTTCACGAAGGTACTGGTCCTTTCCTGATGATTCTGAGCTGAATAGTACAGACACGTATTAGAGAGCCACAAATCAAATTAAAAAGGACTCTGATGCTAGAAGGGGGAGGAAGCGATCCGATGGAGACCCAAATTGTTCATTCAGTATGAATTCTACAGAAGCCTTGGGACCTTTCTCATAAGTTATAAATTCACTTAGAATGGTAAGTTTAGAGTTTCTGTTTAATAAGCTTCCACATATAAATATAAAAGCATTAAGAACAGCAAAAATTTATGATGCTCTTCGATCCACATCTGTGACAAATTCTTAAAAAACTTGAGAACCAAAAGGTAGCTCACTGGGGCCATGCCTTTGTCACAATCTGTGGCAAGGGCAGAATAATGACAGACCCCATACCCCTGTAGAACAGGGGATGACAGCCAGCTCTTCCTAGCAATTGGGAAGCAGAGTTCTGAGGCCAGGCTGGTCTACAAAGAGAGTTCCAGAATAGCCAGGGCTACATGGAAACCTCATCTCAAAAACCCCTAGTTTCCCCCCCAAAAAAGGGAAAACAAAGTTTGCTCACTTACCGTGGGGTTGGCGGAGAACATGGCGTCTCTGTGACCTGGGTCTTTTTGGCATCCAGGGTCTGGAAATGGGCTATGAGGGCCTCCAGGTCTTCCTAAAGATCCAAAAGTAGCTACATGTGAGACTCTGTCTAACCTGTCTTAGAGTCAAAGGCATAGCCAGCTTTTGTTCTATTGGTCTGACTAGACTGGGGTCCAATCCAATCCTAACATGGATCTGAAAATACACAGAACTTGACACATTCAGGAAATACTTGTTGTGATACCAATGGCAGCTTTCTGTAGGTGCAGATGCATGCACTGTCTCTATCAGCCAAGGGCTTTCTATGAAGGGAATCCCATTCTGACCACACTACCTTCAATGGCCTCTGACAACCTGTTTGTGCGACAGCCCACCTTGCTGTCCACACAGCCATGCCTGGAATTTCTCTTGCTTACTTGTTTTCAGATTCTACTTCCATCCCCAAGATAACACATGCACTCCAGAAGAACAGGACTTTTGTCCTTTAAAACAGTGCTGGAAGCCTGGCATTGGTGGCGTACGCCTTTAATTCCAGCACTCGGGAGGCAGAGGCAGGCAGATCTCTGTGAGTTTAAGACCAGACTAGTCTACAAGAGCTAGTTCCAGGTCAGCCTCCAAAACCACAGAGAAACCCAGTCTCGAAGAAAAACAAACAGTGCTGGAATGATGGGGCTCAGTGGTGACCTGTAGTCCTCCACTCACTAGCCACTATTTCCCAGCTGTGACAGTCGACCTAGACAGTAAGGTAACAGTTCACAAGCATGCTGGCCAGCACTGAAACCAAGCCTGCCTTCCCACACACATCCAGCGCCCACTCCTCTGCATTTCCCAAGTTGTCCCAGCTTGCTTCCCATTGCTGTGATCACAAGCAACTTGAGGAGGGAAGAGTTTATTGCATTGTATTCCATCGTGAATGAAGTCAGATCAGGACTCAAGGCAGGAAATGAAGCAGAGACTTTGAAGGAGAGCTACTTACCTACCCCGCCCCCATACCTAGACAGAGGACCACCTGGCTAGGTACAAAACTGCCCTCAGTGTAGACCCTTCTACATCAATTACTAAGCAAGACAATACCCCCACAGACTTGACAAGCCAACTTTTAAATGTACTATTTTACACGTGTAGGCGTTTGGCCTGAATGTCTGTGCACCATGTCCAAAAACTCGGGTGCACAGAATCAAGCCAGGGTCCTCTAAGAGCAGCAAATGCCCTTAACAGCCAAGCCACTCTCCAGCCCCATACAGGCCAATGACATGGATCTATTTTCTCAACTGAGGTTCTCTCCTGCCAGGTTAGGATGGGAGCCCAGGAAATCCTGTGACAGAAAAACTACTGGGCACACCCTGGACTTCACAGCGTCCCAAGTGAGAAAGACCTAAGACAAGAGCAAGCGAGGCTCTTAGCCCGAAGTTCAGAGCGGATCAATCTACACTTCCTGGGATAATGGGAAATATAATAGTGGGGGCCACCACCAACTGTTCGGTAATACCCCATAGTTACAGCGACTTGTTTGGTTACTTAATCCTACTTGTGCCGCGGAGCCGTGGTGCCACACGGTTTTAGTCCCAACACTCAGAGGACGGAGGCAGGTGAATCTGTAAGTTCAAGGCTAGCCTGCTCTACAGAGAGAGTTCCAGGACAACCAGGGCTACACAGAGAAACTATTGTCTCGAAAAAATATTTAAAATTCTACTTGTGGCTCACTCCCTAAGGCTGCTGAAGGAATACCTGCTCTCCTTTGGAAAAACTAACAATAATAAGCACAGTGCCGTTAGGACTTTAGGCCGGGCGGTGGTGGTGCACGCCTTTAATCCCAGCACTCCAGAGGCAGAAGCAGGCAGATCTCTGAGTTCAAGGTCAGCCTGGTCTACAAAACGAGTTCCGGGACAGGCTCAAAAGCTACACAGAGAAATCCTGTCTCAAAAAAACAAAAAACCCAAAAGACTTTAGCCGGGCGGTGGTGGCGCACGCCTCTTTAATCCCAGCACTCGGGAGGCAGAGGCAGGCGGATCTCTGTGAGTTCGAGGCCGGGCTGGACCGACAGCCTCCAAAACAATACAGAGAAACCCTGTCTCGTAAAACCAAAAAAAAAAAAAAAAAAAAAAAAAAGAGAGAGAAAAAAAACCAAAAGACTTTAGTCACAGAACGCACACCTGAACAAAGTAGGAATCATTCAACTCTACTAAACCCCACCACGCTGCTTCCCTCTACCAGAACAGAAGGGAAGCAAGCAAAACCGAACGGCGTCCGGAACAGATCTGATCTTCAAAGGAAGAGTGGGAGAGAGCGACCGGGCAAACGAGGAGTACCGGTGCTGCGGAGAGGCACAGGAGAAACAGAGAGGCCCGAGGGTGCTGGGCGCGGCGCAGGCCCGCCACCCGCAGACCCCGCGGACAACTCCGGCTCCGGGTCTCGCTCCCGCGGTCCCAGGCCACGCCTCCCCTCCGAATCCCGCTCACCTCCTCCTTCCGAGAGCGCTTGGACACCTTCTTCTCCATCTTGGCGGCCGTCTTCTCCGCGCCGCGGCCCTTCTTCTCTTTCTTGCCCTTCTTGCCCATCACGCCGGTTCTGAAGCGGCACCAGGTGACCACGGAAGGAGCAAGCGGCGTTCTGTCCGGCCGGAAACCGGCGGCACGCTAAATAAAAGTCACTTCCTGTCCGTTTCTCTGGTGTTCCGTCAAGCAACCGACTCCAGGAATACTTTGGGTCCGCCAGCCGGTGTGTCCTGCCAGCCGATGCCTCTCAGGCCGCTTTAATACAAGTCTGCTCCAGCTGGGCGTTGGTGGCGCACGCCTTTAATCCCAGCACTTGGGTGGCAGAGACAGGCGGATCTCTGTGAGTTCGAGGCCGGGCTGGTCTACAGAGCTAGTTCCAGGACAGTCTCCAAAACAATACAGAGAACCCCTGTCTCGAAAAAAAAAAAAAAGACATGTCTGCTCCGGGTTACACTGACTATTGGGTAACTCTATACTAGACAGGAGCAAGTGGGATGGATTCTAGAGGTCTTATTCCCCACAGAAATTTCCACTCAGGGAATTCCTGACCCGAATTAAAGGCAGCCCTATTCCCTATTCCATGTAAACTGCGCCAGGCGCAGTCAGGCTCTCGAGGTACTGTCCTGAGCCAGAGAACAGTCTTTGCCCTTCCGCTAGCGTGGCTCCACTGGACCGACATGTCTCTCCATTGGGAGGCTCGAGGTGGTGATATCAATCTACCCTCCCAACGGTTTATGATATGGCAAATACGTGATAGGGAATTAATCTCCAGAATTTGACTCAAATGGCAGACTGGAAGACGGATCCTGAGGTTTAAAAGAGCAGAGTGAAAATGCTCATTGCCTAGAGGGTGTCATCTTTGGACTGTACTCAGGAATGGCGCAAAGTAAGGACAAGGGCAAGCAAACTATCGGCAAAGGGAACACAAATGAGTCTCCTCTGTGGGAATGCTGCCAAAGTACAGTGTAAGGAGAGATCTATGTATCTGTGACCACACCCAAACGGGCGTGGTCAGCCTTTAAAGAAACTGCCGCGGATCTGGCAACCACTTTTCACTGAGGCTGTGAGCAGGCGCCTCAGCTCCCAACTCACTCCAGATTTTTCCATAAACCTAGCTTTTGAGAAGAAAAGTTACTTTTGAGGAAAACAATGGTGTTGTGTTATTTTTCCCGAAGAGATACACAAACAACTTTTCACCCCAAATAGGACGTCAAAAGATAAAAGAAATGCGCTCGTTTTGGCAGCAGATAAACTAGAATTGGAGCGATACGGGGACCACGAAAGGGTGACACAGATGAAGGCCTCTCATGATCTCCAACATTGCCTGCAGATCACATGTGATGGCAGTGGGAGCAAAACAGAAAACAGTTACCTGATCTGAAAAAGACAGAAATATGACTTGAATTTCTAGACATTGTCATCTTTGTAGCAACAGACTATATCCTGCCCACTGCTCAGGGGAACAGCTAGGTCCCCTTATACTGTCACCTTAAAAATATCCCTAATCCTCCCTTTCTTTTCTGAGACTATTAGGTAACTTCCAAGCAGCAGTGCTGAGTACGTCACACAGCCCATGATGCATAACAGCGCTCCCTCTCAGGCCTGTGAAAGGGAAAGCGTATCCCCTGTGGAAGATTTAGAAGGATCTGGAAGCAGCTGGGATTAATGCTTTTATTATCTGGAAGAATCTTGAAGCTAAACTGGAAAGCTCGTGGATGATACATGTCACAGTGATTCACGGGAGGTTGAAATTTTCATTACCAGGAAAGAAATGGACTAGAAGCGCTGACGTGAGATCAGAATCCTAAAATAGGGGAAAGATTAAGTACCAAGACCTATTTTAGGGAAATTCATATTCTTGAAAATGTAATAGATTGTCTTAAATGTAATGTCACTTTTACACTCTTTTATGTACATGGCCAGGCGCCCTCTGCTGCCTTCAACTTGAATTTCAGAGGAGAAAAAAAAGTCCACTAACAATAGAGGACTTGAAGGAGAGGGTGCTGACTGCTAACCATCTTCACCACAAATAACCAATGTGACTGCAAGGGCTGAGTCACTTCATTTAACATTTACTGAAAGTTCTACAGGAAGGGTGAGAAATCATTCCAGGCCACAGGAGGCACGCCAGAGAGAAGGCTTTCTTTTATCCAGACGGGCAGAGATATGAAGGAGCCAGGTGCAATATGGGAATAAGAAAGTGGCCTGGTGGGGATAGAGAGATGGCTCAGCAGTTAAGAGCACAGACAGTCCCCCCTGGCGCCTACAACCTTCTGTAACGCCAGTCCAGGGGATCCGGCGCCCTCTCCTGGCTTCTTCAAGCACTGCACCTGTAGCACGTGGCACACAGGCAAAGCACTCACACACATGAAACAAGAATAAACCTTGGGAAAAAACAAACAAAGGGAGATGAAGAGATGGCTCAGAGGTTAAGAACACCAGCTGTTCTTCCAGAGGTCCTGAGTTCAATTCCCAACAATCGCATGGTGGCTCACAACCATCTGTAATGAGATCTGGTGCTCTTTTCTGATGTGTGAACATACATTCAGGCAGAATACTGCATACATAATAAATAAATAAATCTTTAAAAATAGATAGCCTGGGGCTGGAGAGATGGCTCAGAGGTTAAGAGCGCTGACTGTTCTTCCAGAGGTCCTGAGTTCAATTCCCGGCAACCACATGGTGGCTCACAACCACCTTGAATGAGATCTGGTGCCCTCCTCTGGCATGCAGGCAGAAGACTATACACAATAAATAAATATTATTTTTTAAAAGAATTCTTTGTTTTAAAAAACGGGCATTGGTGGTGCATGCCTTTAATCCCAGCACTCAAGAAGCAGAGGCAGGCAGATCTCTGTGAGTTCGAGGCCAGCCTGGTCTACAGAGCGAGTGCTAGAATAGCCTCCAAAGCTACACAGAGAAACCCTGTCTCAGAAACCCCCCAAAAAAGATAGATAGATAGATAGATAGATAGATAGATAGATAGATAGATAGATAGAGGTGGGAGGCGGTGGTGCGCACCTTTAATCCCAGCACTCAGGAGGCAAAGGCAGGTGGATCTTTAACTTAAAGGCCAGCCTGGTCTACAGAGAGAGTCCCAAAAGAGTCAGGGCTACACAGAGAAACCCTGTCTGAAAAAAACAGGAAGAAAGAAAGATGAAAGGATGGAAATAAAGAATAGAGAGAGATGAAAACAAACCCATGTAATAGATGCTGTATCTCGATTTCTAGTTGTTCGGAGTGGTGGGGTATAAATCCAGTTTTGCATCACACTGAAAGCTAATTTTTCCTCTGTAGGGCGTTATTTAATGACCTGCCATCTGGAGATCTTTTTGTTATCCCAGGGCCTTGTGCAAGCTAAGCAGGTGCTAGGCAAGTACTCTGCCACTAACCTACATCCCAGCCCTGGGGCATTGTCTTTTTGCTACTCATCTCTAATTCCTGGAAAATGCACTCTATTGCTTCTGGTCCTTTCCAATGCATCAGTGAGTTGGAGGGTGTTTAGTGTGCTCCTGGAGTGACTGATTCTGCCACTGAGTCCTGCAGCTGCCATGTGCAGCTGATGAATTAACTGATTCATCGGAAGCTCGTTGTTTAGACTTTCTATGGTAGTGGTTCTCAACCTTCCTGATGCTGCAACCCTTTAATACAGCTCCTCATGTTGTAACCCCCAACCATAAAATTATTTCCATTGCTATTTCATAACCATAATCTTGATACTGTTATGAATCGTAATATAAATATATGTGTTTTCTGATGGTCTTAGGTGATCCCTGTGAGAGGGTCATTGGACACCTTCCGAGAGGGTTGAGACCCACAGGTTAAGAACCACTGCTCTATGGCCTGATGTGTTGTTGTGACTTCTCCTATTTGTTTCAGTCAACCCCAGAGAGTGGAATATTATAATTTCCAACCATAGAAAAGATTTATACAGTTGTTCTTTGTAACCAGTAAACGACATGTGTTTAAAGTGTGCGCACGTGTCTCCACTGGAGCGGGGAAGGCTGGAAAACAGTCCTGCCTTCTGGGAGGACACACCAGATCAGGCTGGAGAATGGAGGCGAAGGAGCAAAGGATTCATGAGCCCTGGAATTCCAAATTCGAAATCCATGTGCAAGTGGGTCATCTCTTGTTTTTTAAAAGACTTATTTTTAGTTTCTACGTATGTGTGTACGCGTATGCATGTGCATGTGTATGCGGCTCTGAAGGAGGCTGGGGGGAGGACATGAGACATGCAGGAGCTGGAGTTACAGGTGGTTGTGAGCTCCAGACAGAGGTTGGAATGGAGCCTACATCTCTGCATGAACAGCTCACGCTCTTAACCTCAGAGCCATCTCTCTGACCCCAGGCAAGTCGTCTTTTTAATGGACGTTTTCAAACTTCTTGGCATAGAGCTTTCCATCTAAATAAAAGCATAAGACAACAAATAAATAAAAATGAAGAATTAAATATGCATTGGAATACATGTATCTGGTGAGGCCATTACACAGCTGCAAAGACACTCCTGCCCCCCAGGAACTTCCCTGCACCCTTCGCTAGTCACCCTACCCCAGTGCTCACTGGTAGGGACTGCTTCTCACCTTCAGAGTTTTTATAGAACCATAAAGTGGATGACTTTGGGGAGGCATTCAGGGGACTCTGACTTCTTCCACTGAACCCAACTCTTTTGAGAGTTGCATGTTTGCCTAAGAGTATTCTTGACATTATATACATGCATTCTCGTTTCCACCCCTCCCTCATCCTCTCCCTCCACCCTCTCATGATAGGAACCAAACTCAGGGCCTCTGGCCTGCTAGACAAGCACTCTACCCCTGAACCACAGCCAAGACTAGTGAATTCTTTATTGTGTGCTGTCAGACCGCACCTTATCTATTTGGTGCACCACTTGATGTGTATTGGAGCTGCTTCCAACTTGAGGGTATTATTAAAATCTCTGCTTTGAGCAATCTAGGTCTAACTCTTACAAATGTGCTTTCATTTCCCTCAAGTACATGCTTAGAAGCAGAGCCGCTATGCTAGGTCATACTCTGTGTGTGTGTGTGTGTGTGTGTGTGTGTGTGTGTGTGTGTGTGTGTAATCTTTAACTTCCCAGCCATTTTCCAGTGTTGACTGTACCATGTTACATCCCCAGCAGCAGTGGTGAACAGTCCTGCTGGTGCTAAGCCAGACATTTTCATCAAGTGCACACTGTTGTATCTCACCATGGTTTGTCTTTCTTAATGAGTGTGAATCCTGCTTGTTCTTCATTTTGAAATGGTGTTTTTAGTATGTAATTAAGACATACTAGTTTTTAATTTCGTAAAGTGTGGAAAAACCAAACTCTTTAAGTTATTTATGGACTACCCTCCCATCATGACCAATCTTCGAACTGGGGAGAACTTCCTGTTGGGGCTGAGCAGCATCTTCACTGTGGTTTAGCTCTGCCTAGTGATACTAGGACCCTCCTTCATTCTTATGTTGTTTGCTTATGTACTTTTTTCCAGCTGGCCATGGAATCCTGGGCCCAGCACATTCAGACAAATACTCCTACACTGAGCCACGTCCTCAGCCTCCTCGGAGCTTGCTGTGTTCCTGACTTCCTTATCAGCAGGTCCCACTGGCCAAGGCTTGGCAGGACACAAGATAAGGGGAGGAAGCAACAAAACCTAGAAGATAGCACAAACTACGGAGCAGCCAACACAGTTGAGCTCTGTATGGCAGAGCACACAGCAATGGGAGGAGGAGACGGAAGGAGGATAAGGGTTCGAGGTCATCATTAGCTACATAGAGAACTAGAGCCCATCCTGGGATGTATAAGAGGTGAGCATGGTTTTCAGCCCTCATTCACTGTACCCTGACTTCCACACTACCCTAAACTTCCAGGCCCTGTCATCGTGTTCCGGATTGTCCTGTTCTAACAGGAGTGTCATAGTTTCTCTCACTCCTATTTAAAATTGCATTTTCTTATATGGCAGTGTGTGTGCTGGCTGGTCTTATGTCAACTTGACACACAACCTAGAGTCATCTAAAAGGAGAGAACCTCAATTGAGAAAATGCCTTCATAAGATCCGGCTATGAGCGCTTGCTTTGGAAGCACATATACTAAAATTGGAACGATACAGAAAAGATTGGCATGGCCCCTGCGCAAGGATGACACGCAAATTCGTAAAGTGTTCCATAGTTAAAAAAAAAAAAAAAGATCCGGCTGTGAGGCATTTTCTTAACTAGTGATTGATGGGGGAGGGCCCAGTCCATTGTGGATGGTGCCATCCCTGGGCTGGTGGTCCTGGGTTCTATAAGAAAGCAGGCTGAGCTGGGTGGTAGTGGAGCACGCCTTTAATCCCAGCGCTCAGGAGGCAGAGGCAGGTGGATCTTTGTGAATCTGAAGCCAGCCTGGTCTACAGAGTGAGTTCCAAGACAGCCAGTGCTATACAGAGAAACCCTGTCTCAAAGAAGAAGAGGAGGAGGAGGAGGAGGAGAAGGAGGAGGAGGAGGAGGAGGAGGAGGAGGAGGAGGAGAAGAAGAAGAAGAAGAAGAAGAAGAAGAAGAAGAAGAAGAAGAAGAAGAAGAAGAAGAAGAAGAAGAAGAAGAAGAAGAAGAAGAAGAAGAAGAAGAAGAAGAAGAAGAAGAAGAAGAAGAAGAAGAAGAAGAAACTAGTGGTTTTTTAACACTAAGAAATTTAGTGTAGCCGGTTGGGAGGCAGAGGCAGGAGGGTATCTGTGAGTTCGAGGCCAGCCTGGTCTACAGAGCCAGTTCCAGGACAATACAGAGAAACCCTGCCTCAAAAAACCAAAAAAAAAAAAAAAGAAAGAAAGAAAAAAATTTAGTGTAAAAAGTAGACACAAGCCGGGCGTTGGTGGCGCACGCCTTTAATCCCAGCACTTGGGAGGCAGAGGCAGGTGGATCTCTCTGAGTTCGAGGCCAGCCTGGTCTACAAAGCGAGTTCCAGGAAAGCCTCCAAAACAATACAGAGAAACCCTGTCTCGAAAAAAAAAAACAACAACAAAAGTAGACACAAAGAACTTGTGTCTACTTCAAAATGTAAGTAGAGCCATCTTCGTGCCCCCAGACCAGTTCCAAGCAAGCTCACTGGCTCTGCCCCTCTGCTAAGCCTCCTTCCTGTCTTAGTTTTGTTGTCAACTGTGTGCGGCTCTGTCTTTGGAAATAGAAGCTCCCCAACCTGCATATGATGCTAAATAAAACAGTTGCTCACCTGATACACCCCCACCTGTGGCCAGGCCTGAGAGATATGCTCATAGTTCCTTTATGAGTTCTTTGAAAGTCTTTGTTTATGGTTTATTTGTGGCTCACTACCGTTTTACAAACAGGGAAGAATTGTATCCTGGAGGTACAGAGGTGAATAGAGAATGGGAAGGAGAGTCTTTTGGAAGACAGAAACAGTCTGTGGGTAAGTGTAACATCTTCTGAAGTATTCTCAGTGTAGTCAGAGGGAAAGCCAGGAGCGGGAAAGTTTCCTCTTCCTTGAAATCAGATGGCATTTACTCCTGACGAGTCTTTAAAACATCACCAACTCTCAAGCCGGCTTCCTGGTGCCTCTCGCGAGGAGTAGAGCTCCACTCTGATGCACCCCGCCTCTCTCGAGGAGTAGAGCTCCACTCTGATGCACCCCGCTCCTTCCTATCCCGACAGTTGCACCATCCACACACCCAGCCAAGAACAGGGGATGTGGCTAGCACCCTGCCCAGAAGGGAGCTTTCAGAACTGGCTTCCACGAAGGGCAAACATCTGGCCCCTCCAGTGGCCTTGATCGGAACCTTCGGACAATCAGCAAGGGGAGCTGGAAGTCTATTTTCGTAGTCCCACAGCTGGTACTCAGGGGCAGCTGCCAGGAGCTGTCAGCACGTGTGGTTGACTGTGGCATCAGGGCTACAGACTAGCTGACTCTGGAGGCAGGCAGGGAGAACGCGCCAGGTGCTCCAAACTGTGAAGGGAGAAGAGCTTAAGAACCTACTGTCAGAGCCACTGACACCTTCTATGCCTCTGACTTAGGCAGTATAGCCTTTGAAAAGCCAAGTTTATCACCAACAACAGGCTCACCTACCTCACTGCCTGCTTCCCTATGTCTCTAATGTCTGCATTCAGGGGGGCTGAGACTATTAGGGAAGACTTGGGGGGACACTACCCAGGAGGAAATATGACCCTACAGTTTCATCACATAGGAAACACTCCAGGTCACAGTTTCCCCACAATGGGCCCAACTGACAATAGTTTTTGTGTTCTGCTTTTAGGGTTTAAAAAAATTGTAGTACAATTACATCATTCCTCCCTTTCCTTTTCTCATCCCTGTCTCTCATCCCCATTTCACCTTCTTCCTTCTCAAACTCATGGCCTCTTTTTCTTTAATTGTAATTGTTACACGCATATATAAATGCATAAGCACAGCCTGTTTGGTCCCTAGGCAGACCTCCACTTCACTGTGTGACTGAAGATGATCAGTACTCCTGATCCTCCTGGCTCCATCGGGATTACTAGCATGTGCCACCATGCCCGGTTGTTACTACTATGACCTTTGAGGTTATTTCTCAGTTTACTAAATGCCCTGTTTGCACCAGGATAGAGCTACCCTCAATTTGGAAATCTTAATTACAGTGCAGTCATTGGCCAGCAGAGGGAGCCAGTGACACACCTTATCTGCAATCAGCTCACAGATTTCCACTTTGGGAGGTGGGAGGCGGTGTTTGAGACAGGGTTTCTCTATGGCTTTGGAGGCTGTCCTGGAACTAGCTCTTGTAGACCAGGCTGGTCTTGAATTCATAGAGATCAACCTGCCTCTGCCTCCCTAGTGCTGGAGTTAAAGGCATGTGCCACTACTGCCCAACTGAAAGATCAGTTTAAGATTATCCTTGGCTATATAGTGACTTGGGACCAGCTTGCATAAAGAGAGAAAGAATGAAAGAAAGAAAGAAAGAAAGAAAGAAAGAAAGAAAGAAAGAAAGAAAGAAAGAGAGAAAGAAAGAAAGAAGGGAGGGAGGGAGGGAGGGAGGGAGGGAGGGAGGGAGGGAGGGAGGGAGGGAGGGAGGGGAGAAAGAAAGAATTCACCTTAGGAGGCATAGGCAGGAGGGTCTCTGTGAGCTCAAGGCCAACTTGGTCTACATAGCAAATTACAGGCCAGCCACATTGAGACACTGACTGAAAATAACAAAACAAATTCATATAAATATATACATATATATACATTTGTTTTTGTTTTTCGAGACAGGGTTTCTCTGTATTGTTTTGGAGGCTGTCCTGGAACTCTCTCTGTAGACCAGGCTGCACATTAATATAACGTCATTATATATTCTATACAAGGGAAAAATGGAGGGGTATGAGCCGCTGCTGCTGGATACCATGTGAGCTACGTGTCCTCATGATGTCATACCTGCCCCGGCTCACTCTTGACCCATCCCTAAAGTTGCCTCCAGGAAAGCTGCCGGAGGGGCTGTCATGGCTACCTCTGTTTGTTTGTTGCAGTAGTAGTCATTGATGCATGCCAGGCAAGGGAAACTGCTGTATCCCAGCCTGCCCCCCACGCACACACACTCCTTTTAAACTTTATTTCTGTGCGCATGCTTATGTGCGCCATGTGTGTATATATACTCATGTTTGTTGGGGCCACCTGTGTGTGCAAGTTCATGTGCACTTGAGCATTCCTGCAAGTGGAAGCCAGGGGTTCACATCAGGCGTCTTCTTTGACTGCTCATGTGTGAACTGTCTCTCGATTGCATCAGGCAACACTTACAGATTTGTCTAGTCCAGCAAGGCAGTTTTTTCCCCCCAGGGATTCCCCCGAGTCTGCTTCTCAAGATCTGGGATTACAGGTGGGCTACCTCATCTCCTGGGCATTTACATGAGTACTGAGTATCAGAACTCTGATCCTCACACTTCTGAAGCATCTCCGCAGTCCCCTTCTGTTATTTACTTTTACTTTTTGCATTTACTTATTCTGTGTATATGTCCATGCATGTGCATGAGAGTTGGAGGGCTGAGGCTGAAGGGCCGTTAGACCTGGGCTCAGCTGCAGCAGCAGGACTTGCTGTGAGAGTCCTCCTTGGCCACCAGTTCCTGTCCATCAAGAGCTAAGCACTTCGGGGCAGTGGTGGCACATGCCTTTAATCCCAGCACTTGAGATGTTATGGTGTCAAAAAACGGGAGCTAACACTAAGATGTTGCAAAGTAAAAATTTAGTAACAGCCAGGCCATATTTTCAGTCTCCTGTAGTAGGAGAATGAAAACAGCTCAGATTAAAGGCAGAGCAGCCCCTTTTATACCGAGTGAGCAAGTGGTTAAAAGTAGAATTTTGAAATTATTTTTATGATCACAGGAAAGGTACATGCTATGGGTTTATGGTCAGACAGGTAACATACCACACAACATCTTATGGCCAGCCAATTCTCAGAACAATGGAAACGATTTACAAAGTGTAAGTCACAAGATTATTGAGGAAGGACCAGTCAAAAAAGGTGACTTTTAGCTAAAGACATGACCAAAGTCTAACATTGTTTAACTAAAAATAAAATAGAGTCAGCTGTCCCTTAACAGGGAGGCAGAGGCTGTCGATCTCTGAGCTCAAGAGGCCAGCCCGATCTACATAGTTGGTTCCAGGACAGCCAGGACTACACAGAGAAGTGGGGGGGGGGGATGTTGAGGGAGTGGGGGGGAGGGGGAGGCAAACACAAGCAGGTATCCCTGAAACTATCAACAATGAGGCCTCCCACAGGGAAAATCCCAGGTGGTCTTGACATTTTGACTCTTCACCACCCCACCCCTTGACACCTTTGACTTCCAGGTGGCTGTGAGCAGGCAGGCAGGCCACCTTGGGTCTGTGCTTACGAGAGGCTGATGCAACACAACAAGGAAGTTAGGTAGCAGCCCCGAAACCAGCAATGTCCCTTTTGGCCGCCAGGGGGCAGACTGGCAATGCAGAAGGCGCTCAGGGAGCCTTGTAGACACATGAAGCAAATATTGCATCATCCTGGGGGGGAGGGAGGAGAAGGGAACAGGGAGGGGTTCCTGAAACAACTCCTAGCAGGAGCAAACTGCCTGTTGGAGACTTTATCTACACTAGTAAAGTGTCTGTTGTCCTGTATTGTAGACATTAGACTGCACAGCTAGAGATCGGTCACAGATAGAGAGAGATTGGTCTCACCTGCAGGCCTGGCTGTGCGGGAGCCAGCATGGGAGGAGGTGCAGGCTTTTCTGATTTCACTCCTCCCTCCCAGCAGTGGAGGAGAAGCTGGATTTTGTTCCCTGTTTTTAAAGAGGGACTGGGGAGTAGACTCCGTTGCCATTGATGTCCCTGTTACTCACATTATTGCTGTCCCTCCCTCTTACCAACACACTATTCTAAGACCACAGGGTCTCCCTTCATTTAAGCCTAGCCACTGTTACATGGGGGTTCTAAACTCTTGAGATGTCTGCTGGTTTTCTCCAATCCAGGAGGGCACAGAGACCGAGGAAGAGATACAGCTGCCATCAGCACAATCACAGCCATCAAATACTCTTAGGTGTCCATGAAAACTGGTAAATTACTGTTTGCTCACTGTCCTGGAAACAAACGTTGCAGAAGAGAGAGGCACATGCCCAGGGCAGGGCAGAGGCTGCTGTGAGCCTGCGTTTAGTCCTGTCTGCTTCTTCATCAGGCTTCCCAACTGCATCTTCATCGTGAACACAGGCCCTCGCTGACCTCTGTACTTCCCATCAAAAGAACCCTGTGTCCTCCAGGGGCACCTTAATCTGGTCTGCCCCACTCCCCCTACTGATACCCTGACTTCTGCTGCTGGGTTCCCAGAGATCTTCCTGGGGCTCAGTGCCATTGTTTCTAGAGAACTTTTTTTCCTTTCGGAATAATTTGGGATTTGCAGGAAAGCTGTACATTGGGCTGGGGAGATGATAAAGTGGGCACCACGTGTTGCACAAGAATATCCTCCAAGCCAAACTGAGGCCATTCATCTTCAGTGCGCCAGGGCTTGCTCGCCACAGAACAGCAGAACCAGACTTGTTGACCTTCTCAGACAGAAAGAGAAGACCCTCAGCTGGGTATCCAGTCACCCCACCAGCCATTGTAAGCAATTCTACTCTGACTGCATATGGCCTCAGGGTCCCAGGAAGAGGCTAGAGGATATAGGTTGGGGAGGACTAGGAAAGGGGCTCTAGCTACACAGAAGTGGGGAGCCATGGTCCCTGCTGAGTAAAGACCAGCCAGTGTGACTGTTTTAAGGTCACCCATGCTCCTGCCTGTAAACCCCACCAACTCACTGGTTCCCCGGTGTGAACTTTGGTGGATGTGAATTTTGGTTTGTCATTGGGACCTTATGAGGAAAAGGGTAGATGCTGCCTAGTCCCCTCCCACGCAGCCAAGGCAAAAAATTCTGCTATTCATTGACATAGTCAGTAGGACTTGACAGAAACCAGAGATAAATTCTGGGGAAGCCCTAGAATTGTTCCTGCTAGGGGTGGTGAGCAGACAGCCGAAGGTATGCTGCCCGGGGGTGGAGTCTGCAGAGGAAATTTTGACATAGCTGGGGGTGGTGGTGGCAATGTGTCTTTTGGGGATAGTTACTGAAGCAAATGTAGTGTAGAGAGGTGTGAGATAAGAAACTAAGACAGAGCCTGAAGGCAGTGGTTCACAGCTTTAATCCCAGCACTCCAGCAGAGACAAGCAGATCTCTGTGAGATCCAGGCCAACCTGGTCTACAGAGTGAGTTCCAGGACAGCCTTCAAAAGGTACAGAGGAACCCTGTCTCAAAAAAGAAAGAAAGAAAGAAAGAAAGAAAGAAGGGAAGGAGGGATGGAGGGAGGGAAGGAAGGAAAGAAGGAAGGAAGGAAGGAAGGAAGGAAGGAAGGAAGGAAGGAAGGAAGGAAGGAAGGAAGGAAGCAGAAACTAAGACAGGGCCACCTGAAGGAGAGATGTCTGTGGGGAGAATCCCAGGAGGGAAGTTGTCTAAGTGGTATAGAGCGACATGGCTGTTTGATAAGTATGGTCTGCCCTTGAGGACCAGGATGCTTTGAGAATATAACCCAGGATCTAGAACCAATATTGAGGTCCTCGAGTGAGAGTAGCACAAGAGTATTAGCAAGCACCTTCAGAGAGTGCCTGGCTGTGATTATGTGCAGTAAGGAATATATCTAAAGTCAGTGTTGCTGCCCACAGGGAGGTTGTATGTTTAAGGGAACAATTACAATGAGCGAAGGACCAATAGCTGGCATCCTCTGTATTAGTCTCTCTGTTGACAGGAAAACTGGATAAGCAGCAGGAGGAGGAAATGGGTGTGTTGATTTATAGCATCCTACGTGGAAGGACCAGAGGGTGTAAGCCAATTAGGGCTATGCAAAGGAGTCATTCTCAGGAAGCCCTGGGTAGTAAAGAAGACCCAGGGTAAAGAACTGACGAGAGAGAAGTAGTGGGCACTCCTCCTCATCCCAAGAGAGGGCCGTTAGCCAGAGGGCAGACAGAGGCTGGTGTGGCAGGGACCCTGGGACAGGGCTCTGGAGGAGCTGACCAGTCCCATTATGGAGGCTTCTGTGGAGGAGGGAACACTTGCGTCAAGTGGTGGAAACCCTAACCGTGGCAGTGAGGGGTACCTGCAGATGAGGACTGTGCAGGGTGACTACTCTGAAGGAAGAAGCTAAAGCCAAGCCAGGTCTGGGGCGCAGGTGTGTAATCTCAGTTACTCCTGGAGTTAAGACGTGAGGACTGCAAATCACTCTGTGTGGGCTGCAAAGTGAGTTCAAGGTCAGCCTGGGCAACACCCTGAGAGCTTGCCTCAAAATCAAAATAGAAAAAAGACTGGAGATGTTGCAAAAAAAAAAAAAAAAGTATTGTGCCTATCTCTGGCACTAAAAGAAAGAGGAGCTGAAAGAAAAGAGAGAGAGGAAAATGGAGACAGATGCAGAGAGGCCCTCTCTTTCATAAGTTCAAAACTAACTCAGACATCTTTGGCTGAGGGTTTCTGAACAAAACCTACCTTTCCACCAGGCTCATTGATTGTAACAAACGGAGCACTCTCCTGTAGGATGCTGGTCACAGGGAAGGCTCTCTGCATGTGGGGGGCCCTGGGGACATGGGAATGCCCTGTACTTTCCACTCAATCTTGGTGGAAGCCTCAAGGGAAAGCCTATATCAGAAAACTGTCAGTGCTCTCCAGAATCATCCATGGCAGCTTCAGCCCAGTAAGCGCTCCACCATGTAGCCACACCCTAGCCTTCTTCCTCCCACCTTCTTTAAATTATTTTAGATTAATTAATTTTTTAAATTAATTTTATGTGTATGATGTTTTGTCTGCTTGTATGCATGTGTGCCTAGTGCCCTCAGAGGTCAGAGGACGGCAGTAGAGACCCTGAAACCGGAGTCACAGACAGTTGTGAACCTCCATGTGGGTTCTGGAAACTGAGCTTGGGTCCTCTGTAAGAGCAGTCAGTGGGCCTTCTCCCCAGCACCTTGTCTCTCTCTCTCTCTCTCTCTCTCTCTCTCTCTCTCTCTCTCTCTCTCTCTCTCTCTCTCTCTCTCTCTCTCTCTCTGCACATGTGGACATGCAGGCATACATGCTCATCTCTATATATATGGACAGAGCTCAGTATGGGTGTCATTCTCCAGGAACTATCCACCTTGATTTTTGAAACTGAGTGCGGTAGTTTGAATGGAATTGGCCCCCATAAGCTCATAAGGAGTGGCGACTATTAAGAGGCGTGGCCCTTTTTTTAAGTAGGTGTGGTTTTGTTGGAGGAAGTGTGTCACCATGGGGGTGGGCTTTGAGGTCTCCTATGCTCAAGCTATGTCCAGCATCACAGTTTATTTCCTGTTGTCTGAGGATTAAGATGTAGAACTCTCATCTCCTTCTCCAGCACCATGTCTGCCTGCACGCTGCCATGATAATGGACTAACCCTCTGAATTGTAAGACTTCCCGATTAAGCGTTTTCCTTTAGAAGAGTTTGGTCGTGATGTCTCTTCACAGCAATAGAAACCCTATTGAAGACACTGAGTCTTTCACTAGGACCAGGAACTTCGATTAGGTTAGGTTGGCTGGCTAGTGAATCCCAGAGATCCATCTGCCTCTTCCTTCCCCGTACTTCCAATAACAAAAGCATGCCCTACTGTCTAGGTTTGGTCTTATTTATTTGTTTAAAATGGGTTCTGGGAATTAAAACTCACTTTCTTGGCTGGTCAGTGGTGGCACATGCCTTTAATCCCAGCACTTGGGAGATAGAGGCAAGTGGATCTCTGTGAGTTCAAGGCCAGCCTGGTCTACAAAGCAAGTTCCAGGACAGCCAGAGCTGTTATACAGAGAAACCCTGTCTCAAACCTTCCCTTCCTCATGCTTGCTTGGCAATCATTTTACATAGCCCATAGCTATGGACTCTCTATATAGCTGAGGATAGCCTTGAATTTTGGATCTTCCTGCCACTACCTCCTAAGTGCTAGATTGCAGATATGTGTGATCATGCCTACTTTATGCTGTGCTGGGGGATTGAACCCAGGGACTCATTCATGTTGCATGAGCACTCTATCAACTGAGTCACAGTCCGAGCCCTTAATATTGTTCTAATAGGATTCTAGAGAGTTCTGTGTGTGTGTGTGTGCTCATATATACATGAACACATGTGTGCATGCATGCAAACAAGCATAAGTGCCAGCAAGGTGATTTTAAATGTAATGGAAAAATGGAAATACAAAGGGCCAAGAATGGCAACAGCAATGTTACTTTCTAGCTGGCAATGCAGAGGTGCACTGCCCATGAGTGAGGCGATTTCCAGGAGAGAAGATGGACATGTGTTCTAGTTTCATTTCTGTTGCTGTGATAAAACATCCTGACAAAAAACTATTAGGGAAAACAGGGTTTATTTTAGCTTAGAGTTCCAGGTTAAAATCCATGATTATAGGGAAGTGAAGGCATCAGGAACTTAAAACATCTGGTCATGCCACATCCACAGTCAAGAGCAAGGAGGTATGCACGCTTCCCTGCTTCCCTGCTTCCCTGCTTCCCTGCTTCCCTGCTTGTGTTCTGCTTTACTTCTCCACTGTTATACAGTCCAGGATCCGAACTCAGGGAATGGTGCCACCCACAGAGGGCTGGATCGTAACACATCAATGAGCATAATTAAGACAATCCCCAACAGGCCAATCCAATATAGACAGTCCCTCACTGAGACACTTTTCCCAGGCCATCTAGGTCGTGTCAAGTTGACAATTAAAGATAACCCAACACAGCATGCAATTTCACAGGAGCCCAGTGGACATTCCTATAATCATAAGTGATCTCACCCTACATGATACATCCTCCGATTTATAAGGAGAGAAACGGTGCATACTCCGGAGTTTTTGCATGCCATTTCAAGGCTGAAATTCTGTGGAAACTCAGCTTTGGGTAGTCTTAAGACTTCATCCCCTCCTACACCAGCCAGGACAGATGATGAGCCTTAGGCTGCTCCTAGGGATTTGTTGGTTCATTGACAGGGTTTTGCCATCACCGAGAAGCCTTAAGTTCAAAGGCAAACCCAAACAAGTAGTGGTTTGTCTTTTTGATGAAGAAATAATCAGCAGATCTTATATCAAAGTGTGACATCAGAAGCTGCTGATGCTCTTTGAGGGAGGAATTAGAGAAAAGGTCCACAGCTCTGCACTGGGCCTCTTCTTTTTGTCTCTTGCCCGGGATGTCTGTGAGGCCATGTGAGCACCACTGAAACATGACAAGAATAACAAAAGACAGTGGGACTTCAGACTTGTCCTGTCAGGTTGGGGAAGTCATTAATCCTCTGGAGCAAGTCCCAGCTCTCTCTTAGGTCCCCCTGGCTGTTTCATTCTTTGGGAATTAATGTGTTAGAAGTGGAGAGGCTTAACAGGCAAGGCAGGAGAGGGAACAGGATGTGCCCTGAGCTGGCCAGGTCCTGTCCAGGTGCTGGAGTCTAGGGTGCTGTTTGTGTAAGGCACAAGCTGACTGGCAGGATCTGTGGGTTGGGAGGCATGCAGGGAAAGGCATTATATTTAGGGGTACGGAAGCAAGCTTGTCAGGACCCTCCAAACACACTCATCCATCTGTCCTATGGCAGGTCCCTGGTTATAAACTCCAAATGGCCCGGACACTCATACTCTTAACACAGGAAACCAGCCATTGCCATTGCACCTCCTTGGCCAGGTGTGTGTGTGTGTGTGTGTGTGTGTGTGTGTGTGTGTGTGCTCATGATAGGTGTACATGTAGGGGCCACCTCAGCTGTACATCCACTTTGTTTTTTGGGATAGTCTCTCCAGTTGCTGAGACCTCACCAAATAAGCTATGCAGGCCTCAGAGATCCCTTTGTCCCCATCTCCCCAGTGCTGATTGCTATTAGGCACCAACCCTTCCCCCAGCTTTTTGGGCTTTCTTGTTTTTGTTTGTTTGTTTTATATGAGTCTTGGGGATCAACGGTCCCTTTGGAGCAAGCACTACTGCCTAAGCTATCTTCCCTGTCTAACATTGCCCCTTCAATCCCCTCTTTGGAGTCTTCATGGTCTCCATGGTCTCTAGCAGAGCTCTCCCCAGAGGAGCTTTGCCTTGGTAAACAGCACGGCTGCCCTCCTGGCCTCCGTCTACTTGGCCACCAGTTGCATCTTTTCAGCCCGGGGCCTAATAATGCCACGTGAAAATTCTCCAACTATGACTGTGTTTGCTGTAATTAACGGCCACACCAGAGCCATATGAAGTCCCCTCAGACCTGGGGAAGGGATGTAAATGTGCCCAGACCTGCTTAGCTGGTGCCTCTCGGGCACTCCTGCTCTGCGTCCGTGAATAACACTCCCTTCTCAATGTGCTGAGACTCTGCCAACCAGGAAGGCACAAGCTAGGTTCTCCTGCCAACACATGGGTGTCATTTACCCATGGTTGCACTGGACCACTAAAGACCATTCTCTACTACCGATCCGATGGCCAAGGCCACACTCAGAAGGGGTACGGATGGCCAGATAAATTCGGTCCAGTGCATGGCTGAGTGGGTTCTTCAGAGGAGCTAGGCAGAGCTCCCCTTGGAGACCTACGACTTCACCACAGTCAGGAAGCACTTCATCATCCAAAGTGCCCCCCCAAGCACCACAACTAGGGGCTCCAGATGGACAGCAGCACACAGCCCCTTCTGTTCTCTCAGGCTGTGCCAAGGGCTCTTTGTGCCTCTGAATTGACAACTAGACAGAGACCCATGCCAGGAAACAGTGGCAGGGCTGGAACTGTTCCCCCCACGCCCCGCCCCCACTCTGTGGCGTCCTTCTTGCCTCATTCAAAGCACTGCTGCTGGATTGCCCCACGTACTGTGTGGCCTCTGCACTCCTGGAGTGTGTTATCTGCTGTGGAGGTAGGAGACAAGATCTCAGAACTACGTGAGACAGTGCTCAGGGTCAGGGTGTGATGGAACGAGCAGGGTGACGGTACAGAGGGTGGAGCTCCCGTAAGAGGAGATGACAGAGGATGTCCTCCAGTGTTTACAGCTGCTGGGATGTTGCGCAGGGTAGAGACCTGAAAGGTTTCCATATTACAGGGACCAGGATCTTTTTCTTATCCCTGCAAGACAGATTTCTCTATGTAATAATCCTGCCTGTCCTGGAACTCACAATGTAGACCAGGCTGGTCTGGAACTCACAGAAATTCACCTGCCTCTGTCTCCAGAATGCTGGGATTAAAGGTGCATGCCACCACTGCCCGGCATGTATTTGTCACCAGGGCTGCTGCAGATCACAAGCAGTGACTTGAAAGTGCTATTGAAATGAGCTGCCGTACCTAAGGGCTGGAGGGTCTTGATAACACTCCCAAATTCCCAGATCCCAGATCCCAGAAGGAGCCTGTGGCCTCGACCTACTAGGCCCAAAGGGCTTAACAGGTATGGCTCAGTTCAAGATCTTGAAAGGGACAACTATCTTGGATTATCAGAAGAAACAGCTAGGCAGACAGAGAAAACATGGCCTGTTTTATTTTGAAGAAAGCCCAGAACTGAAGGTGTGTTCTCCCCAGAGCCTCTGATAGGAGCCAGCCCTGCCCATACCTTCACTTGGCCCTCTGAGACATGGTGTGGAAGTCTGGTGTAACAGAATCACTCCCTTGTGTGTTTTAAGACACTGGGACAAAGGGAATGAACACAGGTGGTGGGAAGCCGTTGCTGGGGTCGGATGAGCAGGCTAGGTAGGCAAGAGAGCCACAGGAGTGCCCAGGTGGTCGCTTGTGTCTGGCTTCTTTCCTCAAACACCATGATTTCCAGACTCCTCTACATTGTATTGTGTGGCAGTGCTCCATGACTTCTTTTTTTTTTTTTTAAGATTTATTTATTTATTATGAATACAACATTCTGCCTCCATTTATGGATGCAGGCCAGAAGAGGGCGCCAGATCTCATTATGGATGGTTGTGAGCCACCATGTGATTGCTGGGAATTGAACTCAGGACCTCTGGAAGAGCAGTCTGTGCTCTTAACCTCTGAACCATCCATGACTTCTTTTTTTTAATTTTTTTTTAGATTTATTTATTATGTATACAGTATTCTGTCTGCATGTATGTCCACAGGCCAGAAGAGGGCACCAGATCTCATTACAGATGGTTGTGAACCACCATGTGGTTGCTGGGAATTGAACTCAGGTCTTCTGAAAGAGCAGTCAGTGCTCTTAACCTTTGAGCCATCCGTCCAGCCCCATCCATGACTTCTTAGTAGTCCCTCTTGTGGATGGACCACTGGCCTGTTTTTGTTCTTGTTGCTGTAATAAAACACCTCAATGAAAGTAACTTTAAGCCAGGCATTGGTGGCACACGTCTTTGATCCCAGCACAGGTGGAACTCTGTGAGTTCAAGGCCAGCCTGGTCTACAGAGCAAGTTCTAGGACAGCCAGGGCTGTTATACAGAAAAACACCGTCTCAAACAAACAAGCAAATAAATAAAAGAAAATGTTCATTTTGCCACAATTCTGGGTACCATCCATCACTGTGGAGAAGGCAAGACAGGACTTGAGCAGCTGGTCACATCCACAGCCAAGAGCAGAGAGAGAATGAACACACGCCTGCCTGTGCTCCATCTCCACTCTGCAAGCCAGGACCTCAAACTCAGGGAATGGTGCTACCCACAGTGGGCTGGGCTCTCTCACATCAATGAGCAATCAAGACAACCCCTCACTGAAGCTCTTCTCAGATGATTCTGGATTGTGTTAAATTGTTCTTTGTTTTTTCAAGATAAGGTTTTTTTCTGTGTAGCCCGGGCTGCCCTGGAACTTCATTTGTAGATCAGGATGACCTTGAATTCAGAAATCTGCCTACCCCTACCTCCCAAGTGTGGGGGTTAAAGGTGTTCGACACTATGCCCAGCAGCAATAAAACTTAACTATCACAACCGTATTTGTTTACTTGCCCAAATGTGGATGGACGTTTGGAATAGAAATAAGAATAAATGGACCAGTATATAACCAGAATTTTGTATTCGGGGGATGAAGGCAGTAAGGCATTTTCTGACAAAGGGAAATGAGAGAATTTATGCCAAATGAGAGAAATTATAATTCCCCCAGGAATCTCAAGCCGGGAAAAGAAAGTAAAGCCTGGGTCAGACAGAAGGGACACTTTCTGCAGGAAAGAGACTTGCAGCTTTCAGACCACCTTGCAGGAGAGCAGAGCGGAGACTCTGAGGGGTCAGTGATGGACAGGACCACACCCAGACGAGGATCACTTAGCTGTACACTCTTGTCTTCCATTTAAACCTAAATCTCATGTGAGGAACCTTAACTGAAGACTCTTGATCTCTCTTCCTAATGTGCTACACTGAATGAATTTATCTCTCTATCCCTCTTTTTTTTCTATTTTTCACCATGAACGCGGCTCTTTTAATTGGATTTTCGAGGACAGGGGCTGAGTCTGAGTTGGTCAGGCAGCCAGCACACAGCTTCAGATCCTACCTGGAGTAACACTGTAACCGTTCCCCAGGGCATTCATTCCCACACCCCCAGCTTGGTAACACTGGCTAAAGTGTTCCCTGGTGGTAGTGGTGGGGCACATGACAGAGTCCTGAGTCCATCGTGAGAGGGCACAGGGAAAGGGATGGAGGTGAGATCTCCCCAGCCCGTGTTTCCAGCCCTCCCTGCCCAGGCTTGTGAATGAAAGAGCTCTGAGGCAGCAGGAACCGGAATCCAGGCTACCCCAGGGCACAGCTGACCTTCAAATGATTACATTTGAGGCTGATTCATTCCAACAGGCTTCCCCTGGGGCACACATTATTAAAGGGTGCTGCCCTACAGGAGGTGTGGCTATTGGGCACCTTTTCTGTGTAAAGACAGATGCCCCATCCTAGGGTTAGATGGGGTCCAGGCCTGGGTATGCAGAAGCAGAGGCTGGTGCCAGGTGTATAAACTGTGCAGCCATGTGGGGCCAGACCTGCCTAGAGGCCTCCCTGCTGGAGAAGGAGGGAGGGGGCATTTCAGGACCATGCCTCCCCTTCTTTCTCCTCCTTGTCCCCTGCCTTCCATTAGCTCACTGGACTATGGAAGGGCCTCTCTGGAGAGAGGGAAATGCTCTGACAAAGGCAGGACCATATCAGAAGAGCAGGGAGGGCAGAGGAGGGTGTCTTGGCAGCTCCCAGAGCTAAGCTTCTCAACCCTGGGGCACAAGCTGTACTCATGGCTTATCTGAGCCTTGGCCCCAGTCAGCTCTTGATGTTCAAAGTTAGGCATTGACACACGCTGACCTGAACAGAGCACTGTCCCCAGCCTTTCTAGTTTGTGCCTGCTTCTACTGGAGGTCACTTGTTATCCAGCCCTGCCTTACCCCTACCCAAAGAGATAGTCTCCTTGTGCCACGGGCATCCCATCTGAGTTTCTCTGGCCCGGTGGCTCTGCCTGGGTTTGCTGAGGACTCTTGGGTAGGAGTCCAGCAGACTCCTCTGTGCCCTCTGCAGGAAATGGCTCTGTGTGGGGTGTACCTGGCTGCTTCTCTTTCTAATGCTGGTTTCCCAGGATGTCCTCATGCCATGGATGATCCCTGAACCGAGTGCCAGCAGCAGGAGAGGATGGGGCTTGGACACAGTACAGGGACACAGACCATCAGCCAAGTGCCCTGCTTATCTCCCAGGTTCCTGAATGGGATGGGAGTGAGCATGCCTTTCCCGGTGGGCCCCATGCAGTGCGCAACCTCTGTTGTGCCCGAGGGCTACCTGTGTGGCTGGAAATGTCAGGCGTGAGGTTCTGGTTGCTCATCGGAGCTGTCCTGACATGACCGCCCTCCTGTGGTGCCAGACAGCAGCTCTCTGAGTTGTGAGTGGCTAGAGGCACTGCTTCTAGGGAGGGCAGAGGAGGCTAGAGGTCAATGAGATACCTGCCAGGCATCAGCCTCCCATAACCCTCATGGAACAGTGGGAGCCAAAGGTGGCTATTCACATTTTGATAGGAGGTCACTAAGATGCCTGAGGCTGGTCACCTACAGCAATAGGATGCATAACAGTGCCCTGTACCTCAGCAGGCTCTGCAAAAGTTCCGTCCTGTGCCAGTCATTAAGCACTGATGCTGGCCTACAGGCCCCCAGGGAGACACTTGACAAATCAGAAGACATTCCTCAATTTTTTTCACAATTAGCTAAGAAGAAAGATGTGGGGGCATCTATCAGTGGAGGTCATGGCAGATCCCAGAGCACAGGACACAATGAAGGGTTTCATAAGAAAAACATTATGGGGCCTAGAGAGTGGCTCCGTGGTTAAGAGCACTGGGTGCTCTTCCAGAGGACCAGGTTCAGCTTCCAGCTCCCGCATGGAGGCTCACAATCACCTGTAACTTTAATCCTAGGGGATCTGACACCCTCTTCTGGCCTCCTCAGACATACAAGTGATGATTCAAAGACATGTATGCAAGCAAAACACCCATACACATAAAATAATTAAAAACTTTTTTGTTTGTTTTTTTGTTTTTTTAAGACAGGGTTTCTCTGTGTAGCTCTGACCTGGAATTCAGGCTGGCCTCAAATCCAGATATCTGCCTGCCTCCTCCTATCAAGTGCTGGGATTAAAGATAAATGCTACCACCACACCACAAATCTAAATATTTCATTTTTTAAAAACAGAGAATTATATAGCCCAGAGCTCAACTGCTAAAGTCAAGAAACACAGAATTAGGAGTGCTGTGATCCATTGGTTATGCCTGCCACTGGCATACTATAGCCCACTGCTCAATCTCAACAGGCTGTCTATTCTGCCTTCCACCTCTCTCTCCTGTACTTTCCTGGCTCTGCTGGCTCTAGGACCCTAGGTGTGTGTTGGAGGTGGGAGCATGTGGGAGTGGGGCCGTATATTCCAGAATTTCTGTTGTCTGTTAGATGTCAGCTGGTAACCACCCGATGGCCTCAGTGGGGAATTGCTCCTATTCTAATTTGGTGGCGCACGCCTTTAATCCCAGCACTCGGGAGGCAGAGGCAGGCGGATCTCTGTGAGTTCGAGACCAGCCTGGACTACCAAGCGAGCTCCAGGACAGCCTCCAAAGCCACAGAGAAACCCTGTCTCAAAAAAAAAAAAAAAACTAAATAGCAATAGCTTTGGGCCAGAGCAGAGCAAGTCTACACCTATCCTGAAGCCTAGTGAGACTTGCTGGTGTGAAGTGCCTGAGGGTTTGGGTACGTGCTGCAAAGGAGTGTCTCTATGATTGAGGAAAATATTTGCTATCAGCCCTTTATACATGATAATAGATGTCTTCTACCATTGCTCTCACCTTTGGATGGTTACTTCAGATGATCTATCAATAAACCATGGCCTCAGTATTAACTGATTGCCCTTCTGATGCGATCAGATGTCTCTGTCTCTTCTTTAACGTCCTTGGATAGCTAGGCCTATCCCGTCCATACTCGTCCACTCAGGGTTGGACCTGGGTTTGTTTGGCTGGTTCCGATTGCAGCCCCGAGTACACCAATCCATGGTAAATGACCCCTGCAATGCAGGGCTAATACAGACCAGACCCACAGGAGTGGGGCTGGACCTTGTCTAACTCACCATACAACCCCAGGGGTTCTACATATGTACAGGCCTTACTTAGGTCTGTTTTCTTGGGGGTGGAAATCTTAAGGGCTCCTGAGAGCCTGATCCTGAAGAGAGAAGCTTGAAGTGGAGCTGGTAAGATGCCTGCCAAGCCTGGTAAGCCCAGTTTAACCCCAGAGACCCAAGTGGTGGAAGGAGAGACCTGATTCCCCTAAGAGTTGTCCTTTGACCGCTACACCTGCGCCTGCGTGTACTCACACATGAATATGTAAAGTAAAACAAACTGGTTAATTGTGTTCTATGAATTATAGCTCAAAATTTAAAACTCTTTAAAAAGGTTCTTATTTTTTTAAGACAGGACATTACTATGTACCTGTGGCTGGCCTTGAACTCGAAGGGGTCTTCCTGCCTCTGCCTCCTGAGTGCTGGGATTAAAGGCGTGTGGGCCACCACTGCCCGGCTGGTTTTGTTTTTTTTTAAAGAGATGGGGGTGTTGAACAGATGGCTCAGCAGTTAAATGCACTGACTGCTCTTACAACCAACTCTGGTTTGATTCCCAGCACCTACACAGTGGTGGCTCACAACCATCTCTAACTCCAGCTCCAGGAGCTCTGACTTCCTCTTCTGGCCAACACAGGCACTGCGTTCGGGTGGTGCACAGACAGGCATTCAGGCCAAGCACCCATACATATAAAATAAAAAATGAAGGCAAAAAAACTTGACAGAGGGCTAAAGAGGCTCAGTTATTACAGGACAAAAGAGGGAGAGAGAGCCAGGCAGTGGTGGCTCTGGTGCACACCTCTAATCCCAACACTCGGGAGGCAGAGGCAGGCAGATCCCTGTGAGTTCAAGGCCAGCCTGGCCTACAGAGTGAGTTCCAGGACAGGCTCCAAAACTACACAGAGAAACCCTGTCTCAAAAAACAAAAACAAAAACAAACAAAAAACAACCACCACCACCAACAAAAAAAGGGGTTTAGAGAGTAGGGAGAGGGAGGTGGAACATCGATTAGAAAACATATAAAGCTCAATTTGAGGGTCTGCTGCCCCAGAGCACTGTCCATGACCTGGGCGTGGTACTGGATGTGGCATGCTGGCCCTGGGTGAACAGGAAGGGCGCTAGATGTTGACATGCTGCCCCGGAACCTAGACAAGAAACACCGGCAACCTTTGCCTGTTCTCAGTAGCAGAGTTCATTGGATGAACTCTGTGGCTACAGGGGAGAAGTAGCTAGCATCTAGCATCCTCAAGGCTTTAGTTGTAGCACAGATAGATGCCTTTGACACCTGGCCTTGCTGTCCATACTGGCACTAACAGATATGTATCTCTCAGACAGCATCTGAGCCTACAGGCACCTTTATGTCAGGGTACCCAGAGGATCCAGGAGTGCTGTTATGCCGGAAAGTCATAGCTCAGCCTGGCTTCAGGGCTCTGGAGGCAGTGGACATTGGTCCTGTGGCTAGGGCTGCTGTGATGAGGCAGTGATTTTCTAGGACCTAGTCAGAGCTGTTGGGATTAGTGTCACTGTGGCCACAGCGATTAAGCATCAGTAGGTGCTATCCTTTCATAGTCCTGGGAGCAGAAGGCTGGCATCCAAATATGGCTGGGCCCTGCAGGCTCCAGGCGTTCCATAGTTAGTGGCTACACCAATTTAGGCTCTGCCTCCCTGTCTATGTAATATGTAGTAGTGTCACAATATACTTTCTCTAATAAGATCACCAGTCACTGAGTCTAATGGTTCAGCACTGCCATCCTAGCTTCTCAGGAGGATGAGTAGGAGGACTGTAAATTCAAGATGAGCCTGGGCTGTAGAGTGAGTTCTAGGCCACCCAGGGAAACATAGCAAGATCCTGTCTAAAACTAAAAAGTAAAAGAGAGGGCTAGAAGTCCAGTGGTCTAGTGTTTGCCTGCCACTCCCAAGGCCCAGGGGTCAATGCCTACAATCCTGAGTATCTAATCAAATAGGACTTACAGCCCCTCATATATCAGTATGACCTCATGGTAACTAATCATATCTCAGACTGTTCCCAAGTCAGGCCACACTCACAGGTATCAATGTTAGCACTGGAGCCTGTCTTCTGGAGGCACATTCTTTTGCGACAAGGCCTCTTCGTAGCTCTGGTTGACCTGTGACTTGCTATGTAGAATAGGTTGGCCTGCAGCTCACTGAACCCCTCTGACTTCTGCCTACAGAGTACTGGAACTAAAGCCCTGGGCCACCGTGACTAGCCTGAGGGGGCATTAACCTGCAGCAGCTATGGGAAAGCACAGCCACTGCCGATGACTGGAGCAAGGCAGTGGGGTGCAGAAAAATCTTTAGAGTTTCCATTCTTGACCTTACCTAGAACTCTCCAGACTGGGAAGCTGGTGGAGTAGAAACAGAGTGTGTGGCTGAGCAGAGAGGGGCCTGGATAAGCAGAGTCGAGTGCAGGGACTGGAGGCCCAGGCATTCTCTCCCTCACAGCCAGCTCTCTTCCCAAGCAGCCAGAAGTCAGGAAAGCACCACTGAGAAGTCCTCTCTTTCCCAGGCACTCACTCCACCAAGCTGCAGCTAAGCCTTAAGGGCCCCATGGAGTCAGGGAAGGTCTACTGTATTCCCAGTGGGCACCAGACACCATCAGGACAAGCATCTCTCCCTTCTGGGCTAAGCACCATCACCTCCCAAGGTCAAGGTCAATGCTGGGAAACTCAAGAGCTGTCAACTGAAGGAGCCACTGCCCAAGTCACAAAGGCTCTGGCTTTCTGACACCAACACCACCCCCCTGCCTACCCCTATCCCCCACCCCACTCCTGCCAGTGAGTCCCATCATGGTACCATGAAAACTGCCAGATTGTGGGTTTTTTTCCCTCCTGTTCAGGGGATTAAATTCAGGGTCTTGTGTACACTAGGTAAGTGCTACCACTGAGTCATACATCTCCCTGGCCTTTTTTTTTTTTTTTTACTTGTGAAACAGGATCTCACTAAGTTGCTCAGGCTGGCAACTGCTAACTCAGTTGTTGGGATTACAGATGTGAGCCACCACTTCCAGCTGAGAGCTACCAGAACTAAGAAAGACTCACACATCACACACTAGCAGAGCTGTGTGATGGCATAGTGTGCGTGCACACATACACACACACACACACACACACACACACACACACACACACAGACTCCTAATAAAATGGAGTTGGAGGTTAGGAGGGGGCCACCTCCTGGACCAGTGCCCATGGCAGGCCTCATCACAGGATGTGAAGACCACAGCATTTTCATAAGCTGCTTGCACAAGGACAATAGTCTAGCCAAGTCTGTTAATATCACCATCTTATGCAACAGCCTCTCGAAGCAAAGTCTTTGTTAGCAAACAGATTACATGGGCTTCTTTTCTTTGTCTTTAGGCATCTCCCCTCAGCCCAGCCCCTGCAACACACACATATCCGGATGCCAATCTCCTGCCTTTTCAGGGTCAGCCTACCATGTTGGGGAGGTGACCAGGGTCCCTGCAAGAGCCAAGACCAGAGGCCAGTCTGTCCCGCAGGCCTCTCACAGCTGCCCTACATCTTATTAAGTTGAGCTCAGGGGAGATGAAAGGCACCAGGGCACAAGACGGAAGGAGCTAAGAGCCAGTACTACAGGTACTATGGCGAATCTTCCAGAGGCTCCTGGGCCCACTACCCTGGAATAATCTCTACAGAAGCAGAAACAAGAGCAATCTTGACACAACAGGTGGGAGGCAAGAACCAGCTCCCAAAAGCTTGTCCTGTGACCTCCACATATGCATCATGGCTTTTGGGTATGTGCACAAACATGCATGTGCACACACAAAAATTCTTAGAAATTAAAAACAAAGGGCAGTGCTCACTCTGTGGCGCCAGTCCTGTTATAAAATCTCCGGAATAAATAAGAGGTGGCTCAGAAGTTAAGAGCACTGGCTGCTCTTCCAGAGGATCAGGGTTCTATTCCCAGCACCCACATGGCAGTTTACAATAAACTGTAACTTCAGTTCCTGAGGCCCCAACTCCTCCTTCTGGCCTCTGCATATAGCAGGCACACATTATACACATACGGGCTAAACATTCATACACACAACATAAAAATAAACATTAAAGGATAAAATAAGAGAGTGCTTACACCCCTCTTTCTCTCTAGTGTTGTGGGTAGCACCCATGCTAAGCCCCACCCCCTTGAGTCTCAACTACGCCACCCCCTACACTTCACCCTTCTTTGTTTTTTTTTTTTTTTTTGGTTTTTTTTTTTTTTTTTTTTTTTGGTTTTTCGAGACAGGGTTTCTCTGTGGCTTTTGGAGGCTGTCCTGGAGCTCGCTTGGTAGTCCAGGCTGGTCTCGAACTCACAGAGATCCGCCTGCCTCTGCCTCCCGAGTGCTGGAATTAAAGGCGTGCACCACCAACGCCCGGCCACTTCACCCTTCTTAACCCCCAACCCCAACTGTCCCCCTTGGCTCTGATACCTGGACCTCTATTTTCCTTTCACTATGTGTTGATGAGGGTAAAAGAACAGGTTCATAGATGTATAAGACCCTGAGTTTAATCCCCTGAACAGGGGAGAAAAAACCCCTCCACCTCCAGAAGCTGTTCCCAGGTGCTAAAAGAACCTCACCCCATAGATGCTCACTAATGTGCATGAAATGGTCCCCATCACTCACCTCCTCTCTCAGGGGAAGGAGCTTGGACCTGCCCATGCAGCTGGCACTCCAAAAGGCTGATTTTTCCATAGTTCCCGAGAGCAAGATGGAGCCAGGATGCTCCTATCTCTGCTAGTGGCACAAATGACCCATCGCCATAGTTAAGCAAGGTCCCTAAGTCAGAGCCAGTTGCCACCAGGGCTTAGACCTGGAGTGAACACCAGTGTGCAGGACTGAGCCTCATTTTCACATGAGTCCAAAAAGATCCTGTTGGCAAAGTCACAATGTCACCAAGCTACAGTGATGCACACCTCTACTGCCAGCCCTCAGGTAAGGGGGCTGTGGTGAGTCAGGAGGATTACTAGTTGGAGACTAGCCTGTACTAAATAGTGAGTTCTAGGATAGCCTTGGCTACATGGTGACTTTAAGGTCACTTGGGATATGCAGTGAGAACCTGTCTTAAAAACAAACAGACAGGGACCTGGAGAGATGGCTCAGAGGTTAAGAGTGCTGACTGCTGCTCTTCCAGGGGTTCTGAGTTCATTTCCCCGGCAACCACATGGTGGCTCACAGCCATCTACATTTCAATCTGGTGCCCTCTTCCAGCCTGTAGGCAGAACATTGTATATGTAATAAATAAATCTTTAAAAAAAACAGACAAATAAAGCCAAAAGCCACCAAACCTCCAAACCCTAAAGTAACCAAACAAAAAGAGTATTGGTGCTTGCTACCGAGCCTGATGGCCTGACTTTGGTCCCTGGACCCCACATTGTGGGGAAGAGAATATGCAAGCTGTCCCCTGGCTGACACAGCAAGTCCCAGGGATCCATCTGCCTGTCTCTGCCCTCTGTCTTTCTGTTGCTGAGATTGTTGAGCCTGGCTTTTTGTGTCTGTCCTGGGCATCAAACCCAGATCCTCATGCTTGCACACCAAACTCTTTACCAACTAAGCCACCTCCTCAGCCCCTCAAAGACTCCTTTCAACATCGCTTAGCTTGTAAGATGCCTCATGCCACTATAGCAAGCGGCCCATCACTCTCATCTCTGCATAGAGGCCCTCTACTGACTGTGTCTACCCTGCCTGTCACCTGTGACACATGGCTGGGATTGCCCGAGCTCCAGCACCCATGACTGTCCTCTTTGGGTGTGCTAGGAAGGTAGAGTCACGGGTTCCCCTAATGGGCTGATCTCCTCTACATCCCACTCCTGGGGAAGGTATGCACATGAGTCCCTCATCCTCCTACAGTCAGAGCATCCCTGCTCAACCGGCAGCCAACTGGGCTATAGAGATGCCTGGGCAACAACCAGGTAACAGGTTTCCAAATGAAATGTTTGCTGCTTACAGAGTTCAGAAAAAAAATGTGTAGAGACCTGAACTGAACCTGCCCCATGTGGGGATCACAGTTGTTTCTCTTAAGAGGATTAAGGACTCCACACCAAATTCTCACTGCCAGCCCTCACTGCTGGCTCACGTGGGCTCTCAGAATGAGCTTGTCACCACTGGCACAGTGGTCTCCTGGGGCTCTTAGGATATGCCGTGGAACAGACTCGCCCAGCCAATGTGGAGAGGGAAGGAAGATGTAGGGTGGGAAGGAGCAGACCCTTCTTCAGAGTGGTAACAGTCAGGCACACTGGGAGATGAGGGGCTCCCGAGAATGCAGGAGGTGAAGGCTTACAAGTGGGGGCTGGGGCTGGGGCTGGGGCTGGGGGGGCTGTTCATCAGAAAAGCTGGGCTGAGCAGAGAATGGGGCAGCCATACTCACTGCTACCCTGTAGAGAGGTCTCTACTGATGCTGGGAGCACTGGGTTAAAACTATCCTGCTTGGGACCCTGGGACTACTACATGGTCCCTTGGCATGGATATCAACCATGGTTCATGGACGAACTGTGTGCCAGTGGCCTCTTCTGACCAATGGCAGTTGGAAGGACTCGGCTTGAAGACATAGAGGTCCCTGAGGAGGTGAGACTTAGTCCTGCCCACTGGTGTCCACTCCATGCCTGACCCAGGTGGAGGGGGCAGCAAATGTTACCCCAGGGCAGTTCCCAGAGGGGATAGGAACTGCAGTCACAGCAGACTCAGCTGTAGGCGTCCTGGAAGAAACTGGCTCATGCCCAAAGCCATGCAACGTTATAGTGCCCCAGGAAAAGGAGCCTGAGGTACACAGGAGAGACTGCAATGGCAGCCGGGAAACAGGCATATCTTGTTCCTTGTGCTCTAGGCTCTGACTGGGCACAATGGTCTTTCTCAGGCTGCAGTCAGAACAGTGGTGGCAGCTTCACACTGAGACCAGCTGTGTCTTGGGAAAGAAACTGTCTTCCCGGAGCCTGGGTTACTAACAGTTTTCCCAGAGGCTTCTGAGAAATGTTCCCTCAGGTCTCCTCCAAAGCAAGCTGCAGGCAGTGTATGCTAGGCCAGAGAACAATTTCCCCACCAAACTGTCAGTCATCAGTGTGGGCAAGGGGTTCTAGGAAGCACCTGGGATCCAGAGGAGGAGGGAACAGGGCAGGAGGAGCCCCTGCCTTTTCTCCATCCTGCCCTTCCTCCACCTTGCACAGCAGTACTCTCACTAGACACACTCACAGGAGGTCTACAGAGGCAGAGTAGCCCACTTGACATTCACAGCTGGGATTCCCTGGAATAGTTCCCACTATAGTCTCCAGGAATCCCTCCAATACGTTCTTACCGGTGCCCAGAGGTAGGCAATGTGGGCAGGTGACTCTCAAATGTCACAATGAACTAAGGAGGTGGAAAGCTTTACTAGGAACAGGAAATAGGGAACCCAGGGAGGCAGAGAGGCTGATCTTAATCACTAAAGCAACACGTGTTACATTAAGTCCTGGCACCTCTGTGAATCTACCTAAGTCTTGAATAGAAATGGTGAATGCACAGGTTCAAGACAACCTCTCAGTACAGACACAGACATTTCTTCTCTCTGAGGATGACAGCAGACAGCTCTCTCTGGCTTCCAATTGCAGGCACCGCAAGGACTCTCATCTCCCAACCTTCTGGGCCTGATTGCCTGTACCGACTGGTTGTTCTGGGTCTGCCAGTCCAGAAAATCAAAACCCCACCTTCCTCCACTCACCTCTACAGTCCTGGGAAACCTGACAGCCACATTCTGGGTACCACAGGCCCAACCACCACCACCCCCTCTTGTGAGCCACGTTATTTTCCTGTGTTTCTTTGGCTAGAAGCTCATGGGATAGTCTGTGCAGCCAGCCCTTCCGTCAGCTTACTGTAACATCTCAGCCCCACTACCTTTTTTGGATGATGCCCTTTCCCAATGATGTCTGCCCTACCTTAAATGGAGCTTGTCTGTCCACAGGACTTAAGTTCATTGCGTGGTCCTAGGTGGGCTCCAGATCCCTGCTACTACAAGGGCCTTCTGTAAAACCCGGTGGCCATCTGGAGCCTTTTAGTTGTGTTCTTTGCATATATATATATATGTATATATGTATATATATATATATATATATATATATATATATATATATATATTCAGGTTTCCAAGTGATTCAAGGCTGGGTGTGGTAAGTTATGCCTAAAAGCCCAGAGCTGAGAGACTGAGGTAGGAAGACCTCTAGGAATTTGAAGCCTCAGCTATAGAGTGTAAGCAAGTGGTAGGTTAGCCTGGGCTAGAGTGAAATCCTGCCTCAACCTTCACCCACTGAATCATGATTCATTAAAACCACAAGACCATGCTCTTTGACAACAAACCCTAACTAGAGTGCACATCCCTCTTCACGGTTGCATAACTCAGTTGAGTACATTAAAGAGGTTCTCACTCCCCGTCAGTCTCCCCCTGGCCTCGGTTTCTCCATCTGTAAAAACTGAAAGCCTGGCCAGCTCTGATTCTGACTCAGGAAGCCTAATGTTATGTCCACTCCTGTCTTGCTCACAGGCTCAGCTCCTGGTGAACTAGAAACCACACAGTCCATTGAAGCTTGTCACCCATTGTGAGGACAGCAGAGGGCAGCTAGAACCTGCAGCTGTGGGGCAGGGATGGGGCTTTACAGTCTGCTCCTGGCTAAGTCTTTCCCCTGCTTCCAGGAGAGGCCCCATCAAGAGGGAAGAAGGCTCAGCTCAGTGAATCTGGGCCCAGTGAGTTTAGACTTTGGGCTTCTTGAATCTCAGAGGCATCTGTTTTGGGGGCTTGCATTGGAGGTTTCATCTCGGAGAAAGCAGTATAGAGGAGCAACTCCCGGGGAGGAGGCACCTGACATTCAGCCCCAGCTTCCTGCCTGCCCAGGAGCTGAAGGATGACACCCCTTCTCCTGGGGTAGTGGGACAGTCCACTGTGCCTCATCTAACGATCCAAGATCAAAGTCAGACATCCAGATGGAAAAAGGTTCCTGGGGTCTCAGAATAAGTGGAGAAAGCATCGTGAACTTCGACAAAGGCAGCAGGTAGGCAGACAGACATGGAGAAAAGCTATGCCCACAGTGGTATGCATGACCCCACACATAGGGCAGAGCATCTTTACCCAAGGGCTGCTCCAGGCCCCACCCAGCTCCAGATCCACACCACCTTCCCTGGAGCCAACAAACTTCTCTGAGCAGCTGCTCTAAAACGTGTTGTTTGGGGGAACACATGAAATAGGACCGTGATTCAAGCTCTCGGGGGCTAGGTTGGCTGATGCAGGCCTGTCATTCCAGTTACTCATGGCAAAGGCAGGGTATAATTTCAAAGCCTGTCGGGCCAACAGAGTAAATTCTAGTCCAGTCTGGGCAATTTAGGGAGGCTGTCTCCAAAGAAAAAGAAAAAGGAAAAAATCAAAGAGAAATGGAATCTTCCTGCCCAGACTGTGGGACTCAAGTTCCCTTCCAGCAAGTCCTAATTTTGGCATGACTCTCCACAGATATTTCAGACATAGCAAGAAAACATGCTTCCACACTAAGACCCCCTCCACAAAAGCAGCAGCAGGCTGCCCTTCCTTCACAACAGAGTCTGTGGTTCAGAGGGAAGGTCATGCTGATTGTAAGGCCCTGCAGACAACCCCCACACATACAGCCACCTCCCAGGGACAGCACAAAGCAGTCGGTCACTTCTAGAATACACACAGCGTTGACTGAGCATCTTTACTTGCTCACTGGTCAGTGTTAGGACACTTTGTGTCCTCTGTATTTGTGGCTGAGTGTCTTCCAATGTGCAAGAGCCACAGGATCCTTGACCAGGTTTCACGGACGATGGCAGGAAGCAGAACACCATTTCTGTACCATTCTCCTGCTTCTTCCAGAGAGTGAGCTTGTCCAGTCAGTCTCTGGACACTGGACACTGCAGGCTGTGAGTTTCTCAGATGAGTGTCTTTCCCCATCAGAGCTGCAAACCTGCTGGTTTTAGCTCACTGCAACCTCAGGGTTTATCTGTATACATCGACAGTGAGAAAGGAAGCCGAGGCCACGTGCAGCCTCTCTATCAGACACCATGAGGAAGAGGGCTGGGCAGTTGTAGAGTGCAGTGGGGAGGGACAAGCAGCGTGAGGGAAGTGGGGAGTGCGTGCCTGGCTGCAGCCCACCTCAAATTCCACCTGCATCGCTAGTATTCCATTTTCTGGAACTCCTTCCCCAGACGACATGAGAGGGAAAGTCCCCCACTCTGTTGCTCCCTTGGCTCTGCTTGCAGTAACCATTTGGAATGAAGCTCTCTGCCTAAATCCAGATTTGTCTGACTGTTGCTTCTCTGTGAGTTTGAGCCCATCTCTGACAGAGGCAAGTGCAGAAATAAAATAGCCAGTCTAATGATGGAGGCCAGACCCGTGCTTCCACGGCCTTAAGGAGCCTGTAAGGATCAAATGCTCCTGTCCCAGAAGGCTTGGAGGAAATGTCATAGCAGTAAGGGTAGGTTTGGGGGGGGGAGGTCAGTGACATCAATGTTGCCCAGAGGCTCAAAGATTGGCCTGAAGTGTCCAGTTGCACGAAACAAGCAAAGCTAACCCCCTTTAAAATGACAAGGGCTGTGGGAGACGGGTCCCAGGCCAAGTCCTGATCCAGATTTGCCTGAGGCCCCACCCAGTCTTTAGGATTAAGGGATCCTCTGTGAAGTCAGTAGGATTAACTGGTACCTCCTGCAGAGAACAGAGTGGCCTTCATCAGCCTAGTTCCCTTGTCAAAAAGTGTAGAGGGTGGGGGCAGGGAGTCGGGCCACACCCTGACTTTGGCTCAAACTGTCAGAAACTAAAAGAACCATCTAGAGTCAATGCCTGCAGAAGCCCAACAGAGGCCCTGAAGATGGCATGGAAGGAGGGGACTCTGGAACCTTCCATCACTCTCTTTGACCCAGTTAAGGTTTGATCTCCAAAGAAACAGGCAGAGACTAGATCTGAGAAGAGATGCTCGAGGGGAGTGGGGCGGGGGAGGAAGGGAGGTGGGCGGGCACGGAGGTGTGCTTTATGAGGCAGGCTTTAATGATGTGGTTGAATTCCTACATGCAGGATTTACTACATTTGGCTACAGGAAAGGTCTTGTTAGAACTGGACCCCAGAAGTGAACAGGGCAGTGTTTGGCATGGCTGTGCATACATAAAACACAGGAATCTAGAAGTTCTGGCAGAAGATGAAGCCAGTTTAGGAATGTCTGTGGGAAGGGTCTGCCCCTTTTCCTGGAGGCATGGCCAGATAGGTATCTTGGGCTTGAGGTGCAATGTGAAGGATAAGGCTAAGAGCTGAGGGAGGATAGGGGTGTGTGTGTGTGTGTGTGTGTGTGTGTGTGTGTGTGTGTGATCCTACATGATGCAGGTGTCCAGGACTTTTGGTGTGGAGGTTTGGGGTCCCCTCACTGAGTGCTTCTTGCCTTTTCCCACAGCATCCAATGGGGGGGGAGTTGAGCCTTACTTCTGGGAGCTGTGTTTGTCCTGAAGCAGGTGGCATCACTACCCATCCGCCCACTTCATCTGGCTGCTACAAGGCTGGCACTTTCTCAGGTGGGATCCACAGGGGTCAGGCCTCAGTGTGGGGGTGAGGGTTGGGGTGTCCAGCAGAGATTCTGGTGGAAGAGCTGAGGGGAGGGCGGTCCTCCTTACCACCCAACTGTAGCAACCTTTGGCTCACACTTCAACTAAGCTGTATGAGGAACAGCCAACACTCCACCCTCTAGTGCCTGGGGGATGTGTTTCTCTTCTCCTCCTCCTCATCCTGATGCCCTAGGACAAGAGGCTTAGCGCTGCCCACCAACCTCCACCACTGTCACAGATGTTTCTGGAGAGAGGCCAAGGATTTGCAGTTATTCTAGGATCAGAGATATGTGCTTAAACACCCTGTCCAAAAGTAGGGGATGACCAGAAGAGGCCGTGGTACAATATGGCTTCTCCTCTGGGGTCTTAGAGGCTGTGTAAGGTTCTTAGGGTCTCCATTGGTCCAGATCTCAGCCCCCAAGTTATCTTCTTGTCTCTAGTACAGCCTCTGCTCCAAGTTCCAGCCTGAGAATTCCTACCCTGGGCTGGCTTTGTTGGTCAAGAGAATACAACAACAACAACACACACTCATACGAACACACAGAGACACCAGACACACATCATCACCAGTCTAGCAAGTTCAATGGACTTGTCTAAGGTTTTGGGGCCCATAAGGCACCATCCTGCAGCCCATGGTCTCTCCAGGCAGGGCAGCTGGGTAATGGAAGTTGAACAGCACAGGCTTGCTTCTGTGCTCCCATTTCCTACCTTTCCTTTCTGTCTCTGTCCTCTAGAGAAAAAGCTCCCAGGTCAACACTGAGTGCTTCTTGCCTTTTCCTACAGCATCCAATACGGGGAGGGGGGTTGAACCTTACTTCTGGGAGCTGTGTTTGTCCTGAGGCAGTCAGAACTTAGGCTGTTGGCACAATGCAGGAGGCATCAATTTTGTCCTCAGTGAATGGCTGGGCTGATGCCTAGAACCTTGCATTTCCTACTCTCAGGGTACCAGCAGGGTTTCTGCTTGTGGGTGCCTCACCAGCCCTAATGAGTAACAACTGGGTTTTCTATCTAGCTTGAAATGTGTGTGTGTGTGGGGGGGCATGTGGGGAGCGGGGATGGGAGTGTGTGGCTTTTTAGGATGACTGTTTTCAGCTGGAGAAAGTAGCTGCTAGATAGTACCCTCTGACCCTTGACACTGCTGTTTTCCTCAAGGAAGGGAGTACCTGCCTGGCACCGGCTCCAGGGACGTGGGGAACACAGTCTCTCAAACTGTTTCTTCCAGCAGGAGTTGCGGGTCTACCCAACTGGTTCCCTTCCTCTACCTCATCAGTGACCTATGGGACAGATGCTGGCTGATCTAACCGGTTTTCTTTTCTGGGAGCCAGCCTGAAACAAGTACAGGGAAGAGGCCGGAGTCTGATGCAATCAAGAGCAGTATTGGCATGGGTGTGAATGCTCAAGCAGTTACAAAAAGCCAGACCACCAAACCTGGCTGAGCCTAGTGACCCACCAAGGTGACTGCTAACCACCCTTTGCTTGGCTAAAATGGCATCTTTCTTTTTTTGGGGGGGCGGGTCTTTCGAGACAGGGTTTCTCTGTGGCTTGGGAGGCTGTCCTGGAATTAGCTCTTGTAGATCAAGTTGATCTCAAACTCAGATATCCGCCTGCCTCTGCCTCCCAAGTGCTGCGTGCGATTAATGGTGTGTGCCACCAATGCCTGGCTTAAGTTTTTTGTTTTTTAAGACAGGGTTTCTCTGTGTAGCTTTGGAGACTATCCTGACACTCGCTCTGTAGACCAGGCTGGCCTTGAACTCACAGAGATTCGCCTGCTTCTGCCTCCCGAGTGCTGGGATCGAAGGTGTGCGCCACCAATGCCCAGCTAAAATGGTGTTTTTCAATCATCAGCTTTGCAGAACTGTCTGCTCCCATAATGCACCTGCCACTATGCTATAATCACACTAAGTGTTGGTAAGAGATAAGAGTAAGTGGCAGCTTGCAAGGTTCTAATAAGACATGAGGGCTGAGTATGCTGAGGTTTATTTGCAGCTAACCTCAGGAAGACGATCCCTTTCTCTAGGCATACAAGGCTATCAGTTCAATGCAGGTGTTATCAGGTGCTGGAGGGCAGCATTGTGGGAGCTTGCAGGGCATCTGTCTTGGCTCAAGGGGCCACATGAGCTCACTGAATGGGAACAAGATCACATATACTTGAGGCCAGGCCACTTGGCAGCCCTGCCATTACCACCATGACTTAGCAGACTACAAAGTCCTATATAGGCACACAGGCAGCATGGCTGGATCGTGAGAGGTGGAGCAGGTCAGGTGGGGGCCGATAAAAGGAGGGCATGTTTGTGCTTGGAGAGGCTCAAAGCCTTTAAAGAGTGGTTTCTAACTTAACTCTAGGACAGGAAAGGATAGTATGAGCCATCCAACATTTCACTTATCTGTGGACATAGCTGCAACAGGTCTCCTAAATGGGGATGGGGGTCCTGTACTGTATGGGACAGGCTGGTCAGAGACAAGGCCCACCTCAGAGGAACCAAGTTTCCAGGTACCTCTACTGTGCTGTTCCCAACCTGTGCTTCAGGATGCTCTGCTGCTCAGAGCAATGAACTTGCCCCAGGTCCTGAAGCTCTAGAAGCTGCCAAACCCTTCCAGATTTACACACACCTGCCATCGGAATCCTCTGCTTTTCAAACACACACTTGGAAGCCGATGGCTGGTCATGAGGACCTCAGCACCCAGAAGGTGTGACCTGGAAGATCAGATCCATTACAGGTTCAATGACAGAGATGGGGTCTGGCCTCAAGGGTTTCTCTCTCACTGATGCTAGGGTGCAGAGAGAAGTGATCCCTAGGTTGAGCCTTGAACTCTAACCTGTCCATGAGAAGAGGGTATGGTGATATATTACTTATGATTTATTAAAGCTTGCTTGAGAATTCAGAAATCAAAGTCAGCCTCAAGTTATAGAGATCAGGCAGTAGAGGTACACACCTTTAATCCCAGGAATCAGGATTAAGAAGTAGATGGATCTGTTAGTTCAAGGCTACCATGGCCTACACAAGGGTGAAGAGTAACAGAGCTCATGTCTTTGATCCCAGCACCTGGGATCACACCCCTTTAATCCCAGCATTAGGGAGATGTATAAGACAGGAAGGAGTAAGGTCTCAGAGCTGGCATTCAGTCTCAGGATTCTTTCCAGTCTCGATGAGGAGACGCAGCAGTCTGAGGCTTGGTGAAGAACTCCAAGATCAGCCCTTTCAGCCTAAGCTAGAGGTAAAAGCTAACAGACGGTTGCTTTGCGGTTCTGATTTTCAACTTGAACCCCATGTCTGTCTTGGGTCTTATTTTTCGTGTTACATGAGGGTGTTATGAAATGACCTGGAATCATTTTATTTCTTGCTGGGCCCCTTTCCCCCCCATCTCCTTCCAGAGATGGAACTCACATGGAACTCACAGCACAATTAGGATAAGGGTCCCCGCTAGGCTAAGCCCTTCCCCACCTAGGGGCCTCCAGGAACTTTCTCCCTCCTGTGACCTTAGTGTGTCCCTAGCTCCCTGGCTTCCCTCCAGCCTTGTCACCCTCAGGGGGCTGGTGAGCAAAGGAATGTAAGGCTGTGAGAAAGGGGTGGGCTGAGAGAAAAGACGGTTCCCACACAGGGAAAATCTGGCACTGAATACAGAACACAGAAGACTGTCAGCAACTTAAAATTCCAATAGCTTTTTTTTTTAAAAAAACAAACAAACAAAAAGTTCCATAAAACAGCCAAACCCCACCCACCCACCCCCCTAGCCCAGTGTAACAGGTTAGCCATTAATACAAGAGTGAAAGATGTTACAACCACACCACTAACTCAGGTGGCACAGTAGATGGACCCAATGTGGTAGGAACACAGCCTTTACACACCACTCAGACACTGACCTCTGAAATAAGCCAGACACAGGCATTCTTTAGGTCAGTGACATGTTAGGACAAAACCAAAATGCGAAGCACTGAACAAAATGATTGTGTGGTCAGGGCTTGCTTTAAGAAAACAAAAACCTACATGTGGGAGACCCCAGGACATCAGAGATAGGAATGAACAGGGCCTTCTCAGAGGGTCAGCACCATGAACATGGCCCAAGAGTCCCTGCCCTTTGGACCCAGGCTAGGACTGGGTTCCTGACCTAATTTCCAGGACAGGGACCTCAGTTCAGATCTCTGGGAGAGCCTTCAGGAAGCACTCTGACTTCTCCCTCATCACCCCAGTGAAAGGGGACCCCAGAAACATAGAGGGAAGGGGGGACAGTAGTAAGGTTACCACCATGCAAGGGCTGCATAGTTACTCTAGTGGCTGCCCTCCTTCAGGCAGGCCACAATCTGAGGCAATGGTAGGAGTCAGCAAGGCATTCTTATATCCTGCTGTCCCTCCAAGCAGATCAGCGGCTTGGTGAGATGTGCTGGCTGCACCTCAACTGTCTCCCCCAGAACAGAACAGGAACCCTGCAGGGTGGTCACACATAGGAGGGACAGCAGCACGTAGCCAGCAGCTTTCACTGGAAGCTGGAGTGGTCCTGCCACACAGGTGGCAGAGAGCAGGGAGGGGTGTTTTTTCTGGACAAGGGCGACAGTCTCAGGAACTATGGAGGTGAACAGAGATGTGTGGGTGGGAGACCCATGGTACTGGTGTCACTGTGCCCTCCTTCCTGGTTTGTTTCTAAGAGAGCTGGAGTAGGGGGGAGACTGTGTCTGCAAGAACTAGAGCACAGCCCCTTGAATGATGCTCAAGCGCACACAGCCCTGTAGTTGACAGATGGTGGGCCAGCTCTTCCCATAGCTTCCAGCTATGGCAGCCAGCTGCTGTTAGGATTATGGCTGCAGAGCTCTCTTTCACGTATGGCCAAGGGAAGAGGAATCACCAGGCCTTCAAGACAATGAGATCTAAGCTCTACATTTATATCGTTAAAAAAATAACTCAGCAGTAGAGCACGTGCCTCATACGAATGAGGCTGGGGTTCCATCTCTAGGATCCCAGAAAAACAAAACAGCCCAAGCTAGAATACGTGTCATCCATCTGTCAGTCCAAGTACACAGTAGAAGAGATAACATCTGAGTCTCAGTAGTTCTTTTGACCTGGTGACAGTGATGTGGTCCCCTTGAGGCACACTGTGCTACTGAACAACAGCCTTGGGTGAAGAGCTGTGGCTAGCAGCGTCATATTCTCAGCTGGGCTGCTCTAGCTACGGAGCTCCTGCTCCTTGCTACCCTGTTTTGTTGAAAAGTAATCATCTTGGTAGTGTAAACTTGACCCAAATGCAAGCTACAAAAACAAAACCAAACAAAAATCAGAGAGGGGAGAAAGGCCAGATATGGCAGTCCCCAGAAAGTCAGAAAGACCAGGCCTCAGCTCACGGCATGCGCCAACATGGAGTGCCATGAAAGGATGGTCGCCTTCTGGGACCAAATTCGTACCAAAGTTCTTTCACAGCCACTGTGGACTCCTGACCATTGGAGGGACAGTGGATGATGCTGGACAGTTGGTGCTCACTGGAGCTGTGGGGAATGATAGGCCTGGATGCTGCTCTTCCAAAGGTCAGTTGTCTTGAAGCAGATGCCACTCTGTGTGGCACGCAGGATCACAGCTAAGTCTCCTGAGGAACCACCTGCATAAGCTTCTGGCACAGCACCGTCACAGAGACTGCAGGGAGAGAATAGGGTGAGCACAGGCAGAAGATGGGCATGAGCTGGAATCAGCTCCTACTGTCCTGCTGGCTCTCACCAGCCCATTATTCACTTCTCAAACTTTGAGAGATGGGCTAGACAAATGATGGTTCAGTAGGTTAGTCCTTACCTGTGCCTGGCTTTTATGTGGGTCTAGAAATCTAAACTCATGTCATCGGGCTGATGTCACTCCCCATTCTGAAACTTCAAAGTCCCCCAGACCATAGTGATAGCCCCCATCTGCAAATACTGCTCTCCTCTGGGAGTTCTAGGAGGGTAAAGACAGGGTCCTAACTGGAACCAGCCCTGAGCCAGATGCCTCATATACAAATTTTTCAAGCTCTATCTCTTGGTCAGGCCACTGTGTACAAACTAGTGGCCTGCAGTGGGGTTTTGCCAGTTGGCAAGGGCAGCAAGTCATGGAATGCCTACTCAGACCAGCTAGGGTGAACTCCATGTCTCATCCCCTCTCACTGCCAGCCCACTATACTAGTGACTCAAACCTATATGGTGAGCATGGCAGAACCAACAATTCCTTACCCTGGAAATTCCCACCCTGGCTGGTATGGGCAAAGGCTGTGTATACTCACAGATGGCCTGCAGGAGCCACTTGGGCTTGTTCTGCCACCAGACGCCAAAGAAGTAAACAGGTAGCCCACTTAGGATGATGGCAAATCCAATGCCACACTCCTTAGGTGTCTTCCAGAAGGACACGGCAATGAGGAAGAGGCAAGCCAGGATGAAAAACACTGGGAGGACCAAGCTCACCTAGGACAGAATAGAGGAATATAGGCTACCAGGTTCTCCCCCCACATTGCCCATGGCCCGTAGGCACAAGTGGAAAGCTCCTACCTATGGTCCTGTGGCTAGCATGTGACCCTGGAGCCATCATCTTTTCCTTTGGGTCTGCCCAGCCACCCTCCCTAGACCTTGGGCCTTTGCTTTGAAGTGGCTTCACTACCTCCAGCTGTTCCCCTAGCCTGCCTTAAACTGTCATGGGCCTGGAGAGCAGAATCTGTGTCCTGTTTAGTCTCACTCTGACCTCAGTACAAGGTGCTGAGCATATAATTACCCAAAGCTCCTCTGGTATAGACAGGGGAATGAAAACAGCTTGTACTGTTTCTCTTGAGGCTTCCACAGGGCAGCAGAGGTCGGTTCTGCAGTCCCCACACCACAGGTATGGAAACCCCTGGCTGCAATACCCACCCATGGCAACCTAGGGGAGGAGCCTTCTGGGAAGATCCTGGCTACCTACCAACAAACAAGGAATCCTGCCTTTTCAGTGAACCCTTTGTGGATATAAATGCAACTAGCCAAAGCAGACAGGTTTCTGGCAGGGCAGCTCGAGTGCTGAATAACCCGGCAGGCAGAGCTGGGCTTTCCTCTGTGGGCTCTTGCCAGATTGCTGTCCAGAATTCCACAGTCTTGAAAATGGATTCCCACCGTGGGAAAGAGTCTCTTTGGAACTCTAACCATGTGCCCAGGGAATGAAGCCTACAGGTCATCTGTGAACTTTTTCCACAGACCAGCTGTCAGTAGTCTGACCTCTAACCCCACAGTCCGGATGACTGTGTAGTACAAGCCAGCATGGCTGGGGTCTCCCACCCACTGGCCACGAGGTTCCTTGTGATATTGGTGGAAACCACTGAGTGGGGGCAGGAAGAAGCCTTGTGGCAGGTGTGACTGGGTCAGCCATGTGCTCAAGGAGAACTAGCTAGGTAACAGAAACTGCTAGCCATCAGCCTCCATGAGCCAGCTGTCTTGGGACAACTCTGACACTTGCTGTGACCCCAGAAGCTCAGCCTTCAATGTGCTCTTCATATGGTACTCATGGAGAATGGGGCAGGCTTCCTAGTTTGTCAAGGAGAGATGGAGGCTGTCAGTCCAGGGATCCTTGGATGCAGACCCTGCTTCTTTCTGAGGATGAATCCTAGGGACTGAGAAAGGACACTGCCCAACACTCACCTTGATGGGACGCTCTAGCTCAGGCTTCTTGAAGCGGAGCCACATCATGCCGATGATAGCCAGGGCCACACACAGCCAATTGAAGAAGCTGAAGAAGTTGATGATGGAGAAGATGTCATTGGAGAAGGCGTACATCAGGGTCATGACACACTGAAAGAAAAGACAGGGCCAGGTGAGCCTGACAGGGCTGGACTGATGCAGGACGGTGCCAGAGGCCACCAGACGGGAGACTGCCAGCTCCGCCAGTATCTGGCTGAGCACAACTGTTTGTTCTTGTTTTAAGAAGTAGCTACTGTGACCATGTAGAAGTCTGGGGTGCAAAGGGAGGGATGTGAGAACATAGCGAGGCACCCACGGTCCAAAGATGAGTCCAAGAGCTCTCTCCAGACTGGAATGGCAAAAGCACCTGTAACAGCCAGGCAGTGGTGGTGCACGCCTTTAATCCCAGCACTTGGGAAGCAGAGGCAGGCGGATCCCTGTGAGTACAAGGCCAGCCTGGTCTACAGAGCGAGTTTCAGGACAGCTAGGACTGTTACACAGAAAAACCCTATCTTGGAGACAAAAAAAAAAAAAAAAAAAAAAAAAGCGCACCTGCACCTAGAGCTTACTGTGGCCTCCTGTGTCAGAAGTAACTAAAATGTCCAATAGGTGAGCCTTCCAACAAAGCATGGAGCACACTACATCCTATATCACCGTTAAAAGAAAGCTCAAACTGATGCTGACTAAGCCTCCTGAGGGACCCTGAATTCCTGACCCAGGAAGAGTGAGACAGTAAAAGTTTCTTATTTAGGCTTCTGGGGTTGGGGTAACAGAAAACTAACATAATAGATAGGCACAGAAGGAAGAACAGTTGCGTCCAGTTTGTGTAGTGAGGCCATTAGCATGGTGTGGGCATGGCTGGAGCAGACAGTGTCTGAGCAGATGCTCCTGCCAGGCAGGGATTTCATCTAGTATACTTCAAGACCACAGTGGGATTCTGGATTTAAAAATCTGGTGGTGTATTGTAGTCTAGTGCAGCGTGGCTGCATGTTCATGACACACGTTCCCAACTATGCATTGCTCTGGGCAGACACAGGGCTCTGAGTGGTGAGGACAGACAGGGCAGGAACACACAGTAGACTTACTGTGAACACCAGTGACGGCACAGGCGTCAGGAGCTGTGGGTGGATCATGGAGAGGACAGAAGGCAGGTGGCCCTCCCTGGATCCCACGAAGAATAGCCTGTGGATGGGGTAGAGAGGATGCGTGTCAGCTACACTGGGAGGGGTATGACCACCTCCCCCCAAGACCTTTCAACGTCCTTGACCTCTTGGGCTAACAAGGACAGAAACCTGGGTTGTATTTCACTTCCAGCCCCCCATGATATGACCTCAATAGCAGAGAGTCAACAGTTCCCCTGTTCCCAGGTCATCCAAATATTTAATAATCAGCTGTCTATCACCTATAAACACAGCTTTCAAAGCTTGAGGAATAGCAGAGGGGTTTCATCTAGGGTGCTGTCAGGCACTTACCTGGAGGATGTGAACAAAGACCCATTGACAGAGCCAAAGCAGGACAAGCCCACGAAGACAGGAATGATCCAGGACATGACTCCTAGGTGATAGTTCCCAAAATCCTGGACAGACACAACGCGTGGTGAGCACTCAGCTACGATGGGACACAGGCAGGGCCTCAATTCTGGCCACTGGAGCGGCTTAGCCAGTGACTCTGCTGGGCTGATCTGGCTCCTAGCTGCCCCACACCTCAGGCTTCTGCATATGTGGCCATTTCTCAGAATTAGGGTCTGTACTATGAGGAGATACACAGGGTCTAACAGTGGTCATCCCTGAGTTTTGCTGTGGGGCATACACATAAGGTACCCTTATCCCTTCCTGTGGGACATGGTGATAATCTTTAACAGGTCTCCCTACTGATGGCTCCTTCACATCTGCCAAGAACCTGGTGTGGTAGGTCTTTATGAACCATTGGCTTGAAGTCAACACTTAAATAAATAAAAGCTAGACAGTGCTGCCTCTTCGCCAGGTAAGACCAAAAGGACAGAGGAGTGACAGGGGCTGCCAAGGAGCCTGGTTGTACCTCAATGCCATATATAGCCCAGTAACAGCCCCTAAGCCACCATGGTCCCTAATAGAGCCACCAATGTCCAGATGCCTATGACCAACCATATGCTGTCTTGACACAGGCAAGGTGCTATCTAAGCATTTGCATTTAATGCCCTGTTGCCCATCATGCAGTGAGTCATCAATGATGACCACTAGACTCTCAAGGTAGGGTAAAGTTTGGGTACAAGGGACAGGCCTGGCTGGCTTGATCAATGTCTGAGGGTGGTAGACCAACCCTCAGCCTCTTGGGCCTAGGAGAAGTTGTTAAGCAGTGTCTTACCACAGCCACAGCTTCAGACATCAGCATCTGGTTGGTAGACAGGGTTGTGAAGTAAGCCAAGTTCGTCAGCACATAAACCAACGTGACAATGGGCAGGGAAATGATGATGGCCAGGGGCAGGTTTCTGAGAAGAAGGGGGAGAGATATGTCAGTGTGCAGCCTAGGACTTAGGGCCATACCCCAGGGTGAGGAGCCAGGCTCCCTTCCCTTTGCAGTGGCTCTGTGTCTGGGCCTCACTTCTTGGGCAAACAGTGGGGATGTCTACAGCATTACCTCCTGCACAGACTTGAGCAGCTGTGCACAGCTGAATCATAGCTCACACGACCATCCCTGAAAAACTCAGGTGACTCTGAGAGCTCAAGAGAGCCAAGATGGCCCAGTATGAACACCGTGGCCCTGCCTACTAGCTACACACCTCAGACAAGTCCCCTCCACCTGGTTTTTCAGGACTGAGAGTCAGACACAGTTGCTTCTCTGGCCCAGAACTCACCCTATCCCTGCATCATCCTTACTGCAGGCCCCTGACACAGCTCTCCATAGAACCTGGGCAGGGCTCATCTATGGGCTGGTACAGTGTGTGGTTTCTCCTTCTCACAGTAAAGGAAATGTGTCTCTGCCATTTCTGTACATACCTGTAGGGGTTGATCATCTCCTCTGTGACAAAATTCAGATAGTTCCTAGAAACCAAGCAATAGTATGTCATTATATTGTACACACAGTTTGGGGGGGGGGGAAACAATGCAAAGAAAACCTTGAGCTGCTTTGGGTAGGTGTGGTAGGTAGCTTGAATGGTTCATATATATGCAAGCTTAGTTCCCAGCTGATGCGCTATCAGGGAAGGATTAGGAGGTGTAGCTTGTTGGATTGGGTGTGGCTTTTGTACCAGTAGAGTGGGTTCTGAGATCTCAAAAGCCCACACTAGGCTCAGTGTGTCTCTCTGCCTGCCCATAGATCAGAATGCAAACCTCTCAGCTACTGCTTTAGGACCACGTACATCGCTATGCTCCCTGCCATGATGATAATGGACAAACCTTCTGAAACTGTCAGCCCCCATTTAAATGTTTTCTAAGAGTTGCCTTGGTCACAGTGTCTTTGGACACAGCAATAGTACACTGACTAAGATAGTAAGGGATAGGAGAGTCCTCTGCAGGCTCCCACGGTTGACAGAAGCTGGGCAGTGGGCACCCTTGGTACCAGCTACTCACTCTCCTCTGTCCTCTGCCAACTTTATCTGAGGTGAATACACAGCTCGTCCTGTCCAAACACTCTATGTGGCTTCAACATCCCAAATCTCTATAGAGTTGTCCTAAAAGCAGAGGCCAGGCTGGGTACCTTATGGAGAACTGCAGACTCTCCCTGCCTGTTTCCTAATGGTAGTGACCTGTAGGTGCCTGTGCAACTCAAAATGTTCGCTGTGCTCTGCGCCATCCACTTGAATCACCCCTGGATGGTCAGAACACTAAGAATCTGGGCACATCAGGACCTGTGTGCCCAGGCCAAGGGACTCTAGTGTTCCAAAACCTACCATCCTCCATAGGCAAACAGGCCACTGTACAATGCCAACACGATGTTCCCCACATCCCAATTGGTGCCTTCAAAGGATGACTTGGGGTACAGGTTGGATATATCACCTGGAATGCATTAAGGAAAACAGAATACTGGTTAGAGAATCTGGATAGATCATAATACAAATTCTGGAATGTTTCTGGAGCAAAATACTGTAACAAACAAAAGTTTGAGTGTTGACTTTTTACTGCAGATTACTGTATCCATCTAGCCACCTGATCATTGTTGTCCCTGCCCCCCAAATCCATGAAGCTGGAAACCAGCAGGGAGGAGCAGAACCATCCCCCTCCTCTGGCTACTCAGAGGAATGTGGCCTGGCTACAAGCCCATGTGATCTCTCTGTAGGCAGAGGACAGCCGGTCCCTTGGCCTGGGGGATCAGCTCCAGGGTCTCTGCTGATACAGTCTCGTTGGAACAGACTCTAACCATGTGCCCAGGGAATGAAGCCTATAGGCTATCTGTGAACTTTTCCCACAGACCAGCTGTCAGTAGTCTGACCTCTAACCCCACAGTCCGGATGACTGTGTAGTACAAGCCAGCATGGCTGGGGTCTCCCACCCACTGGCCACCAGGTTCCTTGCGATATTGGTGGAAACCACTGAGTGGGGGCAGGAAGAAGCCTTGTGGCAGGTGTGACTGGGTCAGCCATGTGCTCAAGGAGAACTAGCTAGGTAACAGAAACTGCTAGCCATCAGGCTCCATGAGCCAGCTGTCTTGGGACAACTCTGACACTTGCTGTGACCTGTCATATGTGGAGTGCAGGCCAGTATCAGGCAGTCCCATGACCCTTCAGGACATCCTCACACAGCTCACATAAGCTTCAAGGCTACACAGAGACTTGGGTTGATACCTTGGCCCCTTGCTATGAAGCTCTGGTACAGGGCTGCTAGGAATTAAGTGGGAAGAACTCAGGCTAGACCTGTGCCACCCCAAATGAGTGAGTAAATGCATCCAAGGATTAGGACAGAGGGAACTGACCCCCGGGTCATCCAGACACCTTGCTCGGAACAGAAGCCACTTCAAACTCTGCTCATTTTACACACCTTCCCTCTGCTTGTGTTCACCCCTTGCCTTTTCCAATGATGTGTCACTAGACTTAAGGCTCACCCACTCAGATGACCACACATCAATGCTATCTGCAAAGACCTTTGTTTCAAGACAGCCAAACAGCCCAGGCTCCAGATAGTATTCCTTCTAAGTATTCTCCAGAGCTAGTGGCTATTGGAGTAGAGTCTTCGTTACCTTATCTGTGGAATGGCCCATTTCATCAAGCCTACAAACACCTGCTGTTTAAAGATGCCAAACTTGAAGCCAGGTATCTGGGCACCTAGCAAGGTTGGTAGTTGGCTCTCCACAGACCCAGGTTACCTACCTGTGGGTTTTTAGTTGATGGGTCCTGTTACTCTGGGCCCCTGGGGACAGCGATACACAGCACACATTTGACCCGAGACCATGGGACTAATGTAACTTGGAGCTAGAAGCAGTGTGATCACCAGAAGACGAACTGTTTTCAGTTGTGGCTGTGGAGGCAGTGGCGGGCACAGGTCTACCTCACACACCCTGGGGTCAGGGTCACCAAAGGACCCTTCACAGAATTTGTCTTTCAGTCCTGTGCCAAGATCTGACTAAGAAGGAAGGCCTGGCCTGACTGGAAGGTGGTGGCACATGCCTTTAGTACTAGCAGCTGGGAGATAGAGGCAGGTAAATCCCTGAGTTTGAGGTCAGTCTGGTCTATAGAGCTAGTTCCAGGATAGCCAGGGCTACACATAGAAACCCTGTCTCAAAAAACAAACAAACAAAAAGGAGGAGAAGAAGGAGAAGGAAGGCAGGCAAGTTGGACCAGGGTTTCATGGTCTTCTGGATGTATGAGATGTCCCAAGATTCTATTCCCCAACCTGAGCTAAGGTTGTCCTGAGCTCTCCACCTACCCCTGGTCATCTTCTTTAGGCCTGGTTTTCTGAGAAGGGTAGGGTATTACCCACATCCCTATCCATGTAGGTCCAAGTCACAGGACAGTCAGAAGTCAGCTTGTGGTTAGCAATTCAGGGCAGCTCAGGACAGGGTTCCTTCAAAGTGCTTTGGTGGAGTCTCCCACAACCCAGGGCATTCCCCTCCTGCTCTGCAATGGAATGTTTGAGAACAGGGAGAGCCTGTACATGTATAGGGCCTAACTCACATCACTGCTCTGGGGATACTTCTCCTATAAGCCAGGAAACTGAGGCACAGACCAACCATGCAGTGGTATGAGGATCTGTCAGGCTAAGTGAAAATCAAAGCTGATTCTCCACCATGCTGTATCCCTTTGAGAGATGGGTCTGAATACCAGAGACCTGGAAAAGTGATCAGAATCCACCCTGGGAACACAGACAGCTTTAGTCTGGAGCCGACAACTACCTCGTAACAAGACCTCAAGAAGCAGAGTAACTGTCAAGTCTTTAGTATGGTGGGAGGATGCCTGCTTCTTATCCAGCCTGGGTGAGGGGTGGCACAAGGGCTGGTTCAATTTCCTCAGCAGAGTTCTCTGCCAGGCTTTGGACCAGTAAGTATACCCATCTCCAATTTACAGCCATCCTCTTATCACTGAGAGGATGGAGGTGAGGACTAAAACCCAGTTATGTGTCAGAACTTGTGGCATTCAGCTTGGCCTGCAGCAGAGCCCTAAGGTATAGTGGCTGTGGTCTATTCTGGACTGGAGGCCACAGTTTCTGACCAAATACCTTTCTCTGCTTGGGCACCATGGAGTGGGCTGCAGATCTGCTAGTCTGGAGTTTCCCAAGCTGTACCCAGGCTGGACTGGCTCAGGGAACACCTTACTGTATCCTAACTATTACCCTTTGACTGAAGCTCCACCTTGCTGGCTTGAAGGTACAATTGTGGGAGTGGTCACACCCACCTATTTGATCAACACACTGCCAACTCCCTGTGCCTTTTGACAGGTTGCGTTACTTAGGAGAAACGGAGACGGGCAGCTTGCTGAAAGTGAGGCAGGACTGGAATTTAGAAGCAACTGCCCAACCATGACCAGGAAAGGAAACCTTGGGGTTGTCACAGCTTGGGGGCGGGGACAAGTACTGGGACACTAGTGGCATCTAGTGGCAGAGATGATCGATGCTGCTCAATGTGCATAGTATGACCTTCACAATTCAAGGAGGCACCGCCAGGCCCAAAGGTGCACAATGCCCACCCCTCCACCCCCCTCTGCTCTCCACAGATCTAGTCAGACCTGATCTGTGAGTCTGTACATTTTCAGGCACTAGATGATAGACTAAATGAGGGTCACTAACTTAACAGTGGCCAGAGCCAGGGCAACCAAGCTCTGCTACCCAGTGCCTCTTTCTCCCGAGTCACGGTAAGACAGACAGGCAGGCTGCAGTAGGTCAGCTGGGGCCAGAGGACTACACCATATTATGGTCCTGGGAGCACGACTACCCTTCCTCTGGGCTCGTGCACTGTCTCAGAGCCCCTTCTCCTACTCTGGCTATGTCAGGTGGGGTCTGCCTGGCAGGCCTCCCCTTCCTCAGCCATAAAAAGCTTCTCTCCACAGGGCTGATGGCCCTGCAGAGAGAAGCTATGCACAAGCAGAGATCCCAGCAGGGTGAGACTGCTCAGAGGCCCAGGGATGAGGACTTTAGGGAACAGCAACCCAAAGACACTGTGTCATGCAGGGTGGCCATGGGAACCCAAGGAGAGGAGGTTACTGAAGTCAGAGTGCCCTGCCAGCCTTCCTGTCCTTCCCTGGTAGATGCCTGGTCCAGCAGACACAAATGCTGAGTTCAGGCAGGAATGAACAGAGTTGAACTCCTTCCCGTGCATGGGACATGGTCAGTCTTGTAGTCCCTGACTCAGAGGTCAGAGGATGTGTGTCCCAAGACCTCTTTGCCTCGGTACATCAGAGGTGGGGGAAAAGGCCAGGTCACTCACTTGCCTGGGCCCCAGGCATGTAAAAACTAGTTATCCTGAGGTATGGTCCACTCTGAGTCAGCACAGAGCTAGCAAGCAGGAGAAACGTAGGGTGCTGTGGTTCTGCAAGGCTAACTGGGCCTCACTAGACCACAGCACCCTTATAGTCAACCTCAACCCAGAGACAGCAATGCACTGAGCCTTCCTTCTGTCCTCCAACAGGCTTTGGGGCTATATACTACTTGGTTAACTGTGGGTCTGCCAGTATTCTGCAGATACACCTATACAATTGAAGAGCCCACTAGTAGCTATTTACCCACGCCTGTACGTGAGGGTGGCACTTTCCCCTTTTAAGGTCCCTGGCAGAGCAGGTGACCTCTCACTCACAGCTCAGGCTAATGAAGCCTGCCTGCCTCACATTGTATGGGTGTACCAGCCAGTAAAGCCCTCCCTGGGCAGTCTAAGTGGGAGAGAAGGAGAAAGGTTTTATAGGACACTATCATCTGCAAACTGTCCCCTACAATCTGCAATGGCCTTGGGAGGCCAATTTGTCCTGTTGCTGTGCAGTACATACCAAGCAGAACTACAATAAAGCTACTTTGTGTCCTCTGGTGACCTGGGCCCATCAATGGGCACAAGGGAAGAACCTTCCATAACCCACTCCCACACCTGGCTTTGAGAAGAAGACCCGGCACCCACTTGTGTTTGGGAACAGTCTGATCTCAAGTCATAGCCCCTTCAGGGTGCTGAGACAAGGGGGTCAGTTGACTAGAAAGGGACACAGCAGGTCAAGGACATGGATTCCCTGCCTACAATGTCTGTCACTTGTTGTCTCTCTTACTTCAGGTTTTCTGGGCTGTCGCCAGGGTGTCTCTCTGGGGTCACACTGACCAAGCTGCCATCACCACAATTCACCCACTTCCACGCACAAGTTCAGTCATGGCCAATCAGATCTAATGTCAGTCTGGGCACTGTCTGCACTTCTAAAAACACTGGACCAAGTGCAGACACCCTGTGACACCAGTGACAGGCTGATCCTCCTCAGCCTGCTTGGCAGCAGGCACGGCCATAGCACCTCCATTACTTATACTCCCTGCTCCTGGGACCTGAGGAGAGGGGATGCTTAGGAGGGTTTTCCTGGTCTGGGTCAGAGCCTTAATCTCCTCTGTCTGCAACTCTCTTGTCCACAGCCCTTTCACAGTGACATAGGCTCTGAACTGCAGGTCTGGTTCTCACTGGATCCCACAGGAGGGGTTGCAGAGATTCTGTGGAAGGCTGGCAGGGTAGAAGGAGTACACAATTGCCCACAGGTTTATCACCTTTATCACCTGGGCAGCAGGGTCACCAGAGGGCTGGGGTGGGCAATGTGGAAGCTGCCTAGAGCCAGGTGGAAATGGCCACCATGTCCCAGACCCACACATGGTCCATTAAAGCAGGCCATGACCACATGACCAGAGCCAGGGTCTCTGCCTTCAAGGACCTGGTGATCACCACAGTCCTCAAAGGACTGTGCCCAATGGGAAGTGAGGGTGGGCAAATGGTCTGGAGAGGGGTCAACATTCCAACACTGTCCTTCAGAAGCCAAGACATCCATCTGGGTAACAGAACAACAAATCCCTGGGGGAAACTAGCGCAGGAATTTTGCAGACGCTGCATTGAGCCCTGGAACTCAGAAAGGAACTGCTGGGGGCGTAGGGCGTGCTTGCCACAGCCACCGGAATTATAAACACATTGTGCATTCAAGCCTGACAAAAGCTCTGCTGTCCCCTACTCAAGTTTGTTTTCACTAACACCAGGTTCCGGTACTAAATTCCTCACCGTCTGTATGTCATCACAGCCTCCGCACTCCTACCTCCAGGCACATGCTTTGCAGTGTGACAGGGCTGTGAGCACAGAATACAATCCCTTCTGCCCATAAAACAGGTCTTGACCACTCCCTGGGGCGTCCAGGTGATGCTCAACCAAACTCCCTCCCTGGCAGTTGGACAGCACCGCTGTGCCTGAGAGTCTTGCCAACCAGACTCCCAGAAATGTGAACCATCTCCCAAACGTATCCGGAAAGGTGCTGGAGGGAACTCTCTGGAGTCCCAAGGTCGGTCAGTAGGCCTTAGCATGGGAAAGACTGGATTGTAAAGAAGACAGCAGATACTGCCCCATGAAGGTAAACTCAGTCTCCTATACCTAGGGATTTGGAACGTCATACATACATAAAGATCAGAAAAGGAGGCAGGCCGACCCAAACCCCAGTTCTGTGCCGAGTCTGCTTTCATCTATGAAATAAAGAATAAGGGTCCTTGCTGCCTCTGCCCCAGGGCAATACCAGGACAGGGTTTTCTCTGCAGCGCCTGGTCACTGACTGATGCTGAGCATTGGCTGCTGCCAAGTGCTTGACTTTGCAGTGTTCTGGCTCGGCCTAAACAGTGCCCCAAACTCTCTGGGGCAGCAATGGCCACTAAATGCCACAATGTTCAGCCAACTCCTATCCATTCTTCATTTAGGCCACTACAGGGACTGAGATAAATGAAAAGAAGACAGGAAACAGGGGCCCTGGGCTGGGCTTGAGCACAGGGCTCCACTTCAGTTCACCCCATAAAGGCTGGAATTTAAAACCCAGACCCTTGTGTTTCTATCTCCCCAAAAGAGACTCCCTAATAAAGTACATACACTTCTACTGTGGAATAGTACAGTTATGAAAAATAGGTGAGCTGGGCGTTGGTGGCACACGCCTTTAATCCCAGCACTCGGGAAGGAGAGGCAGGCAGATCTCTGTGAGTTCTAGGCCAGCCTGGTCTGCAGAGCGAGTTCCAGGACAGCCTGCAAAACAATACAGAGAAACATGAGTCTGCCTGTATGTATCAGGATTTCCAGACAGCGGGCAGAGCATCACATATGGCTTGTGATCACAGGGATCACAGAGAGCACATACCTTGTGTGGTACACGCCTCACTTTCCCCTTCGCCCCTCCCAGCAGCCTCAGAAGACAGTCAGGGAAAGAGACTCAGAGATTCAGATGATCTCAAGTTCAGACAGTGTGGCCAAAGTCCATGCAGTCTTAACCCGCTGCTCTACATTCCTCATGCCAGCAGGGCCTGTCTGAGCGGTGAGATGACAAGAGATTTGCCTTGCTTTTATAGCCACTGACATGCCTACATTAAAGCAGTACACCTGCTTCCCAGGCCTGTTCCCTGCACTCCTTACTGGCTGTACAGCCACTGGGCACCTCATCTGAACACACTGTGAGACCTTGCTACTATCCTCCTGCAGTGACCCCACTCCTGAAGGCACTCGTCACATGTCACTAAGTCCCAATGCCTGTCACACAGCCTCTGGCACACAGGCATGAGAATCACCAAGAGCCATGCTTCTGGACAGAGAACAAATCAGTCCCCAGAGAGACCTCACACGGACATGCTGGCCACAAAGCAGAGGGAAGGGCGCTGTGGTGGGTGAAGCCCTGTGACCCCCAACTTCCTACACAGATGGGCAGACACGGGACTCCGCAGACGCTTCACAGGCTCCTGCCCACTAGCTAGGGACAGGGTTTTGTATACATTTTCTGGAGCTCACAGTTTCTCCTGCCATTCAGCTTTCCCTGGGGCCAACTCAATGTCCCAGGTGAGGTAGTCAAGGAGGACCAGGCCAACTCCTCACGGCACTGGGGGTGGGGATGGGGCCGAGGGTCACACGTCGAGTCACTCACCCTTTCCCATCTGGATGAAGCCAAGCAGGATGATGAGGGCCAGGGCCAGCAGCTTGGCAGCAGCAAAGGCATCCTGTACTCGGGTAGCAGCCTTCACGCTGTAGCAGTTCACAGCTGTGAGCAGCACTGTGGGGACGGACAGACAGAACGAAGTGTGAGTCCCCACGGGGCAGGCGGTCTAGTCCAGGGTCGGGGCATGGAGGAGGTCAGGTGCTCCTGGCTGGGATCCCACAGAGGCAAAGCCCTGCCTGCCCATGGGCTCTGACTTTCTGGGACTTGTTTTGATAAGCTAGCTGGTTCTCTGGGGCCAGGGTCAAAGGTTAGAAACACCAACTCTTCAAAGAGTCTAATCCCAGGTGCCCTGGATAGCCTGCAGCAAATTTCCTTTCATCTTTTTTCTTTTTGGTTTTTACAGACAGGGTCTCATCATGTAGCCCAGGCTGGGCTCAAACTCAAGATCTTCCTGCCAAAGTCTTCTGAGTGCTGAGATCACGGGCTGCGCCACCAGGTCCAGTTTTTTTTTTCTTCCTTCCTTTCTTATTTTTACAACTATTATTACCCGGGCCTTTTGAGACAGGGTCTCACTATGTAGCCCCACTGGCATTGAACTCTGGATCCTCTACTCCAGCTTCCTGAGGGCTAGAATTAGACATGTGCCACCATGTCTGGCTAAGATTGCCATTTTAACTCAGTGTCTCAGCCTCCTTCATCTGTTGTCACCCATGTGTACCCAATCCTATGGAAGAGCACCGGCTGCAGACTCAAGTGAAATCCAAACCTGCCACCTGGAGGATGGCCACTTAGCCCTGGGTACTTATGTGGTTCTCTGACAGCACATGCTAGGGTCGAGCACAACACTGTAGGCTGTGAGGTGACCCTTTCCTTAAAGACACCTTCCATGGGCTGGTGGAAGCAGGGAGGTGCGGCATCTTGTCTGTGTGAATCTGATAAGCCAAGAGGAGGGGCGATGGGGCAATGTGGGCATAGGCTGTAGGTGGGAACAGAAGGGAACAAATGCTCCCACATGCTGCTGCACGCAGGTGGGCTCAGGGCATGACAGAACACACACATGTGCCAACTCTACTGCTGCTTAGTAGTACTGAACATGGAAACTATGATTAATATTCTGTAGATACCTAAGCAACTGGACCACACAGGGTGAAGGCAGGGCCTCGGGGGCCCAGAAGGGCTGCAGATAGGCAGTTGAGATAGGACTGCCTGGTCTCCTAATGAACCCCAAGACCTTGGCAAGAGTATATAGACATGGAGTAAGGAACTGGTGAATCAATATTGTACTGCATGTAAACACAAATGAAAATACCCCAAAACCAACAACTACACCTACCCTACCACCTTGGTAGCAGCTGGGTGCCCATACTAGAGACCCCTGCTTCCTTGGCAACGACCCCAAGAGAGCTAGGGGGCCTCTACAACCCACTCTGAGGGAGGGGTTGGTTCCTGGCTTGCCTTAGTCAAACATTAGCCAGTGCAGCATGCAGCCTGAGAGGCCCCCAACAAGGTACCAGTTTACCAGCATCCTGACTTCTCCAGCATGTAGAAGCCCATTGCTTCCCTACTGAGCAACTACTACCAGAGAAACTGTGCCGATTCAGGCCTCACAGATGCCAGGCAGCATTTTCCCCAGCCAGACTAATTATACATAATTTTGCAGTTTGGGGAACAGACCGCAAAGACAGAAATCCACATTAATTATCTGGACTTGGCCAACCTCAGGTGGAAGGGAAACAGGAAGACTCCCTGGTAATGGGGAATGGAGGCCTCGGCAGTTGCTTTACCTCCAGGAAGTCAGAGATCTCATTAGCATTGAGTCACCTCGTCTTTATAGCTCTGGCTGATGTAATTCAGGCTGTGACTATGCTCTGAGAAAGCTCTATTGGCTGGGTAGCTACTGCTACTACAACCACTTGCTTGAAAACTCCCAGTCTCCCAGAATGAAGGAGTGAGAAGGGAATACAGGATGAACACATGAGTTCCCTTTGAAATGCTTCCCCATCTGGAGCCTTTGTCCCTTTACCCGGAGGTCATCATTCTCTCAGCCAGCTTTCTTGAGGTAGTCCTGATAGGTGTGATGACAAAAGCCTAAGATGCCAAGCCTCTCTTGATCCCGTCTCCCCAGATACCAGGCTTCTGGGTACAAGAGACTGGCAGATTGCACCACTAGCCAGATCCCACTTGGCTGGGGTGTGCTGGCAGGAGGGGCGTGCCCAAGCCCAAAGCCGCTGTCACTATGCCACAGCCTTGGCAGCTGTGGTCTCTGGTTTTTGGCTTTGAAGGGAAAGTATGACACAGCCCTGGGCTCCAGATAATGTGCCTTTGCTGAGTCGCCCTGTGTGACGTGTCCTTCTGAACCTGAGGAGGGGACAGGGTATTAGAGCACCATCCTGGCTGTCAGGGGACCCCTCCTCTGCTACCCCAACACCCTGCCCTGTCTGAGGGCCAACTCAGCTTCTCCCTGGCTAAAAAAGGCCTGAGCCCAGACTCCAGGCCAAGTAGGCAGAGGAGGGCCAGCACGGCTGGACCTCGGCAACTGAGGCTGAACTCTTTCTTCCTAGCTGCTGATTTCTCTGACCTCAGAATAAGAGAACAAAAGGGACTCTATACTTTCACATCTTTTATAAAAAGAACTCAAGCAGGTGATGAAATGGTAATGCTCACTGACTCGTAATGAGCAAACAAGGGTATTATTATTTCCTACAGCCCTGTTTTTCAAAACGAAATAATCTGAGATAAATGAATGGATTCATCTGAATCCAGGGGCTTCTGGCCTTCATGAGACATTGTCATAAGAGACAGTCAGAAGACTGACCGGAAGGAACTTCAGCTCCCTACCCAGACAATCTGTCGCCTATGCACTGTTTCTCCACCAAAGTCACAGGTAGTAGGATTGGCTGCTGCGACCCACTCTTGTTGATACGCAGCCTCTGGCAGGGGGATATGGGTGGCCACGGCACAGGGGTGGAAGCTGGTCCTCTTTGGAGTTCTCCTCATGGCATCCCTAGATAAGTGTGGTTATGCTGGCTCTCAGCACCAGCTGGTCCAGTGAGATAAAGCCCAGTGCCTCATACTGGGTGCAGATAGCTGGCAGCCAGGCCTTCATGCCACAGGCCTAATAATGACTGTTCTTCACAGCTCAGGTTAGTTTTCATCCCTAGCCAGCTGCATGGTGCCACCCAGGGCCATTTGGCTTACCACAGGGCTCCACGGTTCACACCTTACAAAGGTATAGTATGCTGGAGAGAGACAGCCTTTACTGTCTGACTGGGTAAGCAGAGCACAGTGTCCAAGCCATGGAAAAAATCCTAGGGTCACCCTGACATCACCTGAGCCATGGCTGAGCAGGCATTTGGCACGAGGGCACTGTGTGTTCTGGCTGGGGTCTATAAGAAGGTAGCAGGATCTCAGGGCACAGAGAGACAGCTGCTGAACAGTTGCTGCCTCATTCGCACCAACAGGCAGGTGGTAGAGACTCACCAGGCAAATGAGGCTGGTCCTGCCCAGACTTCCCCAGCGCACTAAATCTCCCTAGGTTCCTGAGGCGGAGTACAGGAAGTGGTTGGTGACTTCACTGCTTCCAGGAAATATGGCTGGGCTGGCCCCCCAAGAATGTCTAGCCCTGGACCAGCAGTTGGACTAAGCTTGATCATGGGCTGGCTTAGAGATCCCCCCCAGCAGAGGTTCTCATCAAACACTTGGCAGCAGACCTGGGACCCTGTCTCGAGGTAATTCTGACTCCTGCCAGTGGCTCCATCTGAATCCAGTCAGCACACACAGGAACCCAGGGTTAGAGGGCGATCCTACAAGACTCCCTAAGAGTCAGTGGCATCTCCTGACTCCTTAAAGTCTGCATGTCTCCAATTCCCCGCTCAAGTCTCCCAGGTAGTGCCCACAAGAGCCACAGTGAGCCCCTCTGTACACTGATTCAAGATTTGCCTTGCAGTAAATGGATGGGATGTCTAGTGACCAGTCATCCCAGTACTCATCTGACCAGACTCCCCAGGTGCTGGGAGAAACAAACGAACAAAACAAATGACTAGAACTTCCACCCAGACAAGTCCAAGACAGCTGAGCTTCTGAGGTCAGCAAGGTCCCACACATGCTGAATTCACTTGCCCAGGGCACCTACTCACACACCAGTGGGCGACTTATCTAGGCTTCTTTTTCTGGGCTCCAGAGAATACATGTGGCCACACAAGCCTTCTCCTCTGCTGGCCACTGAGGTAAGGAAACCGGCAGGGTGTGATGCAACTCGAGTATAGGATGTCACTCTGATGGGCCAAGAAAAATGAACTTACGACTATATGCCTTGGTAGAGGAAGGTCTGTGGAGCCTTCAATGCTCTATGGATATAGTGACTAACAGGCTGGTCACACATGTTCCTGTTCCCCGCCTTAGGCTCAGATCTATGTAGTTTCTCCATTATCTTTTTCTTGGTGTGGGGATGGAACCCAGACCTCTAATATACACCAAGCAAACACTGAGCACTAGTCAACCAAATACAGTTCCAGGGGTGCAGGTATCAGTGACTGTTCAAACAGGCCTGGCATATCCTTTCAACAGGCCAGACAACGTTGGCTTAATCAATTAAAACTCACTAATACCCAACTTCTGGACCAAAGAAAACACCCCCCCCCCAAGACTTCTGAAGCAAGTTCCTTGAAGAAAGAGGTCTCAAGGGTTCCTGGGAACTCCCAAAAGGCACCTGGCCTCTATAGCATACCTAATGCTTCTAAGCTTGTGCTGCCCTTTCTACAAACAGAGCTACCACTACCACCATATGGCTTAAATACCCTGTCAAGGGCTTCATGACCCTTTTAATATGATCACTGCAATGCTAAGTATCAAAAGGATCGGAACTGTGTACGAGTGATAAGGGTTTCTCACCACCAGCTAAGAGCAGTGTCTCACACATCTACACACGGCACCTCTACTTCCTCCATCAGTGAAGTTATCAAGGAAAAGCGGGCCAGACCAGCTCCAGTCACACAGCAGTAGTTCTTGGGGAAGCCTCCTTTAGCCAGCCACTCGGGATGTACCTAAAGCAGCCTAGAGCAGTCTAGGTGTAGGTATATGTGTAGGTGTGTGTGTGTGTGTGTGTGTATTTGTAGTGTGAATGGCAGATGGAAGCAAACATTACAGTACGGTGCATCCAGGTGTCACCAGGATGCAACCTGTGTTTTGGGGAGGGGCGGGGCATGTGGCTCTTAATAACAGACTCCAAGGCCTCTTTCCATCTCAGTCAAGTTCAGCAGGTGCAGTGAGAAGAGCCTGGGCAGAATCCCTGGGCTTAGGGGAGTTGCCAGCTGAATGGGCCTAACCACCCAGGACACCCCTGTACAGCACTTAGGAAGCTGATCCACTCAGCAGTCTCCGCCTTACCCATTGTTGTGAGAACTATCAACCCCATCCTGGACCACAAGTGCGGGGGCTCACAGCTCAAGAGACAGAGTCAGGAGCAGGCTCAGGCACTATCTGTGGCCCTGAATCCTCCCATACAGCCTAGGCTAATGAGAGCCCTGGGAACCAGTAAAGATATACTCCTAGACCCTTCTACTCCTTCAGCCTAAGCTGGAGGCCTATTCAGAAGTATAAGCTGAAGGCAGGCCATGAGCAGCTGCCACACCATAAAGTCTTAGCGATGACAGATGCTGGCCAGTCCCAAGGTCAGGATGACTCGGTGTGGATCTGGTTGTACACACCAGGCCCCTTGAGAACTGGATGGGAAATCCTGCTAATTCTTTACTTAGCAACAAATCCTGGAACAGGGGAAGTATGGGCAAAATAGAGAAAAATATCCAGTCAATGGCTGGTGCTCCAGAATGAGACATCTCAGGCTCTTAGCCTTCCTGTGGCACACAGATGTGATGTGGCTGGCCACCTGGAAATCAACAGTTCAGAACATTGCTAGATAACATGGGCTGCTGGATGTGAGTCCTCCAGTTGGGTCAGGGCAGTGGAAGGAACAAAGGTGTCTAGGGGATATATGAGAGGCTGGTATGTAAGACTGGTAACAGACAGAACGGGCAAGACCTGGGACATGGCAATCCACAAGGCCCTGGGACCAGTCACACTGAGTGGGGGTGCCGAGCCTACTGCTCCCTGAGCCTCGTGGTACCTCTACAGTGTCCCAAGGGTAGGTAAGGAAGTGGTGAGAATGAGAGGCATCTCAACTTCCAGGACTTCCCAGGGTAGACAGATGGCACTGTTTAAAGCCCATCCCAGCGGAGACTGTGGTGGGGTGATCAAAGGGTGGCTGTACAGTTTCCTGCAGACACCAACAGGGTAGAAGCCCTTCCTCGAGAACCTAAATGCTGATGAAACTCTGAAGAGCCTGTGTCCCTACCATAGCAGAACAGACTCCTGGAAGTAGTAACCAAGGCCACCTCAGGATCCTGCTACCTATTACCCAGAGGCAGGGCTGGGTGCTCCCAGTCTAACTCCTGCCTCAGTTTCCCTAGCTGTGAGATATAGAGACGATTACATGGATTTCAAGGGCTATAACAGAGAAAATACGCAGAGGACAGGCGTGTACCATGCAGGAGGCAATACTTTCAGGGTGCTTGCTCTCACCTGTGTCTCGGAGCCTGGGACTGTGGCTGTGTAGGGTCACTATGTCACTATGCACGCACTGGCATTGTTTCTAGGCAGAGATCCTGAACACACTATGGATTACCCAGAGGGTCATAATCCCCCCTACCAGCCCCCCACCATTACCACCAAAAGGGTTAGAAATGCTTAAATGCCTGCCTTACTTCCCACCTGTCTTGGTCACAGGTTTTGTGAACTACTCATGTCTGGGGCCCCAGGTCCTATGACTGGGTGTCATCTGCATGTACTTTCATGTCTGGTTGGGAAAGCCGATTTCAGTGCTAATTACTGAGCTGCTGGCAGCATTGAGCTTATGGCTCCAGACACCGAGGCCACTGGCACCTTGGCAACATCAGAGCCTTTGCCTCAGCTCAGTCATAGCATTGGCAGTGCCCAGATACTCCAACCCAGGCCTTTCAAGGCCTGGACTGAGAAGTAGGGTCCACAGCAGAGGGCAGTCAGAGTAGAAACCAGCAGGTGCCTTCAAGAGAAGGGGCAAAAAGCCATGCCATCCCCATCCTCGCTAGTTGCTATTCAGCTGACCTTCTGACCCAGTCAGCAGAGCCTGGCCAGCCCAATGGCCATCAGAAACCCACGCAGGGCCAAGTAAGAGTCTACACTTTTTCACCCAGACCCCACTGGCAACTGAAGCCCTGCAGCTCAAGCTTCAGAGAAAAGGAAGCAGCTAATATCCTCCAGAGTTTCTTTCTCCCTTCTCTCATCCTTTTCTCAATGTACAGTGGGCTCTGGGGCTGGGCTGCTCCATGGCAAGAAGGGGCAGAGTACAGAAGATGACACTTAGATCCTGTGTGACTGTCTTTGTCTGTAGTGCAAGATAAATAAAATTCTCCACCCAACCTAGACAGGATAGACCCCTGTTTTACAGGGTTACAAGTGGAGGCTCAAGAGGGTCCTTATGGATTTTTCAAATCAGAAACACAATGCTTATGATCTGACACCATGTGGGAAATATCCAGGCCCCAGGTCCCCAGGCACATGTCTGCTAAGAATGTCCAAAAATCCTTCCCAACTTATTTGGTGGAGAAGAAGGAGCAGTGAGTTTCCAGGCACTGGGGAGCCCCCATCTCTCTTGAGATGGGGAGAAGAATTCTCAGTCACCTAAGATCAGACTTTAACAGGTATGGTCCCATTCCCTCCACCTAGCCAGGAAAAGGACAGGAAGCACACCTTCAATGTTTTAGACTAGTCAACAGGCCACATCCTTCATACTCTAAGCCTGGGAAAGTGACACAGGTGGCAGAGGAACAGTGAACCTGCTCAGACCACTCCTTCCAGGGGCTTCTCTCCACAGAGAAGAGAACTGGCCACACCCAGAGCCTGTGCTGCCTTCTGGAGTCTAGGCTGCTACACTCGTATGCACCTCAGCACAGACAGCCATGGCCCTGTGAGATTAGATAAATCCCAGCCCAGACAGAATCTCAGCTCCAGTTTGCAGGATTCTGCAACAAGGCAAATCTGGCCACTAAGCTAGAGTCATTTGGGTAGAGGGAGTCTGAAGTGAAAAGTACCCCCAGAAGAGCTGCCTGGAGACAAGTCTATATATAGTGCATTTTCTTGGTGAATGATTCATGTGGGAGTGCATGGGTGGGCAGGTGGTCCTGGACACCATGGAAAAAAAAAAAAAAGCAGGCCAGGCAAACCATGAGGAACAAATGGGTAAGCAGCACTCCTCCATGGCTTCTGCATCAATTAACTGCCTCCAAGTTCCTGCCCTGATTTCTCTGGATGATGGACTACAAGCTGTTACGATGAAATAAAACCTTTTCCCCTGAGTTGCTTTTGGTCATGGTGTTCATGGCAGCAGTAGAAACTTATCTAAGACAATAGGGCTCCAAGTCAACTTGACACTACCCAAGCTACTGAGCTTCGCTTAGGCAAGAATAAGCTTCACACCCCAGGTCTCACTCATAGGCACATGGCCATCCAGAAAGATGTGGAGAGCAAGTCTACTAATCTTTATGAAAGACTCCTCTCCAGGTTTCCCACATCACGCCAAGGATATAGGGAGGGATCCAGACTCACTACAAGGTAGATGGCATTTACTTTCACAATGAGTGGGTTCATTCTGGGCTAAGGCCAAGTCATTTCTCAATACAGTCTTAACTGGGTGAAGGAAACTTGTAGAGAGACAATACATGAACTCTAAGCACCTATCAATGGAAACCAGACCTCTGCTCTTAACTCTGACTTTTGGTGTTGCCTCAGGGCCTTTCCCAGGGCACGGAAGCCAGGGAACACTGCGCTCCCCAGAGGTGCCCTCCGGAAGGAACAGGGCATTCACTGACTACACTGAAACTCCTTAGAATGCAATTCTCCCAGAGCCAACACCCAGGACTTTAAAGACCATGCAGCCCTTCTGGGCCTCCACTACGGCTGCCTGAGGTTCTCTTGCCTCACCAAGCCCAGCTCCCTTTCTAGATTTCTGCTTGTTTTAAGCAGGCATAGATGAGACTCTCCTGCAGACGCCTCGAGAACCCTCATTCCAACTAGAAGGCAGCAGCGCACTCACACCTGTGGTTCACAGAAACAGAACTGTGTCTGCAGTATTCTCAAGTGGAGACCAAGTGAGCAGAAAGAGGATGACTGACAGATCTCACCTTGACACTCCAGAACACAGGCCCAGGCTGTGTCCATTCTAGAACTCACCAGAGGGTTCTACCCATAGCAGCCAGAAAGGATTGTAAGAAAGCTACTTAAGATAATTAAAAACAAAAACCCTGTGTCATAGGGCCGGGGAGATGGATCAATGGTTAAGAGCATTGGGTACTCTTCCAGAGAACTGGGGTTCAATCCCCAGCACCCACACAGTGGCTCACAACTGTCTCTGTAACTCCAGTCCCAATGGCTCTGACTCTCTTTTAGCCTCCACAGACACACAAGCAGACAAGACACTCATACACATATTTTTTTCTTAATTAAAATAAAAAACACCAAAACCCCTGTATCACAAAAGAAGTCCGTGAGAGTGACTTGCTACAGGCTCCATGGAAGGCACTATCTACTGGAACTGTCCATTCTCAAGACTTGGAAACTCCAAATGCTGAATAAGCTTGTTGGAGCCCTAAATGAAGCTTTCCTGAAGAGCTGAAACATGCTCGGTCCCTTAGGGCTTTAAAAGAGTGTCCATTATGATTCAGTTGGGACCTTACCATTAGCTACACAGTGGGGGTGACAGCAATGTGGATCTCATGTTTGACTCTCACATGTTTATATAAGTTGAATATTCATACAGTTATGCATTCATGGAGACAGAGTTACTCTGTGTAGCCCCTGGCTGTCCTGGAACTCTGTAGATCAGGTTGGCCTCAAACTCTGAGATTCAAGCCTCTGTGCTGGGATTAAAGACAGGTGACGCCACTGACTGACTTTTTTTTAAAAATTTTTTTCAAGACAGGGTTTCTCTGTGTAGCTTTGTAGACCAGGCTGGCCTTGAACTCACAGGGATCTGCCTCCAGAGTGCTGGGACTAAACATGAGCCACCACCGCCCAGCACTGCTATTATTATTACTATCATCATCATCATCATCATCATTACTATAAAGAAGACATTTAGGCCAGTGAGATAGATGCCTCAGAGGATAAAAGGGCTTGATGACAAACAAGATCTGAGTTCCATCCCAGCGACTCACGTGGTGGAAGGAGAGAACGAACTCCAATAAATTATCCTCTGACCTCCACCATCGTGCAAAATAAATAAAACATCGAGAAAAAAAAATCTTTAAAAGAAAGGACATTTGTAAACCCTTCACCTCACTGCTCCCGTGGGGCAAGCATTGTTTCTTACATTTCCCTAGCACCTTCAGAAGAAGCAGAAACTAGCTTTCTAGGTCCATTCTGACCAGAGTAGTGAGGTTCTTTAAAGATACCCATGCCAGCTTGGCATGGTGGCACACACACTTCCTCCCTGCACTTGAGAGGCAGAGAGAGGCAAGGTGTAGGTCAGCCAGGGCTACATAGTGAGAGCCTGTCTTAAAAACAAACAAACTCCTAAAAATACCCATTCCCTCCCTATCTTGCCTAAAAAGCGAAGTAATTCCCTCAGTGATGAAAACTGGGTAATTAAAATTCTGACTAGACAAGTGCAGCAGTCACTGTTCCAAGGCTAAGCTGTTCCTTGCCAGCCCAGTGCTTTTGCAGACCAACCATGACTTTGACCATTTTTTACACACAAACCAAGCAAACAGCATGGACCTTACTGTGTGGGCCTCTGACCAGCATACAGAGCAGGGTGATGGTCTCAGAAGAAGGATGAGATGAGGGCTATGTAACTGATAACAAGAGACAAGTCTCATGGCCAAAGTCCCAACAAGCACTGCCACTCATCTCCAAACTGTCTTTAGAAAGCAGAAATCGACACTTCTTGATCTGTGAGTCTTGTAAGTCCTACAATCAACAACTGTTACCTGGCACATCTTGGGACCCCCAAGCCCACCCACACTGTCTGCAGCCAAGCGCTGGTTCTTTACTGATGGACAGCCTTCCTAGGATTTTGCTGCTCAGTACTAATGAGCAAGCAGCCTTTACTACCACACACTATTACTAATGTTTTCTTATGCGTAAGCCTTGCACTCCTGACAGGCAGTCTGAAGAACGTAAGTTTGTGTGTGTGTGTGTGTGTGTTTTAACTGCAATTTCCCTCTTAGCAACCAGTCAGCAAATGAAGCTGAAACAGGAAACTGGCACACCAGCTACTCCACGTGGTGCTTTGCAAGAGGCAGGGAGTTATTGCGGACAAGCTAGACAGCTTGTATTTCAATGAATCAGGTCGAGAAGCTGGATGCCCACCGCCGAGTCGGAACCGGCACCCACTGACCCCGAAAGTCTAGACACTGAGAATGAGTTAAAGAAACACACGTGGGTTCTGGAACCTGTGACTTTAGCCTGAAACTGCCGACGTGGTCCAGGCAGGGATGGAGAGATGGAAGATGTTCGGGCGGGCACGCGAGATGTAGAAAACGTGCTGCCGAACTGTAGGGACCTCGATTCTCGCCCACCCCGCTCCAGGTTCGGGCCCCTACTTACGCACGCAGAGGCAGGCCACGAGCTTGGCTGCCTCCTCCGGCACTGGACAGGTGGGGAAGATCGGCTTAAGCAGGTACGTGGCGAAGACCAGCGCCACGATGTACTGTGAGGAGGGCCGAATGATGAGCAATTCGATCCAGAGCTTGAGGAAGGCGGGCAGCGAGCCGTATACCTCCAGCATGTAGGCGTAGTCTCCGCCCGACTTGGAGATGGTGGTGCCCAGCTCGGCGTAGCAGAGTGCGCCCACGATGGAGAAGACACCGCACACGGCCCACACCACAAGCGCCAACCCGGGCGAACCCGCCTCCTTGAGCACACCCGTGGGTGTAACGAAGATGCCCGAGCCGATGATGGTGCCCACGATGATGGCTACACCGTTGAGCAGTGTGATGTTGCGCTGCAGGGTCACGCCTTCGACCCCAGAGTCCGCACCGTCCGCGCGCCGCGCCTCCAACATCTTCTCCCGCGCTTGCCTCTCCTCCTCCGCCGCAGCCGGGGCCGCCACCGCGCGCCGCTTGGCGCCCGGGCCGGCCATGCTTTCGGCGCTCCCGGCTCGGCCTGGATACCCGGCGTGCGCGCGGCCGAGCCTCACTAAGCGTCTAGAGAAGCGCGTCTACGCTCGCGCCACCCTAGCGGCCTTTTATCCCTGCCGTTACCCGCTCACCAGGCCCCGCCCCTCACCGACACCGTTGGTCGGCCCGTATAGGCCCCACCCATCTCCTTCCGCGTGGCCCCGCCTCCCCGCGGGCCCCGCCCTCAGGCCTGTTAGATCGCGTGGAGTTCCGACTACGAGCTACTGCGTGAGACCCAAGTATCCCACGCGGGTGAGGAGCACACCTCCTCACAAGGTCCTCAGTGCAGGATGCCGGGGTCCTCCTCTCCTGCCCCAAGTGGAAGTTAGTGATGCAGAGAACTCGCCTAGGGTCAAATCACCGGAAAGGTGGTTCAGGGTGCACGCCCACCACCTGCAGGGAATCCAGGCCTTGCCTCGCTGGGACCTTCCTGTGCATCTCGGAGGTGGGGGAGGCATCTGGGAGAAGTGGCGTGCAGGGGGTTGGGGATTCTCATGTGGTCCAGTCTGGAGGAACAAGTCAGGGGGTGAAGTGGCCCATCAGCTCTGGAAGCAGAAAAGAACAGGCCAGGACGGGAGCATCCGGTTCCTGGACTCAGATATTCTTCTGATCCCAAGGAGAGAGTCTTGTCAGAAGCCTGCCTCGTGGCACACCCAACCTGGAGAAGCAAGCCTTGGAAGAAGGGAACCTGCATACTCAGTGAAGTTAAGATGGGGGCCCCCTAGTAGGAGAAACCCCCAAATCTTTGTAGGGGTTTTAAAGGTGGGCTGTAGGGTGACAGGGCTGTAGCTTGTCATTCTTAGGAAATCGTAGGTAAGAGATCTTTTGAGGCAATGTGATCAGAAGTCTAAGGTGCTCATCACCCCAGACCTGGTTGCAGGGCATGGTGATTTGAGCTGACAGGTGTGCTGGGAAAGTTCTAATCACTAGTCAAGGTCAGACTGGAAAGCCTCATGACCACCTTTTCACCTACTGTCTCCTTCTCTGTCCTGAGGGGCCCTCAGGGAAGCTCACAAACAAGCAGGAGCCAGAGTGAGGGCCTTAATTCAAGGAGAAGCTTCAGACCTGTGAAGATTCAGGGCCAGGTGTGCTTGCAAAATGGTTCAGTCTGTAGGTGCCCCTGGCTTCCCCACTCCTGAGGCATGACCAACGAAGATGTTCAAACTTCTCTCCATCTCTGCATCTGTCACTGCAGCCAGGAATGTCAAAGCTGTCCTTGGAAGCCCATGTCCCGGAGGTGTTTAGTCAAGGACTCTACAGTACGTCTCTGGACCCCCCTACCCCACCCATTCCAGGTGACAGTCGTTCACATCAATGACAAACTGGAATCTCTATAGCCAAGGTGCTAATGCTAATAGGTCACACTAACATTAACATGCCATACTACAGACCGCCCAAGTTGGTGGCTTTGGGAAGGTTGAGAAATCTTCTCATTCTTTTGTTTTGTTTTTGTTTTTTTCCAAGACAGGTTTTCTCTGTGTAACAGCCCTGGCTGTCTTGGAACTCCCCCTGTAAACCAAGCTACTAGCCTCAAACGCACAGAGATCTACCTGCCCCTGCCTCCTGAGTGCCCCTCTCATTCCTTACATGGTCCTTCAGAAAGCCAAAGCATACCACCAACTCACTGAGACATTGCTTAGATCCCAAGGTGCTGCTCCTAATTTAATAAGACATGTGACGCCTCTTAGAGCTGCTTTATAAATGATGAAATCAGCTTTGCCGTTGTGTTAACGTGCCTGCCCAGGAAGGGCACCCTTGTGACCTTCAGCCTCAGGGCCAGCAACTTGTCCACTTCTCACCTGTGGGCGGCTAACCCTTTCCCGTTCGCAGCAGCTAGGTTATGCCAGGGGGAGCTTTGATTTGAGCCAGAGGTAGCAATAGTTCATGTAAGTATAGAATCACAATCATAATTAAGCCAAGGGCACTCACTACAAGATGCCGAGGAGGGTGGTCATGGGGAGAAACAGGCGGGTTCAAATGGCTCTTCTCGGTCTGGAATTCAGAGAAAGAACTAACAGTAACAAGGAAGGCAGAGGGGAGCCTTGTGTTCAGCAAAGTGCCCTGAGGCAGTGGGGATGGCTGGAACCTGGGGATTGGGGTCCTGGGAAGTTGCTATGGTCCTTTCCTGGAAGGATAACCAGGTCCAGTGAATGCCCCTAGGATGCAAGGCAGTGTCTAAGGTAGGGTCTTAGACTTCTTCCTGCTAGGCAACTTTGGTATTAATTCTTTCTCTCCCCACCCTGTAACTCCTTTTCTAACAGTTAAGACTTTGAAATCTTTTCCAGGAGTGCCATCTACTGGTAGGTTTAGGAATAGTTTCTTTTCTTTTCTTTTCTTTTTTTCTTTTTTTGATTTCTCAAGACGGGGTTTCTCTGTGGCTTTGGAGGCTGTCCTGGAACTCACTCTGTAGACCAGGCTGGTCTCAAACTCATAGAGATCCGCCTGCCTCTGCCTTCCGAGTGCTTGGATTACAGTCGTGCGCCGCCACCGCTTGGCAGGAATAGTTTTCATTTTAAACACCAAATTTCCTCACTTGGAGCACACAGTGCACATACTAGGGGCTAGCTCATCACCTGGTCAGTAATTGATTTGAAATGGTGTCGAGTATTCTCACAGGGCTGACAGTGTGTTGTGGAGCCCTGGCTTCCCATCTCCATCTTGAAATCAGAGCAGGTGTGAGTATCTGCACTGGTGAGACCTCCGCCCCTCAAGACCTCCTAACGGTCCTTCATAGAAGAAAGTGGTGGAGTTTCTGCACTCCTTCCTGCCTGTGCTGCCCAGCTGCATTCTCCTGCCCTAGTCATATGAGGTAGAAGGTTGACTGAGGGAGGCAAGGGTGAGACTTGGTTTTGATACTGTTATCTTGTCACCTATGTTTCTGTAAGGAGCCCCAGTAAATTCATTCATTCACCAACCCAGACTTGTACGGAACCAGGTCCATCAGTGCCCTATCTGATATGAATAGAAGTTTGTTCATATCTACCCATGAAAAGCCACATAACAGAGACACTGTAACCTAGACATTCCTACAGATGGAAATGTATGTGGGTCAGAGATGTAGGAGTCAGTTCCCTCTCTACTACATCAGTTCCAAGGGCTGAACTTAGGTCGTTGGACTTGACTGCAAGCACTTTTACCTGCTGAGCCATTTTTATTAATCCCTCCTTGTTTCATTTATCAAGTTTTTAAAGATTTATTTTAAGTGGATGGGTGTTTTGCCTGCATGTGTATCTGTGCAACATGTGCGTGCCTGGTGCCCTCAGAAGACAGAAGAGGGCATTGGGTCCCCTGTAACTGGAGTTACAGATGGTTGTGAACTACCACATGGGTGCTGAGAACTGAATCTGAGTCCTCTGCAAGAGCAAAACGTGCCCTTAACCATTGTGTCTGTCTCCTTCTAAACCTTCATGCTTTAAAAGTGGGTTTCTCATAGGTTTGGAGACTGGGCTAGGCTCCCTAGCCAGTGAGCCCCTGGACTACCTGGCTCTGCCTCCCCAGCACCGGGATTAGAAGCCTGTGATTCTTTCCCTTCCTTTCCTTTCCTTTCCTTTCCTTTCCTTTCCTTTCCTTTCCTTTCCTTTCCTTTCCTTTCCTTTCCCTTCCCTTCCCTTTCCTTTCCTTTCCTCTCTCTCCCCCTCCCTCCTTCCCTCCCTCCCTCCTCCCTCCCTTTCTCTCTCTCTCTCTCCCTCCCTTTCTCTCTCTGTCTCTCCCTCCCTCCTTCCCTTCTCCCTCCTCCCTTCCTTTCTCTCTCTCTCTCTCTCTCTCTCTCTCTCTCTCTCTCTCTCTCTCTCTCTCTCTCTCTCTCTCTCTCCCTCCCTCCCTCCCTCTCTCTTCTTTTTTCACATGGGTTCTGAGATATTAAACTAGGTCTTTATGCCTGTGCACTTTACCAACTGAGCCATCATCACCCCAGCCCCCCTCTCCCTCCCTCCCATCCTCCCTCTCTCCTTCCTCCAGATTCTTGATGGCAAAAGCTGGTGTGGAGGGGGGGTTGCCAGAGCAATGCTAACCACACAGTTGAAGTGAATGTGCGCCCTGAGCAGCCATGGCCTCTGTGAGCAGCAGCCTCTACGTGTCCTTCCAGGAGGCCTTTCATTTGCCTCTGTGAAGTTGGAGTGAACACTAGTATATATGAACAGAGACAGCACACCATTCCAGCAAGCCCTGTCTCCAGCCATGGAGATGGTATTCAGGAGTGTCTGGAACCTAGTGTGACTCACTCAAGGCTCTGGGCTCTGTGAGTCTGTTTTCGTTTTGCCTCACTAGTCATTTTTGAAATCCCAACTTGCAGGTGGCCAGACCTGCAAGAAAACCGCAAAGCAGGTGCGTAGGATAAGTCCTTTTCCAAATGAACCACAACACCCTTCAGCACTCAGCCTCGCTTCTTAACTACTCTTGCAGAGAACGGGCCCCTGTGCTGTGAAGCCAGTGGAGGAACATACTGGGATCACTTGGGCTTTAGTAAAGAAGAAATTTGATCCCCTCACCCAAGGGTGCTGGGCAGAAAACACCTATAAACCAACCCAACGTACTGGAAACTGAGGCAGGGGGATCATGTGTTCCAGGCCAGCCTGGGCTACATAAGTTCTGTCTCAAAACAACAAAATGCGGTGAGACAGCCTGCCCCTGCTCTTGGGCAGCTCCTCAGGCCCCTCGGGCTTCTGTTTTGATCCCTCTCTCAAGCCTGTCTTGTTCCTCTGCCCAAGCTCTGCTTTCATTCCTCAGAGCCCCAGCCCTGCATGCCCCTCTCCCCACCCTGCTTCTCCTCTGCCTTTCTCATACTGAGCACCTCTGGTGTGGAGCACCTGTGCTTACCCCATCTCTGGGTTCAAGGCCCCCAGCAGCATACACCTTTCACTTGGGGCCAGAGGCCTGCTGTTTTTAAGACAGGGTCTCTCTTACTATGCAGCCCTGGCCTGGTACTTGCTATGTAGACCAGGCTGGCCTCAAGCTTCCCGCCTCTGCCTCTCAAGTGCTGGTGGGGTTACAGGCCTGCACCATCCCATGGTCTTTTGTTTCTGGATACATCCTAATTGACCTGTGCTCTAACAGGCACAGTGTCAATAAATAGTTGTTGGACTGAACAATTAGACTCAACTGCATGTATAATTATGAAGTAAAACAAAAGGAGGACATAGACAGATGGACACACACACACATGCACACACACACACACACACACTGTCATTATGGTGCATATGACTAGATTTGGGTTTATGTGTTTGAGAGCATGTGTACCGGACGGCCCTCAGAATTTCTGGAATTCAGTAAAAAGGGATCAGTGGAGTTTACTTTGTTTAAAGATAACTTTCAAGTTCAGAAGCATTATGTGCTGCTGAAGAAGATCCCCAAGATGACAGGAAATTCTAATGAAGAGATTAACCCCAATCCTAGAAACACATCTACCCTCCATCATTCCTGCCGTGGACAGGAAGGACTCAGAACCCAAAATGGCTATGGTCAGACTGGGCCTGGTGATACATGCTTATAAACCCAACACTTGGGAAGCTAGTGGGCAGGAGGAGCACATGTTCCAGGCCAGTGTGGTCTGTATGAGGCCCTGTGTCAAACGTGAGTGGCACACATTGCTGCTACCTCTCTGCAGCTCCTTAGGTGATGAGGGGCCTGAGGTAAAGCCAAGCTGCTTCCTGCTGTCAGTGCTCAGGGAGAATCCAGGAAGCCTGTGGCCAGGGAAGATGACTGAGGAGGAGGTTAAGTGTAGGAAGGAGTGACTCTTGCCAAGAGTCAAGGAGCCACATACACAGCTGTCTGTCTCTGTAAGAGAGCAGGAGGCCCAGCTCCCTCCTGGAGAAACAGGTGCTTAACTCTCAGTACCACAAGACGCTTCTGGAACAGAGAAGCCAAAGGATCATGTTTGCTTTACAACTACACACACTGACCCTTCTCTGTTTAGGGAAGTAAATTTGGTGAGAGCAGGGAGAGGAAGGGCAGTGGCAGGGAGCCTGGTCAGGCCCTGACACGCTAAGTGAAACAGCAGGGATCTGGAAGGTTCGACTATCTCGGTGTCCCACTGATGGGATCCACTGATTCCTTAGATATGGTGAGTAGGAGCCAAAGAGGGCAGGCATCTCCAAGGCTGTCTATGGCACTGGGTGGATGTAGGAGCCATTGGCTTGGAGGGGCCTCTGAGTGTCAAGTTGGGCTATGACGGCAGGCATAATAGCCCAGCAGTCAACAGAGGGATACATTTTTTTTTTTTTTGGTTTTTATGAGACAGGGTTTCTCTGTATTGTTTTGGAGGCTGTCGGTCTAGCCCGGCCTCGAACTCACAGCGATCTGCCTGCCTCTGCCTCCGGAGTGCTGGGATTAAAGGCGTGCACCACCACTGCCTGGCAAAGGAATACATCTTGAGCTATGCAGTACCTACCTACCACAGAACATAGTTGGATGTAGACACAACCTAGGCCTTGGGGCTTCCCCGAGGACACTACTTCAAGGGAAGAAAGAATGGGTATCCAGCTACTCTTGAGGCCTTTTAGAATGGCCATACATGCTCTGTGACTGAGAGAGGCTGATGCCCCGGGTCACACGGTGGGCTATGGAGAGAGGACTGGGCTAGGGTTCAGGGACAGGGACTCCGACAAGACTGTGACTGTTGTCCCTGGGGGACAGGTCAAATGTGGTTTCTTCACGTGAACCCAGCAAGAGTTCTCACACATTTGCATTCTTACAACTGGAGAAAATAACACAAGAGCCAAGGAGAAAGCCTTGAACTTTCAAAGTTGAGCCAGATATTCTGAAGACAATGGTGTGTTGTCTCTGGACACAGTTGCTCAGGACTGTGAGGGAGTCTCCTTTGTTTTTTGCCCTGGTGCTTTGAGGGCTGATATCAAAGCTTTTTCCTCTCATTTTGTTTGTAGTTTGTAGTTTTGTAGCAATGCAGGCTCACTCCTCTTCCTGGGTGTGTGTATCAGTGTCTTCAGGCTAACATGGCTTTTTAAAAATAGCTAACAAAGGTGTTTTTTTTTTTTTGAGACAAAGGCATCCGTGCCTTCAAAGGAAAGAGTTGCTGCAGGATCCTGTCTGTGTTCTTGTTGGATGTGACATGGTGGCACAGTGGACTTAACCCCTTCCCTCTCTGTAGGTGCCCCATCTTGCCTTCTCTGCCTCTAAGACCCCATGAAAATGGGTGCCTATGGATAACTAACAGGTGACTTCTCTCTCTGACTCATCCCAAGCTCAAATCTTGAGAGCTGGGCCCCAACCCCATTTCCTGGCACACCATAGAACTTGAGGTCCAAGAGCCTTTCTGACAGAGTTTCCCAAACGGTCCGGTCCAGTGGAGGCAGCTTTATGCTACATTTAGCATTCAGGACATTCTCTCTCGTTGATGCTGCTTTTTCCCTTGTTGTATGAGGCACAGAAGGCTGGGGCATACAAGCATGAGGACCTGGGTTTCATCTTTACAAAAAGCCAAGCATGGTGGCGCTCATCGATAACCTTAGCACTGGGCAGGCAGACAGCAGACAGGTTATCTTTTTTTAATTTATTTATTTATTACGAATACAACACCCTGCCTCCATGTACACATCAGAAGAGGGCACCAGATCTCATTACGGATGGTTGTGAGCCACCATGTGGTTGCTGGGAATTGAACTCATGACCTCTGGAAGAGCAGTCAGTGCTCTTAACCTCTGAGCCATCTCTCCAGCACCCCCCCAGACAGGTTATCTTAAACATAAGATTCCCCCTGCTCCAGCACCCCAAGTGCTTCAGTTCTGGGTGTGCGCTATCAGGCATGACCAGAATGTCAGAAACCTCTATGTGTGGTCCTTTCTTGTAGCTGCTTGTTCATGTGGATTGAAGCACCTTCACGAGAGACTTGAGGATGACCGTATTTCCTCAAGTCTCAAGAATGGATTTTGGGTCCCAACTGAACACATGATCACTTCCTCACTTGTGTCATGTCTGTACTGACAGAGCCACCTGGCCCTCTAGTACTCTGCTGCTAGCCACGACACCAAGACACCCAAAGTGCCTGGAAGTCAAGAGTGGTCTTCAGGTGCTTGCTGTATCTGGGCCAGCTACTGCCATGGTCACAGATGAGCACTAGCCTGTACACTGCTCTTCATGTCAGAAAGCCCAGGCTGGTTCTCTGTAGTTACCCCAGGACACCGCGTAGACAGCTGTAGGTTGTTGATACCGTAGGAAGCTCTGGGATGGGAGAGGAATGAACTGTTGCCAAAGTAAACCCAGGGGCTATGCGAGCTCTCTTTGATTAGACATGCTATTTGTGGACCAGAATACATATTTATTCTTTATTTCCCCCAGTGAAACACAGTGTGCCTTGGAAAACAGATTAGTGCTTGCTTATTTTTCCGTGCTGTTTTTCATTGCGTACCTGGCAGTAAAGTGATGTTTGACGATAACACGATGAGGCTGTTTGTTGAACTGTGTTTCTACCTGAGGGGGAAAAATTAATGTTATGAAAGTAATAACTACTATTTGGATAGGGATTTTCTTTCTTCCAAGCAGGGCAGGCAAGCAGTTAAAAAAGGAGAGAGAGAGAGAGACAGAGAGAGAGAGACAGAGACAGAGAGACAGAGACAGAGAGACAGAGACAGAGAGACAGAGACAGAGAGAGACAGAGAGACAGAGAGACAGAGAGAGAGAGAGAGAGAGAGAGAGAGAGAGAGAGAGAGAGAGAGAGAGAGAGAGAGAGAGAGAGCACTCAGAATGGCTGAGGTGACAGGGCACTTGGTGGAGCCTGGTAGTCCTGATCCAGAGTGCAAATGATGTCTCTGAGCCCGGCATTCCTCTTGGCTTCCTGGTACTGTGTGCTGTGGGCAGGCTTACCTCTGTGGTAAAAAGAGCAGGTGCAGGTGGCAGCTCCCATTCATCCATGAAATGGACACCGAGGGCCTTGTTAAGTGCCGAAGGCTATTCTAGCGAGTCAGCCTCCACCGTCTCGGGTTGAACTATCTTTCTCTGTAGGAGTTCGAATCCTAGGAGGCTGATAATGAAGGATAACAGAGGCAGATGGATCACAGAACTCACTGGGTACATTGGGCTGAGAGGTCGTAAGAGGAAACCATAGGGAGAAGGACCAGAGTGTGACAAAGGGTGAGCATTCTGTAATGGGCCATTGTCAGAGACCAAGGAGGGGATGAGCTGCAGGGGCATCTGAGGGAGAAGAATCCCAGGAAGAGGCAGGAAGCTGGAGGCTCAGCCTGATGGAGCAGGGTGAGGCAGAAGGAGGCAAGGATGCTATGTGGGGTGATGGTTTGAGGGAGGCCATCACTGAGGCCCCAGGTCACCATAGTCACCTGGCTAGTGGAGTGAGGCTGACCCTGCTAAGGGTACTTCTTTCTCCTTGGCCCTACAACCAGGTGGGATATCCAGAAACACAGTTAAAGCCTGGCAGTTCTGCGTGCCGTCTGTTTTTTCAGTAGAGCATACAACATGCAGGGTAGGGCCTACAACAGAGGGGTGTCTAGGAGCAATGTGGTGGGGAATGCAGGTCTCCCCTTTCAAGGCCCTCTTACTTCATACCACATTCCTTCCTAAATGTCAAGGGACTCACAGAGTCCGTGGTGTGCCCAACAATGCTCCTCAGAGATACCCACACCTTAATCTTTGACCCCATGGGCATGTGATTTGGCCACAGGAATTCTGCAAAGACATTGTTATGGAGAGCCAATCCTGGGGTGTGTACAGACACCAGGTAATCGTGAGGGGTCTTTCTGGAGGGAGGCAGTAGGGCCAGATCACAGGAGGAGAGTACCGTCAATGTGGGAAACAAGGTGGTTTGTGTCTGTAGAGCCAGTAGTGGGGAGGGCAATCCCTGATGATGAATTCCAGACAGCTTGGGACTATATACTGATTCTCTCCAGGGCCTCCAGAAGGGGACCAGCCTTGCTCAGAACATGACTACAGCCTCGGTCTTCCTGAACTCTCAATGGACTTGGGGATCTTTAAGTCCTCCATAATGTGTTATAGGGGCCCTGGGTTGACACTGAAGAAAAGGATATTGACCTCACCCTTTGTGTTGCTGAGGACTCTGGATGTCCCTAGCAGTGACACACAGAAGACATCTGTGTGCAGAGAGGAAAGAACAGAGCTGAGAGACCAGACAAAACAGTCTGGATGCAGGTGATTTACTCATTTTTTAAAATTTGTTTAATTTTTTGTTGCTGTTGTTGTTTCGAGACAGGATCTCACTATGTAACCCTGACTGTCCTGGAACTCACTATATAAATCAGGCTGGCCTTGAACTCACAAAGATCCACCCTCTTACTCTCCAGTGCTGGGATTAAAGGCATGAGCCACCACACCTGGCAACTTGCTCAGTCTTGAAGGCCATCTTGTACCTATCTTGGGTCTCCTGAGATGGCCCTGTCCAGAGTTCTACCTTATAGGCTTAAGTTTCTTTGTGTGAATGTGTGCAAGTGTGTGTCTGTGAGTGTGTGTGTGTGTGTGTATGTGAGCCTGTGTATGCAAATAATTTGGGTACTTTGGTGCACATATGTGTACAGAGGCAAATGTGCTCTTTCTGCACGTGGAGGTCCTCAGACACCTCCTACACTGTCCTTGAGACGGGTCTTCTCTTTGTTGTGGACATAGCCCTGGCTGGCTGGCCTGCAGGCTTCCAAGGGTCCACTGTCTCCACTTTTCATGTTGCTAACTGAGACTTACGTGCACTCAGTTTTCGTGTGGATACTGGGGATCTGAACTCAGGTCCTTATGGCCTTAGGCAAGTATTTGGTGGGCTGAGCTGTTCCTCCAGCTCTGTTCCTTCAGCTTCTTTAAAGTATTTCTTTTACTTGCAACAAAAAAGCAGGTTGACTGGAGCAATGATATCGTCTTCTTTTTAATATAGGTGCCATGTCATGTGACATCCCTGCAAAATGCACGCCTTGTTTTCACTCTGTTCTACTTATCCTTACAGACATCATCCTGCGATTAGGACCACATCCCCACCCTGGTGGCCTGGAATGATGAACGGACTTTCCGGTCCATGAGGGGCTGGAGTGGGCGGTAGTTGTTCACCATTGCCTCTTCTTCCTCACCATGTCCAGAAAACAAGAGTGTGCGGAATGCTGACAGCTGGAATAGAGAGCAGCCAGAGTGAGCTGATGCAAGCATGGAAGGATCCAGGTGCCCCCCAAGCCTTGTGCAGTTCCCTTCTACACTGAAGCAGGGTGTGCCTATGTGACCAACAGAACACAGACAATGAACCGGTGACTCCAGAACACTAGTTAGAGGCACTGAAGTTGCCACCCTTTTGGGATTGGTGAGCCCATAGGCATGACAGAACCCCAGTAACCCATAGAAAGGCCACAGAGAGGTATTGAGGCCCAGCTAACAGCCACTGAGTGAGCCACTTAGGTAGGGAAGGAGTCCTCTGGATATGTATGGTCTATGATGTGCCTTTTTCTGCTAATGTGTACATCTACAACCTCCCAATCCCCCACTGAATGCCTGTGATGAGACTGGGCAAGAACTCAGGTCCAAGTTGGTATCACTTTTTTCCCAGGCACAATCTGGCTGGGGTATTTAACTGAGTGTCGTCAGGACAATGATCACATCTGGGTCTCAAGGAATATGATGTGTGCTAGCTCCATCAACACTCCAAGTGTAATCAATGGGGCCTTGTACTCAAAGGCTCTCATGCAAATAGAAAATCCTCTAGCAATTCAGGAACATCTAAAACATGCCAGCAGGGCTGGGGAGGTTGTCCAATTAGTTAAGCACTTGCCTTGAGTCTGAGCCTCAGGATACAAGTAAAAAGGCTGGCACAATGGAGTACTCATGTAACCCCAGGGTTGGGGGGGTGCAAAACCAGGGAATCCTGGGGCTAGTCAGTCAGTGTAGCCTAATGGATGAGTTTCAGGCCCATGAGACACCCTGTACCAAAACACAAGGGGAATGGTACCTGAGGAATGATACCAGAGGTTGACTCCACAATACACACAAGAGATGTGCCAGAGAATAGAGCCTGGCAATGCCTTGCCATGACACCTTGATGAAGAGGCAGGTAAAAATGTCCTCCTTTGGGACTCTGACTCAGCTACAGTGCTCACCTGGCTTGGGGCCACCTCAATGGGCATCTTCTGGATAATCCAGGTGACTGATTCAGCCAGTGGTGGGGTGGTGAGGGAGCCAGGGTATGTCCAGTAATCCCGACAGGCAGGCAGCAGACAAGAAGGGTCAAAGGGTCCCACAGCCACCTGTGTATCCTGAGAACAAGAACCACATCCCTGTCAGGGGTTCAGCACAAGGAGGCCAGGATGGAGCCAAGTGCCTCTGCATCTTACCACAGCTCTGATGCCGAACAAGCATGCCAAATAACGGCTATGCAGCCACCATTGTCATATGTGGAAGCAGAAAGAAAATGTAACTCTTCTTTATAAGAAAAGAACTCCTACCAAATGGTTATATTTCTTCTTAAAGTGTGCCTTTATATATATACCTTGGCTGGGAAGACATATATATGGAACTTTTTTTGCCATCTTCAAGTGTGAAATTTGTAGTAGTAAGGGCATTCATGTCATGTAGTCATCATCCACATTTATTTCCAGAACTTTCTCTGCCTCATGAAACACTGACTTCCATTCTTTCCTGACCTCTGGAAACCACAGTCTACTTTCTGGTTCCAAACCTGCAGACCCATGGAAGTCAATGTGTCTCCTTCATGTAGCCCTGGCTATCCTCAAACTCACAGATCTGGGATTTAAGGCCTGCACTCCATAACTGGCTGAGACAGGGTCTTGTGTAGACCATGGTGTCCTCAAAACCTCTATGTTAGGCAAGGTAATTCTGAACTCCTGATCCTTCTGCCTCCACCTCCTAAGTGCTGAGAGTACCAATGTGAGCCAGAATGTTCTGTGTGTCCTTTTGTGTTATGGCCCAATGAAAAGCATCCACCACGTGGCTAGGCAGTGTTTCATTTACATTCACCCATGTTGAACATTTGGCCTGCTTCTCCCTTCTGGCAATCTTAAATGGTACTTATGGAATGGGATGGGGTGGGGGCTGTTTGTTTCAGGGCCACTTTGAGTTCTCAGGGTCCATACCCAATACAAGATTGCTGGATCAGATGGACAATATTTTTCTTTCAATTTAAGGACCCAAAAGTGTGTTTTCAACAGTGGCTGCATTGACAAGTCTTACAGTTTTAAAACACCTGCCTGTCTCTCTCAAGCAGCCTTTCTTTAAAACTGTGCATGCTGTGGGACCCTCCCCCACCCAGCCCTCATGCTCTTCTCTCTCACAGGGAGCAGGTGGGACCAAGGGCCCCACAGCTGCTCCTGACAGACTGCTCAAGCTCTCTGGAGTCAGCCTGGTCTCTGCCTCAGGCCCTGTGTTCACAGTTCATGTTTACTTGCTTCCTGGTTCCATAAAGCCTTTCTGAGCTCCCATGGGACGTCACCGTCCATTTGCTCATTCATGCATGCATGTATGCATTCACAAGTGTTTGTCTGAGCTGACAGTGAGCCCAGCTTTGCCTGGGGGACAATAAGTGAGAGAGCAGAGCGAGATGGGAGGCAGTAGGTATTTTGAAAGGCGTGCCCCCCAAAAAAAGCCGGGCAGTGGTGGCGCACGCCTTTAGTCCCAGCACTCGGGAGGCAGAGGCAGGTGGATCTCTGTGAGTTCGAGACCAGCCTGGTCTACAAGAGCTAGTTCCAGGACACAGCCTCCAAAGCCATAGAGAAACCCTGTCTCAAAAAACCAAAAACCAACCAAACAAACAAAAAAAGGCGTGGTCCCAAAGGCCTAGTGAGCCATGAAGAAAGAGTCTGTGGCATGTGTATATCTGTTGCAGAGGTCCTGAGGCAGAAGCAGCCTAATAGACCTGAGGAACGCCAAGAGTGTGGTGTGGTCAGAATTAGTGAATGGGGTACTACAAAAGCAAAGAGGGCTGAAGAGATGGCTCAGTCAGGGTAGTGCTTGCATTGCAAGGATGAGGCCCTGAGCGCTACCTTCAGAACGTAAATAAAAAAGATGGGCAGGATGGTGTATGCTCGTGCAATCCCAGCACTGGGGAAGTGGGAAGGGCATCTCCCTGGGGCTTGCTATCTGGCCAGACTCTACCTCCAAAACTAAGGTGGGCGGCACCTAACTAGCAACACCGAGGTAGGCGCACTCTCAGAGTCCACTGCAGACAGCTCTGAGTCCAATGATGCTGCTTGAGACATCCCATCATGTGCCACAGCCCCACCCACCCATCCCGTCACAACAGAAGATGAGCCTGTGTGAGCCAGCCATACTCTTCATTCACACCACAGCTGGGGCCTGGACCCAACCAGTTTACTTACCCTGTGCCTATCCCACTTCCGTGTGGATAACAAGGCCCTCCTATGCCCACTCTCAGTAACCAGATTCCATAAATAGGGAAGCTGGAGCTCTGAGAGGGTAAGTCACTTGCTCAAAGCTACACAGCTTCCTGGCAGACCAAGGGTTTTGGACTCAGGACGTCTTGCCTGAGGATCTCCACCACACCCACAAAACCCCTAAAAGTCCTAAGCTTGTAGATGGAGAGCCAGGGACAAGGGGTCCTCAAGTTTCTCCTACTCCTTAGCTTGAGGAGCCCTCTGTGGCTGGGTCTTTCATGTCTTGAGGTCCTTTTACGTCCTAGAGTCAATGTTTATTTTCAGGAGACTAGTGTGATTTGGGCTAGAACTATGTCCCAGACCCCATGTCTCCCTGTGGTCAGCCTGTAGGGGAAAGTAGCTCCAGAACCTTCCGAGGAAGGAAAACAGACCCCTGAGTAAACAACAGTCCCCAGTCAGCCCTTTTCTCTCCCACCCCCGTGGGAGGCAGAGGCCAGCTGGGAAAACATCCCGCCTTCCAGCTTTGTTCTGGCTGTGGACCAGCAAGGAAGGGGCCGAGGAGCTGGGCGCCCAGTACCTTGGCCTTGAGGTGTTCCTGAACTGGTGGACAGAACAGTGGGGGCAGGAGCTCTGTCTCCATTCCAAGGGGCATCTGGACCTCAACATCAAGAGGAGGCAAGGAGCAGATCAAACACTCCTGTGAGCTCTGAGGAAGGGGCGGCCACGCTTTCCTGCAGGGCAGCTCTCACCATTGTTAAGACAGGTGGAAGCCTCCTCTGTCCCCATGTTCCTATGTCTAATGGCCACCTTGCTTCCTTTTGCCTCACAACTCTTTGTTGTGGTACTGAATAAATAAACCTATCTCCCTGGAATTTCCATTTCCCATCAAAGTCCCTTCTGGGTTGTTCTCAAAGAAAAGTGACACCATAACTCTGTCATTTTCTCAAGGCAGGCTAGCATACCAAGGTATACAAAGAATGCCCAGCCACCTTCAGAATGAGCTGGGGCCCTGCCACACCAGGCTGCCTCCCTCTCCCCAGGTCTGCTCTGTACTTGTCAGTTAAACTCTTCTCAGGCGTGTGCTGGCCTGTGTTTGCACATGCAGCAGATAGACACCTGGGTCTGTTTTAACAGACATTATCACGCTGAGCAAAGCAAGAACAAATACGAGTTCAAGCTCTTCCACAGGCTGCTGGGATTCCCCAGATGGCTGGACTTGGGAGTTCAGCACCCTGCTCTCACTGAGGGGGAAATGGGCAGGAGTGGGCAGAGAGCATATCGCTCCTTTGCCTCCTGAGGAAGGATTTCTAGTATCCCAAGGATGACCTTGAACTTCTGATCTTCCTGCTTCCACCGCCCAATATTGCCGCTGTCTCCCATCACACCCAGTTTATGTCAGTGCTGGGGGTTGAACTCAGGGCTTCCTACATGCTTAAGAGCTCTCTACCAACTGAGCTACATCCAAGTTCTCTTTCTTGATTGCTTTTGAAGACTCTCATTCTGTGACCCAGGCTAGCCTGGAACTTATCATGTAGTTCAGGCTGGCTTTGTTTGAACTTTTAGCAACTCTCTTGCTCAGCCTTCACAAGTGCTGGATTATGATAGGCCACCACTCTCAGAGCTCAGAGGGAAAGCTTCCAAATTGTGACAAGAGCCTTAGGACTGGCCCTTCACTTCGCTTTCTAGGACCTGAGTGTCACACCCTCTACCAAACTCTTTGAATTTTCCTGAGTGAGCCGTTGCTCTGGCAACTTCAGTGCCCGCTTTGCTGGTTTCATGCTTGTTACCTTGTGTTTCACCCCCGGCAAGACGTCCACCAGCCTCTGCAGAGCCTTGTGCCGGGCCCCGAGCTGCACAACACAGACACATGAGTGTTAGTTAGCTTGGGAGGCAGCAGACAGTGAAAACACTCCTTACTTGCAGGGGACAGTGTGCCAAAGGCCATTCTTTTTTGTTTGTTTTGTGTTTTTTCCACATAACATTTTTATTGATTCTCTGGGTGTTTCACATCATACACCTTGATCACAATTCCTTTCAGGTCCTTCCATGGCCACCCCCACTTGTGACTCCCCCCAAAGAAGTAAATAATAATAATAATAAGTCCCCTTTGTGGTACTGATACACTCACTGTGGCATGGTCAAATTCTCAGTAGCCTGGTCCCTTAAATAGAACTGAGTCCTTCCCCTCCCATGCCTCCTCCAAAGCCACCAACAGTGGAGAGTTACTTTTCAGCATCTCGAGACATCTCACTTTTTAAGAGTTCTCTTCGGAGGCTTACTATCTAGGCTGTTAAATTTGGGGTGGGAGGTGGGGGTGGGGTTGTCACAGAAGCCTTCCATGTTCCTCCCAGTAAAAGGCTATTTTTTTTTTTTTTGGTTTTTCGAGACAGGGTTTCTCTGTATTGTTTTGGAGGCTGTCTTGGAACTCACTCTGTAGACCAGGCTGGCCTCAAACTCACAGAGATCCGCCTGCCTCTGCTTCCTGAGTGCTGGGATTAAAGGCGTGCGCCACCAACACCCGACTTAAATTTATTAATTTTTATTTTATATGCATTGGTGCTTTGCCTTGGGTGTCAGGTACTCTGGAACTGGAATTACAGACAGTTGTGAACTGTCATGAGGGTGCTGGGAATTGAACCCAGGTCCTCTGAAAGAGCAGTCAGTGCTCTTAACCTCTGAGCCATCTCTCCAGCCAAAGGCCATTCTTGATGACCATATCCATCCATTTTCAGTGGTAGAGTCACGCCCAGCAGATGTTACCTTTAGAAACACTCCAATCACCGCCAGCCCATTCTCCCCCACGGTGGCTTCCTTGTAATTTTCATATTTCATGGAATTCCAGTGAACCAAATGGAGCTGAAGCGGAGTGGAAAAAGAACGTTAATGTATCGTCATGCAGTAGAAATAGCAGTCATGCCACTCTGTCCAGCACACCCTTGGATCATGTCAATGTCATGTCAGTACACAAAGTGCTGGTGGCCAGAGTCCTTGGAGCTCCCTAAACACAGGTGGAAAGAACTTAACAGCACCAAAAGGAGTAAGGGAGAAGACTTGCTTTAGTTTCTCTTCCTGTGGCTGTGAAACAACACCCTAACAAAAGGAGAAAAGGGTTTATTTCAGTTCATGATTGAAGGTAACTGTCCACCATGGTGGGGAAGTCAAGGCAGCGGGAGCTTGAGATAGCTGCTCACTATCATGTCTACGATCAGAAGAGGGGATTAGCGAATGAATTTTTATCATCTTATCACCTCTTCTCCACTTACACATCCCAGGACATGTTCCCGCCCACAATCCATGCTTTGAATGACAGTATCCACCATGGGCTCACGTATTTGTTTGTTTGTTGTTTTTATTCCCAAGACTGTGTAACAGTTCTGGCTGTCCTGGAACTCACTCTGTAGACCAGACTAGCCTCGAACTCACAGAGATCCTCCTGCCTCTGCCTTCCGAATGCTGGGAGCTGTTTGGGGAGGTTTAAGAGGGTGGCCTTGGAGGAAGTATGCCATTGGAAGGAGACTTTGAGAGTTTAAAGACCATTTCCAGTTTGTTCTTGCTGCTTTGTGCTTGTGTTTAAAGACGTGAGCTCTCAGGCAGGCGTTGGTGGTGCACGCTTTTAATCCCAGCACTCAGGAGGCAGAGGCAGGCTGATCTCTGTGAGCTTGAGGCCAGCCTGGTCTACAGAGCTAGTTCCAGGGCAGCCTCCAAATACAGAGAAACCCTGTCTCGGAAAAAACAAACAAACAAACAAACAAACAAAGAGGTGAACTCTCAGCTTCTTCCTGTGGCCATGACTGCCACTTGCTATCATGATGGACATGGCCTCAGAGATCTGTCTGCCTCTGCCTCTGGAGTACTAGAATTAAAGGTGTGCACCACCACCGTCAGTCATCGTGGTATTTTACCACAGCAACAGAAAAGTGATGAAGACAGAGGACTTCTTGTATCAGTGAGGATAATCGAAATAATCTCCATCTGTCAATTTAACAGTCACCAGTAGCCCAGTAGCCGTCACAAGTGTTTTGAGTTGGCAAGACAGAAGTGAGTAGTTTGGTCAGTTGTACCTGTGAGTCACTTGGAACAAGAGTCACCAGATGAGACATGGGACTGTTCAGTGTTCAGCACTGAACAATTTCTCAGTAAGATAAGTCCCCAGGGCGCATCTGGAACCTGATCTTTAACTCTGCCTTGTCTTTATTTTGCAATTCCTCCATTTTCTGGATGTTGGATAATGGATCTCACAGGGTGATGTATTTGCAAGATGATGGGAATGGATGGAGAAGAGGGGTCAGGGAGGAGGGAGGAAGACCAGTCGTCTGGGAATCATGGGCCCTGACTGGGAATTGTGTGATAAGACTGTGACTTCGCCTGGGGGGCAGGTCTGGGTATGTATCCAGTTGTCCCTTCCCACCCACGGATTCTACATCTATTGAACTAACGGCAGACAAACTATTTGGAATAAAAACGCTGTGTCTGCGCTTTTCTTGATTTTCCTGATGTGAAACAAAGATCGACAGCACCCACAGTGCGCTCATGACCTAGAGGTGAGGGTGGAGGAGTCAGAAGGGTGTGTGGGTTCCAGGCAAAGGACAGCTTTATCAGAAGGGGACACAGCAGGGGACACTGTGTCCGCTAAGAACAGGGCAGTGGTAGAGACATTAACTGTGCCCAACAAACCCTTGGCATCATGGTCAGCAAGCTCTGCCTGTTGCCATCTAGGACCCCGGCTGGAAGCTCTGGGTCCTCACTCCCAGGACGCATGGATGATCCTGGCCTGGGATCTGGGATCTAGGACCAGCAGGGTAGATTTGCCCTGCCTACTTGAGACTTCCTAGAATGCAGCTCCAGGCCTCAGAGATGGAGCCCTCATTTCCATCAGGCCTCTTGGCTGAGGGTCTCAGTCTGTAGACCCTGGTCTCCGTTTGTACCGAGGCCTGCCTTCCTTCCTCCCTCTCACTTCCACGTGGTCACAGGGAGTGTCTGGGCATGAACCAAGGAGGCGAGGTAAAACCCATGATCTCTCATCTTAATCTGATATGTTTCAGCCATAGGGGCCTTCACCAGACATGTCCGTGCACAAAAAACAAGGTCCCAGCTAGAGGATTGCTACTGGATGAGGAGAGAACACTGTACGCCCTCTAGTGGCATTGTTTGCCAGTTCAGAATAAACAAGAGCTAGGCTTCATCTGTGGCTTTGCCTAGACTCTGGTTCACTGCTACAACCAGAAGATGGTGAAATAGAAAGTCAAAATGTTGAGTGTACACCCAGGCTGGTGGAGGAAGACAAAGGGATGGGAGGATGAGGAGGGGCAGAGATGAGAGGGGCAGAGATGAGGAGGGACAGAGATGAGGGGCAGCGGAGGCAGCACCTGGGGGGGGGTAGATGGAGGACTGACAAGGTGAATACGGCAAATTGGCCATTCCAGAGCTGAGATAGAAACCTCATGGTTTATCATCACATGGGTCTCTCCATTTTTCTGTGTTGGAAATTTTTCATGATATAATGCTGGGAGGTTTCCAGACACCGCCTATTGGCTGCCACAACTTCAGAGTCAACGCCTAATACTCTTTCACTTACTTTTCTGTGGTGACCCCACTTTGGGATACTGAAGATATAGCCTTCGAGAAGATGATCTCTGACTGGGGGGTGTGGCTCAAGGATGGGTTTCATCCCCAGTTCTGAGGGTGGGTGAGCAGGAAAAGGAGGTGGTGGAGGGATAAGGGGAAGAAGAGAAAGGAGAAAGGGGAGGAGGGAGAGAAAGGGAGGAGGAGGAGGAGGAAGGGAGAGGAGATCCTACTGTGGAGGTTTTTATTCTAAGTGGACATGAGGTCACTAGTCCTTAAGTGCTGCGAGCTCACAGCCGAGTGCCGTGAATTTCAGTGAGTTACATGACCTCTCAGAACCTCTAGCTCTTCTGTAAACAGAGCGCCGATAGCAGCCCTCGACCCCAGGACAAGGCGGCAGTGGTTAAGTGGGTCAAGCTGCTCTTATTGTTCTAACTGACACATGGGAAGCCCCAGGTCCCTGGAAATCCTTTAGGTCTGGGAAGTGTGTGTGTGTGTGTGTGTGTGTGTGTGTGTGTGTGTGCGCATGATGTGTGTGTGTGCCAGAGGTGGGGGGGGACTGGCCACCCTGTGGTAGACCAGGCATAGAAAGCACCCATATGTGTGCTGTTTCGTGGCCTTTACGAACCTCAGCCGGGTATGCGTGGCCGTCCACCATGTGCTCCGAGCCCCACTCATTCGCTGCTCCCCAGTGGAAATGAAACTGCTTCAGCCTGTAGTGGTTTCCCAGTGGCCCACCGCTGATCCCTGGAAACAAGACAAGGGACGCTTGTGCCTGGGCTATGTGTGGGCTTAACATTGCCTGTGTGTGTGTGTGTGTGTGTGTGTGTGTGTGTGTGTGTGTGTGTGTGTGTGTGTGTGTAGGGGCAAGGGATTGTTGTGCTGCCAAAACAGGGAGGTCCGTGAAAGGTGGACCTGGCCTGGGTTTGGTCACCTCCATCCTAGAGTGGTGCCTGAGACAGCAGGTTCATAGTAAACTCTAGGATAGACGAAGACTAAGTTTGCATACAGCCACTAGATGGCAGTAAGGATCTTGAATCTCTGCAAATGGTGGTGCACTGACTCAGGGAAGGGTTTCTGAGATGTACTAATCCTACAAGGATTTCCAAGAGTTTCTTTTCTTCTGAGACAGGGTCTCATGTAGCCCAGGATGGCACTGAACTCTATATGTAGCTGAGGATGACTTTGAACTTGTGATCCCCTCGCCTCTACCCCGAGTTCTGCTACTATGTGTGTGTGCCATTATACCTGGTTTTCTGCCATTCTGGGAATGGACATAGTCAACAGTCCAGTGTAGAGCTGGGAGCCCATTTAACAAGATCCAGGTGCTCTCAGATTCAAACTTCATCCTTTGGCATCATCATCTTTTTTAGAGACCCTAACATGTCACCAGCCCTCTAGTGAAAGCTGCACCTTTTGCATTTGTAGAAACCCAAGAAAATCAAACAGAATCCTGAAGTGCAAACTCCATCATAGATTTTGGACCCTTTCATTTTCAGATACCTCAATACCCAGTGTATAATTGGCACACACTGATCAGACTGCCATTCACTGGAGAGAAGACTGTTTTCTATGCATTACAAATTCCAGATATAATTCAGCCTGAGGATAACTTCTTCAAATCAGGTGATGTTCCTCAGGAGCCATCTACCTTGTTTTTGGGTTTTTTTGTTTGGTTCAGAGGAACGGAGAGTGAGTCTCTGGAGAGACATCATGTAGCTGCCAAGAAAGCAAGAGGTTTGGACATCACCAGTAAGCCAAGATTATGTGGAGATACACAGATTAATAGAAATAGGGTCATAGTTAAGAGAGAGAGATAGCTAATAAAAAGCCTGAGCCATTGGTCAAACCGTTTATAATTAATATAAACCTCTGTATGTTTATTTGGGACTGACTACAATGGCTATGGGACTGGGCAGGACAGAAACTTCCGTCTAAATAAGCCCTATGAATTGGAGGTCCTGTCTGCCTTAGCAAAACACAGCACTCTCTCAAAGGTGGGCAGCCTCATGAGGGGCAGTCCTGCAGGGTGCTGGGGTCCCATCCAGGACAGGAAGTGATGACCCTTCTCTCATAACAAGCAGGAGGCATCATTTATGTGTGAACAAGGAGCTTGCTAGTTCTATGGGGTGTCAGGCAAGCTCACAGAAAAACAAACCCAAAGGCTGAAGTACACCAAATAAAAATAAGGGAAGGCCAGGCATGGCCACACACACACCTAATCTCAGACAAAGACAGGGAGAGCTCTATGAGTTCAAAGACAGCCTGGTCTACATAGTGAGTTCCAGGCTGGCCAGGGCTACATGGTGAGATCCTGTCTAGAAAAAAGACAAGGGTGTTTGAGGACAGAGAAGGCTTGGTGGAAAGGCAGGTGGGGTTTCAAGGCAGCAAAGAAAGTAACCACGTGACTTGCACTGGGCAGGAGCGGCTCCGGGAAAGTAAAGTTGTGGGAGAGAGGCCAGGAATCTGGGCGATCTTTGGGGACTCAGGGCTTCGAGCCTTTGTAAGCTAGGTGCACCGTGATCACAATGCAGCCTCATCATCCACGAATGCACACACACAGAGGAGCAGTCTTGAGCCCTTTCAAGTTGAAACAGAAAATTCTCACTATTACAGTGTTTCCAAATTTAGCCCTGACAGCAGAGGCAGCCACAGCAAAGCGGCAAGTGTGCTTGTTTAAGGACTGGAAAAGCATCCTTCATGGTTCTCTGCTGTCAGGTCTGCAGGCACAAGGGCTCCAGCTGGAACCCTTCTACAGATATGATCTGGACCTGCCTAGCTCTTCATTCCTTCCAGCTTTGGTTTCCCTAGTCAGTAGTAGAGTCCTAGTAAGGACTGAGTCCCACGGGAGATATACTGTCCGGCATGTAGGAAGTCTTCCAAGGAAACAGCTGTGTGTGTTTGGGGGAAGACAGCTGGAAACGGGTGTCACTGGCCAAATCTACGTGTCACGGTATTTTGTTTTCTCCAGCACTTGTGCCTGTCAGTAGTGAACACCCAGGGCACACTGTGAGGTGACTGAATGACAAGCTATATACCAGACACTGTAGGGAACTGGGTGTTTCCCAAGGGACCAATCTACAGGACAGGCGCTGGAAGCCCAACGCTGAGATGAGGACACAGGGACACAGACTAGCGCATGTCTTAACCAGGGCTTCTACCACAGTGATGAAATGAATGATGATAGCAACTTGGATAGGAAAGGGTTTATTTCACTTCCACATCACAGTCCATCACTGGAGGAAGTCAGAGCAGGAACTCAAGCAGGGCAGGAGCCTGGAGGCAGGAGCTAATGCAGAGGCCATGGAAGACTGCTGCTTACTGGCTTGCTCTCCATGGTTTGGTCAGTCTGCTTTCTTATAGAACCCAGGACCATCAGCTCAGGGTGTGGCCCCACCTACAACAGACTGGGCCCTCCCACATCATCAATCAAGAAAGTGTACCAGGCCAATCTGGTGAAGACTTTTTTTCTCAATTGAGTTTCTTTCTTCTAAAAGCAGTCTAGGTTATGTCAGGATGACATAGAACTAACGAACACACAGAAACTTAGGAGTTAAGGTACCTGTTTCAGGTGACCTGTTGACCCCAGATCCTAACTGAACACTTCAACCATTGACTTCGGTTGCAGAGTTTAAAGCTAAGTTCCTTTCCTTGGAGGTAAGGAAGTTGAGATAAGGCTACAGAATCAGATAAAATAATGTATAACTGACTTGTCATAGTGATAGCACAGTGACCAATTTAAAGAAGAGGCAAGCCGAGTCTTGGGAAAGACAGCCTCTTGCTTGCCAGCCTCAACCACCAAGACTGTCAGCAGCCAAGTTTGTCTACTGAGGCCTGACCACCCATCATCCTGTGTTCTCTGAGAGCAGGTACATCTGAGATAACGAAGATAAAATTGGGTGATTACATCAGCCGGAGTCAGACTCTCCAACTAAAATAACAAGTGACATTCAAGGCCAAAAGTGCACAGCGATGACTGGTCTCCTCTGGTACAACAGTTGCTGTTAATAGCCACCTATTTGTAATTTGGGGCTTTCCCCAGGATAGTGTGGGGTTTTGGCAGGAACAGCAGCTGCTTTGGGGCTTAAAATCAGCATAAGAGAAGCTTGGGAGACTCTTGCTAGTCAGAACCATGAACAGCAGGGGATCTCGAGAGCACGGTCCAGTGTTGCCCCGGAATTTAACCAGTTGCCAACCAGTGAAGTCCAAGGCCAAAAGGCTTCTCTGTTCCTGATGTTCTTTAGGTGAGGACAAGCCACAGCTGGCCAGCAGCTGGTAGCAGTGCTGAAAGAGCTCAAACTCCACAGAACCCAGACTTGAACACCAGGCTAAACTGAGATGAGTCTGAGTGTGGCTTTATACACAGTTGTTTTCTTGGTATCTCATAGGTGACATTTGTAGAAGAATAAGAGCACCTGTTTTACAGGAACAAGGGAAAGAGTGAATACAAGGTCCCTGGTGTCCCAAAGGCGTCGGCAAACCACAGTCACTTACTGTTCTGATAGTCACTGTTATTGTGGCTACTGAGAATGTTACGATCAAGGTTATGGCTGAAGAACCACCTTGCCTCCATCTTACATTTAAAGCATCCCTCCCCTCCCCTGCCAGGGGTTTCTCCGTGTAGTTTTGGAGCCTGTCCTGGAACTCGATGTGTAGACCAGGTTGGTCTCAAACTCACAGAGATCTGCCTGCCTGATTAAAGCATCTTGCAGTAAAAACTGGTTTTGTTCTTGTTTATGATTAAGCCTCTGTTTCGTTAGGCCCCACTTTTAACCTTAACAACAAATGGTTCTGTGCTGCCTGTTCCAGAAAGGGCAATCGTGTCTTTGTTTCAAAAAGTTGTTTATACCGTCTTGCAACTCTACCTTTGTTTTAAAAGGTTAAATGACCACCTAGGTTGTGATTACTTTGTTCTGATTACCTGTTACTTTCTGCTCCTGTAATCCAACCTATTTCCCCATTTGGAAACCCTGTATCCCTGAGCTATAAACACCTCGTCTTCCTTACATCCAACACTGACTTTTTCAGCCCTACCTTAGGGGAAGAAGCCAGTGTACGGGAATCAAAAGGTTTGCTTTAATTAAATGCTTGCTTTAATTAATTTTGCCATGATGATTTGGGTTGGTGGTCTTTCTCTTCCAATCTTTGGGATTAACACAGCATCTGAAACAGACACCATTTCTTCCAAGGTAGGACCTTCCTGTAAAGACATTGGCAGACATGTCTTCAGAAAAAAACATTTATTAGAAATTGGGCATGGAGGCACATGCCTGCAATTCTAGGTCTCAGGAAGTTGAAGCATGAGCATATCTTGAGTTTGAGTATAGCCTGGGTTACATAGTGAGGTCCAGGCAAAAGATTTAGGAAGGAGACAAAGAAAAAACAATGGGAAGTAGTCAGGCAGTCAGGCAAGCAGGAAGGAACCGGCATCCATTAGAAGAGGGGCCTTCCAAGCACTTCCCTCTCCTTGACTCTAAGTAGCATCTTGAACTCAATTCACACCCCAGTGGTCGGGCTCAGGGGTCCCTGGAGCCTTCTCTCTAATGGAAATGCTCTTAGCAGGTCCCTCAGTTAGCTAGGATCTTAGAGGGCTACCTTGGGGCTTTCGCTTGTTGAAGACATTGCAGAGACCAGTAATACAAGGAAGGATTTTCTTTTTCTTTCTTCCTTCCTTTTTTTTTAAAGTTTTTTTCGAGATAGGGTTTCTCTGTATTGTTTTGGAGGCTGTTGGTCCAGGCTGGTCTCGAACTCACAGAGATCCGCCTGCCTCTGCCTCCCGAGTGCTGGGATTAAAGGTATGCGCCACCAACTCCCGGCTTCTTTCTTCCTTTTTTATAAATTTATTTATTTTACATCTTGGCTGAAGTTTCTCCTCCCTCATCTCCTCCCAGCCCCTCCCCCCAAAAAATCCACTCCTCTGTTTCTGTTTGGGAAAGGACAGGTCTCCCCTGAGTATCAACAAAACATGGCATGTCAAGTTTGCAGTAAGACAAAGCACCTCCCCAGATATTAAGGCTGGGCAAGGTGATCCAGTATGGTTAGTAGGGTCCCTAAACCCAGTAAAGAATGGGAGACCCCCGGCCCCCCCCCCGGTTCTCATTGCTAGTAGTCCCATGAGAGGACCAAGCTACACAACTGTAACATATATGCAGAGTGCCTGGGTCAGTCCCATGCAGGCTCCCTGGTTGTCAAGTTCAGTCTCTGTGAGCCCCTGTGAGCCCAGCTTAGTTGATTTGTGAGTTTTCTTGCGGTGTCCTTGACTCCTCTACTCCTGCAATCTTTTCTCCCTGTACAGGATCCCCTGAACTCTGTCTAATGTTTGGCTGTGTGTCTGCATCTGTTTCCATCAGTTGCTGGGTGAAGCCTCTCTGAGGACAATTGAGCTAGACACCAATCTGGTCACAGGAGACAGGAAGGATTTCTTGCTGCTCTTACTCCTGTCCTGTCTCTAGGTTACCTGGCCAGGTAGGAGCCCTGAGTCTTCTGGGTGCTTCATGCTTCCTTTAGATTTATTCTATCCGGCAGGGTCTCTCTCTGCCTGCAGCTGGTGACCCCTAGTGGATAGAAGCGAAGTCTGTGAACTTTAACTTCAGACACGTGGCCTGGGAGCCTGGACTTGGGCTCTCAAGAATAAAGCTGCTCTGGGGTTTCTTGGCTTTGGGGACCACTATCAGTTGTCACTTAGGGGATCAGAGGTCATGGTAGACTGCAGAGATGTTACTGGAATTTTTACAGGCAAAGCCTGGGTCCTGGCTGCCCCAATCACCTAGACTCAGCATCTCATCTCCAATATCTTCAAGAGACAGGTAATAGTGAACAGCAGAGAGAGGAGATTTAGTCAATGTAACCACACTGGGAAGAGGAAAAAATACGGAGGTCTGACAACTACTCTCAAGTCCATCTCTAGGGTCCTGAGAGGAGGTTTGGGGTTAAGCTCAGGGTAAAGGGTATGGATAACTATACAGACCGAGTCAAGATGTGGTCCCACCCATCAGCGACCTGTTACTGTCTTAGTTCAGTCTCTTTACAAGGGACCTTACACAAGGTGTCAGAACCATCCCAGGAGGCAAGGTCATCCTCTGGCTAACGCTGGGATTCAACCTTTCCATTCCACTGTGGAATTCCTGGGGGAAACCATAATTCTTGGAGGTTCATTGTTTCCACAATCAGATAGCTGAAGCATCTCTTTCGATTAGCCTCTTTCCTGCCAGGACTGTAACAGTGTCTTCATTCCAGTCTGTGGTTTTGTGGGTGTCATGGTTACACAGCCGCTTGAACTGATTGAATGGGTCTTAACGACCGAGTCCTCTGTAGTCAGAGAAAGCTTGAGCTCTTGGCATTCCCCCTGGAGGACAGCATTGTAATGGGCACTTGGCTGCAACCACAGTAGAGGAAGAGGTCCTGCACTGATGCTTTAATCCTACGGCCGGCTTCCAGGTGCCCTCATTTTCAATCCCAGATCCATGGAGCCAGTGTACAGCTTCAGTAACAGAGAAGACAGATGATCAGAGGGTGGGCTGTGTTCTCACACCCCCTGCTGACAGGCAGAGGATAGGGGCACACACTGTGCTCTTTCTGATGCCCAAGGCCCTGCTTGTTGCTCTAAACACCATCTCATGCTCCCCTCCACCCCATCCCTAACCCCAGGAAAGAAGATGAGCTGCCTGCAAGTTCGAAGCTTCCATGGTGAGCTGGTTCACGTGCAACTCAACAGTACTGAGCCTTAAAGCCTGTCGCTAGGTCCTGTGTGGCACCCACCCTCCCTGCCCCTGCTGCTCTTTGTCTCCATCCTTTTCTCTCCACAGCCTCCCTGCGGCCTCCCTTGGCAAGACCTTTAGTTCAGTGGCCTTCAGCCATTCACAGGGTGTCTCTCTCTGCCTCTGTAATTCATCCCCCTAGCAATGACAACCTACAAGAGACCACATCCCTTGCCTCCTGTAAGAGTCCTTGGTGCGTTCTTTGACTGTCTGGGTAACTGTCCTGTCCCCCTGCTGGCATATGACTACAGTTTCTGGCACTCTCTCAGTGAAACAGATACAAATAATCACACTTTACATAAAATGGCTTCCACACCTGTGCCTGTCCCCTTCCCCACAACTTAATGGTCTTCTCAGGAGATACATCTGACCTTTCCTCCTTTCACAGTTTTTGTTTGTTTGTTGCTTGTTTTTTGTTTTGTTTTGTTTTAAATTGAAGAGTCATTTCCTAATTCTGACTGGAAATGTTTTTTTGTGATGTCATCCCCCCTCTCTGGTATTTTCCAACCCCTGTTCCTGAGGTGAATGAAGACGACAGAGACTGTGGAAAATGAGAACTTGAGCCAGGCGAAGGAAGCCACATGAAGGATACAGGAAAAGCAGACTGGCCTGGGTGGATGTTCGCAGAGGATGTCCTGCTAGTTTATGTGACGGGAGACACTCGTGATTCTTTCCCTCTGCGGCAGGGTGGGGAGCAGATCCAGATAGTGAAGGTGGTGATGTCATGGGGTGGGATCAGGCTGAGGTCAAAGTGCAAGGCTGCTGCTGGCCCACAGTGCAAGGCCATGGGGCTTGGAGCAATCAGGTTATGGATGAGCTACGGTCAGCTGGGGTAAGAGAGCGAGGATTCCTGGCAGCTGGCTTTCTAACCTCATTCACACTTCTGAGAGCCATTCTGGGAGCCATGCCCCGAGGTCCTACAGGAGGCCACTTTTCCTTCTCTTGTGCACATCCTGCTTCATGTCAGGGTCACCCTTAGGCTGACTACACACTAGTGTTTGCCTCATCTCTACTTGGCCACCAGCAGTGGGACACTGAGCCGTAGCCAGACTTTGACAGAGCCCTCTTCTCCAGCTGTTCTTTTGGAAGCTGGTGCCAAACCGAGGCCACTTGTTTTGTTACCCCTAGGAAATTCACCCAGGAAGTCACTTGTCACCCTGGACCCTGCTGTGTCTGAACTTCTCTGAATTGGAGCCAACTGAGCTCCCAATTCTTTGCTTAAGACGGTTTGAGTTTCTGCAGTGAGCAACCAAAAGAAGTCTGAACTAACTCAACAAACAGCTCACTGAGAGAGAGACCCGAGTTTAAAGACCCAGAATGGCTTGTAACTCCAGCACTGGGGAGGTGGAGGCAGGAGCATCAAGAGGTCAAGGTCAAGAGGTGAGGCCAGCCTCAGCCACTGGAGACATTTGTATTAAGAGAGGCCTGGGAATCAGGTGTTGGTGGCGCACGCCTTTAATCCCAGCACTCAGGAGGCAGAGGCAGGCGGATCTCTGTGAGTTCGAGGCCAGCCTGGCCTATGAAGTGAGTTCCAGGACAGGCTCCAAAGCTACACAGAGAATCCCTGTCTTGAAAAACGTGGGGGGTGGGGGTGGGGGTGGGGGTAGAGAGAAGTCAGAGGTATGAGACTGAGAGGAAGGGAACAGTGGAGGGCAGCAGGTACAGCCAGCACAGGCCCTCAGAGTGACCGGGAATTGTCTCCCAGCTCCACCATTAGACACTCTGTCCCCCGGAATTTGAAGATACAGTGCAATGACCACACCAAGGAGAGCTGTAAACCTGCAGAGTGTGACTCTTACACCCCTGTCCAGCCCCAGAAGGCCAGTTGCCAGCCCTCACCAGCCCTAACTGGTTTGTTTTCTCCTCAGCCCTGGTATGGGAACGGACCCTATTTTATTTATGGTTTCATTCTCACAAGGCACCAAGATTCAGGTGACTGCTGGTGACATGCTTTCTTCCCCTCAGGTGAGCACCACCTCCCAGTCCCTCCCAGGTTCCCCTTCTTTGCCGAGTCTGTGATGTCATGGAAAAAAAGAATGGCCACTGTGTTAGTTACTCATAGATTCCTGAGGTCCAGTACCTCATGGAAGAAACTTAAGATTTGCTCCAGGTTTACTTTTGCTCACAGTTTCCAGAGGGTACAGTCCATTGTGTTGGGAAAGGATGGCAGGGCAGCTCCATGATGGTAGGAGCAGAAATTGAAGAAAGGAGCCAGGGGCCGGGGAGATGACTCAACCACACAAGCCTGAGGACCTAGTCACCAGAATCCACATGAAAAACACAGTATGGTGCTTGTGCTTGTAATCCCAGTGCTAGAGAGGTGGAGACAGGTAGAGCTGGGCTTGCTGGGTAGCCAGCCTAGCCTACTGGGTGAGTCTCGGGCCAGAGATACACACACACACACATACACACACACACACACACACACACACACACACACACACACACACACACACACACACACACCACACTCGAGTAAGGGGAGGAAAGGGAAGGACCCAGGGATAATATATGACCCTAATACTTGCCCTGGTGAGCCACTTCTTCCAGAAAGGCTCCATCTCCTAATGGTTTAAAGAGGCTGGAATGTGACTCTATCTTGGACACAGAGCAACTCCATTGTAAATAATGGCCTAAATCTGAGTCCAGGAAGTCCCTCAGCCAGTTTAGCCAATCAGCTAAATAGTTTCAAATCTGGCCGTATAAATCTGAGAGACCCAGAGTTGCAGATAAGGTTGCTACTAACCATATGTAACAACAACAACAAAAAAAAAAAAAAAAACCCCACAATGGATGAAACTGTTACTAACCCCATCCAATCAACATGTGCCCGATGTAACTATTTCCCAGCTGCCCACTTAGAACAGAGATACTTAGAATTCTCCAAGTCGCCTTTGTCATCATTGACATTTTACATGTATGCTGGCTATTTCTGCAGAATAAATGCGCTTGTGTTTGCATACTCTTTGAGTCTGGGGTCTTCCTCCAGCAATTCTCAGACCCTTACAGGGTCTATAACTCAATGAAGACAGCCTTGGGGGGGGGGAGCAGGTATTCAAGTACTCTAGCCTATGGGAACATTTCAGATTCAAAGGTTGACTGCCCGGGCCCCAGCCCCTAAACCCCAGCACAGGCTCACCTGACTCCTCACAGGAGTCGTCAAACTCCACCTGGAAGAAGTAACCAGTGTTCCAGAGGTACCTGCAGGATGTAGCATTGTAGGAGACCCTGAGTGGTGCCAGCTGTGGGTCATACACACTGTCCCTCCATTGGATGTTGATGGGAGACTGCCGGGTACCTCCCAGTGAGGAGACTGGGCCAGTCCAGAGGGGGTGCCCTGGAGACAGAGAGGACATCTTGACTGAGGGGTCAGTAGGACAGGCATGAAGCAATAAGGACCCAGCTCTGAGAAACAAGCCCAGCAGGGAGCCCTGGAACTTCCTGCCCACCCAGCCACTTAACTCCTATACACACACGTGCAAGATCTTGGCTCATTCACCTGGCCTGTGCCTATGCGCTCTCTTCTTCTGTGTGTGCTCATTGTTTAGAGAGTGACCACAAGGAAAAGAAGGGAGGTCTTTGTTTCCGTGATAGGAACAGCAGCAGTTGGAACAAGGGGGACCTGAAAAGTCCCAGGGAGCCACTTGGTGGAGTAGAGATGAGAAACTATCGTGGTGCTATATTATTTATGATTTATTAAAACTGAAGATTCAGAAAGCAAAGTCAGCCTCAAGCTCCAGACATCGGGCAGTGGTGGCACACACCTTCAATTCCAGGACTCAGGATTAAGAGGTAGACAGATCTGAGTTCAAGACCACTCTGGACTACTGAAGACTGAATCAGAGCTCACACCTTTAATCCCAGGATTTGAGAGGTATAAAAGGTAGAGACACTCAGTCTGAGGAATAGTCTCTAGCCACGTTGAGGAGAGGACAGCAGTCTGAGAGAATCTGAGGAGCAGTGACATCGGGAGCAGTTTGAGGATCGCCTCTTTGGTCTGAGCTGAGGTAGAGATAAGAGCTACTGGCTGGCTGCTTTGCTTTTCTGGTCTTCAGCTTGAAGCTTGAACCCCAATATCTGTCTCTGGGTCTTTTACTTATTGTGCAACAAACTATAGGTTCCAGTTGCTCAAAGAGTTTCATGAAGCTACCAGGCCTCAGGAGCCAATGGTTCTGGATATCATAGGCCCCAGAACCATAAAGCTATAAGAAACAAAGGTGGTGGAACACACCTTTAATTCCAGCACTTTGAAGGCAGAGGCAGGTGGATCTCTTTAAATTCAAGGCCAGTCTGGTCTACAGAGTGAGTTTCAGGTGCCAGCCAAGGTTGCATAGAGAGACCCTGTTTTCAAAACACAACAAAACAAAACTGAAGTCCCAATACTCAAACCCACCTAGGAACTGTAACATGATCAGGTGTTGCCTGCTGCTGATCTCTGCTATAGGAAGTCTAGGATTAGACCAGCTGTCAGACACCAGGCTGCTGCCAAGGAAGCCCCAGAGCAATAAACCTCCAACCTGTGTACCTAGAGCCATGAGCCCTTGGCTTTTAAGCTCTGGAGCAATCGTCCCTTGGCTCTCATGGCTTGGAGCGGTTAGCCTCTGGGGCTGTCAGTCTAGTTCCTAGTTCTTGGCACTCAAGGGCCTAGGACTCCCAGCTTCCTTGTTCTTGCTCAAAATACCTGTTTGAGTGGAACGGAAGCATCCTAACAAGTTGACTGGTAACAGCCCCATGGGTCACAGACATGGAATGTGCACTGGCTCTTGTGCTTGCCCCACAGTCCAGCAAAGATGTGGCACTCCTTACCCCATGGTACCTCCCGCTGGTCCCAAAGACCTCTGCAGATCGCTCCTGCTTCTGCCCATGTGTGCCCTTTCTTGTGATATATAACAAGACTTGAGAGCCACCACAACCAGCTGGAATGTTGCAGCCATATAGGGCCTCATCAGTGTGTCCCTTTCCTAGTTGCCATTGTAACGCAAAGTGTCAGCAGAAATCCTGCTCTTTGTTGGCCTGTACTGTTACACGAATTCTAACTGGTTTTAACATAAAAACCCAGAGTCAGATATTGGAGTGAATGCTGAAAGACTAGAGAAGTAAAGGGGCCAACTATTAGAGAGATCTTTTACCTCTACAGAATTCTCAACCAAAGTGGGCAAGATCCTATCTCTAGACTGAATCCTCAGATTGCATCCATCTCTACAAATCTTCAGACTGCTGCCTCAGCCTGCTTCAAGCTCCTGTCTCCTCCTGCCTTATCTTCCTTTCTCTGCCCAGCTATGTTCCTTCCTGCCTCTACCTCCTTAGTGCTGGCATTAAAGGTGTGTGACTCCAAGTGATGGGATCACCTTTGTATGAGCTCTGTTTCTCTTTTGACATGTTTCTCTTTTGACATGTTTCTCTCTCTCTCTCTCTCTCTCTCTCTCTCTCTCTCTCTCTCTCTCTCTCTCTCTCTCTCTCTCTCTCTCTCTCTCTCTGTCTCTCTCTCTGCTTTTTTGAGATAGGGTTTCTCTGTATTGCTTTGGAGGTTATCTTGGAACTTGTTCTGTAGGCCAGGCTAGCCTCGAACTCACAGAGATCCACCTGCCTCTGCCTCCCAAGTGCTGGGATTCAAGATGTGTGCCACCACTGCCTAGCCTCTATGGCTGTGGCTAGCTTTGCACTCTGATCTTCAGGCAAGCTTTATTTGTTAGATCATAAACAAAATATCACCACACTGTATTCTATTTTATTTTATTTTTCTGAGACAGGGTTTCTCTATGTAGATCTGGCTTGACCTCAAGCTCACAGAGATCTCCTTGCCTCTGCCTCCTGGGTACTGGAGTTAAAGCAGTCATGGACCACCAAGCCTGAATTACCTGTGCACTATTAAGAGGGCCTTGGAGCAGCAGGGGTCTTGACCACATCTGGGGTAAGAGAGACTCAGTTTACATGTTACAAACTATGCATGTGATCTTTCCACTGGACAATGGGTGTTTAACACAACTGCAGAAGGCTGCATTTACACCAAATGCAGGAGTGTCAAAAGGTCCTACCAGACCTCTCTTCCATCTTAGCATCCTACCAGAGCTCTCTTCCAGCCTGGCATTTTAGGCTTCCCTGACTCAGAAACTTGAAGTGTGAGAAGAGTGGCTATTTTAGGATCCATTTGCTGAGCTGTGTAAATGAGACCACCAAGAGGGAAACATTTATACTGAACAAAGCATCTGCCACCAAATGAGGGGGAGCTGCTCTTTGGTACATCTAAAAGTGTTTATGCCACCTGAATATGAAATGAGTCTGAAATAGTTACTCACACTGCCCTCATATGATGACCTCTCATAGCAAGATAAGGTTCAAGCTAGGTAAAGTTGGCCTCATGGTCCAGCATGCTGGTGCTCCCCTTTAATTCCAACATTTGTAGGCAGAGGCAGGTATACCTCTGTGAGTTCAAGGCCAGCCTGATCTACATACTGTTGGGGGTGGATATTTGATCACAGTACGAATCTCAAGTTAGCATTTGTGTTTATTGAATAAAATTAACCTTGGGTTAGGAGGCTGATTTAGCAGAAAGTAATCATAGACCATCAGAGGGCATCTGGAAGAGACAGAGAGACACACACCAGAAAGAGTTGAGAGGGATTTTGAATGGCACAATTTATTTATTTATTTATTTGTTTTGGCGGAGCAGAAGGACATGTTTTTTTGGGAGATGCCAGCCAGGAGAGGTTAGCTTGTTGCTACTCAACCTTTCTGAGCTAGCAGGTTTTCACCCCAGCCTTTGGATCTCAAGTTTTATTTATAAATAGATCAATAGAGATTTAGTGAAAGCTACCTTTAGTGACAGTGACAGAGCCAGTGCCTGCAGGTACAGAATTCCCACTAGACTCCAGCCTGAGTGGCCAGGCTGCTCTCAGAGAAGCAGTTCAGTAACTGCAAAGTTGCAATTGCTGGCTGAAATGGTAGTAGCCACTGTGGCGAAGACCTCTCTCTCTCTCTCTCCCTCTCTACCTATATATATATGCATATATATCATTATAATAAGTTGGTTTCACATGTGAAGTAATGTAAATAAAACAGAATTTAGTTTTTATGTATTTATTTTGTTTTTTGTTTTTTACGAGACATGGTTTCTCTGTATTGTTTTGGAGGCTGTTGGTCCAGCCCAGCCTCGAACTCACAGCGATCCGCCTGCCTCTGCCTCCCGAGTGCTGGGATTAAAGGCGTGTGCCACCACTGCCCGGCTATTTTGGTTTTTTAAAGACAGGGTTTCCTTGTGTAGCTTTGGAGCCTGTCCTGAAACTAGCTCTTGTAGACCAGGCTGGTCTTGAACTCACAGAGATCTGCCTGCCTCTGTCTCCCAAGTGCTGGGGTTAAAGGCACTTGGGCATGAACCTTTTAGTAGGTTTATCATGCTCACAAGTTGATGGATATTCCATGTGAGGGGTGAGCCACATCTGTTCAATGCATTTCTCATACACCCCAACTCCCTCATCCCTCCCACTCAGCCAACAGCCACCAGGGATGTAGTTTCCTCATGGCAAGCCCAATCATAAAACATAGTTAAAGCTCCTGCTTGCCAAAAGAGAGACAGGCAGGCAGATCTCTGTGAACTTGATGCCAGCCTAGTCTACAGAGTGAGTCCCAGGATAGCCCCCTACTGTCACTGGGTGTGACCCCTGGTAGTTTGCTTCCACATGGGATATCAGTGGACATGATATAAACAGACAGGTGGCTCTCAGAATTTAAGTCCAGCCAGGTCTACATAGAGAGTTCCAGGCCAGCCTGAGAGTTTCACAATATATAATGAGACCCTGTCTCAACTAAACCAAACCAAATCAAACTAAATCAAACCAAAAAACTTCTAAGAATGTGCAGCCAGGAGATGACAAGGGTTGATAATTAGTTCTCCTGGGCAGTAAAACCTTTGTGGAGGGGTATTCACATGCCTGGATGTTTGTAAAAGGCAAAGGACAATCTTGGGTGTCATTTTTAGGTGTTACCCAACTTTCTTTTTCTTTTTTCTTTTTTTAGGCATGTTCTCTCATTGATCTGGATCTCACTGAGTATGCTATGTTACCTTGACATTGAAGCCCAAGGATCTGCTTCTCTGCCTCCCCAGCAAGACTGGCCTCAGTGAATTCCAGTTGCCCCTTGTAGCTATGTCCAGCCAGGCCAGAGGGGAGCACATTGGTGACCAGCAGAAGGCCTGTGATTGGTGCATACCCAATCCTTTATTTGCATGCAGGGCTGTGCTGTGATTGGTGTAAACCCTTGTCACACCTACCTCTGACTATATAACTAATTTACTTAGCTCCCTTTTGGAGTCAGCTGGGGGACACCTCTCTGTTTTGTCCTCTCATTTCGCAACATCAGGTCCATTTTTAAAAAGGCTTAACACGGTGGTGGTGGTGGTGCACATCTTTAATCCCAGCACCTGAAAAGCAGAGGCAGGCCGATGTCTGAGTTAGAGGCCAGCCTGGTTGGTGGAGAGAGTACCAGGACAGCCAGGGCTACCAGAGAAACCCTGTCTCAGGGGTGAAGTGGAGTAGGGTGGGGTGGAGAAGGCTTCTCTAAATGACCCTGTCTTGGGGCTGAGCAGTTAGTAGGAAGAGAAGACAGAGGAGGCAGTGGGGGTGGGGTGGCGGCAGTATTGATACGAGTGTCCGTAGCCGCACTGAGAGGGCAGTTGAAGAGTTCCGACAGGTGATGGAGTGAGGAGCAGAGCAGTGGTGACATTGCACCCTATGAAAACAGGTGAAAAGCTGCCAACCTCTGTCACCAGATGAGTTCCAGGGAGCTGCCAAACTTTAAGGGCCAAACTTCAGACACTGTAGGCATGACATGGATTGAAGGTCCCCTAGGCGCATTCCACAACAGAAACACTAGCAACTGCTGCCTGCTGCTGCTGCTCACAGCTGTTAGAGACAAGGACTACAGCAGTTGCCACGTGCCTGCCGGGGTTAAAGTGCAGAGCCACCAGCCCAGTCACAGGAGGGAGGCCCCTAGTCAGGTCTGTGATGTGACAGACTTGTAAAACTCATTTCCTGGTATGACAATGAATTCGGCTACAGCAACAGGGTGGTGGACCTCATGGCTTACATGGCCTCCAAGGAGTAAGAAGCCCACCCTGGACCATCCACCCCCAGCAAGGACTCGAGCAAGTCCCTGTCCAAGCCCCACACTGATTGTCTCCCTCATGGTTTCCATCCCAGACCCCAGGATAAAATAAGGAGGGGCTTAGGGAGCCCTACTCTCTTGAACACCATCAATAAAGTTCACTGCAGTCCCTCCTCCAAAAAGCTCAGAGCCACCAGCCTAGTCACAGGGGGGGGGGACGGGGGAGACCCTTGGTCAGGTCTGTGATGGGACACATTTCATTGATTCCCCATGGGAGACCATACCCTTTCTGAGGAGTGGATGGGGGAGATGGGGGAAGGGAAGGTGGAAGAGCAGGATGAAGGGAGGAAGAACTGGAATTAATATGTAAAATTTAAAATAAAATAGTATTTTTTAAAAAAGCTCAGAGCCATGAGCCTTGAACCTGAGATCCTAGAGCCAGAAGACTCGGGCTTATAAAACCCAGGGGGGTGGGGGTGGGGCCCAGCTTTCAGGACTTGGAGCTGTGAGCCTCTGGGCTTTGGACTCTCAGAGCCTGGGCTTCCAGCACCACAACAGCTGTTTGCCCACAGGGTGTGTCTGGGTAGAAAAGGACCTGGGCTTGCTGACCGGAAACAATGACCTTGTTTTGTTCTTTTAACAACTTGGAGTGGTAAATACTCTTACTATCCTTCCTTGACAGCTGTGGAATGTCCTCCACATTTGTGTGACATGACTGCAGCCATCTTAGAATTAGAGCAGCTGTGATCACCCACAGGAGATCCATATCATGTGCTCATTAACATTTCTTCACAGGAGTTGGAGTACAGTCATGAGACAGACCCTCATCTGAGATCACAGCCATTCCCTCTTCCATGGCTGTATGCAAGCCTTCCCTACCTGCATGTGGTCTTGGAAGGTACTAGACTATAAAGATGGTACAGGCCATGGCCCTGGTGCAGGTTGTGTGACAATCTGAATCGGTGTGCCCCTCCAGTATGGTTGGCCTTACAGGGAGGCTGGTCAGGGCTGGGTTCTGTATCTCTAACAGGCTGTCTCTCAGAAGGTACTGCACATCTGGGGACCCATGAGAGATGGCTGTGTCCATGGAAGAACAGGAAAGGGGAGGGAGGTGACAAAGTTTCCATCCCAGATGCTCTTGGGTGGGGGTGTGACGCGTGGGTCACAGTGGTTGATTTATGGAGGGCAGTTTGGATTTCATACTCCCTGCATCTCTGAGTGGCTCCTGTCTCCAGAGTCTGGACACTGCCATGGGACCACTGGAGGATGACGTTCATCCCTCATGCTCTTTGTCATCCTTCCAGGCCTGAGCTCCTGCTTGACAGGAGCATGCTTGGAAGCCCGGCTGCTTCTTTGGTTGTCCCAGGCTTTGCAGACAGAGCTGTGTGGTATTGGGTACCCTGGGGTGAATAAGAGCCTGTGTGCACCAGGCTTTCCACACTGGCTTCTCACCAGATGCTTGAGACAGAATCTGTCTTGTCTATTCTGTGGATGGGGAAACTGAGGCTTAAGAAAGCAAGGCATTTAGTAAAGTTGCCATCTCTTCAAAGCCACCTGCTGTCTCCACTTAGGGCTCAGGGCCTGACCCTTCCAAATGCAGAAGCCCAAAATCTGTAGCCCAGGCAGCTCCAGTGCTGAGTCAGGGCATATAGTTGACCGGGAAGTATCTTAGGGCTAGTTGGAGGCTTGGAGCATGTACCTCCATGTGCAGTACTTCTCCCTCCTTTCTACCTCTGAACCAGAGTTAAGAGCCTCACCCAGGGTCACCAAATGCCAGAGACACTCAACTAATCAAAACAGAAGTCAGTTGGAACTCACTCTGTACACCAGGCTCGCCTTGGAGATCTGCTTGTCTCTGCCTCCCAAGTGCTGAGATTAAAGGCGTGCACCACCACCACCTAGCTCCACGTTGCCTCTTAAAGCCACCCCAAGGACTGCACCGCATTCGCTCACACCCGGGACAGCCTAAGGATCTACTTACGGGCACAGCTGCTGTGTTTCTCTGCACAGGAATGCTGGAAGCGCCAGTGCTGTGGCCTTGTGACACGGAGAGGCCCCGTGTGCGTGAGGATGGCTAAGGGCTTGTGGGAGCCTCTCCCCTGCATTGTGGCTCTGAGCATAGTGTGCCAGTTCCCCGCTGTCTACCTTTGTTTTGGTCAGGGCCACTGGGAAGTGGGGTGCACCTCTGTTATTTTGAGGAACTCATCGAAACTTCTGAACTTAGTGGTTAAATTTCAACTCTTGCCTGTCCCAGTTCAGGAGTGGATGACTGGGGATCAGTGGCCTTGGCTGGGAATGGGACGCTTGGGTCACAGCTCTGGTCGATAAACAGCTGAGCAAGCCTGCCAGAGAGTTCAACTAAGAGGGATCCCCCGAGAGCACCAGGAAAGGGTGTGAAAGACAGTGAGGGTGAAGTGTCCCTGTCCCCTGTGGTATTGACCCTGTTTTGGGGACATGTAGCACAGACACAGAGCTATCACATAAGCGGACAGAAGAGGGCAGGTTCAAGACCATAAGGACTAGTGGAGTCACAGTCCTGAGCGGGGCTGTAACTGGGTGCTTTGATTGCCAAGGGCGGCTGAGATGCCTTGGACCCATCTCCTCAGCAGAGACCCAACTTATTCAAATGTAGTTCCTGAGGTAGGATGCCCTGGAGATGGCGAGACCCTGGGTGCTGCCCAGGGGTTTGCCACCAATACCAACAGTGTTCCTTTCATGCATGAAGGGTCAACACAGGGGCAAAGTGACTTGGTGGCCCTGGCCATGCTGCTTGGATTTTGCGATGGCCTCAGGAAGCCCCACTCTGGATCAGCCATCTGATTGCTCTCCAACACCTTTTCCTAAGGGGGCCATGGGAAGGCAGGTAAGAGTGTTCATCGGCACTATTAAGTTTTGCGTCTGTGAGAGCATGGGCAAGTCTCACAGCACAGATTCCAGATCTCAGATCTACAAAACCTAGACAATTGGGATGAAGTGTGGGTGACCTGTGGGCCCAAGAGGGGGAGAGAGAAGAGAGGAGGGAAGGAGAGACAGAGAGACAGAGAGGCAGACACACAGAGAGGAGAAGACAAAAGGAACTGTGCTTCATATTTTGTATTGTTTTTAATTTTTGCCTTTATTATTTTATTTACATTCAGCTATATAATCAATAAGTTCATTTTAAAAAGGGATAAAAAGTTAAATTGCGTTTTATTTTGTGCATATGTATGCACAGACACCTGTGGAGGTCAGAGGACAACTTGTGGGAGTCAATCCTCTCCTTCCGCCACGTGGGTCCTGGGGTCATCAGGCTTGGTGTCAATCATCTTTGCTAGGTGAGTCATCTTGCTGGCACAAATAGATTCCTTTTATTTCCTTAAGCTGGTTTCTACACTGTGGCATTTATATCTCTGTTCTGAAGATGGAGGAAACTGCTCAGAGTAGTGGCCTGTGTTGGAAGTGCCTCTTAGATGGCAGGTGGCCGGGCCAGGACTCCATGGATTTTGAGCCCATCCCACAAACAATGCTGAGGAGACTGAACTGGAAAGAAAGTACAGCTAGATGTGTGGCCAAGCAGGAGGTCTTCAGGCACATGTGGTCACTACACTGCCGTTGGAGCTCTGGAACACACGTGAGGAGCGCAGCAGATGTGTGGAGAAGACAGGAGGGCCGGCCACCCAACTTGTTGGCTGGCTACAGTGGGGTGTCTGGGGTTGAAGAAGCCTCCATGGGAGCGTGCACTCTGGCTGGAAGGGTGAGGTGAAAACAGCCATGGCTCACAAGGTCACACGTGTGCATCTCTGGCTGGGCTCTGCGGCGCCTGCTCTTCTCTACCCCCTGTGGTGTCAGCTGTGCTGGCTCATGGTGTGGCACCCTCTCTTCAATATGGCATCTTTTGTGGCTGCCTGGAAGATGCTGGCTGGGGGTTCTCTCTGCAGGGCAGCTTGGGGATAAGTGGATCAAGGGCAAGGGTCCCAGGATCCAGGAAGTAGACACTGTTAATTTCCAAAGGCCCAGCCTGGTGAGTAGTTGAAGACATCATGGAGTTCTTCTGGTCTAGCAACTCAGAGGTCAGGGGAAAGGTCAAGGCCTCACTTCTGAAGGGTTGCTCAGGAGGCCAGGCAGGCTCCTCAGTGAGCCAACTTTAGAGCCATGAGTGAGCATGTCAACAGCCCACCCTGCTGCTGCCACTGTCCCCATCTGGAGAAGGACACTCTTTTTTAAATCATTTTTTATTTTAATTTTAAATAGCTTGTTTTACATGTCAATCCCAGTTCCCTCTCCCTCTCCTCCTCCCGCACTCCCCTTCCCCCACCCTCCCACCCTATTGCCAAATCCAGAAGGACACTCTTTTTGGCACACAAAGCTGTTTTCTTCTGTGACCCTGAACTGTCATCTTAGCTTCTGGTGTGAGAGTCTTCATGGACAGCATCATGGGTGAAGTAGGTGAGGAGGAGGAGGAGGAGGAGGAGGAGGAGGGGATTGCCAAAGGCCTTGGTGTGCCTACTGCAAGGAGAGGCTGTTGAGGGACTGTCCCCACAACCTGGGTGGAGGCTAGCAGCCATTCAATACAGGGAACTGTGTCTCTGTCCACCTGAGGGTAAGTCCAGGTCCTGATGATGTGGATCCCCCCTCTCTCCTCAGCCTGTAGTGCGGGGACCTCGCCCATCTGTCCACATTTCTACACTCCCTTCCCCTCCAGGCCTCCATCATCCTTGCTGGCCCCAGAAAAGCCTCTACAGCTGCCCTTCTCCAGGTAAGAAGGATCCCCATTGTTTCCCCAACATCCCAGGCAGAGTGGCTTTTCAAAACACAAACCTGTTCACATTCACCCTTCTCCAAACCTTGACAAGGCTTCCCACTTCTTCTCAGTAAAACATCCAACCTTCCTCTCTGTACCATGGGTGTATGATGTAGGGGCGCTGCCTATTTTTTTTTCTCCGCAAAGAATAGGGATCCTTATGGCTGGTTGGCAGTCGTTCAATGCATGGGGCGATCTGTTCACTTTCTGCTTGGGAATTCTGCTAAGTCCTTTACCCACTCTCCCTTGTGTGTCCATGAGATCTGAAAAGCTCCTAGAGACGAAAGCTGAGATTTGAGAGCAGCAGCAACTCATTAAAGGAAAATGGAGAGACATGCCTGCCTGGTTGTTCAAGCTAGTCAACCAGTTACAGGGGACGCAGAGACAGAAGGATTGCAAGTTCAAAGCCAGCCTGGGTTCCAGGACAATACTTTGTCTCAAAAAAGAGGTATCTCCTTGACTACTCGGATTTGATCCCTGGGATCCAGATGGTAGGAGGAGAGAATGGACTCCCAAGTTGTTCTCTCTTATTTCCATGAAATGCCATGGCACTCAGACAATCCCTTTAACATACACATGGAATAAACAAACATAATCGTAAAATCCAGGACATCAAAAGAAAAGAGGGTTGGGGAAGTGGCACAGTTGGTGAAGTCCATGCTCTGTGATCACGGAGCACAAAACGTGAAGTCCAGAACCCATGTATAATAACCAGGCACAGTGGGGTGGCCTTGTAGTCCCAGAGCTGGGGAAGCGGAGACAAGTGGACCACTGGAGCTCCATAGATGGTCAGCTTCACCCACTCTTCAAGCTCCAGGTCCCACCGAGATACCCTGTCTTAAAAAACAAGATGGGTGACTGCTGAGGGGCATGGTATCCCAAGCACTTATGAACACACACACACACACACACACACACACACACACACACACACACACACACACACACTCACACATTCTCACTCACTCACACACATACTCTCACTCACTCACACACACTCACTCACACACTCTCACTCACTTACTCACACACTCACACACACACTCACACACACACCCACAAACACACTCATACTCTCACACACAGCATTATCACACACTCACTTTCACACACACACACACACACACACACACACACACACAGCTTGATCTTTAATTGTGACCTGATTGGCACATGGACCCGCATTCACCCTTCACTGCTGGAGTTGTTACCGCTCCACCCTTTCGTCACCACTCACTCATGTGCTCGATGGTTCAGCTAAGTGTAATTTGAAGCCTTGGGATGGAGAACCTAAAGCTAAAGCCATGGGTGAAAGGGAGGAAATGGGGATGCTGGGGTGAGCATACTGGGAATGATGTCACCATTACTTTATGTTTTCCATGCATTCAAGCATTCATATGCAGAATTCTCATAAAGAGTTATGCTGGCCGGGCGTTGGTGGCGCACATCTTTAATCCCAGCACTCGGGAGGCAGAGGCAGGTGGATCTCTGTGAGTTTGAGGCCAGCCTGGTCTACAAAGCGAGTTCCAGGACAGTCTCCAAGACAATACAGAGAAACCCTGTCTCGAAAAAACCAAAAAAAAAAAGTTATGCTGATTGAGGTGCGAATCCTCCAGGAGTCTCTGCCCAAGTTCCTCTTGGTACCTCTGGGCTTAGTTCCTGTAGCTGCTCTAATGCTTCCCTGGAGTCTGGGTCAGTTGGAATTTCAGATCTTTATGTTGGGAATACTTTGCAAAATGATTAGGACACAGTGTGAAAACAGACTTTTGTATAGGTCCTGGGGGTGCACCACGTGTCTGGAAGTCAGGGAGCTGGGTGGGGGAAAAGGAAAGGACCCCGTGAGACTTTATTGAAGTCCTGGGTATGATCCCATGCAGCCACCTGTGGCTCCTTGACCTTTTTTTTTTTTTTTAATTTTATGAGACAGGGTTTCTCTGTGAAGCTTTGTAGACCAGGCTGGCCCCAAACTCACAGAGATCTATCTACCTGCCTCAGCATTCCAGGTGCTGGGAATAAAGGCGAGTGCCACCACCGACCGGCTTGCTCCTTGACCTTTTGGCTAAGATCAAATACAAACAAATTTCATGAGGTAGTTTGAGCAAACAGGTCGTTCGAGGAGATGACACATGACTGGCGGGTGGTCCATGTGATATATCTGTCCGTGTGCTAGGGTGGCCTCCATCAAGTAGGTTGAATCCGGCAGTCCCAGGGGCCCGAGATCACCAGAAGGAAGTTATATAAGAAAGAGAATCAAGGCACAGAGGCGCTGTCCGTGGTGATGGCGCCTGTTCCCAGAAGAGAAACTGACTTTTCAACACATCCCACCGGAGCCCTCAACCCCCACCCCGCTGCTGCTGCAAGATGTGGCTGTCTTGGACTTGCTATGTAGTCTAGGCTGCCAATTTGCTTTCTACATGGATGCGAGGGCAACTTTAAATTGTAAGACTTCACACAGACGCCCAAAGCCTGCCTTCTTGGCTCCAGCCACCACCTTCAGCAATTTCTCAACCTCTTTGGACTTCATCCTCATCTCTGTAAATGACAGCACAATTCCAGGTTGAAGTCTTCAAGACACTCCTGAGGCAAAAGTAAAAGTAGCCCAGGGCCAGCCCCTGGGTGGTGGTTTAGATGGGCTGTTAACTCAGTAGGGTCGCCTAAGATCGCCCAGCTGGTGGTTGCACCGAGTCCTGACTTTACTATCGGCATAGAGGAGAGGGCAGGAAACTTAAGGAAAAGTATTTTCTTTCCACGTGAAAATAGCTACCGGATCCTGGTTTGGAGGATTGCTCACTTCGAACAAGAGGAAGAACAAGCCCCAAGAGGAACGTGAATGAGAGACCAAGTGCAGAGACAGCCACTAGTGACATTGTTGGAAACAAGCGTACATCGATGTAGAAGAAGCTCCTATTTCAGGACACAGAAGCAAGTCACATATATTCTCTATCACCGCGATAATGTCCGCGCCACATGCTTGCCCACACCGGACAGTTTTTGAGACGACGTCACTAAACAAGCTCGGAACGTCTGAGACCGACCCACGGCGCGAGTAGGTAGGACCGGTTTGGAAGCGCACGATTTATCTGAGCTGCTGTCACTACAAGTCCCAGCAGCCCTCAGGGCAGGGAAGGGACACAGCCGCCAGAATCCGGATAAACTACAAATCCCAGCAGGCAAATAATAACCGCGGAAACTACCAGTCCCAGAATGCATCGCGCTACACACCATACCCTGGGATTTGTAGTCATCTGGACAGCGTTAGCTTCTATTCACTCCCTTTCAGAAAGGACATACATTTCTCAGATTTTCCACAAGAGGATTTACCGCTTTAGCAAAAAGCACGGATGTGATATGGGAAGTAGGGGCCTCGGGAGTCAACTCTCGGGGTACGGGAGGACAACTGCGCATGTCCGCCAGAGTCCGTCGTCGAAAGCGCGCGCTAGAGGCACCCAGAGCAGGCTCCACCCCCTGTTCTCCTGGCTCCTCCCTCGAGCCCAGAGCCCAGAGAGCCTGCGCTGAGGGCGGGGCGCAGGGCGCGGGGAGGTGCTCGCAGCGCCTGCGCAGAGCGGCTGCTTCTCTCGCGAGGACGGACGCCATTATCGCATCTCCCCGACAAACACCACGAGAATTCCGCAGCCCACACGGTAATTGCAGCTCCCGCAGCCGGTCGCGCCTCCACTCCCCCTTCCCGCGGGGCGAGAGCGAGAGCGAGAGCGAGATCTCCGTCCACCCCCGCCCCGCCCCGCCGCCAACGGTCGCCAACGGCCGTGGGCCGCACGCCTGGCTGGGCGGGGGCCAGCGGGCCGCGGAATGTCCGTGCGCCGACTCGGCGCCTCCACCCGCCCGGGCTATGGGCTCCGGGCTGGGAGTGCGGGGCGGCGGGGAACGAGCGGGCGAGGCCCGGCGGCCGAGCTCACGTTCGGCTCCGGAGCCTCGGCGCCGCCCAGACCCGCGCCCGGCGGCCCTGTCACGTCCTCGGCGCGCGGGCGCGGGCTCCCACGCTCAGTCTCCCCAGTCTGTCGAAGCAGAGCCTTGCACGGTGCTCCCGGGCCCTGCGCACCACCCTGCCGCCTCAGGTGGCCCCATCTCCCGGTAGTTCTTGGCTCTCTGCCCCGGTAGGGTGGCTTCGCCCGCACTGGTGCATCCGCCTCTGCTCCCCATTCTGTTTACATCGGGACTGATACTGGGGCTCTCTTCCCCACCTAGCGTCACCTCCCTGTCCCGCACAGCCTTGCCTTTTTCCTGTTGTTTATAGCGGCCTTTGTTTTTCTGCTCCTGGTGACATTGTAACTTCTCGAGGATAGTGTTAAATCTTCTGTCTTCCTCCACCTCCGTTTTGTCTTTTTCTAATCTGGGTCAGTGACTCTTAAGGGCCGCTCAGGTAGGTCCCGATGTCTTCCCTGCACGCCTGGTTGGTCCAGGACACGGTGTTTCAGTCAGCTTTCTTCAGTCCACAGGAGACTCTGCCAAGTACTTCCTTTCTGGTAACTCTTTCCTCCTCGGATGTTTTTTAGGTGGTCTTGGCATCAGAGTATCTTCAGTTCACAGGTACGCTCAGGAAGTGTGTCCTTGAGCCTGGGAAATCCACTTGAGTCATTAGAGAATTTATTCCCCCGATTTTATTCGTGTAGGAATTCCTGTCGTGTGTAACACACATTTTGGGTAGGCTCCTTAAATCTCTTCATCTTACTTTCGAATCCCTTTTATTCTCATTCCAGGAGAGAGAGCTTCAATTTATCCTCCCCCCCCCCTTTTAATTTGCTGGGTACAGTGTTGCAGGGTTTTAATTAGAGCACGTAGGAGACAGAGGCCAGTGATTCTTTGCGAGTTTGAGGCCCACCTGGTCTGCATAGTGAGGTCCTATGGGGGGGGAGAGCCACAGTAAAAATTGTGGTTTCTTAGTGTATTTGTCCTTTCCCTTTTGCTAGTAGTTTGTCTCATGAATACATTTTCTCCTTCAGGCTGAGGAAATTATATTAGGGGTTCTTTTCAGTTTTCTTTTACCCGATTTGTTTTGTATCACTTTTTGGGAGGTGCATGGTGAATGTTAGCTTCTTGCTTTGCATGGCAAGTCTTTTCTTCCAATATTGATAATTGTTATTACCTAAGCCTTAGGCCCTAAGGCAAGAGGAAACTGGCAGAAGTTCCCGAACCTGTGGAGAGGGTTTTTAAAATGGTTTTTCCCTGTAGTGACTTGGTGAGCTTGTTACCTTAAGACTTGGAGGACTTGTTTTATCTGTGCTGTTTGTCTGTCTGTAAGGGTCTCCCTTTGCTTAGAAGATGTTCTGCTTGTTTCTGAGGTGGCTGTAGAGACTTAGGAGGCCCTGGTGAGGCCTAGAGCCCCACTCCCGTGTGTCTCATGCCCGCTGTTTCTCTTATCTAGATTAGACGCTCTGTCAGAAATGAAGTCTTTTCCTGTGTTCTGTTTACTTGTGAGTTTATTGTACTCCTTTTTTGTTTCTTTTTGGTTTTCGAGACAGTTTCTCTGGAACTCTGTAGAGCAGGCTGTCCTCAAACTCATTGAGATCCGCCTGCTTCTTCCTCTCAGGTGCTGGGATTAAAGGCGTGCACCACTGCCCAGCGTTATTGTATTCTTTATATTAAAAAGTGTTTTGTTTTTTTGTTTTTTTGAGACAGGGTTTCTCTGTATTGTTTTGGAGCCTGTCCTGGAACTCGCTCTGTAGACCAGGCTGGTCTCGAACTCACAGTGATCCGCCTGTCTCTGCCTCCCGAGTGCTGGGATTAAAGGCGTGCGCCACCAACACCCGGCTATTAAAAAAAGTGTTTTAATGCAGTGTGTAGAGACTGTTTACAAGGGTACTCACATTGAACAGGAATTCCAAAGTCTGTTGTCTTCAGACCAATTCTTTCCTCCTTTCGTTTGGGCTTCGTAATGGATGTGTGCCAAAGCACGGTCTCTGTGGTTGCCTTCAGTTGAATGGATGGTTCTTCTGACTCTGCTGTATTGGCAGGGCACCAGGATGCAGGACACTGGTCAGACACTGAGCTTAGGCACCTCATTTGACTTGTTCTGAGGTGAGCACTCAGATTAGCCACTCACTTTTCTGCTGGGTCAGTGTAAGCAGCTCAGCTATCATGGTTCACTGACCCAGAAGTGCACAGTGCAGTGTTTCCTTTACCCACAGCACAGGGATAGCAAGGTGATGCATTGGGCTGGCCCACTTGCAAGTTGTGCTTAATGAAATAGGCTGCATCTGCCAGAGTCTTGAAACAGAGTCCACAGCAACCCATATGCTGATGAGCAATTAGGCTCACCTGCAGATTCAGACTGCAGTTAAGAATTTCAGAGAAACTATTGGTGAGCTTTTCTCTTCCCTTTCATTTCTTCCCCTGGTGTTGACATCTTACACAAGGAACTATCCACAGAATGTGTCTAAAACAGCAAAGTTACCTAGATTACAGACGTTTGCACAAGTTCTAGTATTCAACTGGCATCTTTCTGTTTGTTTCAGGATCTAATTTAGGAACTCATACCCTATAGTTGTCATATCTCCCTCAGCCTGATATTTCCAGCATCCCCAAATATCCATCAGTGTTTATAAGTCTTCACAGGAAAAAAAGTGCTATTTCTGGAAAAAACCCAGCAGATGCTGTACATCTAAAGCAAATGATTGAGGCTAATGGGGGCAATAGAGACACTGATGTCAAACTACCCCAAGAGATTAAAACCAAGGACATATCAGTTCTCTCCTAGAAATACAATCAGTATATTCACGAGAAAATGTTAGATACATATGGGGGGAGGAGTGTTTACCAGAATTCTGACCATTGCTTCTCTCCAGGTGAGGGGCTCAGAATCTACATTTAGTCAGGGCATGTGTGTGTGCATACTGACATTCAGTGAGGTGGTTAGTAGGTGCCTAAGAGAAATGGAGGCTCCAGGCACAGATTTCTAGATGAGTTTGCAACAGCAGTTTTTACTAATGCCACCCCATGTAGCTTAGCCTGTATCGTCAGAATCAGTTAGTATAGAAACCTAAGGCGTACAGTTGAATTCGATGATGCAAAGCTGACTATAAAATCCCATATAACATAAAGGGTCACCTGGAAAAGACTGGACAATTGGATGCATTGAGAGCCCCAACAGGAATATGTCAGGCTTGTTATATTTATGGTAAATGTTACAGTTTCTCTTCATAAAAATCCCTCCCAGGGAACTGATCAGAAGTGCTCCTAACCATCCTGCACTGTTGGTTGGAAAGAAGGAGAGTTTCAGGAGAGCAAGTGTGGGAGTTGAACCATGGCAGTTGCCTCCTTAGGCAGCACCAGCTTTGCACTTGGAGCTCATTTCATCCCAGGCAGAAGAATGCAGCGAGATCTGGTAGCTGTCTGCCTTGAAATAATGGGTGGAGGTGCTATTCCTGTGCCTCAGTTCTCAAGGGCAGATCTAGAAACTGACTGGCACTGTCCTGTATGGATGAAGTTAGTCTTAGAACTGACACTAGAGCCTGGTGGAGGAGCTGGTGCCTCCAGAGCATGGAACCACCATCAAAGAGGATGAAACATTGCTGAAATACAGTGGATTTGATGCCTATCTTGAATTAACTGCTGCAGTGTTCATGTCTACACAGTCAAGAACTGTCCAGTTTGATTACATATATATTAGCCTATGGTGGAGTAGACATCTTACTCCAAAGGAGCCTAATATTGGTGAAGGTTCTTTAGGGTCTCAAAGGTGGGGTTAGGAGGGAGCATCTACATGGTTGATTGCATACTATAGTTTTGGGGAAGAATGAAGTCTGGCAAGAGAGGCCAGAGAGGGTGAAAAGATAGAAACAGGTTTTGACATGTCTTTGAAAAAGTTGAGATGTGATGGAGCATGTATGTAATATTGACTACCCACTGCCTTTCTCTCAGGTCCTCTAACGGACATTAAAAGTTATGGAGGGCTGGGCATTGGTGGGGTGCATGCCTTTAATCCCAGAATTTGGGAGGCAGAGGCAGGCAGATCTCTGTGAGTTAGAGACCAGCCTGGTCTACAGAGTGAGTGCCAGGATAGACTCCAAAGCTACACAGGGAAACCCTATCTCGAAAACCCAAAAAAACAACAAAAAAGTTATTGAGGATCGGTGGGTTGTGGTAGCGCACACCTTTGATCCAGCACTTGTGAGGCAGAGGCAGGTAGATCTCTATGTAAGATGGAGGCCAGCCTGCTCTACACAGTTCCAAGACAGCCAGATCTATATGTAGTAGGACCCTGTCTCAAAATAGAAACAAAAAAGTTGAGGATAAACAGTGGAAAGTAAGTATAAGTTAGGCAGTGGTGGTGCATACCTTTAATCCCTGCACTCGGGAGGCAGAGGCAGGTAGATCTCAGTGAGTTGGTGGCCAGCCTGGTCTACAGAGTGAGTTCAAGGACAGCCAGGGCAACACAGAAACCCTGTCTCAAAAAACAAGTGAGTGTGGGGGAGGAGCTAGGAAGAGTGAGTAGGCAGATGAAATCTTCACAGGTCCGGTGCTATAGTCCTGTCAGTAACACACCATCTCCGTGAGAAGCTGCTGTGCCCTGTGTTCTTTTGCCTCAGATGGAAAGTTAGTTTAGCCTTGTGGAAGATGGAAATGGTTTTGGATAGAACTGGAAATGATACCTTGGTATGTGTACACCATGCTGCTACACTGAGTTTCCTTTGAACACAGCCAAAACCCAAGGGCATCTTGCCAACAGATCCAGGGAAGGAATTCACCTGCCTTGAAGTTCCCATGGGCTGTAGGTTTCCAGGATGGGAACAGCCCCCTTCTTCTGAGCTCAGCTTATGCATTGGCCAGAGCTAGGGATGGCCTGGAATAGAGATCATTGTTGCAGACCACCTTCTGTGCTTTGGATGCATCTCTGAAGACATAACTCAGGATGGATCTCCAGCTGTGTGACCTGTTTACCAACTGAATGTTGTTGCTACTCTTGATCAGTTTGAAGTCATGGTCATGTGCCGTGTTTCAGCCAATGACAAGGCAATATCACCTCTGACCTCGGAGTGTCTAAGTTCTGCAAACACACCCTGTCCTGTGATGGCTATAAAACAGCGAAGTCAAAGGCAAAAGCTCCTAGAGCCTGTCCTGGCGAAGTGACTGATTGTCCTTCCAGGTTTGAAGTTTCATGTGTTTTAAAAGATTTGTAAGATTCAGATTATTCACATTTTTGCAAAGTAAGGGTTTCTTATTTACATATATGTACAAAGTATTTCAGGATTCCATAATTTAGACGTCTAAAATGCAGATCTGCCATGTAAAGAAGGAAGAGGAAGGAGATCAAGGATGGAAGCCATTGCTGCTGGGCTCACAGGTTGATTCAGCTCCACCTGCTTCTGAGTTGTGCTGAGATCACAGGAGTGGAGATACATTGTTTCTTCTCTCATCCCCATAGGGATCCCTCTAATAGGAAGTGCAGGAGCTGCAAGAGTCCTGCCTTTTTAGAGGTTCACCCCTTTAGAGGTGTGCCAGTATCTGTCCTGTTATTTCTCAGGCTCCTAGAGGTTTGAAGTGTTATTAAATGCTGGTGGAGCCCCAACTCAAAGCTTGGGATGTTTATCTTATGGGCAGATAAGAAATTGTATCTGACTTTGTGGTCTGTCTGCACAGGTCAACTCCACCTTGTACATCAGAAGTTGGGTGTATGTATTTCCCAGGAAACTATCTACATTCCAGAGTCAGACAGTGGTTACCTTTGGTCTGGGTTTGTGGTTTGTGAGGCCTGTGTCCTTCACTACATGTTGATACAAGTTGGACACAGGCTAGGGTGGGAGTGGATTGGCAGTGAGGACATTAGGGGTATAGGTGTCCTTTAATGTGCTGTTCAGTATTACACTCAGGCCTTGGCTATGCGCTTCCTGTTGTAATGGTTCTTCAAGGTGCTTCTGGGTCAAGGCTCTCACCTGCTTATTTGGGCAGCAAGTATTAGAAACTACTTTCTCACTGGCTGGGACACCCTTATGTACTTCCAGGACTATAGTTTGTTCTGGAAAGATGAATACATCAGCCATAGTCTTTCAGAATGTGGCTTACAATCACCTTCAGACCCAGGGACCACCCTTTCCAATCACTTAAAACCTGGAGGCCCTCCTTTTCTATCACAGCTTTTGTAGTTTTAAAAGCCCAAGGTCTTTTGAACAGGAACAGGGTTAGAATATTTGCTTTAAATAATCCCAAGAAAGAGTTGTGTAGTTTCCACCTGTATTTTCTTAGAGAAGACAAGTTTTCTTATGTTATGGTGCTCTTACTTTAAGCCTTCTATACTTAAAAAACAATTTCTAAAAACATGGGCATTATTTTCTACAACTTCAGTGCAATTATCACACCAGGGGTTTTCATTTCTGCTGCTTAAACAGTAGATCTTACATCTGACTGATTATCCCAGTCAGGTCTTTAATTGCAAAAAGATTCCTGTGTGTGGATGTAATGGTTCCTCTTGTGAACAGCTTCTATGATGGATGTAGTTTTCCACTACACCTTGTATAATCAGTTCTACACTAGGGCTTGCATTCTGTAGAATACATAGGCAGAAATATAAGTCTATACATTTATTGTTCACCACACTACTTGGAGTAGCCATTTCCTTTTGAAGCCTGCAAAGATGGGAGCCTGGTAGCAGAGGCCACGGGGTGAAGTCTGCACATACTGGCTGTTAAGTGTCAGTGCAGGTGGCTGTGATGAACTGAGAGCATGGTCTTTCCATTAATTGGAAGGTGGAGGAACCTGGACTCTAGTTCCTATATTCCAATTAGGCTGGGTAGAGTGGTTTCTGGGGAGTACCTACAACTCAGAGCTGGACTGTTCATTGGTTTATGCAGTCTGTTCATCCTGAAGATTAAGGTGAAGAAAATGTTCCTCAAGGCAGAAAGATGAATAGATTTGGCTTTTTAAGTTTTTATTTTATTAGAAAAAAGTCTTGCTGTATGTATCCCTGCCTGGCCTGGAATTCAGTATAGGCCAAGTTAGTCTCAAACTTTAGCCTCCTGCTTTAGCCTCCTAATAATGGGATTAAAGGTATGCACCATAGCCGGGCGGTGGTGGCGCACGCCTTTAATCCCAGCACTCGGGAGGCAGAGGCAGGCGGATCTCTGTGAGTTCCAGGCTGGGCTGGACCAACAGCCTCCAAAACAATACAGAGAAACCCTGTCTCGTAAAAATCAAAAATCAAAAAAAAAAAAAAAAGGTATGTGCACCACATACACGGCTCTAAGTAGTTTTTCAAATTATAACTCTGTGTATATTAATGAAGGTCAGAACAACTTTCGGAAGCCTGGTTTTTCTTTTGTTTTTGTTTTTGTTTTTTTTCCCTTGAGACAGGGTTTCTCTGTGTAGCTTTGGAGTCTGTCCTGGAACTCTCTAGAACAACTGACCTTGAACTCAGAGATCTACCTGCCTGTGCCTCTCAAATGCTGCGATTAAAGGTGTGTGCCACTGCCCTTACTTCCATCATGTGGGTTTTAAGTATGGAACTCTGGCAGGTCAGGCTTTGTGGCAAGTACCTTTACCTGCTGAGCCATCTTGCTAGCCCTAAGAAATTCTTTTTAATACACCAACATTTTGTGTGTGTGTGTGTGTGTGTGTGTGTGTGTGTGTGTGTGAAGCAAACAGATTCTTGTTCTATGTTGCTACCATAGCTGAAATTGATGGCAAGGGTTCTAGTCATCTTCCTTTACTGATGGTCACTGGAACATCACATCCAGATGCCTAGTAGCTTTTGGTGGAGTTGGGACCTGTGAGAGCTTTGTAGGTGAGGTGCTCTGGGGTGTACTTGCTTCAGGATACCCTGCTCTATTGTAAAGCAGGGAGGGTGTGTGTGTGTCCTGGTCCACCATCTTTGGCCATTGCCATGTGTTTGGAGTGATCAAGCAGTGGCATTTTATACACAGGTTCTGGTATGGGACATGTTCTAGTTTAATGAAGACACTATATTGAGATGGGTTCTCCAAGCTACAGCCGGTTGTCCTGGAACTCACTCTGTAGACCAGGCTGGCCTAGAACTCACTATATGGACCAGACTAGTCTCAAAATTCCAGAGATTGCCAGGCAGTGGTGGCGCACACCTTTAATCCCAGCACTGGGGGGGGGGGGGGTAGAGGCAGGAGGATCTTTGTGAGTTCAAGACCAGCCGGGTTTACAAGAACTAGTTCTAGAACAGCCTCCAAAGCCATAGAGAAATCCTGTCTCAAAAAACAACAAAACAAAACAAAAATCCAGAGATCTGCCTGTCTCTGCCTTGAAAGTACTGAGACTAAAGGCATAGTCCACCATGTCTGGCCAGATATATGAGTTTTTGCTTTGGCCTAGCCTCAACTTAGTGGGCCAGCATTATAGAGTATACAGCAGAAGAGCACAGCTGCTGTGGCTCAGGTTGATACTAATGCCTGGAATGCTGGCTTACGTAGAGGAGATGAGCATGTAGGTTGGGCCTTGTAGGTCACAGTTCGAAGTGTGTGGAAGTGACTCTGCTGTTGGTTAAGTAGGTGCAGATAATGCCCATCAAATAGTATCTCCTTGGTCCAGGTTACTGGTTCTAAAAGCCACGGTTCAAGGTTGCAATATGTACTATGATCTATTCATCTCTAATTCAGGTTGTTAGTAATCCTTGGAAATGTGACTAATAACCTTGCAATAGCCTCCCCCCCAATAATAACCTTGCAATAGCCCCTCCCCCCATTAGTGAGCCCTGTGTACAAACACCCCTGCCTGCTGCAGGTTAGATGCTGGAGAGCAAGGTGCTGGCAGTCTGGCACAGCCCAGCAGCTCTTGGATGTGCTGTATGGCAGAAGCAGCAGATAGTGTAGAGACAATGGGTATTGTGTGCACCAGTGAATCCATATATGGGGGCTGAAGTTTGGATTTCATCTATTTTTTTATATCCTAAAGTACAGCAGTTATTTAAATTTTCTCCCTTTATTATTTTAAAATGTAAGATCATCTTTTGGCTCATGGGTTGCACAGAAACAGGTAGAAGCTGGACCTGTCCTGTGGGCCTTGGTTTGCCACTGTGTGGCCTTGATGGAGTTTGTGAGTGAGGAGCAGACTGAGGTCATAGGTATGCCAAATGGTAGGGCTGGAGCCACTCAGCTGTGGAAGGCTAATGCTGTGGGTGAATGGAGCCTTTGAAGGCGCTGGAATGGGCTTGGTGGGACAAGCTGTGCTCAGAAGTTGCTGACAGGCGCAATTCCTGCTTAGTCATGAATGAGTAGGGAGGCACGCCAAGCCTGCCATGGTGTGACTTGTATTGGACCCCGGTCCTTGACAATGGATAAATGAACATGGTTGACTTGTGTGAGCAGAGAAGGGATGCTGAGAGGAACTAGCATGAAGAGGGTACCTTAGGACTGTTGAAGGGAGCGGGCCCAGAATGTCCAGGTCTTGTAGGTTTCTTTCCCAAGGAGCTGTGGGATGGTGGTTGCCCTTGAGCAGTAGAAGTTGGAAAGAGCTAGTGGCTCGCAGTCCTGGAGTAGACACTGAGTGCTGCCACCTGGACAAGGGGAGATGCTGGGCAAAGAAGGCACAAGTGCAGAGAGAGGCAGAGACGGAGATTGATTTAATGCCCATGCCTGTCAGCCCCAAGTGCTGTGGTATCAGTGGGTGATCCATAGCCGCTGGGACAGCTGGAAGCTCTTTCTAGGGGGCCTGGTGAGGCTAAAAGAATGATGAGAAATTGTTCATCTTTTTCTGTGTCAACATTTGGACTGGTGGTGGGTAAGATTGCTGGTACTTGAACACAAGTCAGGCCTGTGGCACCACACTGTGTTCTTGGGCTCTCTGTAAGACAGTGAAATATCAAATGCTGTATTTTTACCCAAGAATGTCCTTGATGGGTTGGAGAGATGGATTAATGGTTAAGAGCACTTGCTGCAGTTCCAGAGAGCCCCGGTCAGTTCCCATCACTCGTGTCAGGCGGCTGACAGCCTTCTGTAACTCCAATTTCAGGAGATCTGGTACCTCTGGCCTTTGAGGGCACCTGCACTCATGTGCATATTCCCATATGCACACACAAACACAAACATAATTAAAAGGAATAAAAATAAATGTGTTTTTAAAAGATTGTTCTAATGTCGCAGTACAGCTGATAGCACTCACTTCATCTTAATACTGATGACATGAACAGATGAGAGCATTTGCATACTGAGGTTGTTCCCAGGACAGTCCTCTGTAGTAATGGAAGCTGGGAGCTGAACTAACTGCTTTCTCATGGACCACTACAAAAGAGAGCCTGATCAGCATTGTTTTTCTTACAAAATGTACAAAACCTGTCACTCCAAAGGAGTCTGTTGTCAGGGATACAAATTGAGTTGTCAAGTGGGACTGGAATTTTTAAGAAGCTGTACTTACTGCTGTGAGCCCAACAGCTCCTTCAAAGAGGAGTCAGTGCTAATGTTAACAAACACAAGGTTTTGGTTTCACGACATAACCCAAGCTAACCTTGGTATTCTGCTCAGTCATCTGAGCCTGCTTGACCATGTCTGGCACAATGCTTTTAGTAACATTGTATATCATGAATAGCACCTATAGTCTGTGTATTCCTTAGTGAGAGGGCTTTCTTAGTGATAAATGGAAGCTTACACTTGTCTCAGAAACCCACTTGGCAAGCAGAACAGATTAGTGGGCTTTGAGGAAGTTGGGTTCAAAGTTCCCAGTGGTGTCAGATTCTGGCTGTAGTTAGACTTCAAGAACTACAGCAAGTGCTGAGTTTTAGGGTCGCTGAAAAGGGGTATACCCACAGCCTGAAAAGGGGTATACCCACAGCCTGAAAAGGGGTATACCCACAGCCTGAAAAGAGGTATACCCACAGCCTGAAAAGGGGTATACCCACAGCCTGAAAAGGAGTATACCCACAGCCTGAAAAGGGGTATACCCACAGCCTGAAAAGGAGTATACCCACAGCCTGAAAAGGGGTATACCCACAGCCTGAAAAGGGGTATACCCACAGCCGTGTGCTAAGGCTGTTGCATTTCTTTCCCATTTCCAGCTGCATCTCCCCATGAGGCTGGCTGAAGCCAGGGCTTCATTCAGAGCCAGTCATTCTGCTGGGATCTGAGTAGGATCTGCAGAATGCAGCTGTAGCCTGGAGGTTATCAAGTCTGCAAAAGGGCAGAACAATGTCACTTCTCATTATGCCATTGTTACTTTTGGAAATTGTAGTTCTTTTTCATCAAAAAGTATTTTGTATGTTAGTATGTATAAAAAATAGATTTTCATCTGGGTGGTGGTGGTAGTACATGCCTTTCATTCCAATACTTAGGAGGAAGAGGCAGGCAGATATCTGAGTTCAAGGCCAGCCTAGTCTGTAGAGCATGTTCCAAGACAGCTAGGGCTATACAGAGAAACCCTGTCTTGAAAATAGGAAAAAAAAAACAGGTGTTAGTGGTGCACACCTTTAATCCCAGCACTCGGCAGGCAGAAGCAGGTGGATATCTGTGAGTTCGAGGCCAGCATGGTCCACAGTGCCAGGATAGGCTCCAAAGCTACACAGAGAAACCCTGTCTTCAAAAAACAAAAAACAAAAAGGAAAAAAAAAAAAGAAAATAGAAAAAATAAATTTCCAATAAATTATTTAAAAATAAATAACATGCAATACCCTAATATATTTTGATATGATAGCAAATGTGGTGGTGCAGGAGATACTAACCCCAAAAGTCAGAACTGTCGCCTCTCAGCACATGTGCTTTTTGCCCTTCACAGGGTTACATATACCTGACTGGCCTCGCACTCCCATCTCCTAGATACTTGGATTTCTTTTTCTCTCTTTCTTATTTATGTATTTTGAGACAAGGTCTCATTACATAGCTCTGGATGGTCTGGAACTTGCTGTGTAGGCCAGGCTGGTCTTATACTCACAGAGGTCCACCTGCCTTTGCTGCCTGACTGTTGTGATTCAAGGCTGAATCACCATGTCTGACCTGGTATTTGGCTTTCTTAAGATAATCTTTAGCTGTGCCATGTGTCCAGAAGGCTGTCTGGCACCGTCACCCATCTGGCCTATTGTCCACTGCCTGGAGAAAACCATTGAGACACCAAACAGTGTTGAAGCTTGTTGCCCTGCTTGTGTTCTGACTGGGGGCAGGTGTGGTATAGTGTTGTGGCCTTCCTGTGGCCAGCTATCTCTCCTGCTCCTATGGAATTGTTTGATGAGGTACTTGTGTGTGGGGAAGTGTGAGAGAGCGGCACATTAAATCAACATCAACTTAGAAGGAAGTGGCCTGGCCTCAGGCCTATTTACTCTTTCGTAGTTTTAGAGTCTCTCTGTCAAAGAAAAGCAGTGTGACCTGTATTTTCACAAGGGTAGGGAAGAAGCAGTTCTTGTCTTACCTGTTTTCCTCACACTTGACCAGCACTTAAAATCTGGTTGCCATTTTCTAACTCAGATTCAAAAAATTCATTCATTCATTCATTCATTCATTCATTCATTCATTCATTCATTGTGTGTGTGTGTGTGTGTGAGAGAGAGAGAGAGAGAGAGAGAGAGAGAGAGAGAGAGAGAGAGAGAGAGAGAGAGAGAGAGAGAGCAGAGAGAGCGCGAGGAGAGCATGCATGTGAATGGCAGAGATAAATACTGGGTACGGTCTGTCATTCTAGTTATTCTATCTTGTTTTCTGAGCCAGTGTTTCTCAGTGAGCCTGGGGCTTATCACTTTGGTTAGACTGATGGGCGTGTAAGTCCTGGAGATCTGCTTCTCCCTCAGCAGCCCTAGGGGCATTTCTGTGGGTACTGAAGATGTAAACTGGTCCTCATGTATGTACAGCAAACACTTTAACACTGAGCTGTCTCCTCAGCCATCATCTCATTCTTTTTATAATTGGTCTCCACCTCAGATATTTTTTTGGGGGAGAAGCAAGCTGAATCTTCCCATGTCTTCTAGTTAATAAAATGTATCCTGTTGCTGACCTCCTGGCCTGTGAATTTTTCTCTTTTGGTTAGTGCTCCTGTGTCTTGAAAAGATGGGTAATCTTTGATGCCTCAGCAGTTTCCATGTTCCTGGAGACTTGGCTGCCTGATTTTTGTTTATATATAATTTAATTAATTTATTTTTTCAGACTGTCACTATGTAGCTCAGACAACCTGGAATTTGCTGTTATGTTGACCAGTCTGACCTTGAACTCATAGTGATCCACCTGCCTCTGCATCCCAAGTGCTGGAATTGAAAATGCATATCACTATGTCTGTATTCTGATTTTTATGGCACTGTGGACTTGGCATTCCAACTCTCATGAATTCTGAACTTCCTAGAGCAGAGCAGTGCATTGAGAACACTGTGGGACTTGGGCCCAGAATCCAGTCTACTCCTGCAGTGGTTCTGAGTGCCTTTTCCACGTGCTAATGCTGTCTACATTTGTTCTGCACTTGGACTTGCTAAGGACTGCTCCTGGCCTTATGGCCTTTTGCCAACAGTGAAGCATATTTTTCTCCTATAAAGTGAAGTCAGACAAGCCATAGATGCTTTCCACAGCCCCTTCCAGACACATCAGGAACACGCTAGGCTTTTCCCTGGTGGCATATGCAGCCGGCTTGTTAGACTCACTGCTGGACAGGGATATGGTAACTGGCGTGTCATTCCAGTCCGGGGCTGTGTGTCTGGCTGCTTTGTCCTGTTTCCTGTGGAAATAACCCCACCAAGCCAGATGTGGCGTGAGGGCTCCTGGAGAGGTTGATATTAGAAACAGCTCTGAGATGCCTGTCCTCGAGGCCGATGGGAAAAAAGGCATTTGAACATCCTGTATGATGTGGTTCATGCCTTGACAGAAAATCCCGGTGGGAATGTGCTGGAGTGCAGTGAGCCTTTGTTCAGTCATTTTTTCCTTGCTGCCTTCATTGTTTTTTCATGTCACGAGAGCTGATACTCTGTAGTGTTACCTTTTTAAACTTTTACCCCAAAATGAAACTTTATACTCTAGTATTGTGTACACATCTCCACCCCATCCTGTGCTGGTGATGAAACCCATGCCTCACCACTGAGCTTACCCCCAGTCCTCTGTTTACTTTTATATTGGAGACAGTTTTTTTGTTTGTTTGTTTGTTTTTGAGACAGGGTTTCTCTGTATTGTTTTGGAGGCTGTCCTGGAACTCGCTCAGTAGACCAGGCTGGCCTCAAACTCACAGAGATCCACCTGCCTCTGCCTCCCGAGTGCTGGGATTAAAGACGTGAGCCACCAACGTCCGGTGGGAGACAGTTTTTTTAAATTAATTTTTTTTTTGAGACAGGGTTTTTCTGTATTGCCCTGGCTGTCCTGGAACTCATTGTAGACCAGACTTGCCTTGAATTCAAGAGATCCACTTGCCCCTGCCTCCTGAGTGCTGGGATTAAAGGTGTGCACCACCACTCCCAGTGAGACAGGGTTTTAGCCCAGTAGGCCTTGAACTTATTCTTCCATCTCAGCTTCTACAAAATTACTTTAAAAAATTCCTGTATTAATACTATAGTTTTCTATGTCCAGTGGCCTGTGCTGGTGCTTAGTGAGGTCAGAGCTGTGCTGTAGTGTCAGCTGCATGTGTGAGACTTCTGGCTGAGTACCAGGCCTGCAGTGCCCATTGAGCAGAGGGTCCTGCCCTGGGCGTCCTGGCAGGGAGTTGATAGGGAGCAGGCTGAGATGGAAGATCAATGGCCCAGGGGAATAGTCCTGCAGGAAGCCCCGGGAGGGTGGTGTGTGGCATGTGGAGAGCCTTGTGGGAGAGAAGCCAGAAGCCCTGGAGCTGGAGCAGCCTGGTAGGAAGGAGGACTGTGAAACTCAGAGGCCTCAGAAACAGTGACTTCACTGAGTGCCCTAGAGCGCTTGGCACCCTGGAGGGAGCCCTGGGAGTGGGCAGGAAAGGAAGACAGTCTGGAGTTCTGGTAAGGGGGCAGAGGAAGTGTGACTTGCCAGTTCAGGAGTTCTGGGGAGTTCAATCAAGGTGTAGGGGGGAGTGGGGGTGGTGGTGGTGGTGTTGGGCGGGGGTGGGTAGGGGCCTGACTGAGATGGATTAAAGAAAGCCTCTCTAGATGCTACATTATTAGATCAGTGGCTTGGGTCTCTGAGTTCAAGACTCAGCAGGGGGAAGAATGTCTCAGTTGCCATTGTGATTTGATGTTTGTGTTAACTGCACCGAATTACTCTGACCTAGAAAAGCTGTGTCACAGGCAAGCAATAATAAGTGGTGTGGAAAGTAAACAATTTGGAGTACAGAGTCCAAGGGGAAGGAGACCCCGATCTCTGCCTCTGCTTAGGGAGTCAGTTAGGTCTGAAATGTTCTATCCCAAACCCCCATGTGTGGCTATGCACCTCTCATAGGCGTAGGAAGACATACACATGCAGTGCCTGTGAAGAGAACGACTGTCCTACACGCTGACCTGGAACTTTCCACTTGCATCTCTTTCTATGGTGTGTGTATTGGGTGGCATGGTTAAATCATTCTTCATGTTAACATGTGGATGGACTGCCCCTCGTCTTCCTGGACCCTGCTGAGCCTAGGGTTGTGCCTTTGGTGGAGTGCCCTCTTTCCACTTGCACCCTGGGAGCTCCAGGCTTCTAACTGGTAATTGCATTCTGAGTTTTTAGTGAACATTAGTCTTAGTCCAGCTGTTTTATTACATTAGGACTGGACTCTCCCCAGGCCTTCTGAGAAACGGCAAGGCTAATTTGCCAAAATGGCAACTACGCGTACCACTCTCTGTTCCAGTTTTCTTGGGCTTCTTGCCCTAGTTTTTTCTATTGAAACCTTCAGTGTTAGCAGAATTTTAAACATTTTTGTTCTGGCAACAGAAGCATTTGGATAAATAACTAGGAGGGCAGTGGTGTCCTCGTTTGGAGGAGGTCAGAGTTCAGGGTTTTATGGCCAGTTCAGAGTGTTTTCTTAAGTACTTGCAGAGCTTTTAGAAAGCAGGGAGATGCTGGATTTGGGCATTTGAAAGCCACCTACATTGGCCCCTTAGTAAAGGCAGGCACTGCTCATGGAATCTTCGGGGCAGGGCCATTTGTGAGTAGGCGACCAGGGCCAGAGTAAGCAGGTTTAGATCAGGCAGCTACCCTACTTTCTGACAAGGCTGTCCATAGCAGGTGGCCTAGGACCAGGGGATCCCTCCACATCTGTGAGGAGCTGACTTCTCTCTTCTAGCTCTTTGCTCTTCATGGGTTTCCATGTTTGGGCCTGGAGAAGGCCAAAGCTGTAGGCCAGTTCTCTCTTGGGGGTTCCCAGAGGCTTCTGCACTTGTGTCTCTTTGGGTAGGTTTGTAGGCGTGCCCAGTGTTTTGACATTGTAGCAGACATTGTCATCTATGAAGTTCATGCACAAAAGCCGTGCAATCAAGTAAGCTTCTTCCTCAAAACAGAACCTTGCTGTGTTAATTAAATTGATGATTTCACATTGGGCAGCATTTATTATTCTCCTGGAGTGTATGTGTCTTGTGGGCGGCCATGAATTGGAGGGGTCGTGTAGTTGCACTTGCTGCAGGTGAAGCTGGGAAGCTGAGTCTGTCTGGTGACCTTTCTTCCCTAGGATACTGAGGCAGGCATACTGGTGATTCTAGTATCTGTTCAGCCTTGAAAACTGCAAAGATTTGCCTGTCTGCATTTTTCTGGAAAAGAATCTGTAGTGCATATGTTCTTTGGATTTGCTAGACCTAGGTTGTTTTCAGTCTAGTGCTGAATTTGAATTTAGTCAGGCGGCTTAAGAATGTGAAGATCACTGCCTCTGCCCAGAGCTGATGTTTATCCCTCTAATAGTCTTTGCTTCTCCATTTGGAAGTGAGAAGAGAGGGTTTATGTATGGCACAAGGTACATTATGTCTTAGCTCTAGACTTCTAGTTCCTCCTTGGGAAGTGTGGGCACAGAGGCCCTGGACTGTTACGTAGGGGAGCTGTACCTGATCCCAGGCTCTGGAACGGTCCTTAGGCAGAGGTTGAAGGCAGCAGAGTAATGCCCTGATGCTGTCAATGTGTGTATCTGATCACTTTTTAGAAGCATATTTTAGAGGTGAAATAGGGACAGAAGAGGAGAAATAGAGTGGTCTCCTTTCCGCCCATGTGTCTCAGGCCATTGACTCTGCATGTCCTGTGCATTTCTAGTCCACCCCCTTTCCTTCCCCCTTTCCTTCCGTTTCTGCTCCCAGAGGGCAGTGCTCAGAGCCACTCCTTGCACAGGGCATGGTATCCCACTACTCAGCTGTTCTGCTGCTGCTAAAAATACCACCTTGGGGTTCATTATGGCTCTTTTTTGAGTGAATCTTCTCACAATATATGTTCATGCTGGAATGTTCCTGTGTCCAAGGAAGTCACTCCAAGGCCCTGCAAGCTATTGGGGCCCAGTGCCTCATTGGATATGTATATTTCCAGTTACCCAGCAGGTGGAGCACCTGTCCATGTTTTAGCTTCACCCACTGCAACTGTTACATTTGGTGACTGTTAGCTTTTCATGTTTGCTCTGAGTAGCTCCTTAAAGTTGGTCGTGTATCATGTAGATTGAGCCTAGCAGTGTTTGTGGTGTTCTTTCTAGAAGTCTGATGGCTGCCTCCTTCAGATGGGAACCCACTGGTATTCACAGGGTCTTACATGTGACCTGACAAGTCCGGGCTCAGCTTGTGTTTCTTGCCTGGAATGTGTAATTGTCCCTTTCTTCAAGGAGTCTGGTTTCCTTCTGTTGAGGACTCAACCTTCAGTGCTACAGCCAGGCTCCAGGCACTCACACAGCTGCAGGTCCCACTGCTGCCCTTTCCTGGACAGGGCAGAGTATGTCAACACATACCCACACCCAAGTTTGCCCTTCCTGTTCCGATTGTGGTACCTAGATATAAACTTGATCACTCTCTGACTCTGACCACTGTGTCAGCTACTCCACTCTCAGGAGTGTTCAGCAGGAGTGGAGTGCTTTGAGCAGTCAGTGTTAAGCAAGACATCCTCAGCTGCTCAGCAGGAACTCCCGGTGCCCCTTAAAACAGCTGCTGAAGATGGTTATAATTTATTTTGTAGTTGTGTTCTCCCATTTGAAACAGTTGTTATTATTGGGGGGGGCGTCTTCCCTCTCTCAGTCTCCCTCACAGTGCCCAGTACCCTCAGCTGACTGACTTTTCTACTGATTTTGGTTAAAAAAATTTTTTTGTGGACTCTCCATTCATTCATTGATTCATTCATTCATTCATGTATGTTTTTTGGGGTCAGGGTTTCTCTGTGTAGCCCTGGCTGTCCTGGAACTCATTCTGTAGACCAGGCTGTCTTGGAACTCAGAAATCCGTCTGTCCCTGCCTCCCAGTGCTGGGATTAAAGGCGTGCCCCCCCAATTTTTTGCAGAGTCACTTACAATGGGTTTGTGTATGGGGGTGCTGTTCCTAGACATTGTATGAGGATCAAAGTACTGTCTTCACATAGTAATTTTTATTTAGATATGAAACTCTTGGCTCACATTTCTTTCTCATAGTATCATTTTATTTTATTGTATATATGAGTCTTTTGTCTGCATGTATACCTGGCCACCATGTGCATGCAGTACCACGAGAGGCCAGAAGTGGATGTCAGATCCCCTAGAATTGAAGTTAAAGATGGTTGTGAGTTGCCTTGTGGGTACTGGGGGTGGAACTGGGGTTCTCTGGAAGAGCAGTAATTTAAATGCTTAGCTCTCTCTCCAGCCCCTCCTATATAGTATCTTAACTATTTTTATCCACTTTCTTTTGACTGGTTTGATTGAATTCCCTTTGTGTTGTAAGCCGTCTAGTCTTTTGCTTGGATGTATAAGGGAAAATTCTTCTCCTTCTAGGTATCTGGTGTACTCTTTTAATAAACTGTTTCAGCATCTGCTAGCCCACTGCCACTTTCAGGAGCCCCTTTCCTTCTTTCTGTCCTGGCTGTGGAAGCCAGGGTCTTGTAGCTGTTTCACTTGGCTGTGCCCTATCCCTGGGAGACTCTGAGTGACAGTTCTGAGATCCCATTTTGTTGTCCTTGCTCCTCTTGTCTCCCAGTACACCTGTTGCGTCTTCTTCACTTGTCTTCTGTATTGTATTTTTGAACATTCCCTTTAGTCCCTTTTACTCCCTTGGGTTCCTATTTGTTTTTATGACTTTACCTGTTGTGTTTGTTTGCTTTTGAGTTCTATTTTGGTCTTTCTGTAGCTGTTGATTTGCAACTGTTTATTTAGATCTGTGTTGATGGACCTGACCTTACTTTCGTGTTGACCTAAGGTCTCTGGTGGCTTATTCAAAATGGCACAGGAGCTGGAGAAAGTCACAGATGGATCTGCTAGGGGAAGTCCTTGGGGTCGGGTTGTCCGGAGGGCCATGCCGCTATGACACTGGTTGGTTCTTTGGGATGTGGTAGTCACTGAAGAGGCTGAGGCACCCTGGGTTGCAGGTAGTGATTGACAGAGTGCTTCTGTAGGCATCTGGGGCCCACTGGAGATGCTAGGCTTGATACGAGGACTCCAGTCCTGCTTAGGAAGGTGTGTTTGGAGGTCACATGGGGAGTGAGTGGGTAAGTGAGGCTTTCAATTGGGGCCATCCCTTCACATTTTCTTTTTAAAAGGGAAAAAGCAGCAGTTATTTATGTTTCTGAGAATTTTTTGAGTGCTCAGAAAACAAGCAGAGCCCTGTAGTGAAGCACCTGCAGACTTGGTCTCATAGGGCTAGTGATCTGCTCTACACCGTGACTCTTAATCTTCCTTTGTGGTTCTTGGCATTTGTTTTGCAGGTGACAGAAAGTGCATACCCCAAGACTTCTGGATTCTTGCTTATTGGTGTGCCCGTCTTCTCGTGTTCTGGATGATGTCAGAACAGGACCTGGCGGATGTGGTTCAGATTGCAGTGGAAGACCTGAGTCCTGACCACCCAGGTAGAGCTGTGAGACAGTAGATGAACTGTTGTTCTCCCTATCTTGGTAGCAAGAACCACATTGCTGGGCTTTGTTTCCTCAGTAAAGCAGACAACAACAATGATGGCAGCTTGCACGCACGCACGCACACACGCAGACGCACATACCCCCACAGCACTTTGTTCTTCCTCTAGCCTGACCCTCAGGTCTGTTCCCAGCAGTGCAGTTGCTCATGCCCAGCACCCCTTTCCCTTGTGTACTTGCCACCTGTCCCATGATGCCTTCTGATGCTCCTGCCACGTGTGGGACCTGTGGCTCTTAATTCACCACACCTTCTGCTATACAACTCATACTGCAGTGTGGGCCATGCATTCTTACTCTAGAGGGCTGGTAAACGTGGTTCTGTGGCTCTTTTCCTAGGCTTACCCTAGTTTACTGAGTGCCCCAGATGCTGTTTGCTATGTTTTGCACTGCTTCTCTTCTTTATGGAGTCTGGGAGGGAAGGTCTTGCATATACATCTGGACAAATATTTTTGCAGGGTCAGTTCCCAGAGTAGAGCTGCTGTGTGCATGTAACATTTTGGTAAGTCACTAATAGATTTTCCAGAAAAGCCATATCATCTCATTCCTATACTGACTGCTTGAAAACAGATATCCCTAACTGCTAAGGCCAGCCATTTTCTTTATGGTGATAAACCTTAGCCAAGCATCTGTTTTAAGGAGACTACAGGAGTGATAATCTGAACTTAAGACTTCTGGGGAGCATCATCTGTAAAACCTTTGCCTGCACTGTTTTAGAATAGCAGATTTGTTGCTTGTGTATACATGTAATGTGCACACACATCCATTTCTGCAAAAAGGAGTTTAGGCCATTGCCCTAGAGGAATGTGGTGTGTCGCTAAGAGTGGAGACAAGTCTCACACAGATCTGCAGATGGTAGAATCTTGTCCTCTCCAAAGTGAGTGAGCACACAGAGGCTGGAGAAGTGCACAGGCATAAAATAATGGTCAGTAAAAAAATGCTGACCACAGAATTCTATGATTATAAATTAGTAGATCTATGATGGTGACTTGTGTCAGGCCAGATCAGTGGCTTAGCAATTGAGAGTATGTCTTCTTTTCCAGAGGACCTGTGCTCTGTTCTTAGGCTAGACAATTTACCACCATCTGTAACTCCAGGAAATCTGATGCCCTTTTCTGGCTTTTGAGAGTACCTCCCATGTGGCATATATTTACATAGATGTATATACATAAATAAAGATAAATCTTAAGAAAATGATTGATAGCTCAGGGGTGGTGGCGCATGCCTTTAATCCCAGCACTTAGGAGGCAGAGGCAGGAGGATCTCTGTGAGTTCAAGGCCAGCCTGGTCTACAGAGTGAGTGCCAGGACAGCCAGAGCTACACAGACAAACCCTGTCTTGAAAAACCCCAAATAAATATTGATAGATAGGTAGATAGATAGACAGAGACGAGAGAGAGAGAGAGAGAGAGAGAGAGAGAGAGATTGCTTCTGTGTAGAGAAAAGGACTAGATGGGTCACAGTGGTGTTGCTGCTCCTTGACTGCAGAGGCTGGAGTTGGGGTTACTTTGCTTATCTGAAAGCAGGTCTGGAAGGTCAGCAGGAGCTGCTGGTGGTGGCTCATGAGCAGCTGCAGCTTTCACATGACCCAGCGTGTTGGCTGTGCTAGTTTGGGGCATATATGGTGTGCAGAGAGAGTTGTGGCTGTCAGTACATATGTGCCTCTCAGCCCCATGTTGGGAGTGGGCCCAGGACCAAAGGCTAAGTGAGGATGCTTTTGATTTTGCAATGAGTTAGCTAGCAGACACTACATAAAGCTGGTGAGAAGTCACAGATGAAGGTTTAGTGTGAGGTTGCTTCCTGGGCTCTGCAGAGCATTGATTGGTCGGTCTGATGTTTTTGAGAATTTTAACAAAGTACTTAAGGTGCCAGCACTGTGCTTGGCTGTAGTTTTAAAGAGCCCTGAGGATCCCTCCATGCTCACTCTAGTTTCTGTCTCTGGTTGCTTTTCAGTTGTTTTGGAGAATCATGTCGTGACAGATGATGATGAACCTGCTTTGAAGCGCCAGCGACTAGAGATCAATTGCCAAGATCCCTCTATAAAGGTACCATGTGGGTCCTGTGTGCACTATGTCAATTTTCTACCATGAACTTGGGCTTAGAACAGCAGAACCGACTCTCTCCATCCCTAGAGTGGCAGGGCCATCCATGCCTCTGGGATTCCAGGGGAGGCTCTTCCTGCCTCTTCTGTGCTATGATCTCTAGGTTGTCCCAGCCTTGTTGCTACAGTCTGTGTCTGAGACCTATTCTCACTCAGGCGCGCATGATCTCATTTATTTAAATACATCTGCAAAGACCCTCTTTCTAGTTGACACCACAGTAAGGGTCTGGACTTTATAGCATGGAGATGCCACTGAAATGCTACATGAAAGCACAAGCTAGGTTCTCCTGAAGACGAAAGGAGGAAGCATTAGATTGGGAGGACAAATGAGGTGTCTTTCTGTGTGTGCATAGGCCTGCCTCAGGTGGGGAAAGCTGAGGGTCGCTATGACCCCAGGTCCTTAGGTTTCTGACTGCGGTTGGAGGCCCTCAGTCAGTCAGTGAATTAATTGCTTTTGGATTTGCTTATTTGGGACTCAGTGCCTGCAGAATCAGATGTAAGTATTAGCACAGGAGACATTTACAAGAGCGACTCAGAGACACCACCAGTCCTCTTCATATGCTTCCACTGTGTCAAGGGCATCTGCTTGAGATGCTCAGTTCCCTCTGTAAGGAGAAGTGGTAGCAGCTGCAGGGGAACTGAAATATCTACTCAGACCAAGAGTGATGGTGCACACCTTTAATTCCAGCCCTCAGGAGGCAGAAGCAGGTAATCTCTGAGTTCTACATAGCAAGTTCCATGGAAGCTAGGGCTACCTGGAGAAACCCTGTCTAAAAAAAAAAGTAAAATCTGTTCAGTGAAATCCAGATTTCAAAGTAAAGTGTGATCTTAGTTGTATGACAGAGCACATTTGTAAACAGAGACAGACCAAGCAGGAAGGGAAGTAGCTGCCTGGGATCTGGTGGTGATGTTAGCAGTACACTTTATATGCATACTGTCACATGCAGCCATGTGCTGTCAGTGATTGGAAGACATTCACATGCACATTGCCAGCTTGAACTCTCAGCAGGCATGTTGGAGCTCTTTGTGGTCATCCTCACTTGTGGAGCAGTGTTAGGAAAATATTATTTCCTCTCTTTCTTTGTGATTTGCTTGAGACATTAGTCTGGAATAGTGATTTTTTTTTTTCTTCACCCAAACTCCAGATAGAACATTATTCATTCAGAGTTAAAATAAAGGTTTAACTCTTAAAAGAACTTGGAAGGCAAATAGTTGATATCCTCCAATTATAAAAATAGTGATTCATGGTCTCGTCTCAAGAACTGGCCACCTTAGTGCCTGTGCTGTTGACATTGCCTCCATTGATGGCCGGGATACTTGGAGATGAGTGCAGTGCTGCTGCTTGTTTCTTCCTGCACACAGCCTTGGTGCTTGCTTCTGTGGAGAGTGGTTAGCAGGGGAGGTCAAGTTTCTCTCGTACACCTTTTCCTAACTAGTGTTGCTGTGCTGTGATGAGTGGAGGTAGATGTGAGAGCTTTGGGTGTATAGGACATTCCTGAGGCTGCTCCTAACTGCTGGCATAGTAGGGAATAGAGCAAGCTCAGGGTACTTTTCTTATGGTTTTTTGAGACAGGGTTTCTCTGTATTGTTTTGGAGGTTGTCCTGGAACTTTCTCTGTAGACCAGGCTGGCCTCGAACTCACAGAGATGAGCCTGCTTCTGCCTCCTGAGTGCTGGGATTAAAGGCGTGGGCCACCAATGCCCGGCAAGCTCAGGGTTCTTAAGAGCCAAGGTTCCTGGTCAGAATGCTCTGGACCCATGCATTCATGCTTTGCTTCTTTGGTGATATGCTGTATGCTTCTGCAACTGTGATTTTGATAGTGTTCTGCAGTTGCCTTTCAAATTAGAGCAGAGACCGGCCCCTACTAGCTTGGACCATGTGCAAAGAGACAGTCTCTGAGGTCCAGGGTCAGCCTGAGCTGGTGCCTCTGTCTTGCAGACTTGCACCTTCCTTCTGATGTGTCCCTAAGGCTACATTTCCTCCAGTCGAATCCTCATTCTGTTTTCTTCAGATGTTGCTGGCCTTATTCCTACATTTCCTGTCATAAGCCAGCACCCTGAATGTTGGCCTAGAGGTCTCTTCACAGTAGAATTCTTATGTGCCATGCATCTGGTGGCTCCTGACAGGACTGGCAGTTGAGGGAGCGCGAAGCCTTTTCTCTCTGGCTGGATGCTGGTTTCAACTGAGTAGTTGGAAGCTGCTCCTTTTGTGGGCCACTAGGTGGCATGCTCGTTATTTAGAAGATCCTTGGAAGGGGTCGTTACCAGATTTCAGTGGGGTGTACCTGTGTCCAGCCAATTTTTTTGATAACGACTGGATACACTGTGAGTGTGCAGGGCCTATGTTTGCTAGGCTGCTTGGATGCTAGTTATAATCTGTCATCATAAGAAAGATTTTGTAGTTTTAATATGTGAATCTACTGATGAACACAATGACAAGCTTATTACTGTATGGCCTTAGTGTAGGTGAGATTGTAAAAGGTCTTGTTTGATACAGGGGGCAGGACTTCTCACTGAACACCTAGGCACTGCCCAGGACTCCTCACCAAATACCTGGGCATGGCCCAGGGCTAGATTGGGTGGGGTTAGGAGCCAGCTGTTTAGGGTCCGTGGACTTGCCCCTCCTAGTGTAAGACACCTTCTCTGAAGCTTTTTTGTTTTCACTTCCAGTCTTTCCTGTACTCTATTAACCAGACGATATGTTTGCGGTTGGATAGCATCGAGGCCAAGCTGCAAGCTCTCGAGGCTACTTGCAAATCTCTGGAAGAGAAGCTAGACCTGGTCACCAACAAACAGCACAGTCCTATCCAGGTCCCTATGGTGGCTGGTTCCCCACTTGGCGCCACCCAGACCTGCAACAAAGTGAGATGGTGAGTATGGAAGAGCCAAGGCTACACAGGCCACCCTGGGAAAAGTGCTCCTGTGCCAACCCAGGCGCCACTGTTACTGATCTGCCCTAGCCCCAGATATCTGCCCTGGTGGTTCCATAGTGCTGGTTTCACTTAGACCGAAACCAAACACAGGCTCTGTGCTGGAACAACCTGAGTCACTCCGACTTTCTTCTTGGCTTGAACAGACAGACTCATCTTTCTTTACACCTGGCTGTGAACTTGGCCCATGTGTTGCTTCTTTTCTTTTCCAACCTCTGGCTGGTCATTGCCTACCTTTTCCTCAGGGGTGGCATTTATAAATTTCACTTGATCATAGCAAACTTTTGGCTAAGTCTGAGCCTTACATTGTTCCTAATTTTTAAATAGACGGTTTGTAGCCTCCTAGAGAGCTTTGTATGGTTTGTACTCTGCTGGCGTGGAAGTTTCATGCTTGGCTTCGTACTAGGGATCGGAAGGTGCCTCAGAAGGTATCCTTCCAATATCTGGGTCCATAGTCAGTGGGGCATGAGAGCCTTCAGGGCAGCAACACCTACCCAGTGCTCCCGCTGTTTTTATTCTTTCTTACAATGTCTAGTAGAAAGTCTGCTTGTGGTAGTGGGCACAGTGTTATCTTTGTGCTCCAAGGTCCACATCCTCTTGCCTGTTGGGCTTGGGAAGAACAGAGCAGTAGGATGGCAGTGGGAGCCACAGCAAGCCTAGGGGGACACAAGTGGTTTTGCTGCAGTGTGGGTGGTTGCTGGATGCCACCTTGCCCATGGGTACTGGTAACTATAGAGCAGCAGTAGATACCTTGTGGACTTTAAGGGGCATGTGGGAAAATAGAGTAGGGGTTACTTTGGTTTTGGGGTGCTTAGGAGTACTAGTGACTACTTGTCCTCTTTCTAATGAGGGCTGCTGGGCAGCCACTCATTGCCTCCTCTAGCTCTCAAGAGCACACCATCTTCACTCTTACCCCCTCTATCATGAGGAATTTGGGTGTCTAGTTTCTCAAAGGGGGCAGAGTTTCTCTTGTGACTGAAGTGGCTGCACACCTCGCCAGTGTCTGCGCAGACTCTCTGTTAAGGTCGCAAAGTGACAGCTGCCTCTTAAGGCAGTTAATTTTGAAATGCTCCTCTGTCCCCGAACATAATGTTGGGAAACACTGCTGTAAGAGTTAGTGGAGTGGCCTGCCTCACGAGAGGGCAGTGTGGAAGAACAGCAGCACATGGTAAAATCTGGGCTTCAGCACACGATGGGTGGCAGACATAAGCCTGGAGTGTCTCCTCTGCTGTGAGGTTTTGGTTGTAGATGCCATTAGTTGGCAATGGAATGTTCAGAATGGTGAATTCTTTGTGCCATTTTCTAGATGGACATGGTAGTTGAGTTCCTGTAAAGTTCAAGTTACATTAAAACTGTGAAAGAGTATCTTATGTCTGAATTCTACATGGGACACATGGTCCTCATGTGAGTGCTCAGGACCTGGAACATATGTGTGGGAGGGTTTTGTGTTAGATGAGCTTGTTTCTGGCACTTCAGCCTATTTGGCCACACTTAGACTCTGGTACAATCTCACATGGTAGCCATGTCTGTCACACTGATTCCCGAGCTTCTGGACCTGCACCAAATAGCACCAATGTCTTCAGAGGGACACAAAGGGCAAGGATTCTCTTGCGTCATAAGGGGATAACACCTCACTCCTTATTTCTCCTGGAACAGGCTGTCTTCAGGAGCCAGAAAAGCATTGACCACATCATTTTCTCTGTTCTAGTTCTGCCAGGTTATGGGAAGACCTGGAGTGGAAGAGGGGTTTTCGTGGCCTAGCCTCAAGGGCACATGCTTGGGAATTCTGTCTGGGAGCACTGGGTGTCAGGATCACCTTTTTGGATGTCTCAGGTTCCAAATATTTATTTCCAAGGCCCAGTTTCCTCATTAGAAAGATGGAGAGCTGGGGTACTACTTGGGTGTGGTGGTGACAGGGGTCATGTTTTGTAGAAGGCTGTTAACAGAAAACACGAGAGCAGCCTGGAGGATGAGAGCTGAATCCCAGGATTTAGTGAAAGATGGATGAAGTCATTGGTGTACAGACACAGAAGAAATGAGAATTGTCTACACAGAACCTGGGCAGCGGGGCACAGACTGGTTTCTAGAAACAGCTAAAAGGGGGGCATAAACTGGTTCTAGAGACAGCTAAAAGGCAGTATCATACCAAATGATAAGCTACTGTGCTCTGTTTACCTAGGGCTACTACTTGCTGGCTGTGAGTGCAACTCGCAGGCTAACTCAGGTGCCATCATCAGCCATAGAGCCTTAAGGAGGCCTGTAGAGAGCCCAGAGCCCATCCCTGAGGACACTGTCTCCCATTTGCAGAGCTGCAGAGGTCTAGATATAGCAGGAGGCACTTCTCAAGGCCCTCTCTTTGCTCTGGGAGTCTGTGCCCAGTGCTGGTCATTTGACACTTGGCTGGACAGGTTGAAACTGCTGTGGGCTCCAAGGGTGCTCATCTAATTGTTGGTGCTGCTTGGCAGACAGAAGGCCCTGGAACACTGCCAGCCTCAGCTGGCACTGGGTCCAGATTTTCAGATTCTGTACCTGAATGAGTAAATTCAAGAAAAAAAAAATAAAAGAAGGCCTGTTTTCTTTGATGCCAAAGCTTAATCACGATAAAAATGTTTGTGAGGTTATAGGGATGGGGTTTCATACAGCAGTGGCATTTGACTTCCAGAGATGGACGGCTGGCTTGTGTCTCTCTTGCAGGTATGCCATTGGACTTTGAATAGTTGTGCTTATAGGGATGGTAATGAGGAATTTTAATGTTGAAGATGTTTGGAAAACAGTAGGTCTGGAAGCATCTACTTGTGGAAGCCTGTGATTTGCTGAGCCAGCCTTTAATGCTGGGCTTGAAGCATTCCAATAAGGCGCCAGTAATGTGTTGCCTGACCAGAAGGTCTCAGGGGCCAGCTTAGGTATCTTTATACAGACGGCGAACAAGGTGCCTTCCTGCTCTTCTCTGCAGCTAGACATGGTTGGTGAAGGAAGCCTGCGGTGGATAGCATAGCTGAGCAGAAAGTGTTGGTTCATTGCAGATGCCAGCCAGGAGCTATGCAGGCAGTACCCAGACAGTGACAGTGTGTTACCTTCAGGGTTGTCTTGTACAACCATATTGCTTGATAACAACTTTTAAAACCAGGTATTTCTGTTTGTTTTTCACTAAGACTATTACATAGGACAGTGTTTTAGGGTTTTTGCTTTTAAAGGTTTAAAAATGTTTTAGGATTGGAGAGGTAGTTTAGTGGGTAAGGGTTCAATCGCCAGCACTGTGTAAACCCAATGTGGTAGCATATACCTGTCATCTCCATGCTCAGAGGTACAAACCAGAGGATCAGAAGTTTAAGGTTATCTTAAATACACAGTGAACTTGAGGCCTACATGAGACTATGTATCAAAAGCAAAGCCAACTAAGATACACACATAAAGCAAACAAACAAAAAACCAGTCACAATGAATGAAAGGTTTTTTATAATAGTGGTTATCAGAGTTTTAAAAAAGTGATTTAAAGCTTCCCTTGGGGCAGTTGTACAAAACTTCCTGGAGAATTCTTTTGTCTCTCTCTGAACTGACTTTAGAGACTTGAAGTGTGTGATGGAGAATGGTTTAAACTCCCTCTAGCAATCTGGCTGCCTGCTCTTAGTTCCTAGGGTTCTTTTGTTTAGCATTGAAGGAAGATCACAGTGAAGCTGATCTGACTCCCAGCTTACCTGCATCTTGGAGAGCTGGTCTTCTGCTGAGCATCTCTTCTGTGAGTGCTGTGGGAACCTCTGCTTTGGGGTCGTCAGCATTCTCAGAAGCCTCTATCTACTCTTAGGCCAGAGTGTGGTAGGATCAAGATAGGGCTGTTTGACTGTGGAGTGTCTGGTCTTTTGACAGTGATGGGCTTGTTTACTTCTTATCTAATTTTGAGTTCTGTATGTTTCTGTTTAATGTCATGCCTGATCTTCCTGTCTGGTCTGTGCTGCTTTGCACAGCTATACACGTTCCTCTGTACACGTCAGGGCTGGGTATTAACCATTGGGGCACCAGTTCACATATGAAGTTTGGGGAGTCCTTAGCAAACCCTGCTGACTCAGAGACATGCCCCAGCCCCCAAAGCCAATACAGCAAAGTGAACCGTCTTGCTAGCTTGTGAGTATTGTGACAGCTCAGAGGACTTCTCCAGCACCTGCAGAACTCATGTTCTTTGCCTACTCCTGGTTGCTCTGGAAAGAGTTGTTATGACCATCCAAGGTTGTTTTACGAACAGAGTGGATCTCTTTTATCTGTGTGTCAGGTTTTTAGTTTCTCCCATAAGCTTTTGTATATATCTTGTTATTTCTAAGTACTTCATAATTTATATGCAATCCAGTCTCCTTTTTTTGAGACAGGGTCTTATGTATCCTAGACTGGCCTCTGACTGCTCCTGCCTCCACCTCCTGAGTGTTGTGGTTACAGGTACTCACCATGCCTGGTTTATGAGGTGCTGGGGCTTAAACTCAGAACTGTGTACATGCTAGGCAAGCTCGCTACTGACTGAACTGCATCCCGTTTCTATAAATCTTAAAAAAAATTATTTACATGTATGTGTGTGGTCTTTGTATGAGTGTGTGTGTGTGCGCGCACGCGCCTTTCTAAAGCTAGAAGAGGGTGTTGACTCCTCTGGAGCGGGAGTTATAGGCAATTGGGAGCCACTTGGTGTGGGTGCAGGGAACTAATCTTGTGTCCTGAAAGAGTCATGACTCCATCCCCTCCCATAAATCTTTTGCGTTTCACTTTCCCGGTGGTTGCTCATTTCTAAATTCACCTCTAACACTGCCATGAAATCAGGCACATACTAGGCAGACATTCTATCTTTGTGGTGTATCTCCAGCCCCTGAGTACATTTGTTTTAGGAAGGAAGCCGGGTTGACCTGGGAAAGCTGAGAAGAGCATAGAAAGACTAGCACAGACAGATGAAGATGTTCCGAGGCCAGAATGCTCTAAACTCAGCAGTAAATGAACCACCGAGTTACTGTGAGGAGACTGACCTGAGGATACCTGCAAGTCCTCAGCTTCTTGACCACTAGGATATACCAGTCAGAACCAAGGGGAACCTTGTGCCCTGTCAGATGAAAAAAATGATGATGACAACCTTTGATGTTGGAAGAAATGTGGAGAGGCAGGAGCTTCCAGGTGGGCAGCAGCATAGCCAGATTTCCTACATGGCCCACTAGTTGTGCTTAGGACCATTTTTGCTCATGACCAAGGTGCAGGAGTTTGTGGTCATGCAGAAACCTATGAGTACTCTACTTTCAGTGTACAAGACTGATTAACACTGTCATGCTGTGGGACCACCCACAGCCACAGAAGCAACAATTTTGAGCTGCTGCTGTGGATGGCCTACAAGTCCATTTATATAGCATTCTTGAAGACCAGATACAGATAGTTCTCTAGAGAGATCCCAGGAGGTGGCAGAGCAAGTTCTGTTTCTGTGAAAGGGATATTATTTGTTTGTTTGTTTGTTTTTTGAGGTAGGGTTTCACTGTGGCTTTGGAGGCTGTCCTGAACTAGCTCTCAGCCTCACAGATCCGCCTGCATCTGCCTTCCGAATGCTGGAATTAAAGACGTGCGCCACCAGTACCCAGCAAGGGACATTATTTGGACCTGTGTAGGAGACCCCTCTGCCCTGAGCCACACAGGTGCACAGGTGGAAATGGTGACATCTGAGGACTTGCAGTCTTACTCATGCTTTGTTTCAGGGTTATTTGCTGCTTTTGCATTGGGTGCAGGCTACACAGGCTTCACAGCTGGCAACAGTGTTCACAAGACTGTGTCCTCCCTATAATTACTTCATGTGAGTGTGTGGGGCTTATGTGTGCACATGGCTGTTTGTGTAAACGTGTATGTGTCAGATCTTATGTGCTTTATTTATTTTAGGAGTGTGAATGTTGGAGGCCTCACAGGACCTTAGCAGCAGGCAGAGATCTCCAGGGTTACTTTGGATCCCTGTGGACACTTAATCATGGTTTGGTGGGCAACTGTAGGTGTATCAGAGAATAAGTAGAATGGCTGAGAAACAAAAGCGAATGCCATGTATGTACTTAACACTTGCATTTTAGAAAATCAGCTGTGGGTTCTGGGCATGTGTTGGACTTTACATGCTGCTGTTGGTGTGGGTACAATGGTTTATGGAGATGCCAATGACCATGGCAGATGGCTGGTTTTCATGTGTATGGAACACCCTTTCCTCTGAGCAAGGATGCTGGGCTTTCAAGTAATATAACTGGCTGTATCAAGTGGCAGTTCTTGCTCTTCAGAGCAGAGCGCACAGATAACCCTGTGCCGTGAAGTGCTAAAAGTTGACATGGTGACTGCAGTGTGAAAAAGTCTCTTGAGAGCCAGTTGCTGGTCCTGTTCATTTGCACCCTAGTGCTGCCTTCAGGGTGTTGCTGAGCCTGGTGGTTCCTGGACCATGTCCCATTTTTTTCTTAGACATTTTTCTCAAAGCCAAACCTCAAGGCCTCTTGTTTTGGTCCTGCATTGTGCAGAGGGCTGTGGGTGGTGTGTGTACATATTTCCCTTTGCTGTAGAATAATATTGAGGAAGGCTGCTGTGAGACCTTCATGCCTTGTCATTGTTTGGGAGGGATGGGGTTGAGCCAGACTGGGGGGCTCATGCTTCTGCAAGCTTGAAGATCTGAGTTTAAGCCCCTAAAACCCTTGTACAAAGCCAGACATAGCTGTACATTTCTTGTAAGCCCAGTGCTGGGGGTTTGGGGACAGACAGATCCCTGAGCTTGCTGATCTGCCAGCCTAGCTGAACAGACTACTTTTTACCATTCAGTGATAGACTGTTTCGAACCATTAAGGCAGAGAATAGTAGAGGAAGATTCTCAATGTCCTGTAGCTCACATGCATATTGTACACACATACACGCACGCACGCACGCACACGCTCGCACGTGAAAAAAAAAGAAAAGGAAACTGATTTTCATGTAAACCTGTTGCTGAGATGGCTTGCAGGTGCATAGGACAGGAGAGTGTCTTAGCCTGTCCTACCCACTCTGTTAAATGTCCACAGCCCAGCCTGCCCTCATTATGCCATTTGTGTCAACCAAGAATACTGACCAGCAAGGAACTGAAGAGTCCCATCTCCAGTTTACTTGCCCTTGACTGGAACCCTGCTCTCTGGTGCAGGCCCTGGAAGCTGACCGTGTTGAATGACGATGTGCTCTGACAATGAATGTTGTTGTTTTAAGGTCTTCTTTTTCTTGTGATTCTTTTGTTCCATAGCGTCGTCCCCCAGACTACAGTAATACTCAACAATGATCGGCAGAACGCCATTGTAGCCAAGATGGAAGACCCATTGAGCAACAGGGCACCGGATTCCCTGGAAAATATCATTAGCAAGTCAGTAGCCACCACCACCCCACCTTCCCTTGCCACTGTCATGAGGATAAATGAGCATCCCTGAGCCAGGGCGCAGTCTGAGCACATGTCCATGTCTGTGGTTACAGGGCTGATTCTGTTAGCAATCACTATAGTTTTTACATTAGGGAGGGCCAGCCTGGTGTTTAGTGATGGTGGGGTGAGAGAGCATAGGGGGTGGCAGCTATGAGAACCTCTGGGCTAGGTCTGCTGTGTGAAGATGCCAGAGTATTGCACATGGTCAGTTTGCCACTCCCATCTGTCTGTCTGTCCCTGCAGTTGATCCTCTTCTGAGTTTGGTAAATGATGGAGCTATGTTGAGTTTGTGGCTTTTTTTTCTTTTGCCTTTTCTTTTGAGATGTGTCAAATGGAACTTCAGTCAAAAATGAAAGTATACAATGGCCATGTCCTGTCGGTGGCCTCTGCCCATTGGCTCTGGCTCTGTGCCTCAGGAAGGCTTTGTCACCTTTTGGTTACTAGCAGTGTACTCACAGATTCCTGTCATGCTTTTTCTCTCTGGGGTGTGGCTCTTTCCAGTCTTGTTCTGGCATCTTGTCCTGGTCCAGTTCTCTAGGAAACAGGAGGTCTGGGGTGTGATGTGGGGGTGCTGGAGGCCAGCCAGGCTGCTGGGGAGAGGATGGGTTTCCAGGCTTGCAGTGAGGTCATGGGTGTGGATTGTTGAGGAGCCAGTTCACCATGGATAGTTGTATGGGGTCACATCCAGGAAGGACCTGGTGTGGCTTCTTCTGCCTCTGGGGATAACTAGAATTTTAAAGCCCCTGTGACGTTGCTGGTGGGAAATAGAGTTTTGTTTCATATGTAGTGTGTAATAGGTCACAGTCCAAAATGTTGACAGGGTCATTCAGAAGACAAATCAATCTTGGGTCTTTTTTGAGCAATTTCTGCTGCTGGCTGTTGGCTGCTGCTGCTTTTCAGGGCCCGGTACCAAGAATGACTCCCAGGGGACTCCTGGCATTCTTGATGGCCTTGGAAGCTGTTCCTAGGATTTGTTTGTGGGAGTCATGGAGAGTGTGGAGGTGTTTTGGAGGCTGAGTCACCTTGGGTGTCTGACAGCATGGATGATGGATGGATGGATGGGGGTTCTTTGACACATAATGACCATTGTGCAAATCAGCCTTGTTAGTTAGGATGATCTCTGAGATCCGAAAGCAGGATTCTAAGCTGAGTTTCAGTGAGTTATGATTTTATTTATTTTTTGCTGTTCATATTTTTAAGCAGTTACTTTATATTATGTGTCTTCTTGGCCTAGGACTGTTTCTGTGTTATGTTGCTACTCATCTCCATGGAGGGTGTGTGTGGGGACACACCGCATGTTGGGGGACCCACCTTGTGCATTGGTCCATGCTCAACTAGGCATTTTGGGATAAGTCCACACAGCACAGTGAGTCAGGGATAGTCTCAGTGTGCCACTCATGTCCCTCTCACAGCGTGGGCTGCTGTGTTTGTTTCCCGCCAGCGCTGTTCCTGGGCGTCGGCAGAACACCATCGTGGTGAAGGTACCAGGTCAGGATGACAGCCACAATGAAGATGGGGAGAGCGGGTCAGAGGCCAGTGACTCCGTGTCTAACTGCGGCCAGCCAGGAAGCCAGAACATTGGAAGCAACGTCACACTCATCACTCTGAACTCTGAAGGTGCGTTACCAGGGCTGCTCTGCTTGTCAGCACAGCCATAATTACTGTGCCTTTGTGCTGTTACTTTGGAAGGGCATGTAGCTTTTTGTTGATAAGAAGAGTGATACAGAAGGGATGAAGAAGGTTAAGGTGACTGGGAAGCCCACTGTGGCTTCCACCACATGAGTCTTTCTCATGTTCTGTTGACTTTATGCTTGCTTTTCCCTGCCTACACAGAAATCGATTTCTTCCATGTTAGTTGGGGTTTCCAGAGTGATTTCAGTGTCACTTATGGAGTGCCTTCTTAGATGGTCTGCTTCCTGAGGAGGAGTAGCTTATGGTCATGCACCAGTAGCCTCTCACTATCCTAAGCATTTCTTTGCAGTTTCCAGAGGATATTGCCAGACTTAAGGGAGTGCAGTCTCCTTGGGCTGGGCTGCCTTTGCACTGGGGATCTTCAAGGAGTCAAGAGGAGCAAGTGCTGGGGTCTGTCATGGTTTCTTGGGGTACCCATAGTGGGGCCTGGTGACTATGGACTGAATCCTCTGAAAGCTTTCCACTTTAGAAACTGTTGTTTCTGTTAGAATAACAGAGACTGGGTTAGTGTATCCATATGTTTCTACAATGTCACTTCTATCTAAATCTAGAATTTTTTTTATCACCCCCTCGAAGAAACCTCAAATCAGTTAGTAGTCCTCCTCACTCTCCCACCCATCCCTTTTTGCTGCTGATGCTCTCGTGTGGATGGGAGTTCCTGTGAGCACTGATTGTGAGGTGGAAGGCCGTGGTTGGTCCTGCCCTCCCCTGTAGGGAGAGGAACTGCATTCCCTGTGCTCTGGTCCTGTCCTTATGCACACAGGCGGTGGGGGTGGCTATGTTAGCAGTGCTTCTCCCTTGTATGGCAGGGACTGCATTCCCCATACCCTGACTCTCCCCACATATAACAAAGACTGCATGCTGCATACTCCAGCCCTCTCTTTGTATGACAGGGACTGCATGGCCCAGACTTCAGACTTGCCCTTGTGTGACATTGTTGGTTGACAGGCATTTGGATCTTTTCTGCTTTTGGGTGTTACACATTGTGAAGTGTGAACACTTGTGTGTAAGTTTTGGCATCTATGCGGACTCAAGGCCAGGACAGCTGGCTGTTTTAACACTAACTGAGGAGAAAGGTGCCAATCATTCCTTCTTCAAGAAAGTTGCATAAGGACCATGCCTATAATAGCAAAGGAGCCTGACTGATCTCCTTTCTTTCCTATGGGAGCCATGCAAGTTCTGGTGTTGGTCTGGTCAGCTGCTTAGGCCTGGTATAGACCCCTAAGGAATATATTCTCTTTAATCTGGGAAGTCTAAATTATCTTAAGAATAGAATTTTCCCCTTTGAATCTGACTTTGTGATGTGATCACTGTGACATACATTTGGGAAAATAGCAGATTATGTTGAAATGAACTCAGGAAAAGGAATCATGCTTGGCATATGCTTTGTTATTAGTGTCCTAAGGAGGAACAGAAACATGTCTGAGTTCAGAGTCTCTGAGTGAGCTGTGTTGTTAGTAGAGGCTTTGAGCAGTGTCAGAGTCACACTAAAAGCTGCATGTGTCCACAGTCATGATGTTGGTGGACAGCTCCAGGAATCTCCATTCTCCAATGCTAGGACTTGGCATTCCTCCACTCATGGTTTTACTTTTGAAGAAGAGGTCATAGTTCAGAATTGTTTGACTTTCTTGTTCTTTGGGAAATGTAGGTCACAGTGTCTTATTAGTAAATGATCCTGCTGAGCCATGTGCTGGCACAGTGGTTTTCTAAGGCGTGTCTGGAGACAGGTGGCATCATTATTAAGTGATTGTTGCACATTGAAGTGCTAGGAGGACTTCCAAGCAGGAATGTGTCTCACTTCAGACTCATTGCTCACTAGTCCTGACAGTACTGGCCTCTAACCTGTGGCACGCAGCCATGGTCTTGTCTGTTTGCTCAGCAGGCCATATGGCTCATGTCATAGAAGCATTATTGATATGGGGTGTTATAGATGATAAGCTTATAGGATTTAGTCTTTGTCCCATTAAGAGCCAAGACTGTAAACTAACAGATGCTTCTTGTCTTCTTATGTGAGTATTTGTGTGTCTGAGGTTTGGAGAACCAGACTTTGAAGCAGTTATTGCTTAAGAATTCCAAAAAAAATTTTTTTGAAAGCCAGGCGATGGTGGCGCATGCCTTTGATCCCAACACTTGGGAGGCAGAGGCAGGTGGATCTCTGTGAGTTCAAGGCCAGCCTGGTCTACAGGGTGAGTTCCAGGACAGGCTCCAAAACTACAGAGAAACCCTGTCTCAAAACAAACAACAAAAAAGGTCCAAAAATCCAATTTTTTTTCTATAAAATTTGAAGTCAGTTGGTTATACTACAAGGGCACCATTTCCTGGTTTGCTTTGTTTTTAGGGTGCTGGGGATTGGACCTAGGGCCTATGTATGCTTGGCAAGTACTCTACCACTGAGCTATATCCCTTCTTTATGTTGAGGCAGTATCTCATCACGTTGTCCAGACTGGCCTTGAATTTGCTCTGCAGCCCAGGAATGATAGGCCTTGAGATTTCAGTCCTACTGCCTTAGCCATTGAAGTAGCTGGGACGATAGGCCTGTCCGTACATTGTATTTTAGGTTTTTACTTAGGTAGTTTGTTAAGTTATGTAAACTTAGTTTGGATGAAATAGAAGGTGTCTCCTAATTGTTGGAGCAGCACTTGCTAAAGCTAGTTTTTGCCCATGTCTTCCTGTACCCCATTCTTGAGAATGTGAGGGCCATAGTCATTCAGAGGCTAAGTTGGCTGTGTGACAGATACAAATTAGCTAAACGAATCAAAACAGGATCTGTTAATTAAGGGACTTAGTTGAGGTTCCATTCCCACACTATGGGCGTTTGGTAATTCCCAGAGGACAGGCTACTAATCCTCCATGTAAAATGCTGAACACTTAATTACCATGCGCAAGTATTGTGTCACCACTGGTTCAGAATGCCCCCTCTTCAGCCCGTGGTTTCTGCAAGTATGCTTCTATGCCACATTCTGCTGATCAGTCAGGACTTACTGACACCTCCTGTGACAAATAACCTTTAGGTCCCTGCACTCAGAAGCTAGTGGCAGCCTGGGCAGGCTCCAAGGGGCCTGCAACTTAATTTTTGCTTTGTTTTCTTTTATTGTGACCAACCTCTGAGATGCATGGGTCGTGCTTGTGGAATGACCACATGGTATAGGGTAATAGCCCTTCTTAGTTGTGGTTAGTTTTCATATGTTAAGGAATATTTGTGCGTCTGGTTAGAAGCCACAACTATATAATAGAATTGTTGATATAAAATAGTTTACTAAAAAAGAAAAATGAAATAAAAATCATATATACCAAAAGACTTTTTGAAAAGAAAATGGTGGATTATGCCGTTTCAAAATTGAAATTTGTAATTTATGGGATGAATTTCCAAAGTTTTCCATTTCTGTGCCATAGAAGTAGCTTTTGGCTGTTATAGTTGTCCTCTAGCATGTGGCTGGCCTTCCTTTGGTTCAAGGCATATGCCACCTTGCCTTTCTGCTCCCTTTCCCATATGGAACATTAGTTAGATACCTAGCCATCTAATGTGGATGGGGATTATGTCAGAACATTAAGGATGGGTGTGCGGACACAGATGTGGCTCTGTATTCCATGGGTGCTCCTGGACCCCTTTGGGGGTACAAATACTTATAAATACACAAGAATAAGGTATTTTCTGGACTACAAAGAAACTCTGGCCCACTTGCTGGAAGAACTAGGTTAAATAAATATGATCAGCCCTTGGGTGGTTGAAAACATCCTAGGCATTGTATGTCAGTGTGGCCTGGAAAGCTGTGGATGCTGACTCTTGTTTCTTGTCTGGTAAGTTCCAGGGGACTTCATTCTAGTTATTTTCATTTTCAGAACCACTAGTGTCTCATGAAGCATGTGCCTTAATTTGGTAAACTGTATGGGTTGGCTTTACAAGTGCCAGAATTGAAGACTATATTTTCGGGATCATTTCTGTAGTTCATTACAGATGCCAGATGGGAATTAATTTTTCATATGGATGGAAAATATACTTAACACTAGCTTATGACTACAAGTCTGTTGTCTAAAATGTTGCCTATAGGAGGCCGAGGTTGGCCTCAGATAGCTAATTTGACCTGAAATCTGTAGTGTATTTGAATAGCCCTGAAGCTAACCCTGGATCACATCTTCTCTAGCCTCTCCCCGTTCCCCCCTCCCCTTACTGGAGAATGGCAAATGTCATTGGCATCCAGGACTTCAGCATAGCCCCAAGAATGGCTTAGGAAAACCACAAGTGTGACTGGTGCTCTTGACTAGGGAACGAGGGGCATCTGTGTTGCCATTGGGAACCTGGACTCTGCTGTAGCCTGCCCGGAAGTCAGAGGGCATCAGATCTGTGTGTTTGTGGAAGCTAATGCACTGAGTGAGCCAGTCTGGCTCATTGGGTGGCAGTTCTCCTCCTGCTTGTCACCTGTATCACTGAATGACAGCAGGCCTAAGTCTCTCTTGACCTAAGATGATTTTCCTGTCCCCACAGTAGTACGCTTCTGTTTGCTTGCCACACTTGCTGCCACCTGTGTTTCTTGCTTAGCTCAGTTAAGCTTCTTGCTTAAGAGGGGTCTGTACACCCACAGTTTGTGATTTAGTTTAGTGATATATCTTTAGATCATGTCCACTTTTGTTTTGTTGTTTTTTGTTAAGATTGGGTCTCCTTGTGTAGCCTATGCTGGTCTGGATCTCATAACTTGCCTGCCTCAAGCCTCCAAGGATTTTTTTTTAAAATATATGCATTAGATGATTAGATGACTGGGGGACTTTTAGAACAGGATCTGTCTCTGAGAACCATCTCTCTACTTATTTATTCATCTTGTTCTGAATTCCAAAGTTCATTTATCTCCATCATTAGCCACAGCTGAGTGCTCATGCCCATTCTCCACCCTGCTAGCATGTCTCCTCATGATCTCCCTCCTTCCCTCCCTCCCTCCCTCTATCCCCTCCCCCCCTTCCCTCCTTCTCTTTCTCCTCCCTCCCTCCTTTTTTCAAGACAGGGTTTCTCTGTATAACAGCTCTGGCTGTCCTGGAACTAGCTCTGTAGACTGGGTTGACTTTGATCTCACAGAGATCCACCTACCTCTGCCTCCAGAGTGCTGGGATTAAAGGCATGTGCCACCATGCCCAGCTATCCCTGTGATGTTTTAAAACAGTATTGTGATAAAAGGATCTGGCAGAGGCTGTCTGGAAGAGGTATACACCACACGGATTGGAGTGTGGTCAAAGATGACTTGGGTCTATAGATCCCGCAGACTGGCAATATTTGGACTCTGTGTCACCAGCATATTCCCCTTTAATATTTTGCTTTTAGTTATCCAAGGGCTCCTGTCATTTGATCTCAAATTTTGTTTGATGTTTTCTTCTACAATCAGGATGGCTTGAGGCTGCTACTGGCTAACACCAGTGACTACATCTCATCTCTGGTGTTCCTGGCAACCAGATGGAGGCTGGGAGCTTGGCTTAGCAGCCCCAGGCAACTTATATTTGAGCTGTGTTCTGTGCTGTCTGAACAGGTCTCTGAGCTTTGCTAACTGAGACCTTTCTTCTCTTCCAGAGGACTATCCCAATGGCACCTGGCTGGGTGATGAGAATAACCCTGAGATGCGGGTACGTTGTGCTATCATCCCCTCTGACATGCTGCACATCAGCACTAACTGTCGCACAGCTGAGAAGATGGCATTGACGCTGCTGGACTACCTGTTCCACCGAGAGGTTCAGGCTGTGTCCAACTTGTCGGGCCAGGGCAAGCACGGGAAGAAGCAGTTGGACCCCCTCACTATCTATGGCATCCGGTGTAAGTTTACACAGCTGATAACAGCCTAGCTTGTGGGGGTGCTGAGGTGGTCAGGGAGCTGAATTTAGACCATGTTTCCAGTGCGGAGGGCTGATGCCAGGCTCAGTGGTCATCACAGAGATATGGATCTGGACCCAGGATTTTCTTTGGCAAGATGTTGTGTGGCACCCTGTGCTGAGAGGGACACTTGGAATGTGCTTTTCCAGGGAGTTGCAGATTCCAGTGTCAGTCATCCTTAGGCTGTTCTTGAAGAAGAGAGAACAGAGGTGGGATTTCTTGCTGCCCACTGGCCACAGTGCTCCTAAGCTGCCCAGTGGCATGAGTGGAGTCTGTTCAGGGAGGTCTTGCCCTTGGCACTGTGACATGCTCATGGGCTGATCTGACTGTATTGGAGGCCAGTAGCATTCTAGGACCGATTTTAGTACCAACATGATCTTGGTGTTTTCCTCCTATTTGAGGAATACCACTTGCTCAAGCTGGTGGTCTGTGTATCTTCCTGGAGATACTTGGAAAGCATGGAAGAAGCTCAGGCTCCTCTTATCAGCGACCCAGTCTGATGCCCAACTTCCTAGACGGTTCATTCCAGAGCTACCTGGAATAAACTGGCCAGGGGTGGTCTCTGCTCATATGCAGGGTGATTCTTGGGCTGGTTGTGTGTTTAGTGTCACTGGGGCCACACCTTTGGCTTTTCCATCATCCTAGAGGGGCAGCTGCTTTGTTCTTACCAAGGAGCCTGACACATGGGGAAGTACTGGGGCCAGAGGAGCCACAGCTCTATCAAATATCCCACAGAAGATAAGTATTTGATACCTTCGTTAGAAAGAGAGACTTGCCTTGGAGCTTCAGAGGGTTGGGTCAGTGTGCTCCATATTTAGACACCATGGCCTAATTCCAGGGCTTTGTGGATTGGGAAGAAAAGGACACTAAGGCTATGGGCATCTGTAGCTGCCTTCCCCAAACCATGATCTGCACTTGTATTCACTTGGCAGCCAAATTTGTAAGCCATGTGTGAGGGAAGGATTACAGGCTATTAATAAGGACCATGGGTCCATGGCCTCAGACCCCCTACTAGCCTTAGCTTTTTAGGAACCGAAACTTGGTGAGTTGCTGGCATTCTTCCACCTGAGTAGGCCCTCATCAGGGTCTGGATGTCCTACCCTCAGAAGCTACTTACCGATGGGGCCAAACCTACCTAGCCTCTTAACCCATCTGTTGGTACTGTGATATTGCTCACATGGAATCATTAGTGTTTAAAAAATGATTGTTCACCTTTGACCATTAAGCCTCTACTTGTCTAGTATTACCCCCAAACTTGGGCTCTGCCACACATTCAGAGTCTCATAATATTGCCTGTTGCTGGCCTTATTCAGCTAGTTCTGTTAGCTGTGGTCTTGTCGCTAAGTGAGGTATGTGCAGGAAGAGCAGTTGTATGACTTTGAATGGCTTTGAGTGTTTTCCTGGGGAATGAACTGGGGATGGAATAGTGCTCTTTCAAGTGAGCATGTTGGCTGAACTGTTGAGTTTTACTAGTGGATCATCCAGGTTTCTGCTTGAACTTTGAAGTGAGCATACTCTAGTCTGCCAGGTGACAGAACACACACACACACACAGAGAGAGAGAGAGGGAGAGGGAGAGGGAGAGGGAGAGGGAGAGGGAGAGGGAGAGAGGGAGAGAGGGAGAGAGGGAGGGAGAGAGGGAGAGAGGGAGAGAGGGAGAGAGAGAGAAAATCTGATCCCTGAAGGTATCTGTAAAGAGTGCTGGTTTGGGTAAGAGACCCTGAGTACTCCAGGATCATTGAAAGTGCTTTAAATGAAGACTCCCAATGTGTACAAAACTGCACACTCACAGATAACCAGCAGATGGATGACGGTAGTGACTCTTCTTTTTTCCTTCTTCTGAGACAGTCTTGCTGTGTAGATCAGGCTGGCCTCTAACTCACAGAGATCTGCTTCTCTCTGTCTCCCAAATGCTGGGATTAAAGGTGTGTACACCACCACCCATGCAGTGGCTTTTCCTAAACCACCCTTACCTAGAGCAGGCAGTTTCCTGGTCATAAGTTTCAGGTAACACATTCTGTGTGAGCCAAGGAGCTCCCTGGCTTGGTATATCATGGGGTATATTGGGTTCCTAGGGTTGCTCAGTTCATGGACTGAGCATTGAAACACAGGCCCAGATGCAAGGTCTACATGTCGGTAGGGCAGCTCCTCCTCCTCCTCCACAAGGACTTTGCCTCTACCTCTGGTGTTGGCTGGGAGTTTTGGTGCTTGCTGATGCTGCCTGCCTCCATTGGCCATTTCCTCTTTGGGTGTCTGTATCTATTTCTCCTCTCTCCTTATAAGCACATCAGTTGTACTGGAGTGAGATCCCACTAATGTAACCAAAACCTCAATCATATCTGCAAAGACCCTGGTTCCCAGTGAGGTCTCATTGGGAGGTCTTAGGAAAAACATGAATTTTGGGGGACACTTCCCATCAGTGCACAGGGACATGGGCTTTTCTGAGCTTCAGTAATCAAATGCTGTCACCTCCCAGGTCCTTAAGTGTAGATTGGGAAAACTGCTCATATGTTTTGGATACCAGGCCATGCATAGGTGTGACATTGGTCTGCCATGGCCTGGCAGGAGTTTGGGGATATACTGAGAGCTCCAATTTGGTCAGTTTGAGCTGATAGCTGAGGAACTTATGAGTTCTGGAGACAGGTGGGAGACCTCTTCTCAGAAGGGATTGGACATTGTGCTGTGGACCTGGCCTAGAACGGCTATCGAATATTACAAACTAAGAGGAGGAGGAGGAGTTGTAAGGATGAGTTGGGGAAAGCCCGGGAGACTTCCCTTAGGAGACTTGGATGGGCACAGACCTGTTCAGAGTGCCCCCTAACCTAGTGCTTCTGTCCATGGATGGAATCGATTGCTTTTCTGGAGAGCTGCTATTATGTAATATGAAAAAATGAGTTCTTGGCATGCAGCTTCCTGCATGGTTTCCTCTTTGGACTTGAGATTACTTTAGCAGTGATAGTGCCCTCCTTCCTTTGTGACTGATAACATGACATGCACCCACCGAGGGCAGCTCTGTTTGTTCCCCCCTAGTCTGTTGCCTTTCCCAAAGCTCCTAGCTTTGTGTAGGCTCATTACGTGAGAGCTGGGAAGCTACTTTCATGATTTTAAGAGGCAATGGTGAAGTTTTGGAGGGTGGAAAAGCTGCTAACAATGATGGGTGATGCTTCCTGGCTCCAATACAAGTGGGTGAGAGCAAGCTGTGCCACCTTCCACAGCCTGAAGCGCAGGCATTCCCTTGACCTTAGCCTTCCTGTGAGGTAATTGCTTCACTCCTTGGGCAACAGGTGACCCATAGGCCAGCAACTGGAGGCTTCTGTTCTCTACTTCATGACCTCAGGGCAGCCTTCTGAGCAAGGTGTGGCAGCAGGCCTTTTCTTGTTAGTCTCGCCAAAGCTTTCGAGTGAGGTCCTCAGCTGTGATGAAGGTGGATGCACAGGGTAGTCAGAAGCTATACTATGAGACTGGCCTTACAGAGTGTCTCCTGTCTCAAAGCAGTCACAAGGGCAATGACATTCTTACTCTACGAGACTTTGAAATGTGCATCAGATAAGAATTGGTCAGTAGTAAGTTCTGTGGTGACTGACTGGTAGCCAGGTAACTATCCTGTGACTTAGTGAGGCCCATATCCACACGTAAAGCCATGTGCAGCACATGTAGTTGCTCAGTGGTTTATTGAGTAATAATTCTGTGTCTGTTTTAGGTGACCAGAGTTTCCAGCTCGCACCCAGATTTCTCTTTCGTGGAGGAGGGTGAAAGTGCTGCTGGGCTCCATGTGGTATTCTCAGTAGTCCAGCCTCCTTCCAGACCACAGAGGTCTGGCCGTCACTGTTTTCTGAGCATAAACTCACAGAACAGTCAAGACATTTCCTAATGCCCGATACTTAATACAGCATTTAAAGGCTTTGTTTTTATTATTTCTTGTATTTGGTATCAATGGAAGCAGTTTTGGAGTTTGGGTGTTAACTTAGCTCTCAGTATATGATCCAAACTCAGTGGTCTTACTTGTCAAAACAGGAAATTTTCTAATTTAGGGTTTTATTATAGTTTGAATTTCTTACACTTTTTTTCCTGTAAATCAGTAAAGTTGCATGAGCCAGCTACAGAGGTCACTGTGTTGAAGACAATGTCTTTTGGTGTCAGCCACCACCATTTTTTCCCTTCTGCATTGGGTATAACAAAGGCTCATGGGCTAGAAGCATACATGGTTCAGTGATTACGAGCAGTTACTGCTCTTCAGAAGACCTGAGTTTGGTTCCTGCCTCCCACACCAGTGGCTCACAACTGTCTGTAGCTCCAGCTCTGGGAGATCCAATGACTCTGACCTCTCTGTGGGTATCTGCACTCATGTGCACATGCATGCACACACCCTAATAACACACATATTATTTAATAAGCATAATTTTAATTGGCCATATGAAAAATGAGTTCTAAAAAGAAAAAAGGGAGTGGTGTCACATGGACTAGTGAGATGTGAGGAATGTCAGCTCTATTCTGTCCTGTTTCTAGTAGCCTTCTATGTCTTTGATTTCCTTATTGTTGAATGACAGTATCTGCATGCTGTTCAGTGTTGCACCTGGCCATCTCTGAACACATAAGGATGAACAGTTTGAGTCCCAGTAGGTGCTATGCCATGTGTATGGCTTTCCACCCCATCTCCCAGCAGTGGGGTGTGGGTAGTACTCTTCCCTAGGGCAACAGTCAACTCCAGGGAGTGGTCCCTGTGCTCCAGGAACTTAAGTTCTGGGAGACAGCCTGGTGAGAACATAGGAGCAAGCATCTGACAAAGAGCACTGACCAAATAGCTTCAGATAACTGCCGCTCACTGAGCTGTTGTGTACTGGAGTGCCAGCACAGAGAGCAAAACCAGGTTCCCTGCATTTACAAGGGAAAAGGGGTGTGTAAACACTGTGTGAGAATCCTATACATTTAGAGAAGTCACGGGTGCTCTAGAAAGCAGGTGTGCTGTGCCGAGGGGAGTTTTGGAGGAGGAGGGAGGACAAAGTACTGTTGGCTGGTCTGGGCAGAGGTGGGTGTACCTAGCAGAGGAGCAGAGGAGCAGAGGAGCAGAGGAGCAGAGGGTAGTGGACCTGCATGAGTACAGTGTGAAGCCTCCATTTGTTTCCCTAGGCAGTCAGGATGGTGTGTGCCATCTTCTGAGTTTAGGGCAAGAGAAGTTGGAAGCTGAAGAGTCTGGAACCTGTGAGAAATGGAGTCAATTCCCTTGGTATTGGGGTGAAGTCAGGTTATTTAAAGGTTAAATAAACATGAAGAATGATAAGTGTTTTGCATCTGATCCTGCTGACCTAGTGACCTGAGTGATTCTTGCCTCATGTAGCTAGATTTTCTGGCTTGTTTTCTGGGGGATGAATCAGCCCTCCAGGAGTATGCCAGCAGGTCAGCTAGGCCTCTTAGCAGCACTCAGCTTATGTGTTTGGTGCTCTCAACAGGAAGGGTTAGGTCAAAGCCTATGTCTGATAGCTTTTATCTGGGACATGTTCTTTCAGGTCACCTCTTCTATAAGTTTGGAATCACAGAATCTGACTGGTATCGGATCAAGCAGAGTATTGACTCCAAGTGCCGTACAGCATGGCGACGGAAGCAGCGAGGCCAGAGCCTGGCAGTCAAGAGCTTCTCCCGGAGGACACCATCCTCATCCTCATATAGTGCCTCAGGTATGCCCAGGAGAAGGCTGCCCTGAAGCCTTTGTTCTCATGGAGAGGCAACCCGGGAGCTCATTAGTTCTGGCCCCACTCCGTATGAGGCTGGCTTTTTGGGAGCTCCTTGCATGTCTTACCTTGTAGGTCCAACAAGAAGAATTTGTGCAGGACCTTCCTTGTATTGCGTGGTTACTCATCTCCAGAGTGTCCTACAGCTTTAACAGTAGTTACTGTTACTTGCACAGTGGCTGTAGGTGAAGGGTGAAGGGCCCACATTGTGCTGCTCTTTAATCTTAGTTTGAGGTTATAGACTCAGGCTTGTCCTCAAGATCACTGAGACAAATTCTCTGAGCTCTACCCATGGACCTGCCCATCTCTCTTCACTCTGGTGCTAGGATTTGTACTTGAGGGTCTTGGGTGATCTTGGCTCTTAGTACTTTGCACTGAGCTATGTTCTCAATCCTAAGTCTTTTTCATGGCTTTCTTGGCAATAACAGTAGTTCTTGAAAGTTGAGTCCCGTCTGGGGTCAGTTCAGGACCCAGAACAGCAGTGGGCACAGGGCTGGCAGGGCTCCCTCTCAGTACAGGCTTTGTCCAGGGACTTTGTTTTGGAAACTACAAAGCTGTTCACCTGGAGCCCTCCTTGACCATCTTCCAGAAAGTGCTCTTCCTCCCTTATTTTGGTGGTTATCAGATATTTAGCTCTAGTTGTTGCCAAGGTTCCTAAAGTAGCACCTATCCGAGAACAGGAATCTGGCATGCCTGTCCTCACCCAGCATGCTTTCCAAGGCACAGTTTGGAACCTGGAGGAGCAATGGGCCTCTGGGCGGTACACCTGAGTTAGAGGTGAGGAGACAGACTGGTGCTGCTGTGAGAGCCCAAGTGAACCTGGTGAACCTAGAAATGAGGTCCCAAGTCACACAGTTCCCTTGGATTCTCACTGTTTTCTGAACTGAGCATGCCTGCAGTGAATAGCAGCTGGGCATCTTAGCCAACGTACCCAAGCTTACATTGGGCTGAAGAGGCGTCCAGATGCCCACCAGCCAGAGCAAAAAGCCCTGGAGACAGGTCCAACTTTTGGAGAGAACTAGAGGGCCCAGGCTAAGTTCTCCCTACAGAAAAGACAGAGGTGTTTTTGTTTTTGTTTTTGTTTTGTTTTTTGTTAAGAGAGAGAGAGTGTGTGTGTGTGTGTGTGTGTGTGTGTGTGTGTGTGTGTGTGTGTGTGTGGTCTCTTGCCTGCATGTACGTCTATTTAACATATGCATGCCTGGTGCTGGAGGAGATCAAAAGAGTAAGTCAGATCCCCTGGAACTGGAGTTATGGATGGTTGTGAGCTACCATGTGGTTACTGGAACTGAACCCAGGTCCCCTGAAAGAGCAGCCAGTGGTCTTAACTGCTGAGCCATCTCTCCTGCCATTTAAAGTCAGAACTTAAAAACAACCTGAGAAGATCATACTGGGCCACAGGTTTCATCTGTTTAATAGGAAGAAAATAAAATCTAGACACCTAATCTGGGAACATTCACAAGGTCTCAGATCCAATACCAAGAAACAGGAAAAATGTGACCTATGACCAACACAGATAACAAGCAAAACTGAAATCCAACCAACCAATCCTCCCACTCACCCTAGTGACTAAGGAGGCCTAGTCTGGAATTAACAGCCCATGGCACTAAAATGTTATTAAAGTTATGTTCAAGGACTTAAAAGAGGAATAGAAATGTAGAAGCAAGGAAAGAAATAAGATTTTCAAAAATTGCCAAGCAGAGTTAGAAATGAAACATGAGGGAGCAGTTGCGAGGTACCTGCATTTCATGCAGCTGAAGCTGGTTTGTCTAGGGCTTGTAAGGAATTACAGTCAAGCAGAGGTTATTGGACAGGGTCTTAATGAGCCAGGTCTCACCCCAAATCTGTCACAGTCTGGTCCTGGTCTTTAAGGCCAACAACAGTGGAGACTCAGGTGCTTGTGCCTGTTTCTGTGGCTCCATCAGTAGTGAACGTCAAGCTTGCTTACTTATTAGTGGTTGGGCTCTTCTAGTTATTTGTGTTTCTTTCCACTGCTTAACAGTAGCTTAGCATGATGGTATTTGTATTCTGCTTTTTAATTTTCAATTTTTCCTTTTTCTATTAGTAGCTAGCTGCTTTATAATAAATATTTACTTACTGCTGCTCTGTTTATAAACATAGTGGCAGTTTCTTTAAGATGCTATGGATGCTGGCTTCTTGTGTGGGCAGTCAGCCGCTGTGCAGTGTATTAAGTGCCCAAATTCTGAGCAGGTCCCCAGGAATGGCATGTTTGAGGAGTTCTGGCAGCTGTCAGCCCCCCAGGGTTGGGCCATGGACAAGCCCTGTAGTATGTGTTCTGGTCTGATGAGGCATCATTCCCAGAAGGCACTCCCAGGTGGCTGTTCTTTTGTCCTATTTGACCTGTGGTCTCTATCCTCCTGCCAGTGAACATCTTTAGAGTGAAAACAGTGTTGACCCTGTTCTGTGGTCTTTTGTTTGGAGTAGAAGAGAACCTGTGGCTGGGAGCTGGGAGGGTGCTATTCATGGGAATGGGGGTCGGGAGGCTCGAGTACACCATGAGGCATGATTACTGTAATCATCTTCTGGTGGCTTTGGGTATGTGTTGTTTGGGCCTAGCTCAGAGCTGCTCTGAGATAGTAGATATAGTTTCAGGTCATAGCTGATGAGGCAGACAGGCACTGGCTTTCAGAAGAGGGCCTGGGTTGTCCTTGCTGCTCAGCTTTGTAACTGCTGAGGAGAGATTTGTTGGGAAATATCTGATTAAGCAGAGTGGGTGGTTAGGCCAAGGGACTTCTGGAATCTTTGTCATTGTTCTGTCTGCATCTGCTGTTGCCTTAGCAAAGCTATTCTGGTATTCAAGTCTATTTTGGTGATGGTAAAATATAATTAAGCCAGAATTCTATTAATTTGGAATTGGTATTAATTCCAGCTGGGTTGCCTTGTTATCTTAGAATTTTTAGCAGAGAGACAAGGGACCACCACAAAATATTGCTAATGAATTTATTTTTTTCACTTAAAAATATTTATATAGATAAAGGCCGGCCGTTGGTGGCACACACCTTTAATCCCAGCATTCAGGAGGCAGAGGCAGGTGGATCTCTGTGAGTTCGAGAGACCTGCCTGATTACAGAGTGAGTTCCAGGACAGCCTCCAAAGCAATACAGAGAAACTGTGTCTTAAAAAAAAAAAAATCTAGCTAAATATCCGTCTTTTATTCCATTTTATGTATTCTCTATGTGTATTTTCATGTGCATGTCGTGTGTGTGTGTGTGTGTGTGTGTGTGTGTGTGTGTGTGTGTGTGTGTGTGTGTGTGTTGGTGGGCATGGGAGTGAGAATGCATGTGGCATGCACAAGAGTGGAGGTCAGGACATCTTATAGAAGTAGGCTCTCTCCTTCAGTGTGGATTTGGGGAATCAAACTCAGGTTGGCAGGCTTGGTGACAAGTGCCTTTGCTACTGAGCTATGTCACTGGTTCTGTATAAGAGCTCTGTGTCAAGGATGGTGTGGTGTGAATGAGAATGACCCCCATAGGCTCATATATTTGAAGGCTTGGTTCCTAGTTGGTTCACTGTTTTAGGAAGATGCTGGAGATGTGTCACTTGGAATGGGCTTTGAGGTTTCCAAAGCTCATGTCAGGCCCAGTCTCTTTCTGTCTGCCTTGTGCTTTGTGGATAAGACATAAGATCTCATCTGCTAGCCAAGCGGTGGTGGCGCATGCCTTTAATCACAGCACTCGGGAGGCAGAGGCAGGCGGATCTCTGTGAGTTCGAGGCTGGGCTGGACCAACAGCCTCCAAAACAATACGGAGAAACCCTGTCTCGTTAAAAAAAAACATCTCATCTGCTGCTGAAATACCATGCTTGCCTGCCTGCTGCCTTGCTCTTCCCCACCATGGTGGTCATGGATTCACCCTCTGAAACTGTAAGCATGCCCCAAATTAAATGCTTTCTTTTGCTAGTTGCTTTAGTGATGGTGTCTCTTCAGCAACAGAAAAGTAGCCCAGACAGCCAGCTAGTTTGTTTTGTGGTCCTAGGGATGGATCCTTGGACCTCATGTGTGCCAGGCTGGTATTCTGCTGTTGAGCTATGTCTTCATCCCTTGGTTATTTTATTGAGACAAGGTCTTGAGTGTAACCCAGGCTGACCTCTAGCTTGTGATCCTCCTCCTCGGCCTCTTGAGTACTTGGGTTACAGGTGTGCCACCATGCCCAGCAAAACTAGTTTATTTAATGATGGATTAGTCCCTGTCAGTTCGGATATAAACCTCAGAATCATAGTTTCATGTAAACTTCTGAGAGTCAGCACTGTGTAAACATACATGCTGGGCTTTAGTGTACTGGGCATAGGAAGCAGCATCTGTGCAGTCGTTTAGAGCAGCAGAGGGCCCAGCTCGTCCATCTTCTGCCTGTACATGTGTGTGAATCCACAGGGTTAATTGTTGTTCTGGTGCTTTTGAAAGCACATGGCACTCTGATGCTGTGGTGGAAAGGACATGGAGCTTTTTCTTAGAGCCCTCTGTGTTTCTTCTTCCACATGTAATGACAGCCCACTTTCTTAAGGTTCAGAGCATGACAGTGTTTTCCCAACAGGTTTGTTGACCAGTTACCACAACTCTGCCATGGAATTTAATAATATACATTGAAAATTGAAAGAAAAAAATCCAAGCCCTAATATCCTGTTTCAGAAAATTCTGCTTGTGATATCATTACAGTTGGAGGCTGAGATGTGCTCAGTGTCTGAACACGTCTAACATGCTGGAGTCCTTAGACTCAGTCTCTAGTACTGTAAGAAAATTCATTATAGTTTGTATTACAGTTAAAATTACCATACTACATATCAACCTACATGTATCTTACTTTAATAAACCTAGGAAATGAAATATGTGGCAGATGTAGTTTGACTGCAGCATAGCCCTGTGGGTCATATTGTGGACAGACCTGCAGTAGTTTGTCTAGGTGTTTGCAGGAAAGAGTTTGTTGCAACAGGATCATTGAATCTGAACAATGCTGGCCTCTGTCACAAATCTCAATTTCCCATGACTTGCTGTTAACAGCTCTGCAGAGCAGAGATGTGCTCACCTGAGTCTAGGAAAAAGGTTCCTTTCCTCTTCATCAGGAGTTGGGGGCGGGGGGACTGAGGTGACTGTAACTCTGTATGTGGGACCTGAGGATCCTAACACTTGCTCCTGTGTTCCACAGAGACTATGATGGGTACCCCTCCACCTGCCAGTGAGCTACAGCAGTCGCAGCCACAGGCTCTACACTACGCATTGGCCAATGCACAGCAAGTGCAGATCCACCAGATTGGAGAGGATGGACAGGTGCAAGTAGTACGTTCCTTCCCACTCACATGCCGGGGAGGTGGGGGAGGAGGCTGGGGGGTGTCGATGGCACAGGAAGAGCAAACGCACTGATAGTTTGAGGTGAGGGTTAGCGCTCTGTTTAGAGAAGTGGTATGACAGCCTTCACATGGCTGTTTGCTGCTCTGAACAACCTAGTGATAGAAACCCTTGGAGAACCATTCACTGGTCCCTACAGTTCATCTCTTATTCTTGTATAATTGTTGAGGTCACCCATATGTGTGCAGCCTGTGTGAGGGAATCAGTTTCTGCTCGCCTCCCTGGTGGCTTTTGTCTACTGGCTGTGGGGCTGTTTTAAAGGAAACATAGTGACTGTAAGTGGTGTGCTTCACGGGATTTGTGTACACAGGCAGTCTCGTCTGGGTAGTGGGGAAGTGCTGGAAAGCACTGGAGATAGATTCCTTTGGCACAGGGTTATGTGCACAGTGAATCAGAAGCAGCCCAACACCTGCAGCAGATTGTTCGATGTAAGATAGGATTTAAAAATAAAAAGATTTATTTTTATTTTTAGTTATGCATATGCATGTGTGTCTGTGTGTGGGGTTTGTGCATGTGAGGGCAGGTGTCCACAGAGGACAGAAGAGGGCTTCAGATCCCTTGGAGCTCGAGTTATGGGGTATTGTGAACTGCCCCACATGGGTGCTGGGAACTGTACAGGTTTTCTGCAAGAACAAGTACTCTTAACCTCAGCCATGTCTCCAGCCCCAGATAGGATTTTGATAGGAGTCAGACCCTGGGCTTCTGTGGAGCCACGTTTATTAGTGCTTACATGAGTTGTTTACATGAAGTGTTTCCACTTCAGTGCAGTGCACACAAGTGACTCCTCCCATGCCACCTTTTCCAGTGGTCCCCCAGTGATTGCACATTCTTAGTTGTTAAGTAACATTTAAAAATTCACCATATCACATAAATCCTGTGATGGAACATTTACTTAAGAGGCTGTGGGATGAGCTTAGGTTGTGCACATATTGCACCAAGCTGGCCAGACCCTGGCCTCTCGGGCTGAGAGCAGATAAGGCATGAAATTGGCAGAGGGTGCTTGTTGTTTCCTTTGGTTTGTTTTTCTCTGATGCTTCTTGGTGTCCTCTCTTGCTGCGGATCCCACAGGGCCACCTCCACATTGCCCAGGTGCCTCAAGGGGAGCAGGTGCAGATCACACAGGATAGTGAGGTGAGTCGGGTGTCACCCTGTGAGGTCACAAGGCAACACAGTCATATATTCAGTGTGTGGAACCAATGCTATTCTCTAGGAGAGAGTCTGCCTGGCTCAGTGGGGTGACTGGTGACTGGGATGTTTTTCTACTGTCTTTTACAATCGACAGTGTTGTAAAATGAGATCTGTGAAGAGACACTGTAGACTCAGAGTGGTGAGAGTAGCTTCCTACCTATTATGGGGCATGCTTGTACATGCCTTGTGAATCTACAATTGTTTAAAAAGGGAAAGGAAAGATATTTTCATTTGTGGGTCAAGAGTTGAGGGAACAGGTTTAAAGTTTTGTGCTTTTTTTTTGTTTTACGAGACAGGGTTTCTCTGTATTGTTTTGGAGGCTGTCGGTCCAGCCTGGCCTCGAATTCACAGAGATCCGCCTGCCTCTGCCTCCCGAGTGCTAGGATTAAAGGCGTGTGCCACCACCGCCCGGCCAAGTTTTGTGCTTTTAATACAAGAGAGAGAAAAAAGATTCAGCTTGTTTTATTTTTGTGGGTTTTATTGCTAAAAGGGGTTAGATTTTTGTAGAATTAGTGGTTTCCTGTTTGTTTGTTTTTTTCTGAATAGTATAGGGAAGTTCTCACTCTGTCTCCCTCTTTCCACTGTGCAGGGCAATCTGCAGATCCATCATGTTGGCCAGGATGGACAGGTAAGTGCTCACCTATCCCCATCCATCCTTCTCACTATGGCCTGCACACAGTCTATATTCCTCAGCATGAGACACTGGTGTGGGGTGGGGGTGGGGTTGCCTCCAGTAGGAGGGAGCTGGGATGAACTGTCCAGGGGTGTGCACAGGTGGGGCTCTGGCCTGTATTGTTTTGTGGGCTCTCATATTAGTTTTTGTACCAGAGAAGAAACTCCCCCCAAGTTCATTGCTTTCTGCAACTTCCCTTGAAAATCTGATGACATTTGCACAGGTAGGACAAGGTAGGCATGCTTCTTTTTCTTGCTGTCAAATGTAAACACCTTCCTGTGCTTCTGAGACAAGGAGAGCAGTTCTTATTGGATATACCTGGAAGAACTTTTGTGCTTAGTGAAGTGTCCCAGGCTATGGGTCCCCAGGAGGGAAGTGCTACAGGGTGGAGGGAAGCTGGGGTGGCAGTGAGGATTTGCACTTCTGTGACCTTTAAGGAGTTTTTGGGAAGGTTGGTTGGTTGGTTTTAGTTCTGGATCACTGTGAATAGTCAGAACAGGCTCCTGTTTGTATAATAAAGCTTAAGAAGTTATGGAGACACACAGGGCTCACTCACCATGCAGGGGGCTCTGTTCCTTGTTTTTCAAAACTCTCTGTGCTGGAAGACCCATGTCTCTTCCCTGTGCCACCCACTTTGGGAAAGAGTCAGAGTGAAAGAACCTAGTCATTACTGCCAAGCTTGTGCAATTGGGAACAAGTAGCGGAAGTTGGTTCTCATAGCCTTCTTCTTGGGGCGTTTTAGCCTTGTTGTTGGCTCCTCTCTTTGCTTTTTATGACATTGTGGTTTATGTTTGTTATGTTGGCATTTCCCCATGGGAACGATGCACCTTTTCATAGATAAGGAAAGCAAAGCCTGTTACCTCAGTTTCCCACTGTTTCTATCATGAATAAAGTTCCACTTGGAATTAAAAAAAAATACAGCAGGCTTTTCACAGTGTGAGTAAGATGCTCGTGCTCGATTGTAGGCAGAAGTGCCTGCTTGATCCTTGGCCTTGTCTACTTAACCTGAGGGTAGAGAGCCCAATGTCTAGCCCCAGGTATGGCAGCTCAGGTCACAGTCGCAGGCTTCTATTCGGGGCAGTAAGGCTATGAAAGAACCGCTGTCTGGGCTTCCAAGGCTGACAATTCTGGTTCTGCCTCTGTCTCTAGTGCCTCAGAAGCTTTTCACTGCTGCCAGCCATGATTCATTACCCCCTCTGCTCTAAGCAGCCCCCCTGCAAGAAACTGCAATGCTGGTCACTTTTCACACTGAGGAGTGTAACATCCCCATCAGAGAAGTAACTTGTACATCCCTGATTCTTTCCTCATGTAAACCCCATACTTTCTTTCTATCCCCTGCTTCCCAGGGTCAGTGTATGTAGGACCACACCTCAAAGGACACAGCTGGCATCCTCTTGTCTTCCGCAGGCAGCTTGCCTTCTTTCTGATGAAAGTCTGTTTTCTGCAGGCCCATCAGCCAGTTGTCTTTGCTTTCCGCTTGTAAAGATTCTGTCCTTATTTTATCGTCTGGCCACTTCTCAAGTCTGTTCAGTAACCTTACTCAGAATGGCTTCATTTATGGGTCAGAAGGCACACATGCTCCATTTACCGTGATGTCCTCAGTGGAGCTAAAGTCACCAGTCCTATGCTGGGGACAGTTAGTTATCCCTGTCACCTGTCCTCTTCCTGGGCCCATAAGAGGATGGTGACTGTGAATCTTAGATTCTTTATCCTGAATTGGTCTTAGATCTTCCTTCCTCCTGTTGTGAATGCCCGAATGTTTTACTGAACACTAACTGCATGTGCTGTATGTAGAAAGGGTGTTGAGTAGGACATCATCCTCAGTTGTAAAAGCTCTGGAGACATTTATATGACTGACTTTTGTTTTTTCAAGATAGGGTCTCTCCTTTAACTCTGGCTGTACTGGAACTTGCTCTGTAGACTGGCCTCAAATTCATAGAGACATGCCTGTTTCTGCCTCTTGAGTGCTGAGATTAAAGGTGTGTGCCACCACCATCCAACTGTGACAAACTTTTTTTAAATTCATAAATTCATCATCATTTTGTCAGTTTGGTATGGGAAGATAGCGGAGCTTGTTGCATCAAGGCTGCAGCAGGACAACAGGATGATTGTGTCTGTCACAGGAGGACTTGAGCAGCAGAAATTCAGTGTCAGTGAGGTCAGATCCACGTGAACTTGGCCTCTAGGGGACCGGTGTACAGCTGCTCCCAGTGTGTACAACCACTTTGGACAAGCACAGTTATTGTCAGTCTCCAGCCTAGAGGCTCTCTGCTGCTCTTGGCCATTCTAGCCCTAGTGGTCATCGCTATTTGCCAATTGTACTTCCCACTTCAGGTTTCTAGACCAATGCTGCAATGACAGGAATTCAGCATCTCTGGTCAGTAGAGGAAGGAGGCAAGGGATTCCCTGGATACTGAAATGTAAATTGCAGCAGAATCTTTTAAAACATGACTTGGAGGGCCTTTGGCTAGGTTCTCGAAGCTGTGCTTTATCTTGGTTCCCAAGTACATCAGGCTTCTCTGGGTGTGGCTGAGTGCTCTGAGTTTACCCTCAGACTGCAGCACCCATACACATAGGCTAATGCACAAGTCTCCCTCCAGCTTCTGGCCAGTGTGTCTTCTTGTAATGGCTTCCCATCCTTTATGTGGCCTTAGGTTTCAGGAGGAAGTTGACTGCCATGTATATTAGAGTTAGATTTAATATGCTCACTAGTTCTAGCTGCAACCATGGGAAAGCTTGTTTGGAGTAAGGTATGGGACTGAGCCTGAGCCTTTGGCTGTTCACTGCATTGTACCTTTGTTTCTCATGGTTTTTGTTGAGAGTTGGCTCTGGGAGACTGGCAGATTATTTAAGCTGTTTGAAACTGGTGACTTCTTTCTTCTCAGGTGAAGCCAAAGGTACCATTGGAAGGTGGGTGACAAACTGCTCTCCATGCTCCTGTCTTTGTAGCTGTGAGCATGTTCGGGATAGTACCATTTGGAATGGTCTGGATAGAGTTTTTATGGCCTGATGGAATTACTGGTGGAACTTTGGGTTGAAGGCAAAGCAGGGTCAGGGAAATCTAGGCCCCTCATGCAGGGAGTTACAACAGGGTAGGGCCCCAGAGTGGGGTCTGTGGGTGTGACAAATGTGTTGATACAGTACTAACTTCTTGTCAGATTTCAATTTTCACAATGTCAGTATAGTGATGTCTTTAATTTATTTGTGTGGGTTGTCAGAAGATTCTGGAAAATAAAAGTCCTTAAATGCTAAGAGCCATAGCATTGAAGGTTGCAGTGCAGTGGATGGGCACATTGACAGTGGTAGACAGTGACCTTGTTGAGTTCATGAGGACTTCTTGAGACCAGTAAACTAGTGGCTGCCTTGAGAAGTTCCCTAGGGGCTGGCTTTGGCTTTGGTCTTGATAGTCACTTTGCCCACAGGCCTGAGCTCTGATGTGAGCCACTGCCTCTTGAGCTTCCTCTCTGTGGGCTGTTGACATTGACAGCTGGTACCTGGAGCAGCTACCCAGGAGAGATAGTGTGTAAACATCTCTCAAGTACCTGTCTCCAGCTGAGCAACTTCAGGTGCCTTGTTAGCCATCTCCACAGCTCCATGTCCTCTGGAGCAGTTGAGCCCCAGCAGAATGAGGGTGGCTGGATGCCTCTAGACAGAGACATGTTGTGTGAATTGGACAGATGGAGTTGGATTTTTCTTTGGGCTGCTGCTTCACAATGACATGGAGACTTACTATGAAAGCTCAGCCTTAGTTTAATCTCACTAGAACATATAACTTAAGCTAACCCATTTATATCAATTCACGTTCTATCATGTGACATTACCGCTCTTCCATCTGGCACCTTCTGTTTGCTCTCCATGTCTCCTGTCTGTCTAAATTCATCTCCTCTTTCTTTCCCTCCGCCTGAAAGTCCTGCCTCTACCTCCTGCCTAGCTATTGGTCGTTCATCTTTTTATCACACCAGTCACAGCAATATGCTTTCACACATTGTACAAATACCCCGCAGCAGTCAGACTTTTGGCCAAGTGTGCCAAATACAGAGACCTGTTGTTGAATTGTACCTGGGCAGTGAAAAAGAAGTTTCAGGCTCGCATGTTACTTTGGGCTCTTGGTTTTGTCCCTGGGGACTTTCTTAGTACTGTGCCTCACAGCTTGTGACAGAGAAGAACCTTTGAAGTCAGGCAGAGTCCCATGAGAAATTGGACATAGTCTGTGGCTGGGAAGTATGTTGTGAATTTTTTTAAAGATAACTTTGAGGAATGCTCACTCATGTTTGTGGTTTCAGCCTCTGGTCACTGGAGCTGGGGCACTTCAAAGGGCTATGCTAGTTGTATAAGGCAATGTGGATTCAAAACAGCCCCAAAGATACCCAAGGACAGTCACATTGCTGCTGTCCCCTGTTCCCGCCTATATCCCACATTCCATTCTCATAAGGACAAAGGCAAAGGACAGACCTTGGAATCACAGAATCATTTTTGATTGATTTTTATCATTTTCTAAAACACTTTTTTGATTTTTCTGAAACAGGGTTTCTCGGTGTATGTAGTAGTTTCAGGTGTCCTGGAACTTGCTTTATGGATCAGGTTGGCTTTGAACTCAGAAATCCACCTGCCTCTGCCTCCCAAGTGTTGAGATTAAAGATGTCAAACTTTCAATATATTTTCAAAATGTTAACTATGATGCTGTTGATAGCATTGGAAACAGGCTCTGTTCCTCTTTTGCCCTTTCCTTGTGGAAGTGTGGGGCCCATAAGTACTCCTGAGTGAGTGCCTCCACTAGTGTTGCAGGTTAGCATTTACACACGTGCATGTGCATACCCCTCCTCTAATTCTGACTCAGAACACTGAGGTCATCTCAAAAAAAAAAAAAAAACAAACAACAACAAAAACCCAAAACAAAAAAAAACCCAAAACAAAAAACCTTGTTTCATCCTAAGGTTTGGTACCTCCCAACCCACTGAGTGATAGACCTCAAAGGGGAAAACAGTGGTTATGTGGGCACATTTTCATACCACCCTAAAGCTGACAATCCAAAAGCCAGGGCCTGTCTGTTTATATGAATTCTATTTTTTATTGTTTTAAGAAACTTGCCCTTGTTAGGAACGTGTTCTACCACTGAGTTATATACTTTGGCTCTTTTATTTTATCTATCTATCTATCTATCTATCTATCTATCTATCTATCTATCTATTTTGAGATAGGGTCTTACTATGTAATTCTGTCTGTTCTGAAACTCATAGAGATCCCCCTGCCTCTGCCTCTGCCTCTGCCTCTGCCTCTGCCTCTGCCTCTGCCTCTGCCTCTGCCTCTGCCTCTGCCTCTGCCTCTGCCTCTGCCTCTGCCTCTGCCTCTGCCTCTGCCTCTGCCTCTGCCTCTGCCTCTGCCTCTGCCTCTGCCTCTCAGGTGCTAGGATTAAAAGTCTTTGCCACCATGTCTGGCTTCATTTTGTGTTTTTCATTTTGAGACAGACTCTTACTAATTTGCATAGGCTGGCCCTGAATTCATTCTCTAGCCTAGGACTTGATTTAATGTGTAGTTCAAAAAGGCTTTGAGCCTGGGACCCCCCCCCCATTCAGCCTCCTGAATAGTTGGGGTTATAGGCCTGCACTAACAGGTCTTATTGTCCATGGATTTCAGGTTGAAAATTTAGGTCACAGTGATGTGCCTAATAAGAGCATAGCATCATTGAGAGGGGAGAGTGGTAACAATTTCACAAAAGCAGTGAATACTGAATTCTCACAGGTCTAGGAGTAGAATGACTGCTGGGCTGGCCTGGTACCTGAGTGCCACATGATTTGGAGCAGGTCATCTCCCAACACTGGTTCTTGCAGTCCCATCTCCTTTGGGGGTGCTCTCAACAGGCCCCTTCCAGAGAGCTGGGGAAGCATGCTGTGGGGAAAGGCTAGCCATCAGCAGGTGTCCTAGCCCTAAGGCTGTTTTCTTTCATAAGAAATGCTGAAGGAGAAATTCAGTGTGAATAGTTTCCTTGTTTGGGGTCCAGTGACACTTTTGCAGCTTCTTGGTGGCATGATATACTGTGCCAACATTCTCCTTGCTCTTTTCTAAGAAACCTGTCACAGGCAAGTGGTGGTTCCAGCCATGGAGGACAGCAGGCTGGGACACTGCCTTAAAGGCCTCCTCTGTTCATTTGGTTTTATTGACCCTATGAACTTGGACAACTGAGTCAGTGTCTTGGGCTGTGTTTCCTAATAGGCAGAATAAACAAAATAACATCTGTGCCAAGTACCCAGAGTCCTGGCTGGCGCCAACCTAGGTAGCCCCAGGTTTATTGGACTGGGATACCAAGCTCTCTGACTGTTCCTCACAGCCTATTCTAGTGTCTTTCCTGTCTTAGGCATCCTGAGTCTGTTTTGGTTAGGCTGACTGAGAGGGCTGTGAGAGCCTCTGTTATTGGAGATACTGCACACACACTTCAGAAGCAGCCACTCTGGTCTTAGGCTTTGGCTGACCCCTCCCCCCCCCAGCAGGGTGCTCCTCCTGTTTGTTTTCCTGTAGCTCCCTCCAGCTCCAAGAATCCTCGTTCACCAGGTGCCCATTCCTCTCATCTGCCCTCTTGCCACCTTCACCTGCCAGCCTTGGACAGGAGGGCAGCGTGTGCATGGCTGCCTCAGTGAGTGACTCTATAGCTTCAACTTTTATCTCTGGAATGGGTTGTATCTGGAGTGGAGCCCCAGTGAAGAAGGAGCCTTCCTTGTGCTGGAACTTTTTTCTAGAGCCCAGTGTTACCATGGGAACAAAGAGCACCTGTGCATCAGAACACAGGCTCTCTCCTTTTGCCCCCCTGGTCCACTCTTTTTTTTTTTTTTTTTTTGCTTGCAGAGTTTCTCCACACTTCAAAACAAGCCATTTGCTGGTGTTTTGAACTCAGTTAAGTCAAAGTGGCCTCTTGGTGACATCACGACTTAGCATAAAGATCAACTGTCATCACATGTAAAGAAACTTTTGATTTTCCAAGTGACTGTGTTTGAGAACAGCCACTGTGCTTTAGTAGGGACACAGTTGCTGTTTCTCACTTCAGGGCCAGGGCCTCTGAGGTGGGGGTAAGAGGTATTGTGCTTCTCAGGAACTTTATCAAGGCTGGTCAGTTTCCCATCATCTCCTGCTTCTCACTTTACTCTCTAATCTGGGGTTAGAGTTAGGATCTGAGGACTGAGTGCTGTGCTCCAATGCTAGCAGAGGCCTAGGGCATGGAGCTCTGAGAAATGCTTGGACTTCAGGAGGTTTGAGCTGCATCATAGGTATGTAAGTCAGGTGGAAAATGGTGGGCATGGCAGTACTCGAACCACAAGTAAGATAAGGGTGGGCAGCTAGAGTACCCCACCCCAGCCTATCTTGTCAACCAAACGGGTCATGCTCTGGTGTGTGTGTATGGAGGACTACTTCTTGTCGATGAGAATATGAAGCTCTTTCCTCCATGCCTCCTCTGGCTACATGAAGGACCCCACTGTGCCCAGTACAGAAACTAGAATTTGGCTTATATATTTTGCATTCTGGTGATTCATTTATATTTAAGTTCCTGCAAATTCCTACTGACATCCAGGAATTTTTGCAGGGATCCAGCACCCATCTTTGCCACTTCTGTTAGTACTATGGGAAGGATCCAGAGAGTAGTTAGGGGGAGACTATTGGTGGCTCCTTTGAAGGGCAGTGAGCTGGTCCAGAGCAGCTGCTGCAGAGGACAGGCGCTTCCAGAGGCCTCAGGGTATTTTGGGAAGTTCTTATCAGCCCGTGGTCCAGTTAGGGAACTCAAGTGAAAGACTCTTGTGTTTTGGCATTGGATCCCCAAGCCCCTGTTCTCTACTTGGATCTTAGCCCCCCCCCCCAAAAAAAAAGCCTTACCCAGTGTTTTGGAGGCTAGAGGTATCCAGAAGAGGCCAGGCTGCCTGCACAGAAGTGTTTGGGGGGGGCGGGGGGGTCAGAATGCTTCCATTATTTCTGGAGGAGTTTCCTGCCAATTGCATTAGGTCCTTGGTAGTCCTTTGTTTATGATCACATTGTTTCAGATAGCTCCTGTTGTTGCATGGCTTTCTAGAATTATGTCTGTGTTTAGATGTCCCTACTTTTGGAGAGATACATGTTCTTAGGTTAGGACCTGCCTTTATTCACTAGGGGTCATTCTTAGAAATGGAGGTTCATCAAACTTGAAGGGATACGGTTCAGTCCACAGGACTCCCTCCCCAGCTCTGTCTCACATTGGTACCATGCTGTCCAGCTTCTTCTACCTTAAATCCCCACAGTTCTGGGCTCTGTAGCTAAGGTCTGTGTTGGAAGCCCACTTTCTCTCATGGAGAGCTCTGTACTGAAGGTGTGGATAGGCTGCAGATTGGGAGCTTCTCCCAGGCAGCCTGCATGTGATCACTGTACCACCTGCTGTCTCATCGCCCAGAATCTCTCCTTGCTTTGTGTGCAAGATCACACCTTCCTAGGATCTCTGGAGATGAGATGGTAGGAGAAATCACCTGAAACCAGGGGCACTAGAATATTGCTTGGTAAACAATTGCATAGCCCCTGGACCCACCAAGGTCATGAGGACTTGAGTCTGAATCCCCAATGCACTTGTAAAACCTGGGCATAGTCATGTGTGTTAAGAACCCCAGCGCTGGAGGCAGAGACAGGCAAATCCAGGGAGGAAAGCAGCGAGATTCATGTCTGGTGAGAGGCCCTATCGCAGTGGAGTGAGACAGAAAACAATGGAGGAAGACTCTGACATTCTCCTCTGGCCTTACCATGTGTATGCCACCACCCTTCCTCCTTGAAAACACATGCATAGAGTACATAACCCCCCCCCAGATGGAACTCAAGGACATGTGTTCAGTAAAATTCCCTTCAAGGACTTAGAGAATCTGTAGCTTAGCTGAGTGTGTACAAATGCCTTTAATCCCAGCACACCTGCCTCTCAGGGCCAGGGCTACATGACTGTGCTGCTAGTTTTATGTCAACTCAACACTAGCCAGAGTCATCAGAGAGTAGGGAACCTCAGTTAAGACTGGGAGAGGCACATGGGGGTCAGTGGGAGGAGAGGAGGGAATGGAGCCCACTTAAAATTAATTAAAAGAGAAAAAGTGCTCCCATAAGATCAGGCTGTAGATAAGCCTCTAGGGCACTTTCTTAATTAGCGATTGATTTAGGAGTACCCAGCTCATTATGCGTGGTGCTGCCCTTGGGCTAGTGGTCTTGGCTTCTATGCAGGCTGAGCAAGCCAGAGAAGGCAAACCAGTAGCAGCACTACATCAGCTCCTGCTTCCAGGTTCCGCCCTGTTTGAGTTCCTGTCCTCACTTCCTTCAGTGATGGACTACAGTGTGGAAGTATAAGTGGAGTAGTCTTTCTTCCCCATCTTGTTTTTGGGTGTGGTGTTTCATCAGAGCAATAGTAACCTTAACCAGAACAGAGCCCAAAAAGTTAGTGTCTGGGAGTATGGCTCACTTGGTAAAATGCTTGCCATACAAGAATGAGGGCCTAGGTTCCAATCCTCAGCACCCACAGTGTACATTTGTAATTCCAGCCCTGGGAAGGCAGATAAGAGGTTTCCTGGAGCTTACTGGCTAGCTGGGCTTGCCAAATTAGCAATTTCCATATTCAATGAGAGATCTCATCTCAATATAGTAAAGTGGAGAACAATTTACATTCATCTTTGGCTGGTAAATATGTATGAATGTGGATGAGCATGAGTCTGCATATGCACGAGAATGCATGCACACACACACACACACACACACCGAGAAGGATAACAAGGTATAATAACTTTGACTTGTCATGGGAATGTGTATATGTATGAAAAGTCTGTGGATGTTTGCTGTTTGGGCCAGTCAGCAATTGAATATTAGTCTTTCTAGCATCTCACTGTTATGGAGAAAACTACCCTTTGAGGTTGGGAAAAGACCCTTGTTTGGATGGATCAAGTGAGTAAGAGAAACAAGTTGACGCTTCTTGGGCTTTTCCTGCAGCTGTGGGCCAGGCTGGCCACACACTAATCAACACGAGTGAGTGTCTACCCCTGGCACAAGTGTTTCCCTTTGTTTTATTTTGGTTTTGCCTCCTAGTAGGTTCTTGGTGGGACCCAGTTTCATATGCAGATACCACTGAAAGGCCCTGGAGCTTCTTGCATAAGGGTTTGCACCAGTTTTGCATTATCTCAGTTGGGTTTTAAGTAGAGTTTCAGAGTTGGCAGTAGATGGAGGAAAACCAGATGGTGTGTGCTTCAAAGCTCAGTGCTCCCAGGTTCTCTGAGTGCCCTGCTCCCAACTCTTGCCCTCTGCCACTTTTTCATATGTCTGAAAAATTGGCAGTGCTTCAAAAAATGTGGTAGGGGAGTTGCTACCAACGAAGCTGAGACTATAGCACATGCCTGCTTCCTGTCCCTGTCTCTGGCCTGTAAGTGCTATGCTGTCCCTTGGGAAATCCACTGGAGGTCAGCTACAGGCTAGTTGGAGTTGGCTGCTTGGAGGTGATAGGTCTGGCTGTTGGCCTGGGTGCCAGCACTCACTTCATTACTATCAGACATTTCTAATTCCAGCGCATGTTTGGAGAACCTGCAGATCAGGTCTCTGTTCCAGATGTAAAGTGAGCAGGAAGAGTGAAGGAACTGAAAGTTCATTATTGGGAGATAAGTGGAAACTCACTCCTGTGTGCCATGCCATGGTGGCCTGCATTGCTGCATTCTTTTTGTAGCTGAGGGCTCATGTCAGCCAGACTTTTGCCTACTGCAGCAGGGATTCCCCCAAACAGACTGAGTAACTGGTCTTCTTGGGCAGCCACAATGACCCTGGACACCCAACACAAGCTCATCTTTGCTATCCTAAAACTGGGATTTGACTTTTCAGTTTTATCCACCACCAACCTAACATTAAAGCCAAACCTCAACTTGCATTATTCTCTTGAAGCACTGCCAGGACATGCCAGAGACCAGGATGTAGTTGAGAGTGTATTGGGCCTTCCTGTGCTCACTGCAGTACACCTGCACTAACTACTCTTGCACAGTGCTGTGATAGGGGCTCTAAACAAGCAGAGCACGTGCAGCACATATTTCCAACATTTGTGGTAGATACCTGCTGGGTGCTTGAGTCAGTCACAGAGCAAGTGTTCTGGTGTTGCTGGGACCTTCCTCAGTCTTGTTTGTAAGGATAGATGCCAAATGTCATCTTCCTTGCCCTCGCCACTATCCTGGGCTACAGAGTTTCAAAGAAGTTCTTGGGATGAACAGCCCATGCCCACCCAGCTGGCTCTTCCTGCATCAGTCTTCCTCATGGCTGTCCTCCTTCACCTGGAGTAGCATTTCCAGTGAAACCAGACTTGGGTTGTTGTGGTCTCATACAGCTGTGGCTGACCTCCAACTCACTTAAGTAGCCAAGGCTGGCTTTGAACCCCTAATCTCCTGCTTCTCCCCACCAAGTGCTAGGATTATTAGCCATCATGCTTGTTTTGGTAACTATCTGGGAAGTGCCTTGGAGCTTTCACTCTTCTGGTGCTGGAGGCAGGTTCACGAATGGCCCACACAACAGAACAGGTGCATGTCTGCTCCTGCTGCTGGAGAAGAACTGGTCATGAGGCTGATAAGTGTTGAGTGTGGACCAGAGACACACAGGGGGAAGCATGGCCAGAACTGGACAGTTCAGGTATGGCCAGGCCTTCCCAGGCAAGTGCCCTCCCTGTGATCATGGTGATGGCACCCTTGATATGAATATTGATCTTCAAGTTTCTTCTTCACAGAAGCCAGCCAAGGTGAGAGCTCACCAGTTCTTCCACACAGTTGAAATGCACTTGGTCAAATCCCACAGCTGGGGTCCAGGCCCCACAGCTTTCTCACTAGGAGAAAGTTTGCAAGCTAGGCCTGGTAGCTCTAGTCTTTGAAAGTCATGACTTTCTAAGCTTTGCCCAGATGAGAATCTTGCTTCCATTCATTGATTGATTAGTCAAGTTACACTTGTCTTAAAACTGCAAATTCAGGTTTTCTTACAGTACAGCACCTCAGATTTAACCAACTTCATGTTTCATACAGAAAGTGGTTTTATTGGCAATGTTGGCAGGACAGCATTATTGGGGTGCTGATCAGGGAGGGTGCTGCTTTGCTGCAGTCAACACAGGCAGATATTCCTGGGAAACAGGTTTCATGATTGCAGAAGTTTCCTTAAAAGAAGCTATAGTTACCTTAGACTCATTATGGAGGGATCTTGTTAAAATGGAACATGATTGGGAAATTGTGGTTATGTTACAACTCCTGACTTGGGGTTTTCAAAGGTGACCTGGCTTCTGAGTTCCCAGGAGATAGCAAACCAGGCAGCCACAGTGTGCCAGCACCTCCCCCTTTTCCTATCTCTTCCCCACAAGGTGGGATCTGTGGCTTGACATGTCACTGCCAAGCCTATAGCCCCCATTCTGATCTCTTCCAGTCGTGGGGCCTGTGCCAGAATCCCATTCCTGTCAGCGGTGACTCAGTGGCCCAGGCTAATCCCTCCCAGCTTTGGCCTCTGGGAGGAGACACACTTGATCTGCCTGCTGGAAATGAGATGATCCAGGTTTGTAAGTGTTTCTTGTTGGGAGATGTGGGTGGCCTGACCAGTGTTTTCCAGGGACCATGAGAAGAAGGGTCAGGTTAGAGTCCTGGACAGCAGGCAGGGCCTGCTTGCCACACAGGTATCTGGCCCTTTGAGAACCTACAGCAAGTTAGACGATGCCACACATTGTGAGCTCAGGCTTACTTACAGAAGCTGCCACATAACTACTATTGTCCATGCTGGTATACCCACAGAGGCCTGAGGATAAGAGCTTGCTTTGGTAGCCAGAAACACCAGAGACACCATAGGAGAAGGGCATGTTAGGGGTATAGTAAAACTGATGAGGTGTCTATGAACAGGTATGTGCCTTATATGTACACGCATTCAAATGCACATGTATGACCACATGTGTCTGAAGACACACTTGAAATCATTAATGGCATATGAAAGTATATGATTTGATGACTGGCTAGAAAGACAGACCTATCTGATGAGCTCAGAGCCCTCACCCCACAGAGCTTTGTATTTATGGAGGCAGGATCATACTGCTTTTGGAGCAGTTCTGGTGTTAGTGTCCTTTCTATCTGAAGCCTGCTGCTTCTGCTGTTCAAGGAGCACATGGAGAGCCACCCTTTGCCTCTAGCTGGGTTACTTTGGTGGATGAGCCAGGGCAGGTCAGGGGAGACAGCCAGGCACAAGTGGGCCATAGGTAGTATTCTGTCTGTCTGGCCCAGTGTTCTTGCAGTCAGACCAGGAAGCTCCTGTGACTGAGATGCTGGGTGAGTCTAGTCCATTTCTCTGCAGAGCATGTTTTTTTGGTGGGTGCAGGGTTGGCATGGGAGCCCATGGGACCCACTGAGATCCACAAGAGCTGCTGAGTGGGGAGGGCAGGAGGTACTCTGGGTGAGTAAATGCAGGGGAAGAGAGGTCCCAAGCCATCTTGGCTGTCCATGAGAGGTCAAGGGAGGGTCTGGAAGAGCCAATGCTCCAACCCAGTCTGCCACGAAAGGCTGTACCCAAAACAAGCTTCATCTGCTCTAAATGTAAAATTCTTGGTTTTGTTTAAGTTGAACTGCTTGGTCAGATGAAGCAAAGCACAATGCCTGGAGAAATGTAGTTCCGAGTGGAGATAACGAACCTGACGCAAGTCAGAGTGGAAGGAGAAAGCCTGTCAGTAACATGAAAAGCCAGGTCATTTTACTGTGCAAGCTTCCCCCTGAGAGGGGTCAAGCTTTGTCTAAGACAAGGTGTGTTCACTGTCAGCCAGCTGTTGGGCAGCTTAGCATCTGTTGCCCTGCTTTGCTCTGAAGAGGGAGGGAGTGGCCAGTAGCTGTGCCACAGCAGGGTGTGTGAGGTAGAGGTAGTGCTGAGGTACTTTTTGGGTAGAAATACCAGGCAAGTATTTATGTTGAGTTTTGAACTTGCCTGGAAACCAACTACGCAGATGTGTGTACACACTCCTTTTCCTTTTAATTAACCTGAACTTGAGCACCTGGAGAAGGGTGAATGAAGATCAGCGTTTCCCTGATTTTGTATAACCTGCTGTCTGTCATTGTGGCCCACGGAGTAGCTGACCAGGATGTGTGGCTCCTGTGAGGTCAAGGAAACTATCTTCTTATCCCAACACGTTGACATAAAGACAAGCAGAAGCAAGCAGGTTCAGAGAGGTCATGAGGGCCAGATATGTGCAGAGATATGCTAGTCATTGGGTTCACTATTTGTGTTGTCTCTTGGCTCCCCTCTGAGCAGAGTCTGTCAGGGCCTCCATAGGTGAGCAGAATCAAACTGGAAGTAAGAAAGGGGTTGACTACTTCCCAAAGGAATATTAGGCGTCAGCCCCTTATGAAAGATACTTCCTGACACTGCCACTGTGGCATCAAGCATGAGTTTCTAAAGGGACAGCTGTATTAAGTCTACTAACATTCACATTCCCAAGTAGTTGTCTCACTTTTTTTCTCAGTTATTCAAAAAAAATAAAAAGAGCTTTCAAGTCATTAAAAATATTTTCCTACTGCCTGTGAACCTGAGCCTATTTTGGTTTGGCAGACCCTCATTAGCATAGAAGACACTGTTCTTACTTGGAGTGTGTCCTTTAAGAAGGCACATGTTATCTGACAGACAGGCCAGCACTATTTACAAGTACAGCGCTTCTTAGTAGTTCCTGGGTGAGTTTGTACTGCTGTCTCTGGTTGTGGGGAGCCATGTCACATGCTGTCTTTTTTATACCAAAGGATGTGTGTGCCATCTTGCCAAAAGGTGTCTCTGATATGGGCAGTTTTGATCATTGTTGGAGATCCATGTCTGGTACTCCTGGCCTTCCCGCCTAGAATAGTACACAGCCCTGATGAAGGGGCTCCTTGGTTCCTGGCAACTATGAGTGACCAGACAGAGACTCTGTGTTGCCCACCTAGAGCCACCTGACCAGTTGTGTGAGCACCAAGTGGATTTTGCAGGAAGTAAGCCAACAGGAAGGATACCCAGAGGTGGGAGTCACCCAGACCTATCCCCTTCCTCCCGATCCATTCTGAGGCAGGGCCTGGGTCAAGCAGGGTCAGAATGATGGATACAGCTAAAAAGGACTGAAGGTTATGTTTGTATAGTGACTTGTCCTCAAGGGTCACACCTCCCCCTAGGAGCCTGTTCACTCCTCCAGTCTCCCTTCTTTTCTCTTTGTGTGTGTGTGTGCGTGCGTGTGTGTATGTGCGCGTGTGCGCGTGCGTGTGTGTGTGTGCGCGCGCGTGTGTGCGTGTGCATGTATGTGTGTATGTGCAAACGAGCACGTGCACAAGTATGCGTGTGCTGTGTGCCTGTGCTGTGCCTGTATTTGCATGTGCATAAGTGGAAGTTGGTGTCCTCATCTATCTTCAACTTTTTTTTTCTCCTGAGATGAGGTTTCTCACTGAATCTGGAGAATACTCTGTTGTCTAGGCTGGCCGTTGCGTTAGCTCCAGCAGTCTTCCTGTTGGGGGTTACAGGCATACACAGCCATTCCTGACTTGTGTGTGAATGCTGACTGTCCAAACTCAATTCCTCATGCTTGCACACAGGCAGTGTACCCACTGAGCATCTCTGCAGCCCTCTCTCTCCTTTCGTTTTCCTCTCTAAAGCTACAGACTACACATGGGCTCTGCCCAGGGGTTTGTTAAGCTCTCCTGCTATGTCAGTGTGCCTGTGCAGTTTTGTTTGGTTAGCTCTTTCCAAGTTCTACCTTATTTGTTTTTACACAGGCTTTAAAAGACTAATGTCTATGTCTAACAAAGATGTTTGCAGAAGGCTATGTGTGGATGTGGCAGATTCCATGACAGTCAAAAAGCGTAACACTCACTTAACCAGGTGTCTCTCTGCAGTGAGCAGTGAGGCTACATTGCATTTACATCCATGCAACAAGCAGCTCCTGCTGCTTCTGGACCAGAAGAGAATGAGGGTCAGTTGACCTAAGCTCCACTGACCAGCCTGGCTTTGTCCCCAACCCCAGGTACTGCAAGGTGCTCAGCTCATAGCCGTGGCCTCTTCGGACCCTGCTGCTACTGGAGTAGATGGGTCGCCTCTCCAGGGCAGTGACATTCAGGTTCAGTACGTCCAGCTGGCGCCTGTGAGTGACCACACAGCTACAGCACAGGTGAGTCCTCTGTCCCTCCCAGGTTCAGTCCCACCGGCCTCTCAAGTAGATATGTGTCTGACGTTCATCTAGAGGTAGGAACTCTTGTAGAGAGGCACACAGACCCCGCTCTGGCATGGGTCTTCTATTAACCTTAACTCCTGGAATCATGATGTGAGGACAGTTCTGGAAGTTTGCATTGTGAGCTGTCTGGGAATGTTTATCTAGATAAGAAACTAGACCAAAGCTCTGCCCTGCCCTCGCTTGCCTCAGAGCCACTCTTAGAGGGTGCCTGGAGTCAGGGCCTCTGTTTCTTGAGAACCCATTGCCCCTTCTGTTGAAGGTCACAGCCCTCTGCCAGGCAGAACATCCATCCCACAGGCCAGAAGCTCTGGGCTCATGTGGTCTCAGCCCAACCAAGGTAGGTAGCAGTGGTAGGGAGGCAGACGCTCAAGACATCTGAGTTTGTGTCATGAGGACAAGTCTCCTACCTCCCTCTGTATACTTCTAGCTGGCTCTGGTAGGAGCTCCTTCCTTGGTGTGCTATGGGCCTGGTACAGTGAGCAGTGCAGGTTCTAACAGAAGTTTCTGGTCCCCAGAGCCTGAGAACCAGGCCTTGGCCTCAGACTGGTCATGATTTTACTTCCCCCAGGGGCTGTTGGGGCCTATCTACCTCAGGAATTGGAAGGCTTAGCTGCCAGGCTAGGTGTCCTAGGAGAGAGCACTGCAAGCTTTGTTCCCTGAAGGTCTAGGAATGACTCTTCAGGTTCTCAGGGAAGGAACTTGACTTGAGATGAAGGCCTCCCCATCTTCAGGCCTCAGCCATAATGCCTGTCAAGTCTCAAAAGGCTACTCCCTTTAGCCTGCCACACAGCTGCCCACTTGATCTCGCTTTTGCAAATTTCTGATAAATCCCAAGGTCTCTCTCTTGCCTGGTGAGCAGAGTTTCATAGAAAGCACTTCAGTTCATATCCTTCTGTCCAAACTGTAACCCTCTTCCCACTCCCCCACTCCCCCTTTTTAAAATCAGCTGAACACAGCCTCAGCCATGTTATCCGCATTGGTGAGAGAGGAACAAGCCACTTTATTTCTTTCCTTAATCTCCTACCCCTGCACAAACAGGATCCCACTATGTAGCTATGACTCCTGGAACTCACTGTGTAGACCAGGCTGGCCTTGAACTCAAAGAGCTCCTCCTGCCTCTTCCTCCAAAGTACAGGAACTAAATGTGTGTGCCACTATGCCCACCTCCTTCCCTCCCTTCTTAAAGGAGACAGTAGTCAAGTCTTTGTCTTGAAAAAGCAGACTTAGATGTACAATAAGAGCTGTCAGGTGCCAGTGCTATGGGGATATGACTATGAGACTTCTGCCTCATGTGGTGCAGGCCCTGTTCCTGACCCAGCGCCCAAGCCCTGGTAGCTTATCCTTTGGTGCCCCTGCAGTACAGCTGAGATGGAAGATCAGTGACTCATTCCAAGGTTGCAAGCTCACACCTTAAAACAGTGACTGCATAGTCTTTCTAATGTACATCACGTACAGGTGCCATGTTTTCAGATTGTCCCAAGATGCTACTTTAGAACACTGGGGCAGTTTCTGTGGAAGTCAGTGTGACCCTGAGATTTTAGGCAAATATGCCAGGTTAAGAACATGCATGGCTAATCTGAGTTGTTTCTCAGGGCACCTTGAGGTAAGGATGGAGAGTTTGCCACATTATGGCCCCGGGAGCCCAAGTTCTCCTGAGCAAGTGTGGGGTCTGGTTGTTTCCCATCAGGTCAGGGGAAGCCTGGCACACACTGAACTCTGAGGCTGATGTGTGTTTTCTACTTGTGTGCGCAGGTTGTGGCTTTTTATAACATGGGTGGCTTGCCAACACAAGTGTGCTGCAGTGTTTTTCTAGAACAGCTTTCTTTTCTTCCCCACCTAGCAGACGGCTGAGGCATTGCAGCCCACTCTGCAGCCCGAAATGCAGCTTGAACATGGAGCCATCCAGATCCAGTGAGACCAGGCATTGTAGGAGAACCACACCACAGCTGCTCACTGACACTGCCCTGTGTCCTGCTCTCCTGCTTCAGCAGAGCAACTGTGGATTCTGCAGGGCATGTGAAAGTTCCTCCTCTTGGGAAAGGTCCTGGCCACCCCCTGCTGGAAGGCACCTCAGGATTGAGTCCCACTGCTGGTCTCTGGAGGAGAAGTATAGTGCAGAGCGTGTTGAGTACATTCAGAAAAACAAGAACTACAATATTTTGTTTAAACAGCTTTTTTTAATTTGCTATGGTGTTTATAACAAAACAGAAAATGGAAAAAAAAAAAACCCAAACCACACACAACAGAAACACAACTGTGGAGTAGCAGAAGCCTTGGCCGTGTGCTCCCTTCGGGGTCCTGACATAGGTATTGGATACAGCTGATGATGCTGGAGCACTGCGGACCCACTGCTAGGGGAGTGCTCCACAGTGTAATTATGCATTTCTAAAGAAATAAAGTGTATTTATGGCCACAGAGGCTCAGTGTTGTTGCACCATGAGAGGACTTCCCAGGGTGCCCAGTCCCAAGATGGGTGCTGGGACACATAGTCATTTCCAGGTCCATGCTACCAGGGAATTCCTGCTCTGGCCCTCACTGCTAGGGAGCATGAGCTCTGGGTACCCCTTGGGGCATCTGGCTTGCATTTCATCATGGCTGAGCACTCAAAGGCAAGGTAATTCCAGCCTATCCTCTTCTGAATGCTTAGGCTCCATAAAGTGCAACCCCAGGGGTCCTTGGAGCATGCCCTGTGGAAAAGGCCATGCCTCTGCAGAGAAAGCAGTTTCAAATAGTCACATCATTAGCTTGTGAAATGCCAATAAAGTTGTCCTTACTGACCGACAATGCCATGCACAAGGCTTTTCCTGGAAGACTTCAAAGTTCCTGTCCCAATTATCATGCCTGTCTCATACCACCACATTCTGAATTCTTGGGCTGGTTAATCATGCTGAGGTAGCAGAGGAGAGCAGCTCTCTGGAATAGACAGTTTGACGGTTTGTGACCATCATAGGAGGCTGGCCACTGCTGAAGATGGCCCTGTGTGGGGAAAATGGGGAAAGGCATGGAGGCTGGAGGTTACAAGCCTATGTAACACATCCTGGCAGGATCCCAGGCAAGAATGGAGAATGGAAGAATGGTTCCAGAAGGATCCAGAGAGGAAAGCACCCACATAAGAAGCATAGTACATATAAATCCATCCTCAGACATGTAGAATATGAGATGGCAGCAGAGTCAGGTCTTCAGAGAACGTGTTCTGAAAGCTAGTGACAGTGTGTCATATGGCCCCGCTTTGTAATCCCAGGAATATCCCCTGTTTTCATGCATACACCTATGTGTGCACATTCACAAGAGCCCCTTTCATAAGAACCTGAAGTGGAAATAGCCCAAAGGTCCAGCATATGAACAGGTGACCAAAGCATGTCTCTGGATACAGAAGATTATTCAACTGCCACAGGATCGGCACTCTGGCCCACACCGTGGCATGATGAACTTGAAAACATCAGTGAGTGAAAGAAACCAGAGGGCAAAGACTACTGGAAGATTATATGAATGGACAGATAAATAGTAACAAATTGTCAGGATCTGAAGAGAGGGATGGTGGGAGTTACATACAGGGGATATTGTGCCTGTGGGGTGGTGACAATTGTCTGGATTGGATAACAGTTACTTTTGTCCTGTACACCAGGCCACTGGATTAGTCATTTAAAACAGTGAAATGTTTGGTGTTTATTATATCTCAAGATTATTTTTGACAAATGGATTGCATTTGGCAAAAAACATAACAATTGAAGCCCTGTGCTGGAGATGCCCCCCTGGAAAGGTGATTCCAGAGGATTTTCAAGACTAGAAAGATGGACCCTGATGGAAATTCTTAGAGCAAGAGACCACCAGACTACATGGAATAGAAACAGATCTGAAATGATCTATATCATTAAAGAAATCAAATAGTGGAAAACATGACTAATTCAGAACAGGCAAGAAGACAAGTGAATTATTTTAAAGTACTTTTACTGCCTTGAAGAAAGACTAGGAATGGCGTGCAATTTTAAGTCTTCAGTATTTGAAAACCATATAGAAACATGATATGTAATTATCTGTAAAGACTAGTGCTCAAGTGACTATTAGTCCTGGCTTGTCTCCTATAGAACATCATCCAGCAGTTTGAGAAAGGTGTATTCTTAGGTGTTCTCTGGAGCATTGCTGAAGAACTTAGCCTGTCACAGGCTTTGAGCCATGTTGTGTGTCCTCTGGCCAGATGGAACTAAGGCAAATTTTAATGAGGAAAACACATCCCATCAGTCAAATAAATAAAAGTGGACTCATGAAGATAGCCTGCATTGAATGACAGATTGAGATGTCAGAAACATGGAATATATCAGGCATGCTAAGAAAAATCTAAAGACAAACTTGAGATGGAGAATTAAGTCTAAATGACAAAGCCAATACTGGTGCTGTGGGAAGATTATACTTAGAGGATTCCATTTACAGTTCAAACAGTTGATAACCTGATATAACAGGCCACTAGTTGTTTCTGTGGAGGTCTCCACAGACCCCTCAGGCATTGGAAGATGAGGCTGTCCCAGAACTGTTATCTATGGATTGGGAAGACTAATGGGATGGCATCTGAGACACCAGAATGGAATGAGGTAGGAGAGAAGGAAGGAAGGAGAAGAAGAAAAGACTTGTTGCTTGTGAGTGTCTGAGCTACCCCAAAGCATGAGCAGGCTGTGTAACAGCAAAGGATGTGTCACCTCACCCAGATTTAGTTGGGTTCATGCATGCATGCTTGGTACAATATTTTGAAAGTCATTGTGACTTACTATGTTAATATGACCATATGGTTATCTTAAACAGAAAAAGGCTATGTAAAATTCACTTCTTTATAGTTAAGGGGACTTTCAGCAAAGTTGCAATCGATTTGATCAAAGTCATCTATAAGAAACCTGTGACAAATATTCTCTGAACTTGGATTTGGAAAGCTTCTTGAACATGTGGCAGATGAGGATGCCCGAAACCTTGGTTACTCTGCATAATGGCAAGGATTAGTTAATACTGAGTAGCCAGATGAGACTGGAAAGCCAGATGTGAACCTCCTATCTATAGATACCGTAGATGTGTACACCTGACAGACATCACAGGAACTGACCAAGAAAGCTGTGAGTGGGCCTTTTCCTGGGTGTTGCCACAGACCACTTAGAAATCAACTCTCATCTCAGAATAGAGACAGCACTGTTGCTCTTTAATTCTGTTTATTACAGACTCCTAGAATCTTCAACCCACAGGAATAAATCTTAACAAGAGATGCTGAGGAAGCTGTTACTGAACTAGAGAAAAGCCAAGGAAATGCAGGGTGGTCAGGCCACGAATCAAAGCATCATTTGTGAAGGTGTGGGTTCTCTGAATGGTGCAGCCAGTGAAATTTCAAGTAGAAGCAAGTAGGAGCTTCTGTGGCAGAGGACAAGCGGAGTGACTGGAGAAATGGCTCCGTGGTTAAGAGTGCCTCCTTGGAGTCCCGACACTTCTCCCACTCCCATGGCAGGCATATGCACACGAATAGAAAATCTTTAAGAATGACAGTTGTCTGTCTTGATGGACCTGTGTAGCCCAGCAGCAGATAGTGTGGAACACTCTGACACTTAGGACAGAGACTCATAATGAGGATATGAGGCTGCTGGGACAGGGGACACAAGGACTACAATGAAGCTGGTGGCAGCTGGAATCTCACAAGGAACCAAAAGTGGGGGTGTAGTAAACTAGGTAGTGAACTCTGACCTTGGCTAGGGCAAAGGTCACTTGCTGGATATAAAAGTCCGGGGTAAAGGAAAAGCTGGCAGCGCTGAGCTCAGGCCAGAAGACATTGCTTAGGTGCACACGATGGCACAAGTCTGACATCCCAGCACCTGGGCGATGGAGGCAGCAGAACAGGAGTTCTGCGTCATCCTCACCTACATGAGACAAAATTGTTAAAGGATATCTCAGCGCCTAAGAGAGACTGGCCCCATTTCCTTAGTATGTAAGAGACTCAGCAGATCTTCTGAGAGTGATAAAGACAGCCCCACGGTTCGAGAGGATCTGAGGGGCAGAGGAGGCCTGGTCTTACTAAAGTCTTCCAGTTACGGAGAGACAGACTACCACTGACTGCTGAGATTCTGTTTGGTCAAAATAACAAAAAGGCAAAGGACTGAAACATATCCACCAGGTCTCTATGTGCCTAATAAACACAAGAGCATGTGCCCCACTGCACTGAGATACCTTTTAAATCACTATGGTTTACTAGAAAAGCCTGCAGAGGGAAGAGTGGACAACGGCAACCCCGTGGGGTGAGGTGACAGCTTAGTCAGTCTCCATAGAAGTGTACTAGTGATTTCTAGAGAGCATGGGTGTATGGCCAGATCCCAGAGCTCTGCTGGCACAGCGGTGACCCTTCCCCAGCCTGTGATTACCTTCAGACAGCACTACACTGCCCCAGGAGACTTGGGCAGAGAGGAGCAGGTAACTCCCTGCAGTCACACTGACAGGTTCGATTGACACGTCTAGTGTGGAGTGAGGCAGCATGCCTCATCTGCCTTCTCAACTGCAGGCGTTGCCGGTGGGAGGGACTCCGCAGATGAGACTGTGCACCCGGCAGTGGCGCACTCTGTTCTGGTGTGCTCACTAGACACGGACCAAAGCTGCTTGCTAGCAGCTCTGTACTGCAGGGGCTCCTGTGACAGAAGGAACAGGGTGCCAGCCCTGGGAAGAGCAAAGTGGCACACTTGTGGGCAGGATAACAGAGTGGTGGCCGAGAAGATACCTGTGTCTTTTGTCCAAATAGCACATGATACAGGCAGTATGAGGAAGTCTGAACAGGAAATACACACTAGGACATTCCTTAGTCTTTGGGGCTGTTGCTAGGACACAAGAGAGTGTTACTTCCAAACTAATAGGGTGGAGAAAATTACAACCAGGAAAAATACCCAGCCAGTCCAAAGAAGGGACAGGGCGCAGGAGTGTCATGGTGATAGTCGAACCCCTGAAGGGACATTTGAAGCACTGAAGAAAGGGAAGCTCAGGAGAGGAAGGGGCACTTGGGAGTTAGGGATAATTGGGTCATTTTTCTTTTGGACTGGGTAGCCTATCAGACCTAAGTGGATGTGCTGGGCCTTAACCACCCTTACAGCTAGTTGGACAAGCATTGAACCAGACAGCAAAACTCAACAGGCCCCAGTGGACCCCTTTTCTTTGGGTGGGTTCTGGTAGGATACACCTGGCTTTCAGGGCAGCCCTTAGCTAACTCGTATTGCCTCAGTTGCTGATAATAGGCTGGCCCACACAAGTGTCCCCAGCACCCTGGTAGGAACAGGTGCCAATCCTTTTGGGAGGAGGAGGAGATCAGATTATATCCGCAGGCACTTTCGCAGACAGAAGTAACGGAGCACAAATGAAAACCCCAGGCAGCAGTAGACAACAGAAACAGACCAGAGAGGCAGATGCTGCAGTCACCCCAGGCGGGCTTAAAAATAGCTCTGCTGACACTGCCGTGAAGAAGGACTTGGGAAGAATTTAAACAATGAACCAAATGGTGATTCTGCAGCTAGACAACAGATGAACAGACACACAGATAACTGCTTAACAGCAGGTGAGCTGTCAGAGGAGGGGGATTGGTGAATGGGAAAGAAAGTAGAAAATACCCAAGATGCAATGTATTCTTCCAGATCTTGGGCGGCGGGGAGTCCTGATCTCTCTCTTCCAGAAAGTAGGACACAATGCACTCCCCACACTTAGGAGGCAGGTATGTCTTCAGCTTGCAGGCCTGAGGTCAACTGAGAAAGAACCTTACAGTAACCTTCCTCAGACATAAAGACACAGCCAAAGGTTAGCAAATCAAACCCCGTGAGGTGGCAAGCACTCGTCAGGGTTCTGTGTATTTTGTTTCCAGTGTCCTGACAAGCTTCCGAACTCATCATTTAAGTCACGATCAGATGAGAACAGTGACTCAAGCCCTCCAGGTGCTCACCACAGTCACATCCAGTGTACAGGTGTGCTTTGACCTCATTTGGCATGGTATCCAGGGTTAAAACATATGGACAGTTCATGAAACCATCTCAGCAAAAGCTGCTTTAAAAAAATTAGCATCCACCTAAAACACTAGAGAAATCTAGACATTCTAGAAGCAGAAAGAACTTCCTTTACTTCAGTGAGGGTTTTCACCAAAACCTGGACCCCACAGCACGTGGACCTTACTTTGTGATAAAAAACAGGCCAGGCGACACCTGTGTGCAGGTATGCACAGGAGAAGAAAACAAACAGGTTCAGGAAAAAGCAAAACTCAATTTGCAATCAGTTCTAGAAAATTTCAGGTAGCTGCCAAATACGAAGTCTAGAGTATCAGTAACTCCCAGAGATAAATTAACGGATCAGAAATCAACATTCACATTACTGTGCTTCTGCCTTCTGTCAGTGGACATTTTAAAATAAAAGCCATCATTAAAATAGCCTTAGCTCATATGGTAATGCTTGCCTGCTATCACTGCTCTCAGGAGGCCAAGGCAGGGGGATTGGGTATTTGAGGCTACCTGGGTATATAAAAGTCCCTGTCTAAAAATTATAGTGTCAAAAAATGAATGCAACTGAAGGCACTTAAGGTGCTATCAAATTCTTAGGACAGCTTTGAGGTACAGTCCTGAGCACAGGCTGGCCTGTTCCTCTACCATGGGTTTCAGACATGGTGACCGTCAGCCATGTGTAACCTTGATCCTGGGTCCTTGGCTACACCCTCCACTGCTCCTACCTTAAAGTTAGAGAAAGCAAACTCTTACCTACCCTGTCCCTGAGAGCTTGGAGGGAAACACTAACTGGGTACATGTCTACTGCTGTTCTCTTGCCCTAAGCTTGCCTACCATCTCCCGCCTCACTCCACCACCACAGTGCCAATACATTCTTCTACTGAATCAAAAAAAGAAAATGCCACAGTTCTACGGCCTCACCATGCAACCCCACCGTCCCCTTTGTTGCCACAGCTGCCTGCCCATCACTGTCCCCTGTAGCAGACAGCAGGCATAGTTGACGGCCTGAACATGGGTCAACTGGGCAAGGGGAATGGGGAGGTCATGGAGCTGAGGGCCCAGTCCTGGGCAGGGGAGAAGGTGGGGTGGTGGCCAGCAGAAGCTTGAGGGCTGCAGCAGCACCCATCTCCATCTCTTGTCTCTTAGAGTCACCAGGCTGTTACCATATGTCTGGCACCCAGGAGGATAGGATGGATGATGGATTGCTGGCAATGTATCCCCACCGAGTTCTATCTGAGACCATCACGCCCAGCAGACAGGAGATGATGGATGGGCCACGATAGCAACTGAGGAAGCAAGTGAGCCAAGGTCATGATTACCCAGGAGGAACTTTGCTGCATGGCAGGAGGAAAACTGCCTGGCTTCATACTTTCAAGACTGAGGTCACAAGCCCTAGGTGCAGTGGGGCCTCTTTGCCCATAAGTGGCTCCAAAAGAGCTGGAGCTGAGGCCCAGGGCTGAAGTGTCATATAGTGAATAGTGCACTTTCTCAGGAAAGTTGTAGTCACTATTTTCCTGTCCTTTCCGTGGGCCTCACCTCACAGCCTGGCTGTGGCAGATACTGGCCCAGGACTGTTGTCCCTTGCTGTCTCTAGGCTCCTTCAGGTTGCTGCCCATTCATATGTTGGCAGGGACATGTAGGTTCAGTGGCACTCTAGTCTTCCCGAGCTGGATGTGGGTCCCATGCATGTCCCTTATGCATGGTGGTGTCAGGGATAATCAGGAAGGCCTGTGACTGCTCATTGGATTTGTGGTCACTGTATTTCTGTAGTCAGACAGCATTTTAAGAATCTAAGCAAATCCTGAAGTTGGGTTGCAAATGGCAAAACAAGATAAGAATAACTCCACAAAGAATATATATAGGGCCTGGAGGGATGGCTCAGTCAGTAAAGTGTACTCCATACAAGGACCTGAGTTTGGTCCTCAGCAACCATATTTAAAGCTAGGCATGGCAGCTCATGTCTGCAACCCCTGATCTGGGTTAGTAGAGACAGAAGGATCCTTGAGACCTGCTGGGCACCATCTAGCTGAATTAGTGAGTTTCAGGTTTAGTAAAAGACCCTGTCTCAAAAGAGTAAGGTAGAGAATGACCTAGGAAGATGCCCAGTGTTGACCTCCGGTTACATTTATAAATACACACACACACACACACACACACACACACACACACACACACACACGTGCACGCGTGTGCACGCAAACACAGTCACATGCAAAACAGCAGCAGCAGCTATAGGCAGGTAGACAGAACCAAGTACTGAGAAGAGGCTCGGAGATATGGCTGGTGAGTTTACAGGTTGGGGCTGATACAGGGAGAGAAGACTGCTCTGTAACCCCAGGGTATGTGATAACCCTGCTGTGGTTTCAGTGAGCCAGTCTCTGACCTCACTGTTGGATCTGTACCTTGGATCCCGGAGCCTTAAATCGGTGCCTTCTCTAATCACACATGAAGCCCCTTCTACACACATGAAGTTCCTCCTTGTTGCTAGCTCTGCTTGCCTAGAAAGAAGCCACTTGGCCTGGAGACCCAAGGACCCGCTGTGCTTCCGGACTCTGGAACTCTTTTGAAGGTCAGAATGATGACAGGCCAGCAGCACTCCCTGAAAATACTCAGGAAGCAGAGAGTCAAAGAAGAGAATAGAGACAGAGAGATCAGAGATATAGAGATAGATACATAAAGGGACAGAGACATACAGAGGGAGTTAGAGATCCCATCTTTAAAAGATCAGATGGAAACAGACATAAAGACAGAGGCAGAGAGGTAGAGACAGTGATGCAGCATCCCTTAGCTCTCCCTTCAGGCCAGCATGGGTGAAACTGGGATTGACAGCATTAGAATGTTCATGGCCAGTGGGGCCTTGGGCCTGCTGGACCTCTGGGACCCACAGAGTTTTGCCATTAGGAAGGCTCATCCTCACAGATGTCATCCTCTCCTGGCCCCACACTGCCTGTAGGGCATGTCCTCCTGCACTTACAGCCAGGTATTTTGTAAGATGCCAATGTTAGTTGACTTTGACACTTTACTTGATACCTGGCTTGGTAAGAGAGCGGTTCTCAGTGGGAATGTCTCATGTGTGTATCACGCACTTCAGCTGTGAAAGAAACAAATCGACTTCAGATGCAGCCCACCATTTGGACGCCCACTTTGGCCCCAACACCCATATACAGGAAGCCTGTGCCTGCCAGGTGGCCAGGGGATTGTACGTGCCTGTGTTCCTGCGCTTTACCATATCCTTGTACAGAGGAAACAGCTTTGATGGAGGGGAATTGCCTTGTGAGCTGCCTCCTGTGCTACTTGCTGGAACATGGCAGTACATGGAATGTTCATGGCTGGGGTTTATGATGGGTCTTGTGGTGCCCTGACTTGCTTGGAAATGCGCCTCAGCCTGGTGTCTTCAGGTATATCTGTTTTAGGTTCAGAGTGCTGACATTCCCTCCCCCAGGTCATGCCTGGCTCTCAAGGGTCCTTCCCAAGTCTCAGGTGGCCCCAAGTCTGGCTGCCTTGCTATAAGGCAGATGTGCAAAGTCAAAGTCCCACGTGGCTCAGAGATGTCAGTTGCTGTCACAACCCTGTTATGCCTAGCTCAGAGCTGCGAAATGTACTGTCTTCGGCACCAACATCTTTAATCCATGTTCACTGAAACCCCATCTTAACAGCAGGGTGGGGAGAGGGAGGCACAGAGAGGCCAGGAGATGTGTGCAAACCCTGCACCACCACCTTCAACCCTATGCTTTGTACCATCCTGCAGAGGTGCTCACAGCTTCCATCCCCAGTCAGCTCCCTAGGAAGTGCTACCAGGTCCCAGAGGGGTTAATTCTCAGGCATACACTTCCTACCAGTCAGCTGAAGCAGTTTTGCAGATGGTCTCAGTGTGCCCAATTGGCCCTCTGACTCAGGAGGAAAACCACTTAATAATCTTCCATTTCTTTCTGACTCTCACTCTCCACCATTGCAACACCAGTGAACAGATGCCAGGAAATTCTGAGGCTGCCTCTCAGTCCGGCGGGTGCTCAGAGCTGAGCTGCCTCATCTGTGTGAGCCTTCTGCCTCTTCTTTGAGCCTCATTTTTGGTTAGGCTTCATTCCTGTTAGTCTCCAGCTTAGATAAATACCACTTGTGCCTTCCTCTTGGATGTGTGGAGGTGGCAAGATTGTCATGCACTTCATGCCCCTACCACCGAGTGGGCTGCCTGCCACAAGGCCACACACTTGGCATGGGAGTGTCTGTCTTCTGATGGTCAGTTTGGTTATGGCTTTCTTGTCCCCACCCCCCAAAAAGCCTGCTGCACTTATAAACCTTAGAGAGTGTTCGGAGGGACTTAGCTTCTGATGAGGGCTGGCACAGACTGGACCAGTAGTTAGTGAGCAGGAAGGAGATGTCTGTCACCTTGCAAAGCCAGATAGGTGGATGTTTTCCAAAGCAGCAGGAAGTGAGTGGGGTCTGGGAAAGTTAAAGCTACAGGGTCTGGGGACCTCACCTATTCTCAATGCCTTTTTCTGCAGGATTCAGAGGTGGAACCCCTAGCCCTAGCAGTGGCAGACCCTTGTGTCTGCTTCCTTATAGCCAGCATTGCTGAGCTCAGGGGCCAGGAGGCAGCTCTGCCACAGACAGCATCAGGAATCACTTGAAACTCCCTGGAGGTCTCCCTATAGGCCACCTGCTCGGGCAAGCTTCCTCCTCTGTCTCCCATCACCCTTGCCTTCCCATTCCTGGCATAGCTGTGGCTGCAGTATGTCTGGAATTTGCCAGGGTAGTGAGCTGGGGACATGTGTGGTTGGGTTGGTGGGTGTGTCTCAGGGTTTGCAGTCTCTTCCAGCAGGAAGGCTGCTTCTCAAGTGTGGAAACAGCTTCCAGAAGGTTCCAACTATCCATGACTGACATACTTGACAGATACTGGGCCCACCAGAGCCCTGATAGTGGCAGAATATAGCTTCACACTCACCCTAGTTGAGGGTGCTTTTCATGGTTTGGATGATCATATTGGAGAAGAGTCCCAAATCCCTGAAGCCCATAGAATATGGTTGTCTATGTCTGGACCAGCCCTGGAATTCTCAGATCAGGGGTTTCTGGGACTTCAGCCCTACTGGGCTTTCAGACGCAGGGTTTGGGACAAGCAGATGTTGGATCATGGATCCTGAGTCTGATGATGAGGACAGCACATCCCCTGTTTGATGACCATGGGGCCCTTCTGGCTAACCAGCCTCAGATTAGCAGCATGGAGTTTACATTAGATCTGGGTGGACTTTATGACCTGAGCCATAGCTGTGGCCGAGTGGTGGGACAAGTCTACCCTAGATCAGTCTGTCTTAGGAAATGGGCCTAGATCCCCAGAGCTTCTACCAGGAACACACTTACACAACAGGGTTGCTCCTCTCAGACCCCACATGAGGTCACTTTCTGTCTATCTGTTCTCCCTGCCTGAGGCAGCCAGACTGTAGGCTGAGGGGCTCATAGGGCCTAGTCCTCTGGCCACCCTGTGAAGACCTCCGGATATGAACATACAGACCCACTAGCTCCCACTCAGGCTGAGTGGGCATAGTATCTCTGTGGTCCCAGGGGCCAGAGAGGCTACTTATGCCTGCTAAACCCCATGTGGGGGCAGGGGAGAGCTTGGGGGAGTGGCAGCATGGGGGAGCAGTAGCAGCTTGGGAGGCCAAAAGTTCCAGAAGTCCCTGAGGGCACCCAACTCCCGCCTCTGCCTTATCCCTGTCTAGAGGAAGATTTAAAAAATGATTTCAGCTTTGTGGGCGTGCATACAAGACAGAGCCCCACTCTGCTCTTCACTGAACTGAAAGGGCCCTTTTCTTTTCATGCTTCTCCCCAGCCAGAGGCCAATCTTCCCTCTGACCCCCAGGCCAAGCCATAGAGTTCTGGATGTCATTTTGTTAACCAGCCATGGGTATCACAGCCAATGAAGCCAATGAGAGTGAGATCAAGGCAAAGAACCAGTCCTTGCCCTTAGGTGAGGGGCACTAGATTGTCTTGTTCTTGGTTAGGGCCAGCCAGGGTGACAGTGGCTTGTATCTAAAGATGATTCCACTTGCCATAGCTGCAGAGGTGTTGCTGTAAGCATCTAGTGTGGGAGGAACATGGGAGTCTGAATGTAGGATTTATGGAGGAAGAGAGAAGCAAAGAGTGAGGAGGAAAAGAAAAAGCTAGACTTCTGGTTCCTTCAAGAAGTTGGGGCTTCCCATTCACATGACATCCATTCCCTCTTTAGTGGAGATTTTGAGATAACAGGCTAGAAGAGCCCAGGGGATGTCCAGTTGAATACCCTAGCTCTAGGAGCTTTTGTCTTACACTGGGTCCACAGGAGCAGCTCAGTTGAGACCCTAACACGAAAACCCAGAATACAGAGAGCCTTTACACCCTTCAGAAACCATGACCCTGAGAGGCCCTTCCTCAGTAGCTGGGCTTGGTATTGGTTGCTGGGCACAGCTTGATAGTATACCAGGAGGGTCTGTGGTAGATCAGCCTCCCCAGATTCTCAGAGTTGTCCAGGCTAATCCAAGACACAGCTAGAGGCAGTGCTCATCTAGATGCCAGCAAAGGATTTATGAAATGGCAGCTCAGCAGAGGTGGGACCAGTGGCCAGTGGCTGCCAACCAGGCTGAGATGAACACAGACAGCTGTGACATTCTCATCCACAGCCATGGGTGTCATGGGTGTCCTGCTCAAACTTGGCACCATCTGCTGTTACTTTTCTCATTGCTGTGATAAAATAGTCGTCTAAAGCAACTAAAGGAAGGAAGGGTTTTCACTCACAGTTCATGGTTACAGTCCAGCATGGTAGAGGAGGTATGGCGGCAGGAACTGGAAGGTGATGGTCACGTTGTTAAGCAGAGACTGGCGAATACATGCTAGTGTTTAGCTGTTTGGTCTACCTTAAGCAGTCCAGAGTCCCCTGCCCAGGGAATAGTTCTCACACCTGATAACACAATTTCCCACTAGCATGGCCAGAGGCCTGCCTCCCAGGAACAGTGCCACTCATGTTTGGGTTATGTCTTCCTTCTGCAGTTAAATCTTTCAAGTTACACCTGCCTAGACGTACCCACAGGTGTGTTTCCATGTTGATTGTAAATCCAGTGAAGTGGATAATGAAGATTAGTCATTACAGCCAGGGAGTCAACACAGTCCAGTGGGGCCCAGCAGAGCCCTGGAGACCTGAGGGTCCACCGTCACTCATTTCTCTGATTGTCTTGTCACTTATCTCCACCTGGGCAAGTGATACTGAGACTGGCATCTCCTCTCTGGACGAATTGGGGTGGGGGTAAAGCTCTCTCCCTATTTCTGTGGACAGGTAAAGCTTTAGTTCATTACTGGCAAAGGAAGTGCTGGGCTGGATTGCTCTACTGTCTCTCTTCTCTTTTTATCAATTAGCATCTGGTGGAACACATGAAGGCCGTGGACATGCCCTGCACCCCTTCAAGCTTCTGCTGTGTCTATATGTGAGAGCCACACCTCTGTAGGTTTTTTTTTTCAACTCTTTGACAGCCCACCACCCAGCTTCCTAAATACACAGAGACTTATTCTTACTTATGAATGCCCAGCCTTAGCTTGGCTTGTTTGTATGCTGTATGGGGATGGGCATGGCCTGCTGGATAGAGTCCTTCTACTCAGGGCCTCTTGTAGGGCTGCCTTCTGGTGTTTGCTAGGCTGTTTGGACCAAGAAGCTAAAAATCCACAAGACTAAATAGTCTTGATTCAGTTACTATGGTGGCTCACAATGTCAGGGGGTTCTCTGTTGTCAACCTTCAGTCAATGGTGGGCACAGTGGCTGGGAGTCTTGGGCTAAAGTAGAGGGGGAAGGGAAGACTGTTTTGGTAAAACATCTGAAAAAGCCTGGGGCGTCTGAGGGTAGCCAGAACATCCTGATTTCCAGGGTCACAGTCATCCCCACCTCTCTGCCCTTGTGCCTTTCTATAAGGTTAGCAATGTTCCCTTGATGAGATCTACTGTAGGTTGAGGAAGGGATTAGATGATTCCATTCCAGAGAGAAGCAGACTCAAATCTGAACAGTCAAATGAGCAGTAGATGGCAGCCTGGCCCTCTCTAGGCAGCCACAGGGACACCCTGCTGTCATTATGTACATTGCCAATCAGAGCAAAACTCAGCCTATAGGCCTCTGTCCCACAAAGTGAAGAGTAGACATCTAGGAGATGAATAAGGCACACCTCTAGGCTGTGTTTATATAGACAGGGCCAGAGGGCATTAGCTAACCTAGGAAGACCTCTGAAGACCTGGGTGGGATAAGAGGGTACATAGAAGTGAGAGGGTATGGTGGCCACGCCTGGAACCCTAGCATTTGGGAAATAGCAATGGATCGGAAGTTAGTCTGAGCTGTACAAGTCTAACAAAAGGGGATTCGAGAGGGACAGTCCAAGAGCAGAGGTATGTTCCCTTCCCTTCCTTCCTTCCTTCCTTCCCTTCCTTCCTTTCCTTCCCTTCCTTCCTTCCCTTCCTTCCTTCCCTTCCTTCCTTCCCTTCCTTCCTTCCTTCCTTCCTTCCTTCCTTCCCTTCCCTTCCTTCCTTCCTTCCTTCCTTCCCTTCCCTTCCCTTCCCTTCCTGGACACCATGATGTGAGCAGCACTGCTTCACCATAGTGAACAGAAGCCATGACGCCAAAGGTCTCTCTTCTGTGATAGTTAATACCGACTGTCAACTTGACAGAATCTAGAATCATGCAGATGCCTGAGGTCACACCTATAAGGGATTATTGAGGTTAGATCAGCTAAGGCTGGAAGATCCACCTATTGTGAATAGTGCCATTCATTGGGCTGAATGAAAAAGAGAAGGGCCCGAGTACCAGCATCCACTGTTCTCTGATGTCTAGCTTTGGATGTAATGTTACCAGCTGCCTCAAGTTCTGCCATTGTGATTTTCTAGCTTTGGTGGACCATACCTGGAACTGTGAGTCACAATAAATATTTGATCACAGCAATGAGAAAAGTAACTCATAGAGACCTGTAAGTCTTTTATTGAGGTGTTTGTCACAGTGATAAAAAGTTGAGGGGCAATACTGACTGCCTGACCTAAGTATGAGTGTGACTTTATCTGGAAATGATCTGCGCAGATGTGACCAAGATAAGAAGAGGTTATCTGGATTGGGCAACTCTAAATGCTATGATTGGGGTGGTCTCAAGAAGAGGAAGGGGAGCTGGAGACAGCACTGGAGAGAAACCATTTCAAGACAGAAACAGAAATTAAGGTGACCTAGTCATAAGCAAGGGACACTGATCCCCCCAGGAATTGGAAGGAGGCTCTGTAAGCTGTGGGAGGAGTGACCCTGACACCTTGACTTAAGAATTCCAGCCTGCAGAATTGGAGAAGGTGGTTGGTTCTCTTGCTTTGTCCCTAGGATCCCAAGCCATGGACATAGCAGAGAGTAGACATGTTTTCCTCTCTCTGTGTGCCCAGGTTCCAGAGAGAAACTCTTAGCTCTTCTCTTGCCTATTTTATGGCCAATCTGTTGTTTCTTTCAGCTGCCAGTTTTGCTCTCTTCAAAAATCTCTGATGACTCCTGCCTCTGTGTCCTCCACCTGCCCCAGGGATGGAGAGGAGAGGGTATGGGCCCTGCTGCTACCATCACTGGGAGGTAGCCACATGGTACTGAAGAATAGCTCGGTGGTTGCTTCTGGGAGTGGCCGTGTGGGCACTAAGAGGGATAGTGTTGTGGCCACTGAAGGTGGACAACAGCATGATCATTGTAGGAATCATAGCCATTGGTATCACTGAGAAATAGGGCAAGTCCTACCTGCAAGTTGCAGCCTGTACCAGCTGGGCCCAGCACTCTCTCTCTAGACAGGAATCAACAAAGTATCTGTGTTGAGCAGGTACACTCCACAGGAGGGCATGTGGGCAGCAGGGAGCCCACCTGTTTGTTCTGGGCTTCTCATCCACCCTGTGGTGGTTTGAATGAGAATGGCCTCCATAGGCTCATGCATTTGAATGTTTGGTTCCCACTTGGTAGACTTTAAGAAGGCTTAAGAGGTATGGCCTTGTTGGGGGTGGTCTTACTGGGGGTTAGGCTCAGTCTCTTTCTTTCTGCCTCCTGCTTGTGGATCATATGTGAGCTATCAGCTACCTGTCCCGCACCATGTATGTCTGTCTGCCTCTTGCCATGCTCACCACTGTGATGGCAGTGGACTCACTGAAACTGTGAGCAAGTCCCCATTAAACACTTTTTCTGAGTTGCCTTGGTTATGGTGTCTCTTCACAACAATAGAAAAGTAACTAAGACACCCATTTGGAATCACACATGGAGAGGTAGGTCATACCACATGAGTTCATTTGCCATGGTGGGTGAGCACTCCAGGTCTTCTTATTCTGTCTGGCTGCTTCTGTATCTTATAGACTTTTCTTCACAAACTTTGGGTGTCCATGTGATGAGAGGGAGGCTCCAGAAATACCCTGCAATGATCTGGCCTCATGAGAACCCCAGAAGGCAACCTGAGGACTTGTCTTGACCCAAGGACATGAACCACTGGAGCTCTGAATCCATAATGTCCCATTTCTCAGCATGAGGACCCATGTTTTGAGTGCCAGGACAGCTCAGCCTCTGGAAGGGCAGTGGTTGGATTCTTCTCACACAACTCCCCCTTAAGCAGTGCACACAGAGGGTATGGGTTCACCTGCCATTCACCCCCTAGGACTGGGGATAATGGAGGCCGGAGAATTCTCTTAGGAACCATAGGATGGAGGTGTTAGGTGAATAGAACCATGAGGAATGTGAGCTGAAACTTAAGGGACTGCAGCACATGGCTGAGGAGTGCCTGTGGGAGGCCAGAGCTCTGCAAAACACCCAACAAGTTGGAGCATCTGCTGTACCAACAGTCGGTAAACATTGGGGTTTGGCTGCAGTGTGGAACATGAAGGGGTGAGGCTCTGACCCATACCTCACACAGGTAGTCCCTGAGAACCTGGTGCAGAGGGACAGAAGCTAGCCACTGCATATGTGACCTGTTAGCCACACAGGACATTCCACATAGATGAAGAACAGATTGTTGGATGCCAGGGTTGGAGGAGCTTAGAGGATATGGAATCTTTGAGGAGACAAAATACTTTGGAACTGTTAAAAGGTAATGGGCTATATGCCAGTGATCATACTTTTAAGAAGTCAATTTTACAGTAAATCTCACATTAAAAAATGAGAAGAGACTTGTCAGGGGATGAGTAGTACATGTGTGTCACATGCATATTTCATGTGTGTGCATTTGCCTTGGCTATGGCTGTTCCTACCCTTTGGGAGCTGACGTTAAACAGTTGGTTCCTGAAGCCTGAGATTTAAGTGAGTGAGTCCCACTCCATAGTACACATGCCAGGTATGCCCTGTTGTTCCCTCAGTACTCCCCTCCACCCTGTGTCTTTCCTTTCTGCTGGCTGGTGGTTGATTTTTGTCCCTAAGCTCAGGTCACTTTCTTACACACTTCTAGAATGCAGAGCATTTTTGCATTAACAAAACGTGGTTTCTTAGCTCTGACTATGACACAGCTTATAATTCCACCTGTGCAGAGCATGGACCTTGCAGAGCCTTCTCAGGTTTTACACCTAGGACTGCTGTGCTCCAGGCCGCAGCCCCGGGGCCACAGAAGTTGTTGGGAAGCTGCAGGCAGATGGAAGGGGCTTGGAATAAAGCCCCAATAGGAAGATAAGGCTTGAGACAGAAAAGTGGAAACTACGAAAGGAATTTCAGAGGATAACTACTACAAGAAGCCAGAAGTGGGGAGGGGGGGCTGGCGCGGGGAGCTAGGGCCGGCATTTCCCTTCCCAGACTGTAAAGCCTTAACTACTCTCTGAAGAGGACTTCAAAAACAGTAAAAGGTAAAGGCCATGGCTCTATCCTTGAGACGTGGCCAAGGGTTAGTAGTCTAAGGGCTGCTTGCTCCCTCCTTACCTCATGCTAATCTGTGGCAGAGCATGGTAGATATGTATGACCCAGATGAATTAAAGCTGCTGACTCAGTTTCCCAAGTAGTTCATGAGCACCAGAGAGGCTATAAGTAGACAGAATGGGTCACTCAGCTCAGAGGGAAGCCAGGGTGGCCTCTGCCCCAAGCATGGGTAGTCAGCTGCCAATACAGTTTCACCTCAGTTTGCACTCAGATGGGTACTGACTGCTTCTGTATTGCAGTCTCTGGAAGTGTCAAGGCAGGCCAGGTCCTCATGAAGAAGTGAAGAATAGGCTGGGGTCCCCCACAGCTTTCCTGAGCCTGAGGTGGGATCTGAGCATTAACTCTCCCAGGAATAACCCGTGCAGCTGAGGGATATCCAGACACAAGTGCAGCTCCCCCCGCCTTCCAGTGAGGGCCTTTCAACTTCTCTGCCAGCAGGTGCGTACCCCCCTGCTTCCCTGGAAAGGAGAGCCAGCCTTTGCGAAGCCACCCACTCTTGAGCAGCGCCTCCCAGCGTCTTAGCAACGTGTTCGAGTTCCTGAGGAGCGAGCAAGAAGGAAAGCCAGACGGATGCTTAGCCTATGAGGGCAGCAGACTTTGAGTCCTGACGGAGAAGATAGCTCAGGCCAAACCCCTTCCCCCAGGCACAGCAGGGTTAAGTGTCTGTGAGCAGAGAGGGAATCCCAGGCCGCCTGGAACTTGAGACTTCCCAGCTGAGAGCCAGCTCAAGTGAGCGAGATGCAGACCCAGACATGCTACAGCGGGCACCGAGGTTGCGAATGCAGGCCTTGAGGATAACTGCGACCACAGCCCCACAGCCGTGCCACGCTCCAGCTCTGGTAAGTGGAACGACGGGCGCCAGCTTCGGGGCAGCAGGGATTGCGGGCTGCCGTTTGTTAGGAGTTCAGATATGGTGCAGGCAGGGCAATCTGTGTTTCTTATTATTAATACATTCAGACTTACAAGCCAGTCATGTGAGCTCGAAATCTGGAAACATCTTCAAGGCAAAACAAAGTGTTTTGTTTCCTGCTGAAGATTCCAGTTGCCGGATCAAAGTCTGGGGACTCAGAAGGCAGATTTGCTCCATAGGAAAGAAGAGAGTTCTGGGCACACCTTGGGTCTGGCATTGCGAGGGCCTTACCGCTGGCTGTTGTGAGTCTTCTGTGATGCTTCCCAGGTGTCAGGATTATCTGTCAGTACTGGGTATTGATGCCACAAACAGACTTGGTTAACTAGACATTATATTCCATGTGCCTGTTGTCAGATTTTTTTTTTTGCAGAGTGGAGGGGGCAGGAGGGCTAGGTTCTCCCAACCCACTAACCTGCCAACCAGACCAGACAGTTTACAACTACATTCGATCTGCTTTAGGTATCCGCTCCTGTTAACCACCATTTTTACGATATTTCTAAGTACTGGTCTCTTCACGACCCTTTCCCTTGGATGGGACTCAAAACAGGCCCCTTCTGGTAGTTATTTGATGTGTCTGCTTCCCATTAAGAAGTTGGGCCATGAACGAAAGTGACAATCGTGGTTTCCAAGCATAAACTTCCTGGAACTCTCTCAGAAGGCTCCTCCATGGACACAACCGGAGCCAGAGCCCCTGCATAGGGTCTGCCTCAGTATTTCTCAGCAGGGTGGTGGTGGCAATGAGCGATAGGACCCTGGCTTGTTACTGAGAATTCCCGGAGGGAGGAACGTGGATGGGACTCACCCAATGCGGCCCTCAGCAACAGTCTTGCATTCCCTTAAAGTATGGTCACACTTTGTGCAAAAACCTGGGATAAATGCATGTGTGAGTGGTTTCTATGTGCCCAGGATTTCACACACCCTCTGGTATCCACCGGGCCCAAGTCGTTTTTTAAAAGGCAGGCCCATATCAACAGTTGCCACTCCAGTGTGGTTGTGATAAGGACACTGGACTGTCAGAGTGCCCTTTGGCCTGCATGGTGGGCACATCAGATGCCAGGTTACTGCTGGTGGGCACATCAGATGCCAGGTTACTGCATGGTGGGCACACCAGATGCCAGGTTAGAAGGTGTTGATTGTTTGGTGCCATTCCCCAGTGTCCAGCTGCTATGTGGCTCCTTCCAGCCCTCATCCTCCATCATACTGACAAAGCCAAGCATTCTCTCAGATGGGTGTGGGAGCTGCAGGCCCTGGACTTTGTTTGTCCCCTGTTCTCTGCTGCCAACCTGTCCCCTCAGCTTTGTGTCTGTGGGGTTCTTCTGTGTGAACATGTAGGTTTTCACAGCTCTTCCTTCTTGAGAAGTGGTGTCCTAATCTGAAGAGTTCCAAGATTGTCCTGAGCCAGGAACTACTTACTCTCCTCCCATACCCCAACCCTTGATGGAGGATTACTCCTGAGTGCCTCACATTGTCCTGCCTCCAATTCCACGATTCCCATGCCTGCAGTGGATAGCTGTCAGGTTCTAGCACTGTTCTTACTGTAGCAAGAAGGTTGCTCTTCCCCAGGTGGAACAAAGCAATCTGCTTAGAAGCTGCACACTGCATGCATTCCTCTGTGGCTTGAGCTCTGCACTGGCCAAGCTGGGGTGCTGTCTTTGCTTAGGCCTGCACCTCCCTCAAAACCAGCTTGAAGACCCCACAATAAGGTCTCCCACTGCCCTCTTTGCCCTCAAAGCCCTCACTTATTTGGAGCAACCATTTGTATGTGTGTAGGCACTTTCCTGCGTGTTTTCTTGCTGATGGTTCTGGGGTACCATCCTCTGTGAGTGGTTCAGCTGTTCCCAGCTGATGATAATATCTGGTCTTGGCTCAGGTGGCATGGATGCAAATCACACGTTAGGCTCTCAGCTTCAGTGCATTTGACAGTGCCAGGACTACTGAAACCTTCAGCCTTGCTATCTTCTGTATGCTGGGTGGTTTGAGTGGTGCCTTCCCATCCTCACAGAGCCCCAAACAACTGAGCAAGCCAACAGTTAAAACCTTACTTTATGGTCAGTGAAACTTGGACCTCAGAGAGGTGTGGATACTGGCCAGAGCCACCTGGCCAGGAAGCTGCTGAGCCCCGCCTGCAGCGCGGGGCTGTCCCACTATGTAGCATCTGCCTTCCAGATGGGATCTTCAAAAAAAAAAAGATTTATTGAGATACAACCCAAGTAGTATACAGTTCTCCCTATTGAAGTGGATCGCTCTCTGGGTTTCTGTGTCCTTGCAGAGCAAGGCACACATTACCACTTTCGTTTTAGAGTGTTTTCTTCACTCCAGACAGAGCCCCATCTTCATTAAGCAGTCAGCCCATGTCTCTAGCTCTGGCCATCCCTTTCCTATCTTTTATTTGTGCCTGTCTGGACACATCTTATGAGCAGTCACATGGCATTCTGCCCGCATGCCTGGCTAGTCTCATGGTGTCAGACTCCGAGGTTCATCCATGTAGCCTCCATCACTGCAGATGAGATCTGAACATTCTGCTCTAAGCCCACTAGACTTGCGGATTGTCTCTAAGGAATATCAGCTTCAGTGACTTCGACTGGTGTGGCCAGAACCACACCTGAGAGGGCAGCCCCATTGTCTGCCATGTACACCTTGTTCTACCGCGAAGCCTCACCCGGTAATCAGGACTGTGCCCACCTGGAAACTTGCAGCTATGTAGTCTTCAGGCCTGAGCTGCTGATTGTGCTCAACGTGTGGCCTCTGGCTGGTTTTCTTCTGGAGAGGATCCACTTGGTCAATAAGAGGGATTTGACCCTTGAAACTATAAAAGGTCTCTGCCATCTATACATATTCTGGGGGAATTTCTATTTCTGGTGACAGCATCTCATGTAGTCCATACTGGGCAAACCCATGATGTGGTTGAGTATGGCCTTAAACTTTCTGTGATCTCTCTGATCTACCTCCAGAGCAATAAGATTGCAAGCATAGGGTACCACACTAACTTTGTGGGATTCTGGGGAGAAACCCATGGCTCTACCACCTAAACCCCAGTCCCAGCTTGGGAGCATTTAAAAATAGTGCCCGAGGTCAGCATCTCAGGCAAGTTTGGCAGGGAAAGAGTGCTGGAGGTGCTGAGTGCAAGTTCTGAGGCCCTGTCTGTGCTTCAGTGACTGGATCCTAAAGCCTGCCATGAGGTAGGAAGAGGGCCACAGCAAGTGTGCAAGCACAATGAGCAAGAAAAGCCATTGGAGCAGGGCGGTGGTGGCACAGAGGAGGCAGAGATCTCTATGAGTTTGTGACCAGACTGGTCTACATAGCAAGTTCCAGGTCAGCCTTTTTGAGACCCTGTCTTAATAAAATGAAAAGTCACTGGACCCCAGAAGACATGACTGGCTGGGCCACCCCCTCGAGGCCAGTGTTCACACCAGCTCATGAGTGTGGACAAAAAGATATATTCTTGGACAAGCTATACCACCAGATCCCAGAGGCTCCCTGGAATTTGAGGTCACAATCTTGGCAAGATTTAGGTTCCTGCTTCCAGGGACCTGAGGGGCCACCCTCCCTCAGATCAGCTACCCTCTAGTCATTGACAACGTTAGCAGACACAGCGTGTTTTCTTCTTGCTGGCTGGGTCCCTGTGAAGGGAGACATATTGGATGGGTGCCAGTGTGCAGCAGGCTTGTCTCCCCTGAGCGCCTTCTCTGAAGCAGGGCAGCAGAGGACCTGTGTCTTTCCCTTCCCATACAGCCCACCTCCGTATCCCACTGTGGGCAATTACTGCACTGTGCTTGGCAGGACTTAGAGGGCCTCCCTGGGAAAGAGGTCTCAGAGGAACCCCACAGTTGCAATTGGCCACCTAATGGGGAAAATCTGTGTGCTTTTGAG